>NC_135389.1:12677667-13410167 GCF_051989625.1 Stigmatopora argus | reverse complement strand
ATAAAAAATAAATAAAAAAAATTATAATAATAAAAAACAGAATTGATCTCAAAATCCGGCGACTCTGACTATTGGTAATATAAATTCCTACACATGTCACATTTTCTGTCTCCAGCTTGAAAAAGCGCTGAAGGTCCAAATAGATTGTTGGGAGCAAGAGCAAGGCAAACAGTTCTTGGTCAATGGCCAGAAGTTTCTCGATTACGTGCAGCAGCAGTGGGAGGAGCACCACGTCGAGAAGGAGAAAGAGAAATTGGAAAGAGTACGGCGAAGGGAAAGGAACAATATTCTCCACATTTTTCTCCATGGTTAATTTTTCTGCTTGTTTGACTCAGCAACTTAAGAAGAGCAGGCAGACTCAGGAGGACATGCTGTTTGGAACCAAATTCAAGACGCCGACCAAGAGGAAGATTCACCGAACGCCCACACCGAGCAAACAGAGAAAGGTCATTTAGTTATCTCATTGGCTGCCGTTGACGGTGAAAGACTGACGCCACCCTCCTGCTTCAAATGGGATGTACGGTGTCCATTGATGAACTCATTTGAGTCATTCAGAGCAGAGGGATGAAAAGAGAAACGAGATTGCAAGTCTATCATCGTCAACGGCAGTGAACGATTTCAAATGTTTCTTGTGTGTGCGGAACTCCAATTTCTATTGACCTTCTTGTGCTCCACCACAGATGGGAATGTCAACCACCTCCATGGTCAACTACGTCCTTGGTTCAGACATGGGAGGAGCTTTGTGCCAATCTTCAATTCAAAAGACCCCTCTACCGCCCAGTAAGGTAAGCTGATTTTCAACATAAGTGGTTTCCATTACCAATTAGCACACGTGAACTCCCGTTCAGCACAGAACTGAGATCTGCGTGTGTGTGCCATTGTTTCTATGCCTTATTGATTCAATTTTTTTATATATATATATATATATATATATATATATATATATATATATATATATATATATATATATATACACATACACACACACACACACACACACACACACACACACACACACACACACACACACACACACACACACACACACACACACACACACACACACACACACACACACACACACACACACACACACACACACACACACACACACACACACACACACACACACACACACACACACACACACACACACACACACACACACACACACACACACACACACACACACACACACACACACACACACACACACACACACACACACACACACACACACACACACACACACACACACACACACACACACACACACACACACACACACACACACACACACACACACACACACACACACACACACACACACACACACACACACACACACACACACACACACACACACACACACACACACACACACACACACACACACACACACACACACACACACACACACACACACACACACACACACACACACACACACACACACACACACACACACACACACACACACACACACACACACACACACACACACACACACACACACACACACACACACACACACACACACACACACACACACACACACACACACACACACACACACACACACACACACACACACACACACACACACACACACACACACACACACACACACACACACACACACACACACACACACACACACACACACACACACACACACACACACACACACACACACACACACACACACACACACACACACACACACACACACACACACACACACACACACACACACACACACACACACACACACACACACACACACACACACACACACACACACACACACACACACACACACACACACACACACACACACACACACACACACACACACACACACACACACACACACACACACACACACACACACACACACACACACACACACACACACACACACACACACACACACACACACACACACACACACACACACACACACACACACACACACACACACACACACACACAGCTAGACAGAGACAGATATGTATGTATATATAGATAGATTTACATGAATATCTTTGTTCATTAATATGTATTGTCGCTTTATTAAATACGTCAAACTGAGGAGCAAAACAAGGCAAAGAAACCAAAAACAAGGATCAAAGGGGCTTCTTTAGCCATTTGAATTTGCTTTGGTACAAAAGATCTTGGCATTTGCCCTAAAATGTCAGCAACTATTGAGATTCCATTAATTGTTTCTTGTTGTCATTCGCTCATATTTTTAAGAAAGGTAATTTACACTAAAAGCTGACTATTGCTATACATCTAACTTGTAGGGTTCTGGCCTGCGCACCCCAGGGCAAGCCAAGACTCCCCACGCACTTGAACAGGCCAAGGAAAACCTTCCCAACAGGGGAACTCCATGCGGTGTACTCGGATCTCAGGATAATCCAGATCACACCATTAATTCTATTGCCGGCTCCTATTCGGAATTTGCGGTAAATCAAGTTTTAACCTATAAATCAAGTTTTAACCTATAGACAGACATCCATTGGAATTGGTGGCAGTGAATGATGATGCTTGGAAGAAATGCTTCTGTGCAACGGATTTCCACCAAAATATTCTGAACAGGATGTCAAGGTGTTGTAACCGGAAAAAATGAAAGCGACATCTTTGAATGAAATTTGCTCTTTTCTGGCAGAGAGACTTGTCGGAGGCCTCTAAGTCGAATACGAAGTCCAGGCTGCTCAACTCCACTGTTACGCTAAAGTGATTGAACATCGTCTTGGAGCAGCCCAAAACATGAAAATGCTTTAAAAAGGTTTTACTCAGGCTTGTTTGGTTAGCACCACTGAGGTAGTTTTCTCTGTGTCTCGATTTGTACATAAATTCTTCATTTTTGCATTATCTCTGAAACATATATTCGGTCACCGCTTTGTTTTTTGTTGTGCTTAAGCAATACATTTTATTGTATCTGTAAATAAATGTTTGACAATAACATTTTTCAATTCTGAACTTTTTTTTTATTAAATAGCAGTCAAGCAGTTGTAACAAGTGTTGATTTGACAACTGAAGAATAAAAGAAGTGAAGATAGGTCAGACAAGGCAAGGTAGGTGTGCACACAATGTGGGTTGGGGAACACAGGATTTATGAAATCACCTCGACAGCCCACTCTTGTCTACTTGATTGGTAATGCAGGCCCCAACCACTGATCCAAGACAATGGCGCCCATCAGGAGGAGCAAATAAAGTAGTAGAGACCTTAAGCAGTAAAAAAAAGCCTTACTATATACTTGATAACACATGGTCATTTTTGTTTACAAAAAATATAGCCTGACAATAGATGGTCTTTTTAAGATAAATAGCTTTACTATACATGGTATAGCCTAATTTTATATGGTCACTCTAACAACTAAGCCTTACTATACATAGTTCCCTTTTATTTCTTAACAAAAATCGCCTTACTATACATCAGTGGTGGGCCGTCAGGGCCTTCAAGGCCTTCTCTGCTGGCCTAAGAAATATCTGAATCATATTATATTTTGTCCATCAATACTTACTATTCCAAATGGTCTGTTAGCTTCCTTTCATTGCTTTCCCCCCTGGTTGCACTGCTTCCAGATGCTTATTCCATGGCTTGGAATAATGGTGAGTTGATGTAAAATACTAAGTCAAATATTACTCAATATTTGGTGAAATTGGCTTACTATTACGTACTGTTTTATAGCATCAAGGCCACAAAACTCACGACTAATCTACGTCATCTTGAAAACATAGACAATGAGTTGGGAGGACAAACCACCTCTTGGAGTGCGGTAATCAAGCCACCATCTTTTCCGCTTTCAATGTGGGGGGAAAATATAGGCGTGGTTACGCCTATTGTCGAAGCAGCTGGGTTAATTAAGCGCATGCGCAGTAACCGTTCCTTTTGGAAAGCCTTCCTATGCTAACAGTCGACGAGGTAAGGAGTAGAGAAATTCACTGGCCGAAATGCGTTTTTATCACGCTATCGGGAGAATTTTTCAGCAATCAATTGAGCCCAAAATGACAACAACTCTCTTAGTTTAATGCCAGGTTTAACACACCGTCGACAATTTAAGTTTGGGCTTTGTGCCGTATGTTACTAGTTAGCATTGGCGTCACGATTTGACTTAAAAACTATGTTATCCGTTTTCTCTCCATTATTGAGTCGTGTAGCAAGACTTTAAATTTAATCAAACAACGCCGAGACATCAACCGACAGTTTGCTGGGTAAATGCTCACTCTAGTTAGTTCCTGTTTTGTTGTAAGTAATGATAGTTTTTATTGCGAGTGCTAAACACCCGTTGCCGATTTGTAATGGTTCTGTTTTTACAAAAAAATCACTTATACAAAACTGTTAAGCCAACTTTCTCCTAGCTGTTAACGTCAGTCTGTATATTTAATCGCCGTATACAAAACTATTAAGCCAATTTTCTCCTAGCTCACTGGTGTCAAAGCAGCGGCCCAGGGGCCAAATCTGGCCCACCGCATCATTTTGTGCGGCCCGAGAAAGTAAATCATGAGTGCCGACTTTCTGTTAGGATCAAATTCAAATGAAGATTATAGATGTATATTATATTTCCTCATTTTCCCCTTTTTAAATCAATAATTGTAATTTTTTAATCAATTTTTTCCTTTGTGTTTTTAGTTCAAAAAGCATTTAGTAAAATCTAAAAATAAATATATTTAAAAAATTCTGTTTTCCACGCTAATATTGAACATATTCCCAAAATTATTTAATTTCCTTTTGAAATGAAAAACAAATTATTAGAAGATATTTTCCCTCATGAAGAAAAAAAAGCTCAAAATAACATTTTTTTAGATCTATAAAAACTGAATATTTAGGAATTTTGATAGGTTCTTTTAATCCAATTTAAATAGAAAAAAATATCAAAATATTATTTCAAAAATGATCCGGCCCAACGTGAAATCGAGTTGACGTTATTGCGACCCGCGAACCAACCCGAGTTTGACACCCTTGTCCTAGCTGTTAACGTCAGTCTGTATATTTAATCGCCTTGTCTGGAAAAGGAAAAATAGCACTTGGCACTCGCTAACTAATTTTCATTCTTTATTTTACTATTCTATTATCTTACTATACTTGGTCTAATTTTTTTTTTTTTTAACAAAAATAGCCTTACTATACATGGTCTAATATTGTTTATTATCAAAAAATAACCTTAATAAACAATGCTTCTTTTTTAAAGAAAAAATGTCTTACTTTGCATGGTCTTTTAAACAAAAATAGCCTCACTATATATGGCCTTTTTTTAACAAAAATATCCTTACTTTATATGGTCATTTCTTTAACAACTATAAGCCTTACTATACATGATCTAAATTTATTTTTTAAACTAAAATAGCTTTACTATACATGGTCTGATTTTATTTTTTAACAAAAATAGTTTACTATATACGTATATAGTAAGGCTTTTTTCTTTAAAAAATCGACATAGTATAGTAAGGCTAAGAAAGTCGGAGAATAAATCTGACTTCTGATTCTTCTCCTAGTTATTGCTGTGGTCCAGTGGCAAAAATATTGGTTCAGAACTTGAGGTGGGAATCAGGAGTGAGTTCAATTCCACTCTTTGCAATTCACAAATTGTTTATTGAGGTAATGAAAAGGATAAATATAACTTCCAATCACATCATTTCAGAAGTCACTGTGGTCCAGTGGCAAAGACAATGGGTCAGAACTTCAGGTGGACTCAAGTTCAAATCAGGAATCAGTTCAATTCCACTCTTTGCAATTCTCAAATTATTTATTGAGGTAATGAAAAGGATAGATATAACTTCCAATCACTTCATTTCAGAAGTCACTGTGGTCCAGTGGCAAAGACAATGGGTCAGAACTTCTGGTGGACTCAAGTTCAAATCAGGAGTGAGTTCAATTCCACTCTTTGCAATTCTCAAATTGTTTATTGAGGTAATGAAAAGGATAGATATAACTTCCAATCACATTTCAGAAGTCACTGTGGTCCAGTGGCAAAGACAATGGGTCAGAACTTCTGGTGGACTCAAGTTCAAATCAGGAGTGAGTTCAATTCCACTCTTTGCAATTCTCAAATTGTTTATTTGGGTAATGAAAAGGATAAGTATAACTTCCAATCACATCATTTCAGAAGTCACTGTGGTCCAGTGGTAAAGACAATGGGTCAGAACTTCAGGTGGACTCAAGTTCAAATCAGGAGTGAGTTCAATTCCACTCTTTGCAATTCTCAAATTGTTTATTTGGGTAATGAAAAGGATAAGTATAACTTCCAATCACATCATTTCAGAAGTCACTGTGGTCCAGTGGCAAAGACAATGGGTCAGAACTTCTGGTGGACTCAAGTTCAAATCAGGAGTGAGTTCAATTCCACTCTTTGCAATTCCCAAATTGTTTATTTAGGTAATGAAAAGGATAAATATAACTTCCAACCATGTATAGGCGGGCCGCCTCGTGGTGTAGTGGGTAAGTCACCTGCCTGCGACGTGGGTGTCGAGGGTTCACGTCCCGGTGTCGCCAGTCAACGACTGTATGGTGTCGGCAGTCGGCCGAAGGCCGACTGTCGAACACCACCAGGAACCCCCCCTCCCAACTGTCTTCCGGTCAGCCGAAGGCTGACCGGAAATATTGTTTTGCTGAAAAAAATGACTAAGTCTTTATTTGAATGAAAAAAGGATTACCCATTTACTGAACTACTAGTGTAGTGATTAGTCAAACGAGAGCGGGATTCGAACCCCATCTCCCACATGGCAGTCAAATCCACTAACTTGAGGTCTGTCTGACCCATTGTCTTTGCCACTGGACCACAGAGACTTCTGAAATGAGATGATTGGAAGTTATATTTACCATTTTCATCACCTCAATAAACAATTTGAGATTTGCAAAGAGTGGACTTGAACTCACTTCAGATTTGAACTTGTGTCCAACTTCAATTTCAACCCATTGTTCTTGCCACTGGACCACAGTGTCTTCTGAAATGATGTGATTGGAAGTTATACTTATCCTTTTAATTACCTCAATAAACAATTTGAGAATTGCAAAGAGTGGAATCAAACTCACTTCTGATTTGAACTTGAGTCCACCTGAAGTTCTGACCCATTGTCTTTGCCACTGCACCACTGTAAAGTTGGAAGTTGTATTTATCCTTTTCATTACATAGTACATTTTTGAACAAATAAATTCTTACGACACAGGGTCTATTTTCTTTTCATACGAAAACTAGCCATACTATGCATCAGAGTATTTTCAGTTAACGTTAATGCGGTCCACCGACTTTTAACACCCTTGCCTTAGGGGCTCCGTGATAACAAAAACTTTACACGACTGTGCCTAGGTCATGCGAGTCATAAGTTCCTCCAGAGCTCTTTCCCGGTGGTTTTCATGAACAAGCAGCACTTCTTTGATGGCACTTTGCTGGAAGCCCATCTCGTCAAACTGAGTAAGGAGGCTCAAAAACTCAGCGGCCTGAAAGGAAAATCGTAAACCTGGTTTTAAGCAGCTGAATTTTGAACTAAAGCGGACTTTAAAAAAGAAACCAATTCAGGTCGTAACCTTGCTCTCGCAGCTCTGGAACATCTCCAGCGCTTCTTCTACTTGAGCTTCATCGTAGCCCAGCTCGCACAAGTGACTGGAGGCTTCCAGGTACTTTAGGAGCTATCAAATGTCTTAGTATGTGCTGTATTTTTTTATTTCTAGGCTTGCAGTTTTGAAAAGGCAAAATAAGGCTGGTTTATCTGCTGGGGTAAGGAAGGTACCTTATCTTGGCTGTTGTATCCGGTCTTCTGCATAGCCAAGATGGCGGAACGCAAAGGGTATCCTCTGTCTGTGACGGCCTCCAGCAGCTCCCTCTCTTCTCGGCTGAGCGCACACAGCAGCTCCGTGGCGGAGTCCTGAAAGCCTCCGGTCCTGAAGGCCTGTGGAGCAACCGCATTCAAATTTACAGGAGAATGCTTTACGTGTCATTTCTGGAGAAATTGCATGGAGATGCTTTGTTCCTATTTTAGTCAGTAACTTTCAATCTCATTGGAATTGGCTGATACAGTATTCCTGGTTACTTTTTCCATGTTTAGTCATACCTCATCATACGATGGAAATTTCGATCAAATAATTCGCCCGAGATACGATCAAAATTTCGTGATGCGACCAAGCCAGGTGGCCGTGGCACTGTCTTTTTTGCGTCTCTTTCGTGTATAAAATATATCTACCAGCACTGGGCGGACTTTGCATTTCCACATAAACACATTTTATTACTATTAAACCACTCGTTATTTATTACTTTGTCAATATATGGCGAATTAGAAGAAATAAAACATGTTTTACACGAGTGCGCCTGCATAGGTTTTCTCTAGGTACTCCAGTCACTTCCCACATTCTAAAGAAATGCATGGTAGGCTGATTGGACACTAAATTGCCCCTAGGTATGAGTGGGAGCATGAAGGGTTGCTTGTCTCCTTGTCCCCTGGGATTGGCTGGCCACCAATTCAGGGTGTCCCCTGCCTCTGGCCTGGAGTCGGCTGGGATAGGCTCCAGCACCCCCTGTGACCCTAATGAGGATAAAGTGGTTCAGAAAATGAGATGAGATGAGAAAATACATTCCACATGAATAAAGGTGAGTCATTTCAAATGTGGGGTGCTGGCTTTGCTTTACAGTCCCTAGCTACTTGTAATTTGAAGTTTCAGAAGGAGAGAAAAAGGCACTCACTTTTTGCCTGCAGTTTTTAATGGCGGGACCCGCAGAGGAAGGTCGTTGCTGTTCAAGCCTGCCTCGCGAAGGGCCAGCTCCTGGATTATTTGGAGGATGCAATCTGCCCGTGGCGCTTTCCGCACGCTGCCGCCTCTTGGTGCCCTTCCGTCTCGCCCGGAGAGGACTGGAATCCGGAGACATGGCTTTTCCCCTGTGGCTCTCGGCCGTCGATTCGGGCCAGCCGTGCTGAGAGCGAAGACCCACGTGCTCGTCCTCGACCCAGGGGAGGGCGACGCTGCGGGGACGCTCTCGACCCTTTGCGAAATCACAAGCGGCGTCTTCGGGGGACGAGCCTTCGTTGTCCTCGCAGTAGCCGTCTTCTTCATCCGAGTCGGATCTGCGGAAAGCCGGGCCACGCCGGTGAAGCCGGCGTGCGTCCGCCGAGTTAAGGCTGGAACTACGGCGTGGAGGACGGGAGGTCCGAAGGTCGCCGCTTCGGCGTGCGGTTCGTCGGCACTCGTTAGGGTTGCTGAACATCTGCCAGTAGGGAGGACAGGACGGAGAAGGGTAATCTGCTTGTTGGCCTGTTAGAATCAGCTTCTCCAGACTGAAGGCATACTGTGCAGAGAAAAACAATAAAAAAAAATCAAAGTTCAAGCCTTTCTTTCAAAAACATACCAAAACAACATCAAAACAGTTCCTAAATGGGAGTGATTTACATTCCAGAACATATTATTCACAACGTTTAATTCAATGCGAGAAATACAAACGTTGTAACCTGAGTTTCTCGCATGATCTGGGAACAGTCTGGCACCGAAATGTCCGGCGGCGTCATCAAGTACACGTCCTCCCCCAGTAACCCAAACGTAGTCCCAAACGGGATGTCTTCAAGAGTGTTCGTCATCTCTGTAAAAAGATTTTTGAAAAAATACACCATGTGCAGGTTGAAAAGTATATTATGTCAAGATTTTGGGTTGATATTGTTGCCAGCACTTACCAATGTCGGTCGTTTGCCCTCAGCTGGGAAGGGAATGAATGGACGCGCGTGTGAGTGGAGTAAATGACAAACAAATGCGTGGCCACGTGGTTTAAATCCAATTAAGCCGCATTAACGAAGGCTTGGTTTGCTAATAATATCACACAATTGTAACCCGTAACAGGAAGTTAGTCAAAACAAAAATAGAGGTCTTCTAGCCTTTGAAGTGTTTATTTTGTTCCAAGTTACCCCCAATTTAATTACACTGAGCAATAATTGGAATTTAAAAAGTTTAAGAAATTTTAGTGCAGAATCTTAAATCTTAGTTTTTCTTTACAGCCAAGTTATTACTATATCCACAAAACTAATCATATTCTTTGTGAGAACACAAGTGTTAAATAAAAATCAAGCTTGTTCTCTAACATTAGTTTTTATGTCAATATTTGATATCTAAAACGTTGAATATTTTTTTTCCTATGAATATTTTAAGAAAATGGGGATGCAATAGTCTTGCATAAACAACAGGCCGCGGTCCAGCTGCAGCCACCAACCCAGTTTTTGCTGCAAAATATAAAATTATTATTGAATATAGCCCACACAAGAATCTTAAGTCCAGCCTACATTCTCTTGCGCCTCTCAGCTTCAGCACGAGATGGAACAGGTGTCGGACCTACAGCTACAAACATTGCATTTCCCAGTGGTATTGTTGTTCATAGCCATTCTAAAATAGGACTTGGAAAAGGCGAGGCCATCACTTTCCAAAGATTAGCAGATTACATAAAGGTGCCGACACAAGTGGAGCAGAATCTTATTATAGTATATGCTGCACTCGTGTGTGTGTGTGTGTGTACCAAAGGCAGAAGCGCAAGCGTCCACGTTCGATTTCTACCTTTTCATTCATTCGTTGCCATCGACGGGAATAGACGGCAAATCCATCTATCCCCGTCAATGGAAGCTAACGTGTAATGAATCAGGTCTCACCCCAAGAAACTTTTACGTCTGCTGAAAGATCATTCACTCAGCCAGCCCATCCCCTTTAAACTATGGTGGCAGTCAATGCGTTGTGAACAAACTCCCACCTCAGAAATGTTCCCTTCTGCTGAAACGTGTCCAATCTCCCTGAAAAAAACAACTGATTAAAGCCTATACACGAATACATTTTATTCATAACTTGAACCATTACATTATATATGAAGGGCATTCGGAACAGTGCTTTGTAACAGACAAGAGTTGTTTTGGAAGGAAAGAGAAAGCTTAAAATTAGGGAGATCAGTTGTAGTTTAATCATGTCAAACACATTCCAAGTACAAGCAGCGTGGCTCAGTGAAGAGCAAGCGATAGTAACAGAATCTGACGTCACTAAAACAAAAGTTCCTTTTTAAGTGTCATTTTTTCTAGAGATTATAAGCTGGACCATCTAGATGATAGGGCGTTAAACACACAACTTAAAATGATGAATTTCAGTGACTTGAACCCTGGATGCTGAGTGATGAACACATGTACATGTATGTATGTATATACAGTATATAATTAATTCCTTTAAAAAACGGTCTGAAAACCAAACGTGGATAACCCTTCTGGCCTCCTATCATTTGTTGCACTGCACGTGTATTACTCCCTGTTCTCATCCCTAAACTTGTCTAAATTTACAGGTGGACACCATTAGCACAATGGTGGTAAAGAGGAAAGCATCAAAATATTGATGCGCTCATGGAATATCATGCCCTCCTGATATAAGGCATTACTTGACATGCCCCCGCTCATGCTTCTCTTGGTCGCGGCAAGAGAGGAAAACAAACGTCAATTGCTCCAATTGCTCTCACGAATAAAAAAATCTATTATCTTATTATAGATAAAATGTTAACAATCACCAGAGATTGAAATAATTGTATAAAGGACCGAGCAGCGAGTGCGCTGCGAGACACACGAACGCATACGGTCACTCACGCGCACACACACACACGAGCCCAAGTTGTGATACTCCTTGTTCGCGATGATGACATCCTCACTCACAACTTTCTTCATTTTTTTCCTCTATTAAAACGTTCATATACTGTTTCTGCGGGGTTCTGTCAAACAACCCCTGAAATTGTTATCAAACAGTCATTATGTGAAATGGATGACACATTTCAGTTGTTTGCAGCGTCCGCCTGGCGAGGCCAGTTTTCCTCCTCCATGCCAGAATCGTAGTCGTCGTCCGTCTGTTCTTTAGACGGAGCCCTGCAACACGTGCAGAGCTCTTTTAGGTTGACATCGCCGCCAACGAGAAAGGATTGTAGGAATGCTTGCATGCTTGTTAGTTTAATTCAAGTAGAATCATGAGTCATAATGTCGAATGAAGTGATTTGAGTGAAATTCTAGGTCTTTTTCCATTGATTTACAGGAAATCTAAGGTCAATTCCTGTTAAATTTGGGGCATTTCAAGCCACTTCATTTGGGGGTTATTTTCTGTTGATTTTGCTGCAATTGCGTGTCACATTCTGTTGATTCCTTGGCAATAGTTTTTTTTCGTTTATATTTTGGGGTAGAAAATATTGACCACCCATACAGGTATTTCTGTAAGTCCGAGAAGAAAATCGGAACGAGTAGAGGGGTTTTTGAGGTTAATTCATGTATTTGGGATGGACGTGCCATTGGAAAATGAAGTTGATTTTATCACATTTTCAAATTGAACAACGACTGCCCTGCTCGCTCCTTAAACGTCTTAGAAACCTAGAGACATTGACTTTTCAGGGTGTGATTTGGATTTAAAATGTATGAAATGGATGGCAAAGGCCAAAAAAAGAAGCTGAAACATTATCAGCAAATCCTTTTTTACTGGAGGCCTTGAAGCGATCATTTGCTGATAGCCTCTCCCAGTCAAAATGGATTGGATGTCTTTGGCAGTCAATGTGTTATTAATAAACTCTCACGCAAAAAAACTTTACCTTCGGTTGAAACCGAGTATAGTATTTGACACTGGGAAGAAAAGAGACTCTGACCTGTTGTATCTGGGCTGCATCTTCCCTTGGACGACCTCTTTGTTCAACTCGACGGCCATAATGTCAGAGTGAGGCACCTCAAACATTGGTTCCAAAAGCAGCTTTTCCTAATGTTGACAATAAAATTCAAGTAAGCAGCTTAAACTAATAATTATAAATTATAAAAGAAAGTTGCGCTGTCATGGCACACACCATGATTGATCTGAGCCCACGAGCACCAGTTTTCCTCTCCAGAGCCATGCGAGCGATGGCCTTCAAGGCATCTTGAGTCACGTTGAGATCACACTGCAAGATCCCGACCGATCATGTCAAAAGTGTTCATTTTAACTGCAAAATAGAGCTGACAACAGAAGAGGTGGACACTTACTTTATCCATGCTGAACAGAGCCTGGTACTGCGGCACCACAGCGTTGCGTGGCTCCGTTAAGATGCGGACCAGCGTTTCTTCATCCAGACTGTGGAGCGGAACCACCACGGGAAGGCGGCCCACGAACTCCGGGATCATTCCGAATTCGATCAGGTCTCGTGCCTCCACGTGCTTCAGCAGCCTGTCCTTCTCTTCAATCTCGGCCACAGTGTCCGTCTCGCCGCTGGTGTTGGCCAGGTCGGCCGCGGCCGCCGCGCGCCGTCCTTTCCCCAGATTGGACGGGGTGCCAAAGCCTAGATACTGCAGGGAAGGGCAAGAACTTAAGTGGAAGCGCACAAAAAGGCCAGGAAATTCACACAAATAGTGAATTCACACAAATAGTGAAAGAGTTCAAGTACCTTCTCGTTCTTTCTTCTGCTAATGATTCTGTCAAGTCCATTGAATGCACCCGAGGCCACAAACAGGATGTTCGTGGTGTCGACTTGGACCGTCTCTCCTCTCAGCTTCCTGGAGTTTTTCTCCGGAACATTGACGATTGTGCCCTCTAAAAGTTTGAGTAAGCCCTGAGGGAAAGATGAAAACGACTGGTCAGCTATACCTAGATGACACTAAATGACCTTGCTTCGACACAGTCGAAATTTCTGAGGTGACTTTATTTGCGCATATGGTTCAGCAGAAATGAAAGTTTCTGAGGTGAGAGTTTACTCATAACTCTTTGTGTTGGCCATGTCGGCGATAGGTGTCCAATGCATTTTAACTTCAAGGGCTAGCAGCCATTATTTGCTGCTTTTTCGGTGAAAACAGACTGGACGTCTATCGCTGTCAATGCCAGCCAATGAGTTAATGAATCATCCCGAAATTCTGACCTGCTGAACTCCCTCTCCTCCCACGTCCCTAAGTTGATGAATGCCCGGCACGCTGCCAATCTTGTCCACCTCATCCAGAAACACAATTCCTGCAATTAAAAAACACAAAATTAAGTCGATTCTAATTTCTGTCATACATTTTTTTCAGCTCGAGTACCTTGCTGTGCTTTTTCCACCGAGTAGTTGGCGTCTTGCAGCAGTTTGGCAATAACCGACTCGATGTCTTCGCCAACGTAACCGGCTTGAGTTAGTGTGGTGCAATCGCATATCGCGAAAGGAACATCCAGACAGCGAGCCAGCGTCTGCGCCAACAATGTTTTGCCTGTAAGACGATACGAGTGCATCGCAGTTTTTAGTTTAATGGGTCAATCCTGAGTTGAAGGACTTTTTCAGTCACAAAGTCAATTTCAAACAATCCACATACAAAATAGTGAAACATGCAGTTTCTGAGTGAGCTGACTTGTTTTTAAAACAAACTTCCAAAACTTGAAAGGCGAGAATCTTTGAAGACTATGCTATGTGAATAATCTGGATTACACCATAAAATACTTTAGGGGCGAAATTCATTTTCAAATCAGTATTTTTTTCATTGCAGTCTCTAAAACCTGTGGGATTTGTTTTTCAATATTTCTATCAGTACTATTCAAGAGCGTAACCCTTTTATCACATTTTTGTATGAGCAAATTTAGTCTTTTTTTTAAACAAAACATTTTGAGAGTTAATTGAATATTTCACTTAACCTTGTATAATGCTGTTATGCATTTGAGCAAGATATGACAAGATAGTTTATTTCCTATGATTAATAAACACGTGGTAGAAAGTCCGAAAAATTAAGGTTTCTTTTTATCCCCCAACTACCGAAGCCAAAATATCCTACAATGAACCTTGTATTAAAGAAGATGGCCCGCCTCGCGCTCAACTATCTGTGAAACGCGATGAGCAAATCCTACCTGAGCCAGTTGGACCAAGAAGTATAATGTTGCTCTTCTCTAATTTAATGTCAGCATGTGTAGAGTCCAAGACCTCCCCGCCTCGTCTTTCCTGGGTTGTCTGCTGGCTGGTCTGCTGCTGCATGGAGGCTCCCAGAGCGTTGCCGTGCGGGCTGATGCCGGCAATTTGCAGCAACTCTGCCGGTGCAAAACAAAATGCGCTCGTTAGATCTCATGTCAAGGCTAACGAGCTTGGGGGCATTCCGTTCGGGCATCTCCAAAATAGTAAGCAGAAATGGGTCATTGCTTCATTCATTTGACGTGAGTGGTGACAGCTCTGGCCGAGTAGCTAAAAATACACGGCCTAGTGTCCGTTCCAGCGCGGATGTGGAAAGTGAGCAGCAAAGTACAGATGTGAATGTAGGTCACTAGGATACTTTATCTTATTGTCTGCAGAGTAACTGCCACAGGTTGGGAATCTTATCGGAGGGAGGTCAAGCCAGAGTGCATAACAGCTGTCGTACCATTTAATACTAAACACTTTTTACTTGTATCTACTACACAAAGCAGTTTTGTCATTGACAATAACTGTAATAATTTTTATAACCTTTTTCATATATATTATATATTCAAGGTTGGTCCTAAAGGAGGTAAATACAATAACAATAATTCATTTGAATCATTTAAATAATATAATATATATAATATAAACTTTTGCACATTAAATTAAAACTCCTACCTCCTGAAACAAAGTACCAATGACCACAAACGCAATCTGTGAATACTATACATATATAAATAATGGCTGGCAGTAAATTGATTAAACATTTAAAAAAAAAAACTTGCATCTACAAAAATGACCATATAACGCAGTATAAAAGTCACAAGAAAATCACATCTAGCCCATGGTTAAAAAAAGCTTCTGCTTTTTTGAATATCAGTTCATTCTTTTGCAACTCCATTATTGAACAAACATGCTTACTAATAATGAGGACTGTATATTTTGGCATTTGTACAATAAATGTGAACCAAAGCGCAAATTTAAAAAAAAAAGAAAAGCAAAAGATATTGAGACGGCGGCCCGATGACTTACTTGTGAATCTGTATTCATCCTCTCGTCTTCTCATCTCTAGCTCTACAGGAAGAGGATCAAATTGCTCACATCAACGTTATCATGACCACGTTAAAAACAGCCATTTCACAAGCCAGTTCATACTTTGACATTATTATTGAACAAATGCCAAATTATACATCCAGTTACACGATCGCTGTTATAATTTCATTTTTCAGTTTTTACAACTATGCAAGCAATTCACTTCAAAAGTGAGCCATCGTGTTTCAGTGCCATTGGAAGCAATAGACGTCCAACTAGGGCCGGGTGATCAAAAATGCAGTACAATGTAGTACAGACCCCGAGGTGTGAGAGTGGGTTGTTTTTCCACCTCCACCTGCTGGTGACTGCCTGCAGGGATGTTGTTGTAGATGCGCTTGTAGTGATTGTAAACGGCCACGGCCAACACCTTCTTGGCGTACGACTGGCCCACCACGTACTTGTCGAGGTAAGCGTAAATCTGTTGAATTGGCAATGATCATAAAAGTATAGCACAAAAATCTGGATAGAACATTGAGGCGGTTTGTTTCCCACCTTCTTGGGAGGAGGGGGAGGTTTCTGTGCAAAAGCAAGTTTGACCGCCTCAGCAGCAGACTCGGCCTCTTTGTTTAGTCCCTTCTTGGAGTCCGTCTCAGACAACACCACGAAAAAGTGGTGGCATTTTTCACACTTGACGAATCGTGTCGATGCTTCAAAAAAGGGACAAACAGACAAAAGGCATATTAGACATCATACAATATTGCAATAACGTCTTAAAAAGTAAGATGGACCACTCAAATAAGCTTTATTGTAGTTTAACCATACGTTTACAGTTACTAGTTTACTCTAAATGAAGATTTTATTGTACATTCCATGCAAAAGGTCAAGGACTTTCTTGTTTACTCTCAGCTGGAAGACATTGAGGTCTGGCGTGGAAAATTCATGTGGGTTTTTTTTTTCATTCTACTTAAAAGCTGTCTGGAATGCAGAAATAAACCACGGCCGAGTTTGAGACACTTGCAGGAGTTACACAATCAGTCGCTGACTTATTTTCAATTTTTACTCACAAACAAAGGTCTCGACATGTGTGCAGGGGTCTCCACATTTGGGGCATCGGAGCTGACTGCCACCCTTGCCGGAACTCCCGGAACCCGAGGCTCTCTTTCCCTCACCAACGCTTTTCTATGTAAACAACGGATCAAGTTACATTAGTACCAGCCAAGTCAAGTGCGAAAGCGGGGGGCTGTAAGCATTACCTTTCCACCATCGCTACCAGCGTCCTTTGTGGGGCCGTCTTTGGAGGCAAAGCAGACGGTGGTCTCGGAAAACGATCTCACCCGCACACGAGGTCGCAGGTGAGCATCCCTGGAGCCATGACGACTCAGAGAATAAAACTGCAACCGGGAGCAGGAAAATCCTACAATGGAAAAAGCAATTAACCCTTTGAATTCAACTATAAAATAAAGTCACAAACTAAACTATTCATTGCAAATCTCATTTATTTGATAGATTACCAATAAAAGAACATGTCATGTGGTGTAAAAACAGCCTTTTTCATTCCGAAAGCAATTCAAATATGTATATATTCCAATGCGTGCATTGTCATTGAAAATTAGCAGAATTTTATGCAATTCCAAGTTTCCAACCAATATTTAACTGACTGTCATCAAAATATTTTTAGTTTTAGCCCCAAACTTTTTTGTTTTGTTTTATTTAGAGATCATTAATGATCACTACCTAGTGCAAGGGTGTCAGACTCGGGTTGGTTCGCGGGCCGCTTTAGCGTCAACTTGATTTCACTCAGATTTTTATTATTATAAATGGATTAAAAGAACTGGATTAAAAGCCCTGAATATTCAGTTTTTTATAGATCTAAAACAATGTTTATTTTAGCTTTTTTATATATATTTTTTGATTTTACAAAATGATTTTTGAACTAAAAACACAGAAAAAATGGATTAAAATAATACAATTATTGATTTAAAAGGGGGAAAATCAGGAAATTTAATATACATCTATACTCTTCATTTTAATTTGATCCTAAAACAGAAAGTTGGCACTCATGATTTACTTTCCCGGGCCACACAAAATGATGCGGTGGGCCAGATTTGGCCCCCGGGCCGCCACTTTGACACATGAGTCAATTTTATTATTTCGCTAGTGTAAACAAAAAAGTAAGACATTTTTAGGCTAATGTTTAGTAGTTTAGTTTATTTTGTGTAAAAAAAAAATCAATTATAGTAAGAGTGCCCCAGTTACGTTTGCTATCTCATATTTGTCATTCGTGCTGATTAAAAAAAAATAGACATTGTTACGTAACGTTGACTCAGTGTTTGCGTATTTTCAACTGAATCCTTACATTTACAAGGCTCCATTTTTGAATGCAATTCTCATTTATTCTAAAACATTAGACCTAGTTTATTTATAAGCTTGGAACTGGCCGATGGTACAATGTGAAACTAAATTAAAAAGACGATGACGGTGCATAGTTTTACGTTACGTATCATCAAAAGTCATGGTGTGGAAGCAAAAAAAAAGTGAATGCTAAAAAAATCTTCTAGAACATGTCATTGCGTGACGTTTCATTTCATCGCTTGAAAACGCGTAGCCATGTATATACAAAAAAAATAATTAATAAAGTCGTCAAAACAAAGTGGCAAATGGGGCCAAACAACACTGACATGTAACCCTTCCTTACCTCGATGAGCTGTATTCAGAAACAACCTTGCAGCCGAGCTACACGGACAGGACATAACTCTTCTATCTTGTCAACACCCTGAAAATAACATTTGAAAACCAAAATTAAAAAAAAAACACACAAAGTGGTTACATGTGAAAGTCCGGGCAAGTTTATTCCGAAACCGAAGCATTTCATAACCACAACGTCACAGTTAGCATTAGCACACCAGGTCATAGTTTTTTTTTAAGATTGTAGCGTCCTTCATTATTTTCACTTGTGCAAGTTGGAATAACACCAACTATATAAACCTCCACGATGCGACTCTTAGATGACATAGCGTACTCAAACTTAATGTAAATAAGATTAAAAAATGACAGACAGCAAAGGCTGGGGATGTCAGCGGCTAACAGCTAAGTAGCATATGCTAGGCCCAGGCCATCCTAACACAGGATTCCTCCCTAATCAAATGGCCGACTTGAAAGCTACATTTGTGCTACTCACGGCTTATGACGAAACCAGCTGCAATCTTTTTAACAGCTCCTTGTCAACACCAAAACTATTCCGTGGATAAGCGGCGTTCAATGCGACGGGTCCATCTAAGTTGACATATCAATAGGGCACGAAACGCGAAGCGTCGGTGGTCGGAGCCACCGCTTGCCAGGTGTGATGTAATTGGGCTTCGGAAGTAGGTCGGTTAGTTACCCAGACTGCGAACTAGCTCGCCCCCTTGCACGTTGGAAGTGATTTTTGCTATGGAGGCTTAAGTGTGCCGTCAACACCCATTCACTCTGCTGGAGATCGACGCACAAGTTGCTTAACAGAAGAGGAGGTGCCCTTCGACTGAGAACAAATACGACGACATACTGTTCTGTTTGTGTGGTGGTTTTGTTGTTTCGACGCTAGAGGGAGACAACGTGAAAGTGACGCCACTGCCTTCGTGCGCCGAGTGGCTATAGCAGTCATTGGCTTAAGCGCCTTTCTATCATCTACTGGTTGCCAGTTTTAGTCCCGCCCTCTTTCACAATGATAAAGGTTGTGATAACGCAATAATACTTACAAAAACATTAAAAATACAACATAAACTTGCGGATCCTCACCCGTGTAGACGCCTGTCCCGATGATAATGGTATATTTATTATCATCAACCGTTATTGTATTTTATGAATTACTAAATTGAAATTATTAAATTACTAAATGAAACAAAATCAATTCAATTAAAATGAAGAAAAACATAAATACACTAGTTATACCTCAAACGTGATGTGCACATACATGGATGACAGGTCTAATTTTTTTGTAGAAATCATTATTGTATAATATAGAATATCGTTTTTTCTTCTTCTATTTTGTCATATTAAACTCATTTTCTGCCATTGACAACAATAGACATCCAAGTCATTTAAACAGAGAGCAAAATCCTCAAGTTTCAGTGACTGATTGCTGCCAACCTTCCTATTCAACATGTGCATTCATTAGCAGCCAGATTTCAATGAGTGTTAAAATCTTGAGAAAGCATACCAAAACAATAAGCCACAATTTCCAGATATTGTTATTGTTGTACTAAACGGGCTAGTAGAAAACAATAAGACTTCAATTTACAGCCAAAGTTTTGTCGTATGCCAAAAAACAAAACATGAAAAACAAAATTAAACTTTTTGGATGTGCCATAGTGAAGCAAAATGTAAAAAAACAAAAAAATAAGAGCATTATATTGAAGGGTGCATGGATTTGTGGCGCTGTCCTTGAACGATGTCTGTTTTCCATTTTTCTCCTTTACAATTACAGCTATTATTTTTCATCCTTCCCACACAGTGACAGCACCGCGGGCAGAATTATTATTCATTTTATTCTCCCTTTGGAACAGTTAAATTCTTGCTCCCTTTGACACAGGGCGATGTGACCCAGCTAATTAAGTTCCTCTTGAAAAGCCTCCTCACTCCAAAGATTTGGGAAGCAGGCTTTCTTTCTTTGCTCCTTTCAAACAAATCTCAATTGAAGCAAGGCCATGTGAAGACGAATTAAATAACTTTCCTTTTTCATCCTTATTAATTAAAAAAAAAAATTCTTTGGAGGGGAGGGGAAGATTCTTCCTTCTTTGAGGCTCTGCTCACTACTAAACCTGCAAGGGTAGTCGGGACTCCAAAGTGCTGGTGTTTCTAGGCAACAAAAAGGATTTAGAAACTTTTAGAGCACAGAGATTTATATAATCGTAGACAGCGGCTCACCTTTTAAAAGTAGAGGAAGCCACACATCCCCTCAGACGGCATTACGACCCATCGGCAGAGCACGAAGGTGAGCAGCGCCACTATTTAAATAGAAAATAAAATAACAGTTGTTTTATAAACTACAAAATTTCTTATTAATTGTCTGGGGATGAATGTAGGCTATTTAGTAAACCTTTTGGTACAAAACTGACTGTTTGTCAAATGTGAACATGTGAAAATTGACAATGTTTTGATACTAATATGTTGAAATGGGAATAATAATCATGGAAAATAGAGGGGAAGGTTTTGGTTTGAGGTTTTTGTCACAATAATACAATTCAATATATTTGTTTACTGTCAGAGACCTAATAGGAATTTTGTGTGTGTGTGTCGTAGTTCATATGAATGGAGCCTAAATGGGGTTTGTTTGTGTCAAAATTCCGATGAATGGGAGCCAATATGGAGACTTTTTTCTGATTCATCGTTGGATGCCAATGGGTCGGAATCATTATTATTATTTTTTTTAAATCAAAAATCACCTAAAGATATACTTTTCATGAGTTCACATTTTTTTAATTAGTGAATGGGAATACGTAATTAGTTCATGAATGTGCAATTTGTAATGAATGGGGAAGGGTTTTTTTTATTATTAAAAAACAAAACAGAAAAATGAGATTTTTTGAGGGGCAGGTCTAAAAGTCTTGATTTAGGAGCCATTGGGACAAAATGGGCATTTATTGGTTTGTGTCAGAGTGCATAACACTGTGAGTCAATGAAGAGTGTTTTTGTGGGTCCATGAACATTAAACATGGAGTCAAATGACCACAAGGGTTCAGTACAAACTGTTTTGTTGGAACTTTTCCACAATTTTCTTCAAAAAGAACTTGAATTTGGAGATGTTGAAATCAACCCCGAGAAAAAAGATGCTATTTTATGGGTCTTGTTAAATGCTAAAAAACACAATCACCAATATTTTGGGTGGATCCGTGAATGGAGTTTTTTTAAGTCGAACTAGAAAATCAATACTTGTGAATAAAAAAAAGTGGGTGTTGAATGTATCTGTGATTACGATTCAGTACCACCTAACAATAATTCTGTTTTTCAATGACAAGCCTTTAAGGTACAATGTCACTCTTGGACATGTTGACCAATGAACACACCTCGAATTACCCGACATCAGACGGTGTCACTTTGCTGCTTCTTTTTCTGTTGCTGCTGCTCCTCGCCGTCTGGGAATGGTTACACAGGTCACACATACCAGGTAATGAATACTCACAGCTCCAGTAATGCCACTTATCTCATTATTCATAATTCCTCCAGGTCCGTGCTTCCTGGCGGGACTCGGTCCGGTTCTTTCCTACGCTCGCTTCATCTGGACCGGCATCGGAACAGCCAGCAACTACTACAACCAGAAATACGGTAGCATTGCGCGGGTTTGGATCGACAATGAAGAGACGCTTATCATCAGCAGGCAAGTCATTTTGAGACTTTGAAAAGAAGCAATGTCATGTAATAGTTGCAGTGGAGCTTCTCTTCCAGGTCGTCTGCGGTCTATCACGTCCTGAGAAGTCCGCATTACGTTGCCCGATTTGGCAATAAAAAAGGCCTGGAGTGCATTGGGATGGAAGGGAAAGGAATTATTTTTAACAGTAATGTGGAAATGTGGAAAACCCTGAGGAGGTATTTTTTGAAAGGTGAGGCATTGTGGCATTTTTTGGTGCAAAATTGAATACATTTAAGCTCTTGTTGACAAATTGACAGCCCTGTCGGGACCTGGTCTTAAGAAGACGGTCTCCGTCTGCGTGCGTTCAACAGAAGAACATTTGGATCGCCTGCATGATGTGACGGATCCGTCGGGACACGTAGACGCCCTCAAGCTGCTGAGAGCCATCATAGTGGATATCTCCAACAAATTATTTCTCAGAGTGCCTCTCAATGGTTAGATGTGCGTAGAATCTTCCCGCTATTGCTGTCAAACTGCCGATAAGTGTGTGTTCTTTTCTGTATTTCAGAGAGGGACTTGCTGCTAAAAATTCACGACTATTTTGAGACGTGGCAGGCGGTTCTGATTAAGCCGGATATGTTCTTCAAAATTGGATGGCTCTACAATAAACATAAAAAAGCAGCGTAAGATGGCAATTCAACTTTGAGCCTTATTAATGAACAGAAATCGCCTAAACTTTGAGATTGTTGATTTATTTGTTCTACCATCAGTCAGGGACTGCAAGATGAAATGGAAATGCTTCTGGACTTGAAAAGAAAATCCATAAAAGAAACAGAGAAGCTGGACGAAGAGCTTGACTTTGCAACAGAGCTCATCTTCGCTCAGGTGACTACTATGATGTGTATTTTCACTATAGTGAAATAATTTTGTAGTTTTTCCATCATTTGTATAAATCATTTGAAATAAGCAAACGTAAAAGAAATACCTTGAAATTGGCTTTGAAACATGAATTCAGCAATTGTGTGTAATATAGGTTTTCAAAATACATGAGATTCTTATTGACGTGCCTTGTGATTGATTAGTAATGTATTTGGAGAAAAAAAATGATAATAATAATAATAATAATTAAAAACACTGACCCTCTCTCAACAGAACCAAGGAGAACTCTCTGGTGACAACGTGAGACAGTGCGTGCTGGAGATGGTGATCGCCGCTCCGGACACGGTCTCCATCAGCCTTTTCTTCATGCTGATGTTGCTCAAACAGAATCCAGACACGGAGCGCAACCTGGTGGAGGAGATGGACTCGGTCATCGGTACGTTGAGAATAATGATGCTTGCGTTTAACATTGCTCAGTTGGGCTCATCCTCGACATCTAAAAGCCACAGCCTTCCTTCGTACCTTATAATTGTTGCAGGTGATAGTGAAGCAGAAAATGTGGACTATTCACGCCTAAAAGTGCTGGAGGTTTTCATCAACGAGTCCCTGAGGTATCATCCAGTGGTTGATTTTACCATGCGCAAAGCTCTGGAAGATGATGATATTGAAGGCATCAGCATTAAAAAGGGAACCAATATCATTCTCAACACCGGTCTCATGCATAAAACGGAATTTTTCCCCAAACCCAAAGAGTTTGACCTCCAGAATTTCGACAGAACGGTAAGTCAGTCTTCGTAAAATTAATAAAAAAAAAGTCCTGTCAACTTATGGTCCTACCTCAACATAGGTCTTCTTACATCTCTTTTATCTTCACAGGTTCCTAAACGTTACTTCCAGCCGTTCGGATGCGGGCCTCGCTCTTGCGTGGGCAAGCATATCGCCATGGTGATGATGAAGGCCATCCTGGTTACGCTCCTGTCTCGTTTTAGCGTGTGTCCTCGCCAAGGCTGCACCGTCCACAGCATCAAGCAGACTAACGACCTGTCCCAGCAGCCGGTGGAAGACGAGCAGGGCCTGGCTATGCGCTTCATCCCAAGAATGACGCAGCGTGCGTACACTCGCCACGTAGACACGGTCGGCTCCGAAAACAGACGTGGCATGTTTTTATCTCCCTCACAACGCGTGAAGAAAATTCCCTAAATTGGCACATTAACTCATGTTTAACTCACCAACTGCCGTCAATGGCACCCAATGAGTTAAATCCGATGGAATTAAAAACTAGTGTACTACAGTAATACCGTACAACTGGTTTAATACTGTATTTTCTTTTGCAGGGAGTTATCACATTTGTAATGTAGCGTTAAAATCACCATTTATTACTAGTTTTTTTCCATCCTTGGCTGACATTGTCATGAACCTTTGTGTTTACTGAGAACAAAATGGAGGACATGAAACTCTTCTCATGGACAGTTTGAAATGATCCATGATTCATAATCATGTTGGATTTTTATGAATTTATTGAATTTAGTATATTGTGTGCATTATGCATTTCTAGCATTTGGACCACAGGCACAAACTAAACATGCCACCTTGGCTTTAGAAAATAAGGCAGTGGATTGAGTTCTGCTTTAGACTCTCAATAATGCTTCAAATAACAATAAATTCATTCCTTAATTCAAAATGAATTTTAAAACGATGACATAATCTGGCATAGCGCAAAATAACAGCATTATTTTGAGTACACATGAACTCATAAAATACTTTCCTTCCATGTAAAAATAAAACTCATAACTGTTTCCTTAATACTGCATAATACAAAAATAGATTTGCTAACATCCATTGCTCACCAAAATGACAATCAGAAAGGCGAGTGCATAGAATAAAGCAAGATGTCACGTGATATAAATAGACAAATGCAATAGTCATCATTATTTTTTAAACAAATCACGTGAACTTAATTTGAATGATTTAGTCCTGCATTTACTACTGGAGCAATTCTAAATTTAACGAATTGAACAAAGTGTTCTTCAAACACTGCCATAGATTTTAAGAAATGCAATTGTTATCAATAATCTGAGGGTTTGACTCCACAGAAATGCCCATATATTGTGTAAAGAAAATTGTGTTTTCAAATAATATTAATAATTTTACAGCATGTTTCATTTGGATAGTTCAATTACCGTATTTTCCGGAATATAAATCACACTTTTTTTTTCATATTTTAGCTGGGACCTGTGAATAATACACAAGTGCAAATTATGTCTATTTGTCTTTTCTCTCTGCCCAACGACAGCCTTTAAAAAAAAAAAAAAAATGTCTATAGGTTATCTGGGGAAAAACTCGTGTGTTAACAGATTCTTATTCAACCTGTTGTTTTCCATTTTACTATTGTTACATGACGTGTTTGATTTTGGTTTCTGATAAAATATAAAATTGCCCTCCCAAAAATGCGACATTTTTTTCCTCTTAATTGTGCATTGTTTGGCTGGTACGACTTATAGTCTGAAAAATACGATATTAGGATCCAGATTTAATACACGGTGTCAATTTTTCACTGACTCAAAAATTCTTCAATTGCAATGGATGATGCATAGATTAAAAAAAAAGTTTTGATTTTTTTCTGGTTAATTTGACCCTGTATGAAGTGTCAAATCCTTTTCTCTTGTTTAAGCTTCTAACTGAATTAAGACTTTAAAAATTCCGTTAACTGTATATAGTCCACTTAACGTGCGGTAGTCATTGTAATGCAGATACAACCGCTCTCGTCTTTTTTACCGTTTTCCTCTGGTGAGCTGATGCAGCTCAGCGATGTCCCTGCTCAAAGTTCCTGCAGGGCTCTCTGACAGTAGTAGAGTAGGCAATCCGGCAAGTCTGGGAGGGGAGCGCGCAACCACACGGCCAACGATCCGCCGTGCACTCGGCAGTGCATCAAACACGGCAGATCGGGGAGGACTCGGCAAGCCACGATGGCCTCTGTCCCTTTAGGCAACAAACCAAAAAGAAGACACTTTTAAAGGGTATCCGGACTCATCAAAAAAGTCGATCCAGTCCTAATTATGTTCACCTATGATGGCCACCACATGAAGGTGAAGTTTTCTCTCCATCACTTCAAGCGTTGCTCTCAGAGGATCCCGGACGTCGGCAACGAGGGTCAAATTCTGCTGCGTGTCGTTGGAGAAGGCCAGCCACATTGTGCCGTACTCCTCTGAGGACAGTGCTAAAGGCCTGAGAAGAAAAGCACGCAGTCTGGTTGAAATACGATAGTAATTCATTAGTACTTTGTAACCAATGTTTCACCTGATGAATGATGGAAGGGTCAGTTTGTATGAGAACTCGCTTGGGCTAGGAGTCCTATCATCAGGCATGTTGAAAGAAACTTGACCGGACACCTGAAGATGAACTGAAGGCTTCTTGACAGTTAGCGAGAATTGAAACACTTGTACTTGGTGACATCTCAACTCCTCTACTGGGTTCTCAGAAACACAAGATAGCTGGTTGAAAGGGAAAATGACACAACTTTAATATAATAATCCATTATAGAAATTATATTTTTAAATAGCACAAGGAAAATACAAAATGTACACTATATACTATTTTTGATTAGATTATTGCATTGCGTGGATAAAATTGGGATGAATCGCAAAGTGGTCACATGAATAGTTGCAATTTGTATTTTTGCCCAGTCCTACTTTAACTCTTTTTTTTTTAACCATTAAGCCCATTGTTCCTTTTCAAAGTTCTGTCCCGGAGCGCTTTTCATAGCAATCTGGCAGCCAGCTCGGCCCGTTTACCACCCACGTCCTATTTGATGCGGTAAAAAAAAATAATTCCACTTATTGTAATGACAAACAAAGCCGATCTGATCTGGCTGCCATTGAATTGAAACAGTATCACATACTGGCAGCCCCGGTTGTCTAAAATGAATTGGACGTCTATTGCGTTGAATAGCAAGCCAATGGGTTGAACCTGAAAAAAAAAGTAGATGTAATTCTTAATTTACCTCAACATCCTCTGAGGACACCTGCACAAGTAACTGTTGTACATCCGACTCAGTGGAGTTAGAAATAAGAAGAACCAGCACCAAACACTCGTCTTTGTTCACATGGCAGGCGGAGAGATCGATGCCGTCGCAGGAACATAGAGGAGTGATCTCGGAGCGTGTCGACTCAATATAGTCAGCAGGGAGATGAGAAATAAGAGATGAGTCTTTTATTCTGACTGCTTCTTCTGTTTCTATTAAACTATTGTCAATAGACTGATCTGTAGGGTCACCACTATGTTTAGGTGAGTGTGAGGGTGGATCTGGGTCCATGTTGGAGTCCAGCGGGTCGTTACACAGCAGGTGATCGATGCTTTTGGGAACAGGGATTTTGGAGTCGGATGTTTGTTCGCTGACTTCTGAGGACAAAACCTTGTCGTTAGCCTTTTTCCTGAAACGCTTGGATTTTTCTCCAGACTTTCCCATCTGTTTGAAAAGAAAGTCTTGAATTTAAAAAAAGGTGGCAATTAAAATGCTACATGTTGAGTTAAATTTTGCCTTTCCAAAATAATAGTTTGCAAGGTTTACATTTGTCAGCTCACCAAGGACAAAGACGTTTGGGCGCCCAGGCCAACAAACAGCGAAGACGCCAGTTGCTGTTTTTCTGGATCGGCAACCGGCGCTGGAGTCTGGTTCTGCGAGACGCCCATCTGGCCAGATGAGTGGACCGGACTGGGCACTTCAACCCTGGCAGGTTCTTCTGCAGTCTCCTTCTGTGCCAGGTAGCCATCCCTCCCCCACACTCGCTTCACTTTATCTAGCTTCAGACTTGTGGTACTGAAATAGAGAAGATCAGAAAAAAATGGCTTTTTATTTTTTAACAAAAACCCTCCCATTAAATTACATTGATGCATTCATACCAGTACTGTTCATGTGACATTTCGTATATACATTCACATTTGAAAAGTTTACAAAAGAATTCTTCTATTTTTCACATTAGCAATTTTTGTTTTTACTATGAATTGGCCAATTTTAATTAAAAAAAATCTCATTAAATCCTCTATTCCTATCTTTAACAAATTCCCATTGGCAAATTCAATATTACAGATTCTGTCCTGTTCGTGCTACATTTCATCACACATTGAATTGAAAATATTCACTAAATATTTTCCTTATATTTTACCATAGCATATTTTCTCCCCAACATTGTGAAAAAAATTGACACATTCAAATACCAGTGTGACATGATCACCTTTCTTTTTCCTTGTTATTCAGTATTCCCATTTTTACATATTACAAAAAACATTCACATTTTGGGAAAAAAAAGGCAAGAATGGGTGCATTCCCACATAATTCCTCCAGAAATTGCATCATCTAGTAACTACAAAAACTACTATTACTATAACATGTCATGCTGTTATTTAAATTGCAGCCTTTTCCCATCTAGGAACAAATAGAATGGGGCCAACAAATGCTCCAAATAAATCTCGGTTCAATTCAAGAGTTGTTCTTTTGATTTTCTTAACAGCGCTCAAGTGCTAACGAGTCCTAAAGTCTAATTTCCATGCAATTAAAACAAGTGGTTCCTTTCGGTCCGATGTTATTCAAAGAGAAGGACCGACATTTAAGTACACTTGGACATATTTTGTGGCACAATTGCCTGAAATTTTGGCTCAGAGTTGCTGTCTTAAAACAGCCCCCAAATAGTTTCTTTGAGATTTTCAAAGTGTATTTGAGATATGCGAAAATAAATTGAAAAGGTCAATTTAGTTTCTGAGTTTAAAAAGCACATTTCTGACAGAGAGGAGGTGGATTTACACACCATGTCTTATGTGAAGGATCAGTACTGTCACCTGACAGACCGGAGCTGACTGAGGGTAAGGTGGGAGACTGTCGCTCGTCTATAGTGCACGACGACATGGTGATAGGTAGCGAGGTGATAGAGCTGTAGGGATCCAGGCTTAAACCTGAGGATGAAATAAAAGCATGCTGTGTGAAAACAAGGCAGTTCAGACCCTGTCACATGATTAACACACTTGTTAGTCATCCCCAACCTTTGGCCTGACTGAGCTCTTCGTGTCGTTGATGGGGTGACTTGTAAGGAGTGGCGCCAGCAGCCAGCGCTTCCGACACATATTCGTCCAAAAATGATAGCGAGGAATCCACCTGGAGATGCATAGAATTGTGGTTTAATCTTACACAACACAGGAATGATTCCAAATTGCAAAGTTATTACCTCCAGAGGTTCAGCACAGGCATTTCGAGGTAGCACTTTGGCCCGCAGATCAGGATTTGAGTGGAGGCTCTGTAGTTCCTGAGCCTTTTGTCTCAGTACCGTGTCCATGGAGCTGCCGTATGTTTCAGAAATATCCCGAAGCAAAGACGTTTCCATCTCCCTCTCGCAGATCTTGGTCATAGCCGAGAGGACCCAGCTCTTGGTTTCGCTGCTGGCCTCCTTCAAATCCAGAATATTGGCCAAAAGTCTCACCGCGGTGGCTGGTTTGAGATCTTCTCTCAAATGGGAATATTCACCGAGAACCTGAAACACAAACACCAAACTATTAGTGTGTTTTTTTGTCTTCTTGACAGTACTGCGGAAAGCTAACTGTTTAGTGAAATTATAGCGTTGGAAAGAACTATATATCGAAATTGTAATCACCCAGCTGATCACTTGGAGGAAGCGCTGAGGCAGCTTCCAAGGTGCTTCTTGAAGCAGAGACACATAAGAATCTACAGCAAAAAGCCTCAACATCCTGTCTTGTTCACCAACTTCAAATCCTGGAGAATTTGAAAGAAGGTATTTGATTTGAATTTAATACCACCGACGACATGACAACAAAGGAAAATAAATTATATCATAAGATGTTGACCTTCTGAGATGAGTTTGAGGAAGTTGTTGGGGATGTCTGGTTGCATCAAGTCTCCGCTCAGTGCAAACACAGTGTTCATTGTGTCAATAAACCACTTGTTGTCAGGTGCATATGTGGAATGTTTCATAGGAAAAGCCATTTTTCATGATGCATTTCTATTTGAAACTAAGCGCCCTGCTCCAATCATTTAGCGTGGCCCGCTAAAGTAAATGAAATGTAATACATTTTCTGTAGATCTTAATGAAAGTTAGAGGACTCCATACCTCAGCGAATATTAACAGGCTTTTTTTCTCTTAAGATAAAATTTAAATGTAAACTTTCTTTTTAATTTATATTTTTTTTCATGTATTAAAAATAGCTGGGAAAATGTCATGAAAATGAAGAGACTATTGGATTTTACTTTTAATTTAAAAAATAAATGATTAAAATATAATGAGAATAAAACACATTAATTAATATTAAGACACAATAAATAGTTAATATTTAATGATTTCCCCCTTTTTTATTGAAAAAAGTAAAGGGAAAAAAATGCACACTACAGGAAAATATTTGTTATTAACTGCCATGAATAGCAATACACGTCCGTTTCACTTGAATAGGGAGAACTGGCAGCAAATTATACACAAGTAAAAAATATCACTTAAGAAATGAGTCTACTCTCAAAATATTTGTCAATTCATGCGATCATTGATTGTTTATTGATTGACTTATTTTTTCATTTGATTGTTGTCTATTAGTCGATTAAATTTGGCAGATACGGTGGCCCTCTAAAGAAAAGGATTACTGTTGTTTGACATCCCGATCGAGACTATTTACGGATAAAAGGATATTTTTCAGCCACTTCTGCCACCTTCCCCACCAAGTCAATGGTGGTGTAGTCATCTTTGCTGCTGCGCAGGAATTCCAGCATCTTCTCCACAATGACAGTGACATTCTTGCCATTTGTGATCCTGTAAAGCAATTCCAATGTCTACACACCGAGAAGAAGTGATTCAGTGAAATTGAGAGAGCAGACACGCAAGAAAACCACCACGAGGCTCACCTCCCGTTTGATGATGAGGTCGGGATGATCTAAGCATTCTATGATGGTCATCTGATGCTGCAAAGCCAGTTTAGGATCCTGCTGGACCACGTAGGTGAGAGCTTTCAAACCTGCGCCACCACAGATAAATTGAATTCCAGAAGAAGAAGAAAAAAAAACACCTGAAAATCATGCTGCACTTTTCTCCTCACCTATATATTTCAGGTTAATCTTTGGCGACAGAATGAAGTTGCCAATACATTTTGCGGCTTTTTCCAAGAGTTCACTTTTTGGGTGAATTGTGTAAATACACTTGACGCACTCATACAAAATTGCTGGCCAAAGACAGATGAGGAAATAATGAGAAATCCGAACAAGATGAAATCCCATTATTTCAAATACGTAATACCGTAAGTGATATTATGGTTCATCTCCGCTTTTCGTAAAGACTCGTCAAGGACATCATACATAATCCCACTTGTACTGTAACAAAAAAAAACATTTAAAAAAAGGCATATTAGCTAGCATATGAGGCGTCCAAAATAGTTGACTAACCTTTTGTCACTTTTGCCAAGTAAAGACAAAATTTTAAGAAGCTGAATTTGCAGCCAGGGAGCCGGAACACTATGATAGTTGTAATCCATTGGCAATTTCCCACCCACCACCTGCTTCAAAATGGTGACAAAACTGGCCGTCAAGTCCTTGTAACCCTCTGAGTTTTCCTAAAAAAAAAGTGAGATAAATGAAATCCTATCAAAATGTGTTTGTTCAAATTTGAATCTCCTACTTTGATCATCTGTAAGTAGATGTGCAGCGACGCTGTCATAACACCTGGATCCTTATCGCACAAAGCTTTGCGAAACTTGTTGTGGATGTGTTGAACTTGATTTGGTGCGTTGAGGTAAAATTTGTAAAGCGCCAGGACTGCTTTCCGTCGAATGATTTCTCTGTGGAAAAAGGTCACCAGGAAAACTCAGACAGTCCCAAAACGGTGATCTTTGTGACACACAATCATGCAAATGCGCTCCAAATATTCTACTAAGATGTAAACGTGAAAAATACAAAAACTGAAATCACTTGGGGTGAGTGAGCTTTTCCTCCACAAGAGGCAGAATTGCAGGGATCATATCTCTGGGGAACAATTGGCTGACAATAGTTAGAGCCATGCACACCTCAATGAGGTTTGTGCTCTGGAGATCCTAAAGCATAAAAAACAGTTTGAAAATGACATAATAAAACAGTCTATCGGTTAAAAGAAGAGAAGGAAAAAAAACACAGACCTTTAAGACCGTATTTACAAGTAGTAGAAGGAGCTCATGACTTTCATTCAGAAACAAGGCCACAGCGAGGTAACCTGCAATGACAAAATATATAGTGGAAATATAGTACGTAGTTTCACAAGGTTGCTTCTCACACGTTCCATAACATGACCACAAGAGGGCGGTGTAGCGCCAAATCAGTATTGAAATGGTACTCAAAATTGCACCAATAAATCAATCTATTCTGTCATTACTGTAAAGTGTCACGCCATTTTGAGGAAAGGGCTAATTTTATTTTCTAAGGTCAATTTAAAAATGTTAAGACTCTTTTTAACACAATAGGCTTTTACACAAATAGTAATAGAATAGTTACTATTAAGAAGCATAAGGATAAAGCTACAGTTTGGATTCAGATTTTCTAGTTAGCCAGTTACTTTCTAGCAGAATAAAAATGACAAAATAGATGAACGAGGAACATCTTTTGAGCAATAGTAAGACACATACCGACTCTCTTTTCCAATCCAGTTCCTTGTTGAGCCAACTTGATGGCATGAATATAGCAGAAGGAAGCCTCGTACCCCAACATTTCACAGTAGATGGCTCGCACCATGATCTCCTTCATCTGTCGCTGAAGTGTGAAATGTGACAACAAAATTCAAGTTTGCACTGTTGGTGCCATCACACAAGGCCAAAGAGGAGATTGAAAGAACTCAACCATAGATGTGTTGGGTGATGAGGCTTGATCTTTGATGGAAGTCAGTTCTTGTTGAATGAGTTTCTCTTCATCCTGAATAGGATGAAAGTAATACGTAAACATTTTTAACAATTAATAATTCAGAAAGGAATGAATCTAAAGTCATGATTTTCACCAGATAGCAATGATAGTGTACGAGTAGGTTGCCACAAACAAATATTTTGATAGTCGATTACTCAGTCAATATATAAATCATGTTTTGTTGTCTATGAATATTATGTAGGTTTTATTTGAAAATAATAAATACTACATTAAGAAGAAAATATCTAGTTTTTTTCTACTTTTTGAAGAAAAGATGCATAATTACAGGCCTTAAGTCCTACTTTGGGGAGGCATTAAACGGGTCCATCTTAGTTTTGTTTTTGCTTTAGAAAGATGATATGAAATTTAGGAAATGCACTAATTAAAATCATAACATCGACAAAAATCGGATTTAAAAAAAAAATCTAATTATTCTCATTACTTTGGACAAATAATGATTGAATACACGATGTGAACATTGAAATTCCTGTGTTATTTAGTTGCAATCAGCGTTAGGTTAGGAGCTGGTTTTATTAAAGCTTGGAGGAAAAGCAAACTCACATTTTTGGACGTCAATTCTGTAATTCCTCTGATGAGGTTTCCCAGTTTGGAGGTAGAAGACAGCTTCGTAGGACCCGGTTGAGAATCCAAAGATAGGAGGCTCGGCAGGGCTGTCAGGGTTTTCTCTACTACGTCGCTCATTTTGGCCACCAAAAGCGGGATCGCAAGCTGTCTCGCTTCCTATAAGACACTATTAATAAGTTGTCTATCCATCTCGGTCACTTTCGTGACACGCAGGCGGATAATGTCATGCTTGGAGTGCTTTAAAATAGCACAGGAAGAAAAATGCAGAATAGGCAGGCGGCCATTGTTGTGATGCTCTACGTCATATCCTTATTTGACCAATAACTTTATTCATAACACCTACTGTAACAACATTCGCTTTACCAAGAGCTGGTATTTTAATTAATTAATGCCAGTTTTAATTACATTTATATTAATTTAATTCACATTTAATCTATTAGTTTAAGTATTTATTTCAACATATATTTGATTTATTAGTTTAAGTATTTAAATATATGTTTAATTATTTCATTCCATATATTATTGCATTCAAAATTATTTCATTCCATATATTATTGCATTCAAAATTATTTCATTCCATATATTATTGCATTCACAATTATTTCATTTCATATATTATTGCATTCACAACTGTTCAAAAGTTTGAGGTCAGTTAAAAATGTGCTTTATAGAGTGTTCCCTTTTATTATTATTTTTCTTTTGCAATAAAGATGTTATTCATTTATTTTGAAATCAGAATTATTGGAAAATTGTGTCAGGCAATGATTTTAGTAGCCAACTGGTCACCCAAAAATAAAACAATATATCAGATAAGAACTTTTACACACTTGTCATATTCAAATGCAGTTTATTGGGTAGATTTTTGATCAACAGTCAATTGTATAACTGTACACTAAACTACAATAAAATAATTACAGTTAATATGAAATTACAGCAATTGGACAACTGCATGGAAATGAGTTCATTCCATTTATTAGCATTTCGATATCTAGCATGGACCACTCACACACTGTACGTATACAGGGTGTCAGAATATGCACATTTAGCATCTCTGGTTTACATGATTGGGAACAAAACTCAGAGTTAGGAAGGAAAACTGTATATCATAAGTAAAGCTTTTTTCATGTGCTTTGTTTTCTATAATATTGGCAGTTTGTTTTCTTTCATGAATGCAAGATGCACCAGAAGACCAGGTCATGGATATCAATTTGCTTTCTTGCACTTACATAACACTGTATTGCACATCATCAGCAAAATCATTCAAATATTTATTTCCTCATTCTCAAATTTCATTTCCTACATCATATATTTTGTGCAAAACAGCTAGTAATAAATAAACAATGCCATTTATGTGGCACATACAACACATCACTTTATTGTGTCACTTCTATTCTACAATGCTATTCACTACAAGTGTTGTTTATTCACCTAATAGTACATTTCACATCTTTTATCGTAATCTTAGGTCCTTCTTTGCAGTCTCCTATTATCCAATCAAGCTATGATAGGAAGGTGTCATTTGCCTTAATTGTTCTCAGTGATATGTTAATTTAACCTGGACATGAGACTAAAGTACAAACAATGTTCTTGATATGTACAACCACAAAGTGAGAGTCCATTTCTGTGATTCTACGTTAGCAGACGGAAAGAGACTCTATTCTGTCTGACTTGGTTAATCTGGATCTGAGTCCTCAAGCCCAGATCTGAAAGCAACAAAACAGGTGTCGGTTACGTGAAAAAAATAAAATACATAAAAAAACATTGAAAATGCCAGAATGAAAAGAAAAAAAACCCTCATCTTACCCGAAGAGTGTGGTCCCAGGAGCCCGTGCAAAAGGCCGTCCCGTCCGGCGACACCCGCAATGTACTGACACGGTTCTCGTGCCCGAACAGAATAGACACGCGTGTTCCTTTCAGAACATCCCAGACGTTAATGGTATAGTCGTTGTAACCACCGAAAAGAAGCCGGCCTGGGAAAAGGACGTGCCAATATGTTGACGGTGCATTTGCGTCGCAAGACCCCCCAAAAATAAGGCAACATTTACCACTGAGGGAGAAATCCACACTTGATACCCCGAATATGATGCTCTCTTTGGAATAGATAGCTACTTCTCTGTCTGCTCTCAAGTCATACAAGCGGCACTGGAAATAAAGCATAAATATTCTCCACAAATTCACATTATTGACAAACCTATTTTTGTTTATTTTAATAAGTGCCCTTAAAATCCGCTAAAATACCTACTGTAGCATCATCTGAGCCCGAAGCAAATGCATCTCCGCTGGGATAGTAACTGTTCGGAGAGCCGGCAAAAGAGGAAGGCAATATTCAAATTTTCTAGAAAAAATAACGTTCACTTTCAAATCATTTTGTGACTCACCGCACACTATTGATGTCCGATTCGTGGGTTTCAAACGACTGGATGCACAGTCCCGAGCGCATGTCCCACACGTTCGCCTTCTTATCGCAGCCCTAAAAAGTACAACCGTGGTAGAACCGGTGTGACCATATTCAAATGGTAGTTTCCCCTCCCAAAACAAGAACTTATTGATTCCAAACAATTTCTCACCCCCGATACAAAAGTGTTCCCAGTCTCGGAGGGCGCCAAATCCAGACACAGCACGTCTGCCGCGTGACCGTGGAAGCTCTGCAGCAATTGCCCGCTCTCCACGTCCCATAATGCACACGTGCCGTCCCCGCTGGAAGTCAGGATCTTTGTGCGAGAAATCAGTCAGGTCAATTGTTGGCGTGAAAACAAGTTATTTGGAGACCGATTGGACAGTTGGGCAATGTCACCTGCATGTCCGAGTTAGTGAAGCTACAAGCGGACAAGTAGTTTGTGTGCATGGCGACCGACTTCTTCTTCGCAGCCAAGTTCTCGTTCTTGTCCAAGGACAGAGGATACACGGAACACTTGTTGTCCAGGCCACTGGGAAAGAATAACCATTGACAAGCAATTCACCCAGGAGACAAAGCCTTAAAACTAAAGGTCGACTGCTATGTGGACTTTTGCCAAGATCGGCCGATATACTATAGCCTCTAATTGTTATTTTTGCACCACCTAGAGGCCAGTCTAAAAGAAAGAGGTAGAAGAATAAAAAATATACAACTTAGAATATTTTTACATTAAGCATCCGGTGGTACAGTGGTTCTTTCGCATGACTTTGGTGTGGACAGCGTGGGATTAATTCCCACCCGTACGAGGATGCCATGCACGGACCGAATGAATTACGTAATGTTTGTTTGGCTTGCCTTCATTTGTAAACTAGCATCAAAAATCGGTTTTCGACAATCGGCTGTATTTTATCGTAAAAATCGGCATCAGCTTTTCAAACTCCCACAATCGTTAGACTCTATTAAAAAATTAAATCCAACATCAAATCCAATTTTTATCGCAATGGCCACAAGCCACGATATAGTACATTTTAAATTAGTTGATGCCAAATTTACAATGAATAGTATTATAAAATATATTTTTTTAAATCTCTCCATATTAACTCAATTGCTGGCAATGGCAGTTATTATAGAGTTAAATAATGATAATAAAAGGCAACTATGATGAAAGTTAACTCTTGAGTGAACAATAATGATTTACTGAATTCAGTCTTATTACGATTTTCTAATTCGGTGTTAACCAGGGGTCATCTCGTAGGATGAAACAGTAGATGAGACATACATTTGTTATGCTTGGTGTGGAAGAGGCAAAAGATGACAAAATAACATCCTTGTTAACTTCCACCAGGCTTTTGATTTCCTGAATACTCTATAAATTGTCCATTGGTGTGAAGCTGAGTGTAAATGCTTGTTTGTGAGTACAGGCCCTGTGATTGGCTGGTGTTTGCTCCAGGCTGCCTCCTTCCTAATGAGGAAGGACAAGGGCTATACAAAAGGAATGAATGGATGATGGGTCCTTTGTGCAACATTTCACAAGAAAACAGTCCATCAGAAGCTCTACCCAAATGCGAGGAGTTCTTGTTCAGCACGACAAAAACAAAGCAGAAGGAAAAGCGTCCCCGCTGTGTATGGCGGCACTCACCCGCAAGCAACGGCGCAGCCGGATGGGGCGTAAGCGCAGGCCATCACCCAGGTGCAAGGCATTGTCACGGCGTGCTCCTGATCAACATCAAAACAAAAGCTGCTTCCGTGAGTGCTTCAAAAACAACGTCTGTCGCAACTACAACATGAAACACAGCCCGGTTCACTTCAACCAATACAGATAAACAAAACATCGGTCTCTATTTACCCCTACAGCACTTTCCATAAAAACATTGCATCACGAAAGGATTTTATTTTAAGGGCTGAGAGCTAAAGAATCGTTAAAGACATCCGTAATGTCCAGCGCAGCATAAAAGAGGATTCATGTTTTATTTAGTACGCTATGTAAAAAAAACAATAGTAGTTACCTTGTTGGTGGTGAAGGCGTCCCACACGATCACTTTGCCGTCCTGCATGTTGAGAGACAAGCACAAAAGTTGGATTCATATTTTCATTCATTTGACTGTCTTCCAAACCCAGCTCAGTAAATGAAAATTTACAAATTGTTCTTTTTTCATACTACTTAGCCTCACAGGGGTTATATTGGGAGGGGGTGCTGGAGCATATCCCAGCCATCAAGGGACATCAGGACACAAGGGGAAAAAAAGACAACAATTCCCACTCATACCTACAACAATTTAGTGTCCAATCAGTTTTTGGCATGTAGGAGGAAACCAAAGTACCCGGACAAAAGCCACACGGGCCCGGACAATAAGCAAACTCTGTGTTTTTTTTTCTTTGACTAACATAATGATCTATGAGTCAAAAAATGCAGAATAGTCATGTGTTGGGAGGCGTGTGCGTGACCTGGGAGGAGCTGACGATCCTCCTCTTATCCTTACACCAATCCATGCACAGAACTTTGTTTCCGTGTCCTTTCAGAGTTCTTCTGGTCTTCATGACAAACTGACCCAGGCCCTCCACCTTCTCGGCCACTTGATGCACTGAATGCACACACATTGCAATGAAAGCTCCACATGATTCACATCTAGCGTCGGATTAAAACTGCATTAGGCCAGCAGCTAATGGATGAATATATATAGTATAGCTTAATTCCTGCATGCTTGAATTTACGTTTATCTCATTCATTGCCATTGACAGCGCTCGACGCCCAATTATTTCAACTAGGATGGAGTTGAGGTCCATCACGCCCATCAATACATGTTTTTAATATAAATGTTCTTCTTCTGCTAACTATACCACACAACACACTGTGAATACCATCAATGCAACAAACAAAACCATCCAACAGAGGGGGGGGGCATCTGTTTTAAAGAATAATCAAAAGAATAACTTTTCAGGGATGACAATGAAATTTTATAATGGGAAAAAAACATGTTTCTTAAATGTCGATTTAAATATTAGGGCCATATGATGATTGTAGTGCAAAGTTTGCATGTTGTTCCGTATGTGTCAACTTTTGAGTATTTGTCCGTGTTAGTGACACTGTTCCTTGAAAGTGTGACTTACTATTCAATATATTCGTATTTTTCAGACTATAAATCAAAGAATGCATGATTAAAGGGGAAAAAATATAAATTGCACTGGAGTATAAATTCCATTAATGGGGGCAGTTTTTTTTTTTTTACATTTATCAGAAACCAAGAACAAACATTATACTTTAAAGTGCTAAAATAGCCTATTAGGAAATAACGGCCCAAATAGGCACCTGTGATTTTAACCTATTAACAGTATTTTAGATAACAATAGCCTAAAAAACACAACATAACATTGTCGGTCAAAGTGAAAAACATAAAATACATATATAAGTCGCACTTGAGTATAAGTCGCAAGCCCAGCCAAACTATATAGCAAAAAAAAGTGCGACTCATAGTCCGGAAAATACAGTACTTCAAATAGATTGGACGTCTACTTGTGCCAAACTCTTTTCAATTCACAGCAGTATGATTGGACGCCACATGATTGGATGTCTAGCATCGTCAATGGCATTGAAAGAGTTCACTGTAAATTCAGGCGTCAAGGGGTTAATGCTATTTTGATGCTCTTATGGATTTCCCAATGCTTTTTAGTAGTATGGTTGCTAATTTGACATCATCGAGGGGTTAATCCGCTGATATTTTTTTGGGTGCCTAACCCTTCCCTCATCCTCAAAAAGCATCTCACACGCAACATGATGGCATCCAAAATCCCTGTTTTTAACGTTGATTTTGCTGCAGAGGGGCATGTTTGGATGCTACACGAGTGTGTAGAAGAAGAAAAAAATCAACAAAAAACAAAGCGCGGTCTAAAAACAAAAAAAGAAATGTGGGAATAACAAACATCTGCTCTGATTTGTCGGGTAAACGGCGAGCGACCGAACGACGCTCGCTCGCGATCGGTCGGCCTGTCCATTTTTTCGGTACTCACGCTCGACGTCGTGCAGCTTAGCTCTTTCCTCCTCGAGCTTGGACTTGAGCGACTCCGACTCCGTTTTCAGATGCACCAGAGTCTCGCTGAGCTGTACCTCCTGCGTGGCCATTTCAGGGAGCGGAGGGGATCTCATATATGGATTTTAGGCCTTTATGCGGGGCCGCGATGGGCAGCGAAAAGGCTTAAAGCAGTGACACGCACACGCACACGCACACAAAACACACGTACACGCACATCCAAGGCTAACAGCTGATGCTGCTCGCCTGACGTCACAGGACCAGGATGCTACAGTGCACTGGAGTCCAGGAAGAGGATGCTAGTATATTATTCTCTCTAGAATACTGGCTAGTGTACCGCAGTATATCTACGTATGAAAGAAGGAGAGAAAAGACGTCAATCCAGTGCTTACTTATTATTTGTTAACCTTTTAAATAGGGAAAGTGATCATTTTTGGGCTCCATTATGGTTAAATTGTATTTAAGTTGTCACTAATCATTATTTTTTTATACAATATTTTATGAAGAAAAAAAATACAAGTGTAAATACATTTGTTCATTTTCTGAACCCCTCACAGGACTGGTTGTCAATGCTTATCTTATGGTTAAAAAATGTGACCAAAATTATCTAAGAACAGTTGTTACTAATTGAAACTAAAAATGAATTAATCAATAGATTTTTTTTTAATTTATTGCAGTAGTCTAAAATTTACAGGAAAATATTTTTTCTCCACGACCACCTTCAAAATTGAAACAACTCACACCCAAGAAATGAAATGATTATGATTCTATTACCATCCTTCAAAAACCAAAGAAAAATGTTTAAAACGTGTTTTAAAGAGAAATATACTGCTACTATAAAAAATATTGTACTTCATCCAAAAAATTATGTGTTTAAAAAACAAACAAAGATTTTGAACCAAAGTAATGGAAAGATGTACAGAACAAAGAAACTATAGAAACAAAAATATCAAGCTCAATTGGTGTCCTTAAAAAGCATATTAAATCTGTATGTATATTGTTCCTTTTCATTTGAATTTTGTTTTATCTGTACACCTATGTTTTTATTTGTAAAGTAATGAAGAAAAGCTCATTTTAAAACAGTAGTGACACCTTTTTTCTTCATTTCAATGAGCCTCGCGCGACTCCTTCTGAGAACAGTATAATACACGCCAAGAATTGGTTCAAAACTTACTCTGTGAGATCCAGAAAAAGATGATTAAAAGATTAAAAAGTAAAAGTCTCCCTATGTCAGATCATTGTAAGAAATTCCAGGTGAAGGCTATTGGGAACCTGCAAGAGCTCCAAAGCCTGCGAGGAGGCACAAAAGGGAAACGTAACTGGGAAACGATAATGGGCATCGATCATCAGCTGCGGCGAGCTGTCGTGATCTTGTCGAAGCGACTGCAACGAAGAGGAAGACGAAGATGACGAGGCAGTGCTTGTTTTAGCGTGGTTAGAACTGGTTCTTGAACCAGAGCTTACCTGAACTTTACGCACAAACGACGAAGCGACCCTCTTCTCAAAACCATCGATGGGTGTGTAGGAATTTAAAATCTTGACGATCTGTGGGACAGTCCAGAATTGGACAACATTATGGATTGAAAAGTGTGGAAAAATTAGCCCTTAGTCTGATGATATTTTCCCCAAATATGGATCAATATTTGATAAATTATCAAACGTTTTGATTATCTTTTTTATTCCATTAATTACTTGTTATTTACATTATTTAGCATAGTCCGAGTAATAGGGTTGCAAGTAACAGATGTAAATTCGTATTAATGTTAGGTTTTTTTCCAGGAGTAGAATCGAGCGGTTTAGCTAGCAGTTACTGCTGGCCTAAAGTTCAAACATACTGATTTAAATTCGTCAAAAAAGGTGGATCCTAATCGTATGCATATCAGGGTTTATAAAACTACATATTTAAAAAATATAGTAGCATTTGTTCAACTCGTTCTTTTGGAAAACTATTTAAATGACGTCCTTTTTTTACCATGATAAAAAGATGACGGAAACAGTGTTGTTGCATGTTTAGTAAAACATATGTTCCAATTAAAATTTTATGAATGTCTTCCAATTCTGAAGTGACCCCTGTATTAGATTGTGTTAGCTTTAGAAAATTGTACAGAAAGAACGGGACAGGATACCTGAACCGTGTTGAGCTCGGTGCATTTCTCGGTTATGGCTTTGGCGTCCTCATCGGTGGACTTGCTGACCTGCAGTAGCCAGGCCGCCTCAGCTAACGGCTTAAGTGTGTCTTTAAGATGGCAGTTTTGCAGCTCTTTCTCCCGTAGCCACTCTTCCAGGAAACTGATGTTACACCTGCAGGAGCAGAATAGGAGCCGTGCTTCAACGCATTTGTACAAATGAATTTGTCCTCCATGGCGTGAGATGAGCTCATAACAATGTCCCTCTAACAAACCTAATTTGCATTCCTTTCCAGCAGGAACACATGTCTTTCCGGAGTAGCAGGTTATTAAGGGTGGTCGCCCCGATGTGGAAGAGCAGCTGCTTGACCACCTGTTTAATGAGCTGCGGCTCTGTTCCGTGTTGCATCATGTTGATGTAAAAGTGAGAGAGCCGCTGAATGATGAAGGAGATGGTGTAGGTCTCCGTGTCTTCGTTATCGTTACGGGAACGTTTAATGAAGCCTCTGGCCTTCGTGCTGGAAATCCCCTGCAAACTCTCATGCTCCAACATACCAGGTACTGTGGACAAAATTTTAGTTAGCACGCTAATTATGAGGGGCGTAACAATGACTTTTGTCACTATACCAAAATGTTCAACTCAAGATTGATACCCCAAACAAATACAATATTTTCCGGACTATAAATTGCACTTTTTTTCATAGTTTGGCTGGGCCTGCAACTTATGTATTTTTTTGCTCTCTGACCACCAACAGTCTTTAATGTTGTTTTTTAGTCTATAGTTATTTATGAAAACTGTTATGTTAACAGATGCCTATTTAGCAAGTTGTTCTCTAATATACTATTGTTACGTTAACGTAAAAAATGTCTTCCCAAAAATGCAACGTATGAGTTGTTTTTAACTCTTCATTGTGTATTCTTTGGGGGACGCAACTTATACTACGGTGCGACTTATAGTCCGAAAATTACAGTACTTGGTATACTATGTCAGTTTTTATACAAGGGGGAAAAAAAGAATACATTGATTATTATTTGGTATTGACAAGGAAAATGAAAAACATTTCAGTATCAATGCTTGGATACTTCAGACAACCCTAACAATGATAATACATGTACTACTGGAACGATACATTGATCAAAGTCCCTTGAATAAAACTTAAATGTGGCAGAACATTTAATATAAGCAAATATTGTCTCATCCAAAGAATGCCATCATCATGAAATTGGTTTCTTTACACCGCTACTAACTATTTAGTCTTTTTTGTTGTTGCTGTGTTTCATACCAATTGCAGGAGTGAGCGCTCTTTCCATGGCCGCGATAAACTGGTGATAGATGTGAATGGCCAAATCGCTGATGACCTGCTGGTGATCTGTCAAATCAAAGTTCTGCAAGCAGTTGTTCACCTGACGGGGAGTGCTATGTTTGCTAAATGCCTTGAGTTAAGAAGCAAACAAAAGGTTAGTGAAGCAAGTCCTGTCACAAAAAAAGGGCGCCTTACCTCCTCGCCGCTGTACTGCTTGAGACAGTTGAGAAGCTGGTACATATTGGACAGCCAAAATGACAACAATGCCAAATCATTGGGGTAATTCTGGAATGGTGACATTCAGTTATTCACTTGTATCTCAATAGTAAAAATGATGTTGGGTATTAAATCTAGCGAATTGACGATATAGTAAAGGGAGAAAAAGGTTAGTTGTCACACGGCTTGGTCACATATGAGATAACTCAACAACCTGAGGGAAATGTTATAATTTCAGCATTAAATGATCAAAGTCAAATGATCCGAGAAGAAATCTACTCTTTACCGTAGACTTCAGGTAAGAGGCAATCATTTTTTTAAATCTAAATTTTGAGTTCTTCACTATCTGTTTTTATAGGATTTTTGTTGTCATTGTAGATGGGATGGTGAAATTATTTCCAGTAGCTCTAAGCTTTGTGCAATGTATAATTCAAATTTTAAAAAAATTTAATGTATATTTGGAGAGCCCGAACCTGTCTATGACAGTGAACAGCGATAAGAGAAAATATAGATTTTTAGTTCAGGACTCAATTTGAATTCCTGTCAAAAACCTGTAAATAGGTTTTTGAGTACAATAAGTGCTATTTTTGTGAAAAATTTGATTTGTTCTGTTCTCTTTTAGCAATTTGGTAAATTAACCCAAATATGTACTACTATATGATATGGTTAAGTATATTTTTTGAACCCGTTCTCCCCAACATGACACATTAACACAACTGGAACTCACTATGATGATCTTTTTGACAGCGGTAATAGTGGCGTTCATCAAAGACAGGAGTTTGTCTTCGTCGCTGAGGTAGTCGACGTGGCGTACGCACATGAAGATGATGTAAGCGGGCAGAACTGGGATCATATTAACTGCCACACCTTTGGGCTTGAGGTCTGCAAGAGAGGGATTTTCAATCATGTGCAGCGATAATGAGGAAAGTTGACCCAATACCTAAAATCAGATTTTTAATGAGTCGGGATTCATCCTTTCTGTTGTACTCCAACATTCCGAGATAATGTTTTGGAAGAGGTGACGAGGTTTTCTGGGCTGTGTGAAACACAATACAACTTTGAAACCATTTTACATTGAACTTGGAAAAAGACTTTTTTATGAACCTTTTTGTGCTGTTTCAAGGCTTATCATTTGATTCTCTAATTGTTTAATGACTCTTTCTTTGTCATCAAGGTGCTCCTGCAAGTCCTGTAAAAAAATAAGCAGAGTTTAATACCCTGGCCAGTGATGGAAGCCTTTTGTATTTACACCTACCAAATTTTTGGACGATAACTGCGTGGCTTCAAGTCTGAGTCGAATTTTGGCATCTCTCTCCATCTGTAGTTGTCTGCTCAGGTGATCTTTCTCCTCTTCAAGGTCTTTTATTTGACCTTGAAGGTCCAGTTTTACTTCATCCAGCATCTCTGCTTGCTCCTCAAAGTGCCTTGGAAAAAGTCCAAAGAACTGGTGATAATGACAAGAAGACCAAAACAAGCCGATTTCAATCTGGATATGTTACCTGCGCTTTGAACTCTCTTCTTCGATCCTTTTTTCAAGGGTATTTTTCATCCCGTCGGCTTTTTCTTAAAAAATCACCCACCCACCCCAAAAAATCAACCAATTGCACATAAAGGGCCAACTTAATTAAAGAGGTAAACTCACCCTGTAACTCTTTTCTCTGGTTTTTTATGAGGATCTCACACTCATTTTTCTGTCTTAAAAGCTCTGAAATCTGAATTTTCAGCTCCGGTATAACCTGAAAATACATATGAACAAATGTTTGTGTTTATTGCAGAACGCCTGACAAAGAGTGAAACGTACCAGGTTGTCACTGCTCAGTCGGCACACCTCCTGGCGAATATTCTCATTAATGTTATTTTTCTCCGTAAAAAGTGTTTGCAAACTGCTGTTCTCATTTTGGAGGTAATCCATTTTCAGTTTCAAGCCTTCTACTTGAGACTCATAGGTTTCCTTCTGCTCTTTACGATGGGTCTCCAATGTTCTGATAATGTAAATGTCAAATATGCATGTCAAAACATTTGTCTCATAGTGACCCTAACCCTGGAAAAAACATTATGGAATCACCAGTTACGGTGAATGTGCACCCGGTTCTTTTATTGTGTAGAAAACTTTGGCTTTAACCCTTTCTAGCATAGGTTAGGACTTTTTTACCCTCACACGGCACTTTTTGAACTGAATTGTGTGACCATCATATTCTTGGTAGAAAAAAGCAAATGTTACTGACTGTGTAATTAATTTTCTATTTTTTTTTGTGTTTCCTAAAACCAGAAAGTGTCCATTGAAATGAATTTAGGTTTTTGCTCATTCCAATAATGGGCTTTTTTTCTATACAGTTGAGCAGACATTTGAAACTAGTGATTCCAGAATTTTTGCCAGGGGTTGTATTAGAAAGGATAACTGTGACCTGGTCACTTTCTCTAATCCACTGAATGCCGCCAGGAGATCTTCAGCTTCATATGTTTTCTCGGGACAATCCTCCGTTAGCCTAGCAAAACAAACATTTAAAAAAAAACGAGTAAGGCATGAACACAACCCATGGAACAAAAATGGATCAGTTACCCCAAAAGCACGTCGTCTTCAACAACGCTGCCAGTAAGTAGTCTTGAGATTTCATGCAGCTTAGCTGCCAAGAAACAAGAATCACAACAATTGATAGGTTAAACAAGTTTTCCTCTTAATTATAAATCAAGAGTTGAAGATGTCAAGGATCTCAGGGAACCTCTCGCTTCTTCTGATTGTTGCTTCATCTTTCGCTCCGTGCTATTCTTCTGACTCTGTAAGTTGGTGAGGTCCCGGCGGAGCTCAGGAATGACTTTGACATGTTTGGTGAGCTGAGACACCTGATCCTGAAGGTCAATTGTCATGTGGTCGCTGTCCTCCATCTTCATTTGAAGACCAGCTCTCTCCTCCTTTAGATTTCTCATTTCCTCTCTCAGGATTCCCAGCTCCTTCTCGTGGTCCCGCCTCTCGATTTCAAGGTTGTTCTCAGCCATTCTGATGAGACGAAATTTTGTGAGTTCTGGATGGCCGCTGCCGGGTATTGCCAAAACCAATCTTACTTTCGCATCCTTGCTTGAGTTTCCTTCTCCTCCAGAAGATTAATCTTTATTCGATCAAACGTTTCTGTCAGGGAACATCAACAGTTTGGTTAACAAATTGCACAGCAGCAATAGCAGCCAATGAGTGAATGTTGGCCCAATTTCCCATACGAGGTTGACCTTGCTGTAATATGTTGGAGAACCACTAGGTCTAGAATAGGTAGGGTACCTTTTTGCTCTTTGTTGGAAGCTTCAAACATGGCCTCTCTGGCTTGTTTCTCAATGATTAATCCATCAACTTCACTTTGAAGCGCAGTCACTTTCTGTAGTCCAAAAAAAGCATGTTTTTCTGTTTAGCTTTTTTTCCAATCACAAATCACAGAAACTGTCCTAAAAAAAGTTTCGGCCCAGCCCTACTGTCAACCTTAAAATTCTAGGCATACAATAATTATGCCTCAACACCCGGTGCTTTCAAACGCTCCAAAATGGCATCTTGCCAACAAGCACAATAAGCTAGCCAAACCGATGTTTGCTAATATTTAATGACCTCGCTGCTGCAGGTACCATCCCTGAAGTAATATATCATTAAGAGGCTTCCATGGATCTTGCTTGGCCTTGGACTTCGCTAGTAGTGAACTGGTCACCGGTCTTTGTCAGGAAACGTGGAAAATACTTTGTGATAAATATCAACAGCGCCTCAGGGGTGGTCATACATCTGGATCTATGCAGGGCAGTCCTTCTTTGAAATCCCTCGTATGGCTTTTGGTGGAGCTTCAAGTTGGACATTTTTTTGTCCTCCCCATTGCAGTTGGATTTGTTGCAACCAGTTGATGCTTGTGGATTGTGGAGTGCACACAATACTATAAAGCTTTTGGGGTTACGGTGTATAAGGTATTCAAAAAACTGACTATGGGCTAATCCTTTGTGGTCCAGTCACGTTGCTGAGAGAGACTACAATAAAACCTGACTGACCAGCAACGCATCTTGTTGAGCTTTCTTCTCTCTTGCTGCCAAGGATGCCTTTTGGTTGGCTGTTTTTTCCAGCTGTGTCTCCAGAGCTTGCATCTTCTCCATAGCCTGAGAATGAGAGCTGGCCAAGCTTGTCAGTCTTTCCACCAAGCCACGGTTCTCTTTACTCTGGGATTAAGCACGGGGGATTAGTTTCATTCTTCTCCGAGGGCTTGCCGTGAGACGAGAGTTACCTGCTCCTCATTCTTCTTTCGGAGCTTCTCCACCCTGAAGGAGAGCTGAACTTGTTGCACCAGTCGACGAATGGCATTAAAACGACGCCGAGCGAGCCACGCTCGGGCGTACTTTTGCAGGACCAAGGCCTTGCGAGCTTCCACCAACTAAACCGCGATGCCGCAAAGTCTCAAGTTGACTCGGGACTTTGGCGAAAACCGCCGAGTAAGCGGCATTTTACCGACCTGGACATAGGATTTACGGGCAAGCCAACCGCGGGTAAAAGCTTGGATGGTGATGATGGCCAAGCGTACCCTTTGGTAGGCCTTCTGTATGCGGAAGCCTCTCCAGTACCTCTGGATAGTCACTGCCGACCAGCCTTGCTTCAGGTTTGCTGCGGTCACTGCTTTTCTGCAAATTTGAAACGGTATTACAAATGTGCACCTTTGAGCGGATCTTGAAATACAATGGAAAACCACTCACCGTACAGTCCTCTTGCCACGGACGTAGTGTTGTATCAAGATGGCGGCCCGTCTCAAGTTGAGGTACTTCCTCCTCTGGATGCACCCACGGACGTATTTCTGGATGGTAATGCAAGCCTCTCGCAGTTGGTCCAGGCGCAACTTCTCTAGATAAGCTACCTGACCTGCTCGGAGAAAGATCTTGGTGCGACCGAACTTGTACTGGTTAGAGTCCTGGGGAAAACACAACGCAAAATGTGTGATGGGTAACGTTTGCAGAATCGGTTGTAAATCACGGTCGACGATCCAACCTGAATCAACCTTTGGAGCAAAGATTTGCACGTCTGTATCTTGTCATTGATGTTCGACTCCTCGTTGGTCATCAAGACGCTGTATCGGTTGTAAAACTCAAAGTACGTCCATCTGAAAACAAAAAGGATGTTCATGGAAGTGACCTTAGAAAAAGTTTGTTGTCTCCTGACAAAGTGGGTCACCTCGATGGGTAACTCTGGGCGCTAATGCGAATGGTTTCAAGCACTCCGCAGGCTCGCAGCTGTTGCACCACCCGCCCGGAATCGTATCTAAAAGCAAACACTAAAGTTTCCAACAGATATGTACAGATACGCCCATGTAAGGCTGGAATACTGCTCACTCAAATGCCAGCTTTTCATCATTGGGCTTAATGCAGCGCACGTAGTGAGGAGTCGTGGCATTCAGAGTCTCCATCAGCAAAGAGAGGGAGCCGCAGAACTACATTGAAAATGTATCAACACGCTTACAAAAACACAACGCAAGGTGCAAAAGGGTCACTAGGACCACCTTAGCTCCGACTGAGGTCCTCAGCTGTTTATTGGCCGGCCTCACAGCAGCCCTGGCTGGCTTCACTTGGAAACCTTTTTTGTTCAGACCACTTTGGCCCGCCTCTTGGAAGAATTTGACCAGAAAGCCAAACTGGGAACAGTAACAAGAGGAGAAATAGCATGTTACGCTATGCCATGCTAATTAAAACAAGTTTACGAAGTAGTATAAATGGTTGGAAGGCATTTTATTGTTTTAGTTACCTTACTGACTTTCAACACTTCTATCAGTTCTTCATAAAGAGCATCTCGATTTTTCTCAAGAAAACCTTTGCATTGATACTCCACCTGTTTCGCAATAAGACAAACAATTTAAGAATGAGAATTGGTAATTATTGATTCTGTTGCCTTTGGGTCAATTCCAGGTTCCTACCTATTGAATTTGGGTCAATTCCTAGTGGGTTTTGATATGTAGATTTTTGTTTTTTGCCTCTTATTTATTTGGGGACACTCCCTTTTGTTTTTGGGTCAGAACATTTTCACCAATCAAGAATATTTTTGTGGCTCTCAAGTGCAAAATTAAAGTCTACAGAAGGCAATGGAGATTTTATGTGGTTGTTAATTGGGAACAAGGAGAATTTAGCAAGCAAGGTTGGTTCGATTGTGATGTTGAAAAAGATTACTATGTAATCCAATATTGTGCAACTTTTTGGTAGATATTGGCAATGGACTGGTGTCAACATGTTTCATACCTTGTCTGCAAAGTGCTGAATGACAAAGGTCTCATTGGATAGCTTAGGCCTCTCAAACAAAGGATTGCTGTGAAGAAAGTTGTGTAGTTTTTGGAGCCAGCTCTGATCAGTGCCTTTAGGAAACTGAAACAATAAAAAAGGATGACTGAGTATTTGGGGAGAAAAGGATTGGAGGGGTCACTCAGCAAAGTCTTTTCTACCAAGCATTCTTCATCAAGTAAGTCCAAGATTCCCATTTTGGCTTCAATCAAGTCAATGACTGGTTGGTTGTCATAGAAATCTATCAAAGTCCATGGGATGTCTTCTTTCATGTATTCCTCCTGTTCCAGTTTGAACACGTGCTAAAAGAAAGGAACATTTTAATAGTCACTCCTTCAAACGGAGTGACTATTAAAATGCATCGCAAAAAATAATACAAACCAAATTAAACTGCTGCTGAAGCTTTTCATTAGCGTAGTTGATACAAAACTGCTCAAAACTGTTGATGTCAAATGTCTCAAACCTAAAAGGTCACAACATGAACATTCAGGTGAACAAATGACTATTTTCTACGGAATCAGAAGATTCATTTTGTGTTCTCAATACCCATAAATGTCCAAAACTCCAATGAAAGCATGTTGCTTCCCCGGGACCTGCAGCGCTTTGTTGATCCTGTCAATGACGCAGTCGAACAAATGTGCGTAGATCCGCTTGGCCAGGGCGTCTCGGGAATTAACCGCGCGATCTTTGGGCAGAGGTTTCACCACCGTTTCGGCCGCCAGAACCAGCCTCCGATTGCACAGCCATCGGACCAAGTCATCCGCGCGGACGCCCAGTAACTCACAAAAGTTGTGCAAATATGAATCACTGTGCTGAAATAAAAAAATTAAAAAAAACATAAAATCATACGAAAATTTGGAGGGCTGTCAAAACTAGTGTTTTTAGTCCAAGAAAACAAAAACAGGCCTCACAGGAATTGTTGACCCATCATCACCAGAACTCTTGATTTCCACATTTCCCAGATGGAGAATTGCGGCAAGAACTTTAAAGACATCATACTGAAAGTCCTCCTTCAGTCCTAAATAATAATAAAAAATATATGTTTTGATAAATAATATACAGTACTAGTGTTTCCATTTGAAGCATTGTTTACCCAGCAGTGAGAAAGTCTGTTGTGTCTCCTCCATGGCTTTCCTGTCATCCACACCTTCAATAATAATATTGCCACCCATGCCCGTGTAGTTAAACTCATCTGCACTCACTACAGGGAAACATAGCAACAATATCACCCTAAATATATGGATTAGTGAGATTTAAGGATCAAACCTTCTCACTCTTACTTAGTTTGAGTGCCTTGAACTGCGGCAGTTGTGCACAGGCACACAATTGGTAGAATATGTGATAGTTCCCCTCAGATTCAGCCTGAAAACAACAATAACATTAAAAAATTGAAGTGAAAATAACACAATATTTGCAATTACGAAACTCAAAAAAAGAGAAATTGGACAATTTCTATTTCATTTAAATAACATTAGCATAGTTCCAAAAAAGCGGACTTCAGATATCTGACCAGATACTATAGGGTAGCTTCGTATTTTGTATTGTAATTTTTTACAATTTTGTACATTCAAATCGTTTTGCATTTTTTTGTTTTTATTAGAAAAAAATAAACACGAATTAAAACTGTTTTTTTACTGGTTTTCCTTTTTATATTAAAAAAATACTTTTTGTGGAAAAAAAAGATTAGATAAAAATATAAGTGAAAATAAATAAGATAATATTTGCACTAAGGAAACTCAAAAAAGAGAATTCGGACATTTTCTCGGTAAAAATCACCATCCATTAATGATTCACAAATATTGAAATAATCGTTTATTTGTTTGATAATTGAGTATTTGTGGGTTAGTTGATTAATCAAGGCAACCCTAACTGACGGACACAACAGCTCGCAGAACAGAAACCAAAATTATGATGTGGCTCACAGAAAATATGATTTTTGAAACACCTGCAGTAGAGGATTAATGAAGAATATCAAGTGGTCATACCTGGAAAACAACTCTGGATTTCTCCAACAGGTAAGTCCTCATGTTTGCGCCGATAATTCTATACCTGTTGTCAAAACTGATCTCGGTGAATTTCCCAAAACGGCTGCTATTGTCGTTCCTGATCGTCTTTGCGTTTCCGATGGCCTAGAAGAAAATCCAGCTGCGTGTTACCGGCATCATGTTGTAAACAGAACTGTGGTGTTTCTCACCTCTGTTATGGGATTGGACGCCAGCACTTTGTCTTCAATTTGGGTCTTGCTACCAGATTTGCTAACAACAGCAAAATATCTCATAGCGTACCGAGCGGACACGGTTTTACCAGCTCCCGACTCGCCGCTGATGATAATAGATTGATTTTTGTGGTCTCTAGTCAAGACAGCAAAAGTAATGAGATTTTTAGAAAAAGTGTTTGTTTCAATTACAAACAAATCTGTGATATTCACCTGGCCATTTGTTTGTAAGCCTCCTCTGCCACCGCGAATATATGAGGGTCCATGTCACCCATGTTCTGACCCGAGTACGCGTGAATGATGGCATCTCCGTAGACGTGAAGTTGCTTGTAGGGGTTTAGAGCCACCAAGATGATGCCTGCGAGAGAAGATCACCTGAGTGCTTTCACAGGTGAGACAAAGATTCTACCTTGGAACCTACCACAGTAGGTGTAGATGATTCTGGACTCCAAGAAACGTAATTTGAGGTTGTGTAGGACTGCGGGTTCGTGGAGGTAGCTGAGAGCGGTGAGGTCGTTCTCCCCGACCAAGATGTCCGGGTTGCGGAGGGGAGGGAGTTCTGGTGGCGATGAGTCAATGGGGTACTTGAGTTCCTTGGATGAAACGTTGCAAGTCGTGTGAGTGTGGGGTGATTTCATTTTGCTTTTATTTTATTTACTTACTCTGCCATTTTCGAGGAGCAGGAGTAAAATATGATCTCCATCATGGAGATCTCTTACAATCTCTGCTGATTTCCAAACATGATCGGCATCTGGAATCCACACTCTGTTGTACTGTAGCGAAATGAAATGACAGAATATTGACGGTATTTGTCAGTTCAAATAATTTGGGTTTTAAAACTCAGTAAAAACTAATCCGCATATGGCGAGAATTCCGTGTGCAATGTTGTGGAAAATTATTGACAAAGTTTCCATATGTCTGTCTTAGCTGTTATTATGAATCTATCAATGTTCACCATAGCATAGAAAGTTTTTTTTAACTTACCCGTGTGTATAGTTGAATTAACGCCATGTCTAGGCGTAGTGATTTTAAACCCTAATGTTGGAAAATTGGTTCATCACTGTACTTTCTAAGTTACCGACATTTTTTGTCCCTGGTCCACTTAACTATGACAGAACTAGTTAGTGAAAGAAAGGGGAGTAAAGCTTTTGATTCCGGTTAGCACTTCAAAGTAATTTTGAAATTCTTTTAGTTAAATATATATTTTCCATTTGTGTGTGATGGTGAATATAACATTGTTGACTTATAAATAATTTAATTATATTGCGACATTTTTTGGACGAGTAATGTGCAGTTTGGTGATGAATGTTTGGACAAGTGCTATTGTTTTGAAAAGTATAATTTTTTTGCCGTGTGCTACTCGGTAACTCGACTGTGCCGGCGGGAGCTTCTCACCTGTTGCTTCTGTGAGATAGTGAGACCCCGCCCACCTGTCTTGTGACGAAGCTGCTCTTTTGTTCAAGGATCCAAAAGAGGAAGAATCCGGATACACAAAAACCAATAAATGTTACCTCGGAGATCCAAGCAGATGGAACCATTTCCATAACTCTTCGCCTCAACACGACCGAAATAAAATTAAATATAACCCTCAAAAATATTTTTTGTGTGTGTGTGAAGGCCCCAAAGATTGTCTGTTGTCATGTAGTTTTGAGGGCACTTTGGGTTGGTCAACTAATTTGCTGCCAATCAAAAGATTGAAATATTTCTTTTAGAAAACTCAACAGCTTTTTCATGCTTGCCAACAAATGAGTTTTGGAGTGTACAAACCTGTTCGATTACATTTGTCAGGTACATTTCCTGAATACATTTCCTTGGAGTTGAATTGTTAAGTAATAATTGTAATGACAACATGAGAAAAAAAATCATCAGGATGCCAGACTCCCTTGTTAATATTTTTTTTCATACCTGCATACTCCCAAACCAGGTTATCATATTTAATACCTCAATTATATATCTCATTCACGTGCAAGATGTGGGATTATATAGTTAACTCATCTCTAATGCGTATCCTTTACATATATTATTGGCAAGTTCCCTAAAACGAGGTATGTGAAAGAACGATCGATAATTTTTAATTTATTAATATGAAAAAAGGCAAATTCAAATACTGGAGTTAAAAGAAAACATTTGAGAAAATCTTATGTTCCACGTCCTAGATAATAATTTTCATAACAAGCACAGTCTGACATATTTCCTTAAATAGACCATTTGTATTTATGCGGCCTGTGAATAAATAGTTTGATACGAAATGTGATGAAAACATAAAGGGAAAGACAAGACTTTGCTGATGTCCATCTCAGGAGAAAAGGGTTACAAAATAAAATTAAATTCAAGTCATAGTGGAGAAAAAGAACAATAAAAAGTGACAATGTATAATATTACCATCCCAAATGAACCCAATCTTTCTTGAAATGTGATTCATATCCATTATTAGAGTGCTCGCTTGTGTACGTGTGTTGGAATAACTGACATAAAAAATGGCTGTGCTCATAAACTTAATTGATTTAAAGATTATTTTCTCCATTATTAGAGGTCTATGTAACTTGAAGTCTGTATATTTCAATACAGACGCTCCCCTACTTACGAACTAGTTAGGTTCCGAGCGATTGTTCATAAGTTGAATTTGTTTGTAAGTTGATTGAGTGCTATATTTTGTTTTATAATTTATGTTTAAGGCCTATACAAGTATATTGAAGGTTTATATAAGTGCATTTGTATGTTTAAGGCTTGTATAGGTAACACGCATTGGTTTGTACTGAAAAAACATTTAATAAAATGGAGAGAATACATACAGTACTGTATACATACATTAGAGAGAGAGAGATTTACTAGAAACTGACCGAAAGAAGCTATCTAATGACGATTGCAGTTTTCTTTTTTTCATCATAAATGATGCGGTAGCACTGTATGGCATCATTCAATTGATTTGCAAACTTTGTGCAACGTTCAATATTTGGGTCCTGCTGCTCGATCTTTCTGTTTATAAATGGTACTGACGGTCGAACGATTCAAGTTGTATTCCCGTGCAACACGCATCAAGCTTCGTTATTATTGCCACTCATTTCAAATGAAATGGCTTGCCTCTTCCTTGCATCTCCCTCAATAGAAGCCTTTCGCTTTTTACCAACCATATTCAATAATGGATGCACGAGATATTTAATGATACAAATGAAAAAGGTTCTTTGCGCACTGGAGATACGTTCACGCACTTCCGCATTGCAACGAATTGGACAGAAGAAGGTACATGCTGGGTGAGCTGAGCTCTCACAGCGCCAAGCGTCGGTTTTAGCAGCGGAAAGAAGCACTACAGGGAAAAAATACAAAATCGAACTTACGAACATTTTTTGACATAAACGCAATTTGCAGACATGTTCGCATGTACCGTTGTTCGTAAGTCGTATGTTCGTAAGTAGGGGAGCGTCTGTACTTTGAGCAACTGTCTTTTATATAAATGTTATTTATACTACACCTTGTCTTTCCCTTTAACATATAAATACCGTAAGTTTTGGCCCTAGATGCGGTGGAGAAAGTCCAAATTTAGGCTGGCGGGGATCTGGATATCCTCCAGTGCCACAGAGGAGGGCGAGAAGGAAAGCGTTACAGAAAAGTCTTTCTTGGCGTCCATCATCAGTGTTGATGACTCTTCTCTGTCTTTCAAGATGTTCTGTGAGGTAAAAAAAATGGAAGCGGTTAATCATTTGAGGAGTGTAAAAGGAGCACAAGTGTTGCTGTCATAACAGCTCACTCGAATGGTGGCGATGAAGTCGGTTGTCACGCGCTCTTCAAAATCAATCACGGGAGTGTAGAGCGTCAACACTTTCACAATCTACAATGAAGGGAACACGATCAAAACAACATTTTCGTTCCGTGTGGGGACAAAAAACAGGCTGATGACAGACCTGTGAAGTTGTGAGACCAGTGCACATGTTGCAAATCGCTTGGGCATCCGCCTCAGTCTTTTTCTTGATTTGTAAAAGCTGCGCGGCCTGGCCGAGAGGTTCCAACATTTCTTTGGCGCCGCAATCGCTCAGCTCCCTTTCTGACAGCCACTCCTCCAACTGCCACATATTGTACCTGAACACACACCAGAAACAGTGGACATTTTACCAGGTGACCTCACTTCTGTCTCTTACCAATGGTCTACAGCAGGGGTCGGGAACCTTTTTGGCGAAGAGAGCCATAAACAATTCATATTGTCAAACATTATTCCTTGAGAGCCATACTCAGAATTTAAAAGTAAAAATACTTGAAAATGTGTGGATTTATTAATCATTTCACCACTTTGAAAGTAAAAAAAAAAGTCTGAATTCTTTTAAGAACATTTTTTCACTGTTGCTAATCAATGAGTATCAATGACAGCATGCATGCAGAAGAGCATAATGAAGAAAAATTATGATTCAAAAACCTCAAGAGATAGTGTCGGCGCCACAGTGTGACGCTCCCATTGGTGCGTTCGGGACTTAGGTGGTCTCTCACCAGCGGTTCCCATATTTTACCACACAGGTTAGCAGAGAGCCATATACACCCATCAAAAGAGCCACATATGGCTCCCGAGCCATAGGTTCCCTAACCCTGGTCTACAGTAACAACATTTGGTGTATCTGTTTAGAATGAATAATAATCATGAATTTCTAGCTTCTGTTAGATTTTGATTGATAACTGTTCCGCTGATGGTACACCGGTGCCCTCCAGTGGCACACAAAAGAATCACTAAAATATGTTGCACTGTACTACTACAAAGGGTTATTGCAGCTTGAAGACATTTTTTAAACAAACATTTTGTATTTATTTCAGGCTACTGCAAACAATTTTAAGGAATTTAACTAGACAGCTATAGCTAGTTAGTGAACAAACAAGAACCACATCCAAATGTCAAATATTTCTGCACTCCAGAGATTATACCAATTGCATGATGCTGCTTTAGCTTTAGGTTTCGCAACGGCTAGCACAACATTCAACTCCGACAGTGTTTAAATCCTTGAGAAAGGCCTCTTTTCAGTTGAGAACGTAGTCACAGAACAAATATGAGTGAAGCCTCAAGTGAGTGTATATTTCATTCTCGCAATGTCTTTGAAAATATAGGAAAATAAGATCATTACCTTATCTGGAGTCCTTTACTCCACGAGCATATGTCCTTCCTGAGCAAGAGGTGGTTGATGGTGACAGCACAGATGATGTAAAACTGCTGGCGGACCACTTGTTTAATGAGGCCAGAGTCCATCCCGTGCCTAACCATAGTGGTATACCAGAGGCCCAGTTGCTGCAGTAAGACGTCCACCGTCACCGCGTCTTCCTCTGGTGAACTCGAGCTCCTTTTCCTCAGACCGCTGGGTTTGGAACCTAAAACCCCCTGGATGTCCTCGTGCTCCAGCATGCTGGACACTGCACGCGACAAACAAGGTCAAAGCATTTTGTGTCATTGTAAACGTGCAGGTGGGATTGGTCATGTCACCTATGAGAGGCTGCAAGTTGTCCTCCATGCTTTTTATCAGCTGGCGGTAAATTTGGACGGCGAGGTCGGCAAAAACATTCTGATACTCTGTCAGTGCAAAGTTGGTCAGGCAATGCTCGTTCTGCTTCGGTGTGTTGTGAGTCTTGTACATCTGCGAAGCAGAAGGTTACGCCAAAGGTAAAATGTGTGTTTGGGTGTAACTTAGCCATCTTTTGCAGATGCTTCGACTTATGCTCACTTCATCCCCGCTATACTGCTTAAGACAGTGCAGGAGTCGGGAAGTGTTGGATAACCAGAAAGACGACACGTCAAAATTCTTTCCACGCTTCTATGGAAAGAAAACAACAAAATATGTAGTGTAAGAATACATCAATTTGGAAAGATTGTGTTGAATCAAATGAAGGCAGACTTTGTGATATTGGCAAATATCATAGAAAAAAATATTGCAGAAAAAAAAAAATCACTCTATAAAGGATGAAAAATCTTTAGCTATCCACTTTAGTGAGAACTGTCCCTGAAATTGAGCCAACATTTTTTAACAGTCATTATTGTGCACTTTAAAGAGTTACATAAGTGGACATTGAGTGGGATGGCTATATGCAACCTTGATAACTCCGTTCACACTGCAGAGCACAGAATTGAGCAGCGTGCTTGCTCTCTGATCGTCGTTAACCCTGTCAGCATATCGCAGACACATGAAGATGATGTAAGCGGGAAGGCCAGGGAGAAAGCTGACAGCGACACCGCCAGCCTTCAGGTCTGAAATGAACAACCCACAATCAGAATGATGGCTTCTGTACCTTAAGCAGGGTAGGTTTGTCATACCTAAGATCAGACGTTTAACGAGGCGGCTCTCTTCACCCTCTTTGTACTCCAACATTCCCTGGTACTCCCTCTCCTTGCGAGGTATACTCACTCCTTTGGAAGGAAAATTTGCCCCGATGGAAGTTTTCGTATGTTGCGCTTTGTGAAAACATAAAAAAATGGCCAGTGAATGATCATGTTCGGATGCCATTGAAGGTGATAAATATCCGGTCCATTTTAACTAGGAGGGTCGGCGGTGAAAATGGATCGGATGTCACCATGTGAGCTAACGTTGTCAAGAAACGTGTAACTTTAAGAATAAAAACAAATGCCTTACAATCAAATAAAACACACAGAATATATGCAAATACTAGTAGTAATTTGTAATTAGCCAGCAAGGAATAGTGATCACCTTCAAACTCTTCTATTCTTTTCATATACAGGTGAATGTGTTTTTTCAAATCGGTAATAGTCTTGTCTTGTTTATCCTGTTGCTCCATAAGATCCTAAAATATATAGACACACTAGATTAGGAAAGTCGTACACACCTAAAACCTTGAGACCAGACAGCAACACGGGGTGTGAAATATGAATATTTCAGGTAAAAAAATGTTTGAATTGTGACAGTCACACTGTACTGACAAATAGTTCCGACCCACCAGATTTTCGAGAGTGAGCCGTGTGATTTCAAGCTCCATTCCCGCTTCGACGCGAGCGTGTTCAGGCAGGAGCAAGATCTGTGCCAACACCTTCTGTTGCTGCTCTTTTTCTTTCGTCAAGTTGTTCACCTCCACCAAGAGTTTCTGGTACTTTTCACTATGCTTCCTTTCCAGCTTGTGCATCTGGCTCTCCAGAAGCCTAAGATAAGGATTAGTGACAATAAAAAAAAATGCAGTACTTTCGTTATGAAAAACAAAACAAAAAAACAGTCCACCTGTTAGTCTCCTTCAAGCCCTCGTAAGCTAACCAAAGTTCTCCGTCCTCATTTAACGTGTGGATATCAGTGGACCTGCCATGTAAAGATAATAAAGAATACTCGATGACTCCTTTAAATGATGTCAACGAGCTCTTCTTACCTGTCAACATCTTGAAATGAGGGAACATCACTAAGGTCTAAATTTACACCCTCCGCGAGCACAGAGTCCTGGAAATGCGGGAGGTAGCTTAATCCCAGGATGAATAAATATTCCAACTGCTACATGAAGCCTAACCTTGTATTTCATAGCCTCTTGGCGGACCAAGTGTGACTGGAGAAGAAGCACTTCTTCTTTGCGCATCTCCAGCTCTTCGTTAGAAGAGTTGAGTTGTTGCAGCAGGACGTTGTACGTGGTGGAGCCCACGGCGGGGGGCATCAGCTCGCTGTTCTCGCAAGTTAGAGATTTACGCAGTTGACTCAAATCCTGCTTCAACTTCTTATTCTCAGACTCCAGCTCTTGACTCTAAATAAAGTTGTGTCATTGTGAAATTGCAAACATAACCTGTACATGTTGATACTACCTTCATTCAATGTTTTTACCTTAAGTGTCTGCAAATCCAGTTCTGCTCTGCCGACAGTTATCTCCTCTACGTCCTTTGTTAAGAAACGGACAACAATAAAATGAACAACTGGCACTAACATCAAACTACGTTAATCGTGGCAAGGACATACTTTAGGTTCTTTCCCTTGTTCCTTCTTCTCATCTAACTGTCGCTGCAATGACTGTTTGTCCTTCTCTAGTTCTGTCACTCTTCTCTGGAGTTTGAGGATGAGAGGCAGATCTACAGTGGAGGAGGTCTTATTCTATAAAAACACAAAATGCCATTTTGCCGTAGGGCAACCCGATGATGAAAAAATTAAAATGACAGAAAATGTCAGGGGGGCAAAACTTTTCATAACACTGTAGTTAGGCCATGTTTTAGAGAATAATTTTTATCTTAACGAACTGTGACTAATCTAATCTCTATACATGATGGGTCACATAATGTGTGTTATTGTCCTGGTTAGTACATTACCGCATTGTCTCCTGAGCTGTTCTGTCCCTTAGTTGAGTTAATCTTTGGACTACATTCCGGCGAGTCGTTGGATTCCGATCTCTCGTGAAATGACTTGCTTGGACTCTGTCGATCAAAAATATTTCTTTTAATGTGGGAAACAAAACAGAGATGAAAAAAAATGTCTCACCAGCCTGAGCTGCAATTCTTCCTTTAGATCTTCATGAAGCTCCTGTAGTTGTAGGTGTTCACTCAGTAGGTTTTGATAGCGGGAGCGCTCTTCAGCTAACTCTTCCTGTAGTTTTTCAATGTTTTCCACCTCGGCTTTAATCTCTGATAACACACGTTTTATTTTAAAGAGGTCAATTAGAAAGCCAATTTTCCAAACTTTCATTTTGATTACCTGTCATCTGTTGTTTTTGATCCGTAATGATTTGATGAAGGTCTTCCTTTTCATCATTCAGCAAGGTGTTCTTCATGTTTAAATCCTCTACCACCTGGGGGCAGATCAGAAAACAATTTAAAAATGTTGACTTTCTTTGCTGCTTTCCAAATGAATGTCAAGCAAATTATTGCTATTTGTTCACCATTAAGGTAATACTATATTCTTTCGTTAGCGTGTCCTGTTCAGCTACTTACACTGTACTAAAAATGGAAAATCAGAGTCTCTTTAAAGGCTGAAACATTTTTAAACTGCCACAAGGAAATTTTATTTTGTGATATTTTTTCAGGGAATGCAGCTAAACAGTGGGAATAGTGACCCAAAAATATTTTTTTAATATATATGCTATCTAGCTATAGGTAGCGTTACAAGATTAAACTGTATTTTGTAACTTTGTGAATCGTAGTAATACTGAATTGCTGTTATGTATGATGTTAAATATTTACTAAATAAATACATGTAGCTTTTTCTCCATCCAGCAATCTGTCATGTGGTCGTAGCAGCAGAGAATACAGCATAATACAGTTGATTCAACATTGACCTTTGAGGGTTGGCGGGCGCCATGGCATGCCATTCAATTCCATGAAGACGTGAAATAATAAAATAAGGGGGAAAAGCAAAAGGCCGACCTGTTGTGTCTGTTCCTTGTAGAAGTTATTCTGATCTTCCAGGATTTCCTTTTCATTACGAGTGTTCTCCAGCTCCTGCTGGAGAAATGAGAGCTGCTCCATTAGCGAGGGGAGAGTTTCTACCTCGCTTCGCGCCTTTTGCTCTAATTTCTGAAGGCTTTCTATCTCTTTGCCGTGACGAGCTTTCTCCATGTCATGGGTCTTGAGCGCCGCATTCAGTTTCTCGCCGAGCACTCTGACGTCTTTGTGCTGTGGGGACATGGAAACACATGGTGGGCATGTGATGACAACGCCCAACGAGTACAGTGTTTTAAGGCAAGTTGTCTGTTTTTCTCATAGTAGATAAACAGCAATACCTCCTTCAGTGCCAATGACGCCAATAGGTGTCCAATACGTTTTGACCGGGATGCGTTTGTCTATCGCCATCAATAGCAGAGTTAATCTTCCACATTGCTAGTATTTCCATATGCTTAATTGAATTAGTGTCGAATTATTTCTGTAAATTCCATCATGAATTGAAATGAAGTACCGTATTTTCTGCACTAAGGGTCACACTTTTTTCAGTTTGGCTGAGCCTGCGACTTATATTGCGTTAAAAGACACCGATATAGCCCGTCGTTATCCATTTTATTGTTCATGCTATACCGTATAAATCTTTTGGTCTCAGAATTTTTTTTTAAAAAGTAAAACGTCTACTACTTCAGTGTGACTTGCGATTTCCTTATAAATAATAAAAGAATGTAGATTAAGATATCAGCTCACATTGTTGCAAGAAACGTTTACAAAAAATTCTAAACCGATTTTTAATTTCAAGAGGTGACTATTTTTGGTCTTGAATGTTTTTTAGTTATATGAATTATGTTAATTTGTAAATTATTCATTATTTATCATTTTAAAAATATTTTTTCATGGAAATTGTTTTAAATGAATGATTGAATAATACAAACCAAATAAATCCCCTTAAAATTAATAGAAACAAAAATGCAATGTGGGAATAGCCTCGAATACCACTGTAAAGTTTACTTTTTTTTTGTAAATGTCTTTGTAAAAAGTGCCCAATAAGCAAGGTTTGAGATGTTTCTTGACCTGTATCGTAAATTCAGCCGTGTTGTCATATCCAGTATGACAAAATAAGATGATACCCAGAAACTGAATATTCTCACCTGCTCATCTATCTTGCATTGCAATTGCATAATCTTGTTCTCCATGCCAACATTGAGATTCTTGAGATGCTCCACAGAGCGCGCCTCAACCTTCAGCTTCTTCAATTCCTTTTTGGCCAGTATACGACGCACACAGCTCTGCAGCAGGATGATACCTTCCCTAGAACGTTGATAGCGCTGTCTTGCCAACCAGCCTTTCACCCACTTTTGGATGACCAAAGCCTTCTCCTCATACAATATCTGAAAGTGATCATTTACAAGGTCAATTTGTGATCTTATGGCTAACTCATTGCCTAGAACGTATTTATGCACCAAGAAATTTAAATTCCATGTGGACATTACCTTATAATACAGCTTTCTGGCTGCAAAGGCCCTCAAGAAGCACTGAACGACAACAGCTGCGGAGCGCAACTTTCGGTAGGCTCTTCTGGCCGCCCACATTCGAACGTTGCGCTGTATGATGAGGGATGCTTTTGTTCTCCGCAAAAATGTAACGTAACTGAAATTGGGGAAGCAAAGGTAACATTTCATGTTAAAAAATACTCAATGTTTTCTTCTCGGACTGATTGCAAATCAGTCTGTTCACCTGCGTGCCTGGTGACCCCGTACGTGTCTTTGAATGGTGATGGCAGATTGCTTCATCCTCAGGAATTTTTTACGGGCCAGCCAACAGCGGATGGTCTTTTGAATACTGACGCAAGCCCTTCGTAGCCACTCGGAACGCAGCTTTTCCAAGAAGGCCACCTGGCCAGCTCGGAAGAATATCTTGTTTTTACCAAACTGATACAGGTTCGGGTCCTGGCAAACAAATCCAAATATTAGTGCCATCAATCTAGACAAAGTTATGACTGAGGTCCTGCAATTGATATACACCTGGATGAGCTTTTTTAGAAGATTTTGAGAAGTCTGCTTTCCATCAGGAAGCACATCTTTTTGCTTCATAAGGACGCGGTAACGACAGAAGAATTCCTGATAGGTCCATCTAAAACATTCAGACACATAGTTTCTACTACTTAAATCATCAAAGGTCAATTTTCAAGCATGTGTCTGCCACTGAAACCTGGATGGAAACCCGGCAGCTGATATTCGGATGGTTTCCAGGATGCCGCATGCTCGTAGTTGCTGCACTGCCCTTATAGGATCCAAGCTTGATTAAAGTGAAAGATATTGTTTGTGTCAATGTCATGTGCAAGATTTTCTTAACCAATCGAAAAGAGAAAGAATTTCCTTTTCCTGATGTGTAACACTAAAGAAAAAAATTAAGTAAAAAAAACAACCTATCATGAAAAGAATCAGGTTGGATCGGAAGTCAAAAAAAGTCAATATGGCGACTTCCCTAGTATATACAAACATTTTTTTTAAATTTTATATTCAAATGTGATGGTTTCCAAGAAATGCTCCAGTTGCTTACCTAAGTACTTTGAGCAACCAGCTATTAGATGAAGGTCAAATTTTCTAAATGTTGTTTGCCCTTTGAGCAAATGTGCTATTCAAGATTCTTGTCAAATCTGTATTTATTTATTTATTTAAATTCACCTGAATGGCACTTTGTGGTCATTCGGTTTGATGCACCGTACGTAGTGAGGAGTTGTAGCATTAAGAGTGTCCATCAGCAAATGTAGAGATTGGCGAAACTGGGGAATAGAGGACATACATTTTCAACAATAACAAAAAAGGGGGAACCGCTTTAAAAATATGAAGCTTTCTCTGTTCTATTGGTCAAATATAAAAGGGAGTGTAATTCATTAGAAATGGAAAATTCTAGTCATCACCTGTTTCTGACCTCACCTGCAGTCCCACAGTCTTCTTATTAGCTCTCTGTAACTGACCAGATCTTCCAGTAACGCTAGTAGCGGGTTTCTTACCGGAACTTGTTGCTTTTTCTGTCCCCACAAACAGCTTCAGTAAGAACTCAAACTGCGAAACAAAATACGTAAGTCCTTTATATCAGTGGCCACTAGATGGCCTAATTTGCTATCTATACAGGACAACATCAATGTGTAGTTTATTTCCTCCAATTGAGCTGGAAGAACAATTTGAACAAATTTTGGGTGTGTGAATTTTCCACTGAATTGCAAGCTGAATGGGTCATGAAAACGACTTCCTTTGAATGACCGTTGGACACGAATTAGGACTATGAAAGGAAGTTCTGCTAAGCACAATAGCGGTGGTCACAAATGAAATCACCTCGCTTTTTTGTAACACATGTATTTGCTCCTCGTTGACCGTGTCCTTGTTTTTCTCCAGGAAACCTTCACAGTGGTACTCCACCTGGGCACAAAAAATTATCTTGTGTTAAATGAGCAAAGTTCCTAATCATCATGTTGAAATTGGCTCGCTAATACAGTGCAACCGAATGTCCGGGTGAATCAAGTCATTGTTAGTATTGGCATAGAAACTAAAGGTTGGTTAGAACATTTGAGTCATCCATCTTTGGCAGACGGAAATGATGCAGTGCAAGGAAAACATTTTTTATGGAGTTAACTTCTATTTAGGTGGCAAGAGTAGGAGAACAGGACAAACGATTTCCAGAACAACATCTTTTTACTTTTAAAAAGTTGAATGATCTTACCTTATCTGCAAAATGGTGGATTATGAAAGCAATGTTTGATAACCTCGGTTTATCAAAGTGAGTGTTTTGCTTTAACAGGGTGTTGTACATTTTCTGGGACCATGAGCCGTCAGAGCCTTTTGGCATCTATGGAAAGAGGGGAAAAACTGAGAGAGTTTCCATACTATACTTCACAAGAATCTGTTTGTCTGGGAGCCTGCATATTGGAGCCAATCCCAGCAAACTATTGGCACCAGGCGGGGGACACCCTGAGTCTGTGGCCAGCCCATCACAGGGTACAAGGAGACTGACAACCATTCACGCTCACACTCATACCTAAGGCCAATTTAGAGTGATCAATCATCTTACGCTGAATGTTTTTGGGATATGGGAGGAACCCAGAGTACCTGAGGAAAACCCACGCAAGCCCAGAGAGAACATACAAATTCCACACATTGAGGACTCACTTTGGATTGAACCCTCGACCCCAGAACTGCAAGGCCAACGTGGTGACCACTCACTCACTGTGTGAGTTCTCACTAAATTGCTATTAATCATCATAAAAGAACCAAACAAAAGTAGTATTTTACTTTGCACTCTTCATCCAGAAGGTCAAGAATGCCCAACTTGGCCTCAATGAGATTGATGCACGGTTGGTTGTCGTAGAAGTCAATCAACGTCCACGGAATCTGCTCTTGCATGTACTCTTCCTGCTCCAATTTGAAGACGTGCTGGGGGACGCAAACAGTGACGGTTGATACAACGCAATGTTTTGAAGAGATGATGAAAAATTAATATACGTACAAGATTGAACTGCTGCTGCAGCTTCTCGTTGGCGTAGTTGATGCAAAACTGTTCAAAGCTATTCGTATCAAACGTTTCAAACCTGGAAAATGTGTTGAACGGGAATTGAAATAACAGTACAAAATGGCAAAAGAAATAAGCCTTCATGATAATAGAACATACCCATAAATGTCCAGAACGCCAATGAAAGAGTTTCGTTTTTCGGTGGTTCTGAGCACATTGTTTACGCAGCCAACAATCCAGCTGAAGAGTCGAGCGTAAATGTGTTTGGCCAGAGCGTCTCGGCCGTTGACCGCATCAATCTTAGAGACACCTTTGATGTATACTTCCGTGGTCGTCTGGAGTTTCCTGTGGCAGAGCCAGTGGGCCATTTCTTCACAGGGCACACCCATCAACTCGCAGAAGACCACCAAGTGGGCATCGTCTGGCTAAAGATAAGTAAGGTAACAACACAAGGAATCTATAAGAAACTCTCCCTCAACCCTCTGATGTTTGTATTTACCAGAATGGTGCTTCCCCTTCTTGAATGATCGTTCACCTCTACATTGCTAAGATGAAGAACGGCTGCCAATATCTGGTAGATTTCCATCTGATGGCTTTCACTGATTCCTGAAATAAAAACATGGGAATATGTAAGGGACACTGCTATTAGCTGGCAACCAATTCAGGGTGTCCTTTGCCTGCTACCCAAAACTGGCTGGGGTAAGCTACAGCACCACCAGCGACCCTTGGGAGGATAAGCGGTAGAAAAAAAATGAATGGATGTATGGGACAATGGCGTTGGTTGTCTCACTGGCAATAACTCAACCACTGGAGGAAGCTATTGTGCAATATCAATTTTGAAACAATTAAACTTGCACGATTAAAAAAAATTAAAAAAAATATTGAGGGTAGGGTTTTTCAGGGTCAATTTCAATTTAATTTCATTTTAAGGTCTACCTTTTTTTGTTTCATGGACTTTTACCCAAGAGGTTTCTAGTTATGAAAGTAAAAAGTATGAAGACAAAGCTACACTTCTTATTGTCATTCTCTATCTTGCTAGCCGTTAGATTAGCTTCTAACCAAAAACACCACAAATTAAAATTTTGTGTTGAATACCTCGTAATGTGTTTTTGAGTGAAATTAGTAGGCCTTGTATTTATGCAGTAGCCTGAAAATGGTTGTGTTCTGTTCTGATGAAGCATTTTTTAGACTCACCTAACAATGAAAAGGCTCTTCTTGTGGTACACATATCTTTGGCATCATCCACACCTTCAATGATTGGATTGCGACCCTGGTTAGCGTAGTGAAAATCATCTGCATCAGCTTGAAACGGGTGAAAATTCAGTAGTAAACAACAGTATTCTCAAACCGAATCAAGTTAAGATGTTGTTTCTAAATTCCACCAACCTAATTTGAAGGTTTTAAATTCTGGTAAATGAGATGAGGCACACAATTGGTAAAATATATGATAGTTCCTTTCTCCATGGGCCTGAAAGTAAAGCAGATGCATGCATTTACGCAAAAATAGGAATATCATCTTGCACGAATGCAGCAAATCGAATATATAAACAGAGGTGGGATGCAAACTATACCTGAAAAACAACTCTTGACTTTTCCAGTAAGTAAGTTCTCATGTGAGCTCCAATGATACGATGCTTCTTATCAAACCCGATCTCGATGTACTTCCCGAAGCGACTGCTGTTGTCGTTCCTGGTTGTTTTAGCATTACCGAGAGCCTGAAAGAAATACACACAAAGGCTCGGAACAATATTGGAGATTCAAACGTGATGTCAACATTTTGGCTACAGCTCTTATTAGATCTCATCTTTGTGTAAGAGCATCTAATGGACCACATTAGTTGATTACCTCCATGATGGGATTGGAGGCCAGGACCTTCTCCTCAATATCAGCTTCACCAGAGGAACCGCTGACCGTAGCAAAGTAACGCATGGCGTACTTAGCGGAGACGGTTTTACCAGCTCCTGACTCACCACTTACGATTATGGACTGATTCTGTTGATCTCTGCGTGAAGATGTAAGACACATCGATGACAATAATTCTCAGGGAGTAGAAGTCAAATGATTATACATGGGAGAAAAAAAAACCTGGCCATCTGCTTGTACGCTTCTTCAGCCACCGCAAATATATGAGGATCCATGTCGGCCATGTTCTGCCCGTGGTAGGCGTGTATGATATCAGCCTCATAGATGGGCAGACTCTCGTAAGGGTTGACGGCGACGAGAACGATGCCTGTATATAGCAAAAATATATATATTTTAGTGTGTGTTCCTTTAAGGGCAACTTGCCCCACAATAATCAAGATCATGCAGTGAGCAATGACTCCAAAGTCTAGAGAAACAGATAGCGTTGAGTCAGACGTGACGACACTCATTACCACAGTACGTGTAAATCAGCCTGGAGTCAATGAAGCGCACTTTGATGTTGTGCAAGACCGCCGGTTCATTGAGGTAGCTGAGGGCCGTGAGGTCGTTTTCCCCCACCAGGATATTGGGGTTCCGTAGAGGCGGCAAATGATTTCTTCGGGGATCTATTTTGTGTTCCACTTCCTATAAAATCAAAAACACCAGACACAGTTAAGACTAGGGCCAAGAAGATGATGAAATAATGATTTACAGTTACGGAGGAACGTCCTTGTGCAAGATAACTCTGCCTTAAGTCCCTATACACCTGCATGCCCCAACTCGAAATTGAAGCTCTACAGTCAAATTCTTTCAAGCACTGTGTTCTTCCATGTCTGCCCTTGTCTTTCTTAGCTGCTAAGGTGCAATGCTTTGTTTTGCCTCTTATTCTCACATTTGAGTGTCGATAAAAGTGAACACACCCTTAGCATAATATTTGTAGTTGAAAATTTTGGACCACAAATTAATCAGAAAACATCATTAGCTTTTTTTATAGCAGAAAAAGGCTTCTTTCTGTATAGGACTGTTATCAATGTGTATTCATTGTTTTGTACTATTTTTCCACTGTAACTTACAGTGCCATCGTCCAACAGTAGAAATAACGTCTGATCACCAGGAGCGTAATCTTTGAGGAGCTCTGCTGACTTCCACACTTCCACGGCGTCTGGGAGCCACACGCGAGCATCCTTTATACAATAGTAGGAGACGCAGGGTCAATCAAACACATTCGACATTGAAGGACTGGCAGTGTTTCGGTGTCATTGACACCAATAGACACCCAATCCATTTAAACAGCGAGGACTGACACTCACTTGCAGTTACATCGTATATTTACCTACATTAATATTAAAAACAGCTATTATGATGGATACGGTACAGTGTACTATAAAGCTTTTTAAGTATCAAATGGGGGTTTTGGCCCTGTTTCCCTCAACTGCCTACTTGTCCCTTTGGATTTGGTCCTCCATTTCCCCTCGATCATGGCCATTTTGGCTCATATAGGTCACACTTGATAACAACCAAATGTTAAGATTTGATGTTCACATTTGTGGACGCCAGGTCTCTACGGAATTCTTTTTTTTTAATTACAAAAAAATAGTCACTTCCCTATAACGGGTTAAGAAAGGGTCAAATAAGTAGTTAGAAAATACAGATATTGGATTTGAAATATGGAGCATTCATTCAAAGATAATAGTACCATAAAGTACAGGGGTAACTTTTACCTCTAAACATAGAGCACAGCACTGGTAAACAGAGGACGCAACAAAAACAAAATATGTACCCCCATTTATGGATTTACGAGACATAATTCAAGCAGAGGAGGAGAGAGTTGAATGACAAAGTGAGAAAAACTTACCTTGGTGTAAAGTTCTGCGCCAGCCATGGCGTTAAATACAGATTTATCGACGTTTTTCCACCTGTGCAGACGCCGTCAGCTTTCTTCGCCACCCAATAACTTTAAAACTGCAGGATTGTGTGATATATGACCACTGATAGTCTTGTACTTAAAAATATAGCAATTTTAAGCTATGTTTAAGTAGTTTAAACGAAACGCTACTCAGTAGCGTCTGGTCACAAACGCATTCAGTACCCTTTGAATACTAATAAGAATAGCGTCCAAGCGCCTTCTAGCGGCCAAAAGTGGAAACTGAACACCAAAATAGCTTTTGGAAATAAAAAACACACCGAGAATAACACCAACTTTTTTTTACAAAAAACACCAGCTCATAAACTGGCTGTGGTATGACCAAATGAACTCGACGTCTATTGTCGTTAATGGCACCTCATGAGTTAAAGGAAAACATGTTATGACAACATTCCATATAGTTGAAAGGCATTTAAATAAAAACCCTTAGCCCTTTAGTACATGGTAAGTGACTATTTTTGGTGCTTAAACAAATTACCTCATTAAGAGCTGGCTTCTACATAGGTGATCTTATTTTGTAGCAACACGTAGGCCAAAATATTAAGATTTGGTAAACAAGTGTAGCCCACATAACCCATTATGTCCACCTATGAACACTAAATATCAATTATAATTATATTTTTCATGAATCAAGATTTTTATTGAATAAAGCAATAACATGCTAAAAAAAGGAAATAAACTGTGGCTCCCAATAACACTTTAAGGTTAATTTTTAAAAAAATCCATTGTTTCATTGATGATAGACATCCAATTAATTTAAAATGGGATTAATGGCTTTGAAGTGACATCAATGGCAGCCAATGAGTGCACTGTAAACGGTTGAAAGTTTCCAATCCACTTTGACTTGAAGGGCTGCGCATTGCTATTTATATACAAATGTTATTCTCTTTACACTGCCACAGCACAGGTGAATTATTATACAAATATACCTGGATTGGAGGTAAATTCCTCAAGTGTGTCAACGAATCAAATTCGCTCTCTTAGCTCATGGGACTAGCATTTTAAGAACCACTCCACAGGCAATTTTATGCAAAACAAATATTTTATTTACAAAACAAATGGCACATTCTGACTGCACATGCACACGTACACCCCAGACACATCTCAACTGGGAGTTTTCTTCTGATAAAATCCGAAACAATTCATGCTAAACAGCAACATAATTGACAAATAAGACTTTGGGACAGCGGGTATTGCTGAAGAAACTGTTTTGCTTCAATTAAGGCAATTTGAGAGGTTGGGCGTTTCAAGTCTTTGCAATTAAACCCAATACACAGTCAACTTTGAAATGGGTTGAAAAGAATCGATATATATGTAGAGGTGAAAATACAGCAGAAGGTAGGTAGTCAGGTTTATCTCAGTGCTGGAAACCGGAAGAGAGGTGAAAAAGAGCAAACTTGTCAGCCTGCTAGTTTGCTTGTCACAATGGAAGTTTTTCTCTGAGGGAGGTCTTGAGGCGTCGGAATGTGTCCACCGGTGATCTCGGCCTTCTCCGACAGGGATGACGGCAACTGTTTATTCTTCATTTTGGCCTTGGCCATGTTGTAGTCGCCGGAATCAAAATACTTGGGCTGGGTGAACGAGAAAAAATCGAATCTGTAAAACTCATTGACGATGAGAAGACATTCAATCAGTGTCTCAATCAGATTTGAATGGAGACGATCCGTTGCAATAATGACGACGCTCACCCCCTTCTGAAGTCTTTTTCTCAGGAAATCCGATCCGCCGGGTTTGGCTCCCAGGCCGGCGTACCTGGCTTTTAACTTGGCCTCTTCTGCTTTCTCAGGACTCACAACCGTATCGTCCATTTCCTATGGAAACAATGCCCAAATACTTTTGATCAATTTTCGAAACAAGCGCAATGAAAGTCACATAAAACCTGACTTTTAGAACAACAATAGTATGTTGCCTCTCACTGGACTGTGTTTATTTCACTTTAGCTGGTAAGCATGTCCTCTAATTGGCCCATTAGTATTATCATCCATTTGTTCGCACTAGCCTAGAGAAGCTAAAGGCTAACTAGCTTAGTGTTCACCAAGCAAATTTCGAGTTCCCTCCAAAAAATACTTTACCTGATGTTCTTCCAACGTTGTAGTTACGACTTCAGTTTCCTCGGACATTGTTCGTTTTTGTCAACCCTGAAATATGAAGTTTGAGCTTTTAGCCTTTATGAGGTCTGCTGAGATGGAATTTCAAGGCTGCATAATCGATCCCAGAGACTCCGATGGCCTGAAACGCCCTTTATGGATCTCTTTGGCGACGTCAGTTGTTTAACCCTTTGCAGGAAAACGGATTATTTATTAAAAAGAAAAATATAGAAGTCCTTTAAAGCTCTGGCGTCCTCATTTGGCCAAAATATTAACATTTCGGGTTGAATACAGTCGTTAGATGCCATTATTTTAGGACATTTGTCATACACATGAAGGAATGCTTATGATAGATATCATTGTCTTTTATGAAATGTCACTTTTGATGAAAAATTGTTGTAAATGTCTTTAGGTTGGGGCACTTCAGCATGTTTTTATTGGTTATAACATTTTCAAATAAAAATGCTATACTAAGTGTGGGCTAAATGACTTAAAATGTTATGGACAATGAGTGCACACGAGTTCTCCATTATATTATTTATTATGACTGATCATTGTTTTTTTAAAACACATTTGAATGAATATTTTTTTAAATTAAACTGAGGACGGGAGGGTAAGGATAGCAGGAAATATGCGGCAGCATTCATATCAGGACACAAAAGAAGCAGCACCACTTTTTTTTAAAGAAAAGTGTTTATTGTTATTTGTTGTCTTTTCTACATTTACTTTATACGTTATGTTTTGTATAACACCTAAAACTGACTGCACAAGAATGTCCATCATAAAGCATTTGTAACGCAAGTGGCCTGAAAATGAAAAGTCTGTTGACATTTAAAGATCTTCCTCTCCCATTTCCACATCTTGTTGTATTTTCTGCAACATTTTGTCTTCCATTTTCTTGATTTTTCCTGTAAAAACAAAGAATTGATTTAAATTTCTGTAATTTCACCGAATGAGTAAAACTTGCTTTTAATTTTACGCCTGAATATGTACCTGCGTGTGGAGCTTTGATGAGGTGGATATTCTTCTTCACTTCCTTGATATCTGCTTCCTTCTCCAACTCTTTGCCCTTCTTTAATCTGTTTAAACGAGACATAATTCAATGGTATCTGCATATGATGAAGATGAATAGTAGTTGAAGCTGAAAGAAGTGCCCACCTGTTCATGATGAATCTTGCCTGCCGTTTCCGTTTGATTTCCTCCACCTTCTTCATGGCTTCCACTGTAAAGTGACAGGATTGTCAATTTGAGGCAAAAAAGAAAAAAACAAACCTGCACAACTTGACGAGATCCACACCTGTCTTATCCCACATCTTGCGGGTATATTTAACAGGTATATTTCTGCGTTTCTCGAACTCCAAAGAATTATCCTGAAAAGAAACAACGTGAACGCTGTCAGTAACAAACCACAAGTGTGCATAGTTTGTTAATAAATACTTTAACTGACCACTGTCAATTCCTTTCCAGATGCCTTTCGGAACGCTTTGGTCCATCTGATCTTTCTGGGGTTACGCTTCTTCTTGAAATTCTTGTGGCATTTTGATTTGCAGAATCTGAATGACTACACCAGAAGAACCATAAATTAAAGAAAAAAGTCTTAACACTTCGAAGGAATTGACATATTTAGAAACTCCTAACCAAATGATTACAGATTACAGTTAGAGGAACCCAAATTGACAATCTTAGGAATTGATTAGTAATATTTTTTTTCAATTTGTCTGCATTTTTTTCTTCAAATCCCTACTTTTCATTTTGTACACCCGCACTCAAACGTTATCCTACTGAATTCAATTCAGTAGGATAACGTTTGAGTTCAGTGAATTGTGACGTTTCTTTTTAAAAAAGTCCAAAAAAAACTTAGTAGCTTTGGGACTCTAACAGCAGTAATTGCATACATTTGGCGTTAGTGGGCGCTATTTCCCCGCATGAAGAACCTCATAGTATATATCTACTGCCTGTGCTTGTTTAAATGCCAGGGCCTCACCACGTTGCTTCATAAAAGCGCACAACAGATTGGCACATCATCCAGCCACTAAAAAAACAACTCATCGACTGGGCTACAGATAATTAAAATTTAGAAAAGATAGCCTGTCAAGTCGAATAATTTACCGACTTTCGAAGTAAACGCGAGCACGTTGTATTAACACACCAACATTAGCCGACCACTTGACTGGCTAATTTCAAGGCAAACGCTTATTAACCCGACTTGTGACGGAACGCGGACGTTTCATACCTTGCAGTCGTTTCGGACAAACATCACTCCGTGTCCCGGGTATACCGGACCCGAGCAGAAATAACACTTTTCGATGCGCATTTTCACAGCAAAAGTGCTGCGTGCTACGCGCGATAACAACAAGACCGCTTTCTACTTCCGCTTTAACTTCCTCTCAAAATGTACTGCCCCCCGCTGGACATATTTCTAAATACAAATACGTAGTACAATGTGCTGCCAATGTTTTATAGTTTTTATTTTATCCTTGCGTTTAAAAATATGTAGTTACACACTACGGCTTGATGTTGAAAAGACATTATCGAAATTATAATAATACTACTGGAATCTTTTTTTCTTTTATATTTGTTTGAAAGGCCAATGAGTCTTTTTGGTCATTTTATTTATTTAATGTCCCACCTTTGAAGACATCAATTTTGGTTCAAACGCCAGGGCTTCATGATATTGTTTTATTATTATTACTAAGAATATTTTTTTACTATTTAACAAATACATTTTTTTGTAAATTAATAAAATATTAATGAAAAAAATAGAAATACACTCTGGTTATGGACAACAATAGACATCATATTTCTTTCAATTGGGAGGACTGGCCGTGAATGTTCATGTTTCAGTTAAATTTAAGTGTGCAGTAACTTTAAATTGAAATAACTCAAATAGACGCAGTGAAACCACCAAATATTTTTCCATGAACAATTTTATTATTTATCTTGAGTATCAAAAAGTCAGTTGCAACATTCCATCTCATAAAATATTTTGCTTTGTTGCACTCTTTGGATAAAAACACATATTTTGGAATTTCAAAGTATGGTAATCAGAGGAAAACATAATTTAAATTAACATTTGATTCTACATACTAGATCTACATTTGGCACCTGAGTCATCAACAAATGTATCTGTGGCATTCATGTCAATATTTGTAATTATAGCAGTTATAGTGACAGCAAGAGAAGCTTGTGGAATTGCCACAGTGAAAATGAGACGTATCATTACCGAATGCTTAAACAATCATCTAAATTTTACATTTCGACCTAATTTCACTAAGGTAAAATGAGAATATAGTCTCCAGAACTTTGAAAAATAATGCCCTTCCACCAATCAAAACCAAACCCAAATGATAGACTATTCAAATGCAAACTTTGTAAATGAACCCAAAGAAAATCACTAAATTAGAGACTTTAAAGCTTCTTTGGTTAAGATCATTTGTATTACAAAGATATAAGAAAGTGATTATGTTGCTCTTCACACACACTGGGCTTCCATTGTGATAGTCAGAATCCTTCCTTGTCTCCCACCAGGACGGCAAATATCAAAGAGGCAATGATAATATAGTAATCCCCCCACACATCACATTAGTGGTCTGAGTGTAAGACGACGTACGCCTGGACAATAAATAGCATCATCAATCACTGACAAGATGGCGGATCAATAGCGTCGACCTCATCTTGCCGAGGACCGACTTAATGGAAAGCCACACCCATTTGAGGAAGCAGACAACTCTTTGGATAATAGCACGGGCGTCACCGCTGCACTTGGCAAGGGCGGAGAAGGCAACCGGAACGCAAGCCATGCGGACTTACGCTAAAGCTTTCTTTCACCTGACTTAAAGTTTACACCGAGAAAAGCATTCAAACCTCCATTTGCAGAAAAAAAATGTACATCCATGGCCGGTAACAGCATTTTTGGCCCCAAAAAATGTACATCTGCTGCATTTTTGGTTGCCTGTGTTTACTAACTCTTTGGGTACATTGTTTCTGTCTTTGGGTGGCCTATCCACTTTTAAGGCCATGTAAAGCTTTGAGTTCAGTGCACTGAAAATGTCCAACATTTCATTCTAATGCACTTGTTTTTTTCCCCTTCACAAAATAAAAGGGCTGGAAAAAAAGAGAGGTCATAGGAAACAAAAGCTCTTTCAACCGCAACTATAAAAACCACCAAAAGAAGGTTGTCATGGAGAAACGACAACCGAGGTAGACGTTTAAACCTGCCCACAACTCCAGTGGGAAACAAATTAAATACAAGCAAATGCATCACAAAAAAACATTCATTAGGGGTGTGCTTTGGTTCAGGACAGAGCGACGCCACAAAGACCAACAGGTAGAATGTTTAAAAATAATAATAATAATAATGTTTTCATCAACATTCATCCAAAATCCTGAGGTAGACCTGAAGAAAATGGTGATTTCCTCCTTCACAGCAGCTGACTACCTGTTTCCTCCTCCTTCCACAGGAAATAACCAAAGGGCTTTAAAACCAGGAAGCAAACGAGGTAGAACTGGTAAATCTTTTCCGTTGGGCGCTAGCTGTCTTCCGAGGCGCAGGGTGGGCGGGCGTCGTGGTGCGCCGAGCGATGGTAGCGAAAGCATTTCTCGTGGTCCGCTTGAAAAGACGGCTTGGGCTCGGCCGTGGTTCCGTCGAGGGATTCGGGCCTCGTCTCTTCGTTGCTCTCCTCGTTGGAGTAGTGTCCCGAGTCTCCCGTCTCTTGGCTGCCCTCGCTGCTTTGAGAGCTCTCGGCGTGATAGGGTCCGAAAATGATCTCCCGTGACGACGGAGGTAGAGGAGCGGCGTCTTCATACCGAAGAACGGTTTTGCCAGCTTCGTACAAACAGGCCATCCTTTCAACCTTTAGAGAAGAATGCAAAGATCTCGATTTACTTCTTCGACCGTAAAAGACATTCAACCCGTTGTGACCGGCAGAGTTGGCGACAAGTGAATGGCGTCAATGTTGTTGTTATCATATTTTTAATTAAGCACTACTTACATCAATCTGAGTTGGAGCGCTGGCATCTCTGTTGAAGAGCAGCCACCTGCTGCTTTGTTTTTTGTTCATAGGTCTTCCAGCACTACTTATTGTCACGTTTGAGCCACCCTGAAACATGTGAAATTGCAAATAAAAGCTATTGAGTTCAAAAAGTTTCTGCATTTTCCTGCCCTTGAAAATGTATTTAGCATTTCGTCAATAAGAGCAACTTTTCCCATAAGGATATTTGGGCACAGATTTTTAAATGAAGTTATCTTCACTGGTTTATTTTTGTTGTTGAGCTCACTTTGGTGTCGATGAAGTTGGTACTCATCATGGGTACGAGGGCCTCGGCGTTGTCTGAGTGGCGCTCACGAGGCAAAGACAACCTTTCACCTGCCGGCACAGCAAGAACTTTGTGGCTGGAGGATTTTCTAGAAAAAGAAAATGTACAATAAATAGCAAGTTCATTTTGGCAAAAGTATCATCCCATCTTAAAAAAAAAGGGGTACCTTGGTCTTCCTTTACTGATGAGGATCAAGGCGCACATTACAATACAGGCCAAAGCAATGCTCACTCCAGCAATGATTCCAGTCATGGATTTTTGGTCTATGTGGTAGAGACCATCAGAAAACACTGAAGAATAAAAGCTCATTAAACACAGTCATGAATTATTACTGTTATTATTATGAATAGTGATGCATTAATAGGTGTCACCTATGGCTGTAAATAGCTGCTGTTGTTTGTTTAAAATTCAAAACTAAAATCAAATGTCAAAATATCGTTTGGGAACGGTTTTGTGGCTGTTTATGAACTCCTGTAGATTTTGGGTCACTTTCTGTTGATTTGGGGGCAATTCGAGGTCACTTTATTTATTTATTTTGAGGCAATTATAGCTCAGTCCCTGCTGAAAGTCACTTCTTGCCAATGTTGAGCAACTTATTCTGATGTTTTGGGTGTAAAAAATAATGACAGCTAATAGATGTTTTGGGGGGTCCAAGTTGAAATTCAGTAGGAGTGAATGGAGAATTTATAAGTACATAGTGGGTGTTGATCTCTGACAAAGAGAAGTAAATGAATAAGTGTGTTGGTTTGGAAATTGAGCTTTTTTTGTCGAAAAACATGGATTTTGGTGTCGACCAGCCTTGTGTTACGTGAATTTTTATAACTGGAGTAAATTTTGTTTCTGCACAAACGAAAGCATTTTTCCCCTTGGGGTGCTTTGTCTTTGTCAAAGCATTCCCCCAAAATGTAAGGAAGAGAAGTAGTTTTTACTATTTATTATACTGTAATGTGAAACGTATTGATACAGATGTCCGATTAAATCGACGTCATCTATTTTATCCTCACCTGCGGTGTTTTGAAAGCTATCCGAGTGCCAGCCATTTTTATTGCGGTGGACATTCCCACGTTTCATAGACAGCTCGACGACATCTGAGAAAGGTCCATCTCCCACCTGGTTGGAGGCAGAGATCTTCACCAGGTAGACGTTCCCTGGTTCGAGCTTCTCCAAAAGGGCCATCGTGTGGCTTCCTGTAGATGTCGTAGGGATTTCTATTACTCGTGCTGTATAAACATGTTGAGGATTTGTAAAGTGCACCGCTGCTCACCTTCTCTTTGAATAATCTGCCAGCGTCCGGCCATCCAGGATGTTTGGGAAGCATAAAGTATTGTGTAGTGCGTGACCACCCCGTTGGGTTCATTGGGCTCCTTCCAGGATAATAATGCCGTGTCGTCCTCAATCAGAGTTAATCTCACTCCTGTAGGCGATCGTCTGGGGGCTGAGAAGAAAAAAAAGTAAACATCCTATTAGTCAGGAATATGAACATGATGTTTGGTTGTTACGTTTGACGTAACACAATATAAGCACATTAGTTGATTTTGCTTATGTGGGACCTTTGGGTCACGTATGTGTAAAATAAGTGCTCAGATGTTGAGAGGTTAAAAAAAATGAATTTGGTTGATGAAGTGAGCACCTGCTGGTTGTGTGCGAAGGTAAACCACATGGCTCCAAGTGCTTGACATCTGATCCACGTGAAGACGTACCACAAACTCATAGCGAGTGTTTGGATTCAAATTTTGCACCGTCACATTCTCTTTGGTTCTGTAGAAAAGAACCAGCATTGTTAACCTAAGACATTTTACCTTCAACGGACGCAGAAGAAAATTTAGTACAAGAAAAAAACGTTTTTTTTATCCGGTCGTGTTAAAACAAATGCGCCGTTGGAATGCGACCTTACGTTTGGAGGTAGCGTACGGCAGAAGCGTTGTGTGTGCCGGAATTCGTGCAGCGGACAGTGTAGCTGACGGCCTTCCCGGTGGGGAAAGTGGGACGGTTCCAACGTAAGGACACTTCAGAGGAATGGCTGGCCAAGACGGTCACGCGATCAGGAGACGGAGGGGTGGCTGCCATTTGGTCCCTTGCAGCTTTACAAGTCCAAAGACATACCCAAAGTGGGACTACTGTACAAACAAGCGTCATTTTTGAAGATGAAATCTACTTACAGACACATCCTGGAGTACTGACAGTTTGGTCTGTCTCATAGCCATCTCCAGATTGACTATAAGCCAGCATCTTGATTCGATATCTTCTCCTGGGATCTAGTAAGCATACAACACATTTTCATACTGGAAGATTATCACTCATTCGCCGCCACTGGCCATTTTAAATGTGACAGTCAATGAGTTACGTTATCAAAAGAAGAGGCAAACAAATATTTCATTTTGGAGAAGGCAAACTATATCTTGACATGAAATCCAATCTAAGACCAAGGGCTAAATATCGTCGAATGGCGTTTTAGAATGAAAAGCGCGAACCTCAAAAAAGATCATAAACATTATTATGAAATTACACCTTTTGCATTTTCACCTCCACAGAGATCATTGCTTAGGGCTCCTAAATCGAGGCATTTTAGGGACTGTTAAGATTAGTTTTATGCCTCCAGTGTGAAAGGTCAGCTTATGGGTATTGACCATGGAAGGCGGGTGTCCAAGTCAGTGGTGGGGGTTGGGCCGCCAGGCAGCCTTCAGCTGCTGGGAGCCGAGGCCCATGGGACGGGGGGGGGGGTTTGACTTGGGTCACCAGGTCAGGCCAAGATAGAACAGATGGAATCCGGGTGCAGGACTCTAGGATGGGAAAGGGGCCTCTTTTGTTTCCCCTTTCACACTCTTCCTCGCCTTTAACTTGGCTCAAAACAAGAGTTGTGCCCTGATATTTTAAGAGAATTTGGGATTGAGAATAACCTTTTCATCAACAAGAAAATGTGACATTTCTACCCTGACCAGACTTTTAAAAAGGGGGATAAATATTTGTTATTCTCTCTCTCATTTAGCCTACAATGGCTTAGGGACTCCAAAAATATTTCGTACTAAATAATAGATTCATCTATATGACTTAGCTCTTTTCCATATTGATTATTGGAGGTTGTTTACATGGACAGCACAGGCAAGAGTGGGGGCAGGGTGACTAATGCAAGACTGCTGTCTCATGGCTAGAGGTCAGTGGTCCTGTCCACTTCTGACCTATCCCAAGGGTCTGTTGGCAGTCCGGCTAAAAAGGGGGAGGTGGCCAGAATCTAGTGAGGCGGGTCTGGCCCCACAATAGCCATGGGTAATTATGCAAGTGACACGATGGGAAACGTTGGTAGGAGGGGACATCTGGACCCTGACCTCTAACCCGGGAGCCTGATCCCACTCAATACTGCGAGCAAACTCAAGAGGTCAGCCCACATCGATCCCGGTCGAGGGCGAAAATGCAAACGAGGTACCCGACGACCCACCGATGTGGAGCACACAACAGACGTATGCTAATGTCGTCACATTCGTGCTCATCGTCTGCTCTTACCGAGACCGCTGATGGTGTAAGTGTAGCTTTGAGCCTGCAGCTGGATGACGGGCTGTTCTGGTTGGCTGTCCTCATGGTAACGCAGGCGATAACCGAGGATTGCCTCCATCTCTGGGGCGGTGTGCCAACGCGCCACAATGGAGGTGCAGTTAAGCGGCTCAAGCTGAAGGATCGGAGCTGAAGGCACTGAAGTGGCAAAGAGATCAATACCCAATCCCTCTTGGAATATCAGCAAAAAATCTAAAGCTTGCATCCGTACATCAAATCAGCAGGATACTGTGGCTTTCACAATGATACATGTGACTGAATGAAAATGACAAGAAAATAGCTTGAATTACTGCTGGTGCTGGTGATTTACTACTACTTTCAAGATTTCTGCCCGTTGGGCAGATCATCAAAACAAAAACATCGGTGACAGCAAAAGGAACAAGCTGGGCAGAAGACACCAGGATGTGAAAAGAGGCTATTCTATCCCCCGCAAAGATGCCTGAAGGCCTCTGTTTATGACCCGTGACTGAGGGCGCGCTCACATCACTGACAGCGGAGGGCAAAGGTTCTCGAGTAACCAACACAAAAGCTACGGGACAATGCCCCAAGAACAAACACCAGACATAAGATGGCCGTGAATATAGACTGCCAAAAGAAGCAAACATCTTTCTGAAAAAAAATCATTGGATTATTTGGAGTATTTTCTTTTAGGTGGTGAAACATCAATCAAGAAGGAATGTTCCAAGACATTCCAACTTTGTGGAAGCAGTTTTTCAAAAATTACCTTTGCGAGAGGACGTCTTAGGGGTTCGGTGCGAGGTCCATGCCGATGGTTCGCACCAGCCCATGCGGGTCGCCACGGCCATGCGGAGAAGGTAGATGGTATCTGGCTGGAGGCCCTCCAGGAGATACTCAGTGCGGTTCTGCGGCAGCTCCACAGACGCCACGGTGTTGTCTGCAGCCGTGCGGTAGGACAGCCTGTACGCGGACACCCTACCGCGGCTCACTTTTGATGGAAGCTGCTGCCACTTCACCTGGATGTCTGTCGAGTTGTGGCTTAGCAAACGCAGCTCTGGCGTACGAAGAGGCACTGAAAAAAACACACAATCGTAAATAAATACATGGCAGTTTTATTAGCAACAGTCCCAATCACCTGGAGGAGTTTTCAAGCTACGCAGCAAAAACTTAAACTTTATAGTTGCAAAGCTATTCCTAACTCATTTTTTTAGTTGATATTATGAACTTAACTATGTTGAATCAACTTGCATGAGATAGTATGAGGGTCATATGTCTATTTTTTTAAAGTTCGGTGCTAAAATGTCAACCCCCACTTCCCCCTATTCTCACTCGAAAGGTGCTGTGTACACAGGATTAACATCCACTTGAACTAAACTGCCAGAGTAATTTATTGCAAGGAATGCGGGCAGTCTCAAAGCTTACCATCCTCCAGGGTATGTTGACTGACTTGATCGGACATACGACTCGCTCCCATTGGCATGTAGGCCACGATGTAGAAGCTGTAATTCCGAGCCGGCTCGAGGTCATCGATAATGTAACTGGTGGTGTCGTTGCCGATGACAATTTGGTATTCCTCGTTGTTCAGACCTGCCGTGGAGACGGAGCGGAATGAAAGCTGTTAACTCCTTCACCGTTATCGGCGGTGCCGGACGTCCAATTTATTTTCCTATAGTGTTCAATGGCAACCATTTGTTGAAATTGACTACTCGCCTTCGGCCTTCATGTAATGGATGGAGTAGGCAATGACTCTGTCCGCATTGTACAGCGGTCTCTCCCAGGCCAGCAAAATAGCCGAGCTCGAGATGGTCTCGGCGTGGATGTTCCTCGGAGCGCTCGGCCTGTCTTCTGACATAACAACAATAAGGCGAGCCAGAGACAGCACGGAGCCCTGTTCGCTCTCCGCTATGCACTGATAAATGGCATCGTCCTCTGGGATGATCTGAGTAATCACCAGTTTACTGTGGGAAAAAAGCACAATCAATAAAAGGCATAAACTTTTCAGCTACTATCGTAGTATTTGTGTCACAAATCTGTTGTACATACCTGTTGTACAACTTAATTCGTCCATTTAGGTGAACGTCTTCACCGTTCTTTAGCCAGCTAATGCGGGGTGGGGGGACTCCTTCAGCTTGGCACATAAACCGAGCAGTGCCAGCTCTTGGGCGGGTCTGGCTCTCGGGCTTCTCAACAATAGATGGCGGGACTGAAACCGTGATTCACAAGAAACGGGATAAGACGCTCAATAGAGCAAAATTGTAATTTAATCGAGTGTACCTTGGACGGTGAGGTTGGCAGAAGCTATGGTGTAATTGCGAGTTCCGGGGGTGGTGGCTCTGCAGAGATAGACTCCACTATGCCTGGAATTGACGTCCGTGATGACCAGGTTTCCATTACCCAACACTTTGGCTTTATATACATCAATGGGTTTACTATCTACACGGCTCCATGAGATAATCGGGCTGGGGTTTCCGGTGGCTAAGCACTCGAGCACCACAGTTTGGTGGAGAGAAACTGTCATGTTCTGGGGTCCGGCTATGATTCTGGGCCTCTGCCGGGTTTTCGCAGCCATCCCTTAAATTGAAGGAAGATTTTACAACCAAATCCAGCACCCCCGTTAACATTATTTTATGAGGAAGTGTAGTATCGTCACCTTGACTGACTGTCAGCTTTGCCTCTCGACTCTTTTGCCGACTTCCTATGCTGGTGGCCACGCATCGATACTGGCCGGCATCCTTCAGTTGCGCATTGTGGATCTGAAGGACTCCGTTGGGCAAAACTGTGATTCTGGACACACAAATGAACGCTCACGTGGTCAAACATTTTCCTTTTTTTGATTAGTTTTAAAATGGTTCACTAAAAAATGAAGGTACCTGTCAGTTTGTAACGGCAGTGTGCTTTGGTTAAATTCCCAGGTGATGGTGGCAGGTGGTCTGGAGGTGACCGCACAAGAAAAGCGGGCCACTGAGCCGGTAGTCACCTCCATAGGCAATGGGTGCAACAAAAATTCTGACATACCTAAATAGAAAAAGAAAATGAATGCATGGAATGACTCTCCACACAAACGAATCCATGTGAGTTGATCTAACTTGTTTTAAACTCCTCGGGTTAGGGACATTTTGCAATGTGCTTAATCAATAGAGCCCATGTGAGCTAATTCCAACAATCACCAAACGCTGCATTTGCATTAATGTAAATTGTAAAGGATCCTCTTTAGCTATCACCATTGACCTTCACTCATTACAGCGATAACTCATTCTCTCCCCCCGCAAACACAAGAAACAAGTCAATATCATGTTTAAGAAAATCAATAACCTATTCTCCCCAACGAAAATCTACATTCAAAAAACCCCAGCCTTCCAAACACCAAATTAAAGAGCAATGCCTGTAATTTGCAATCCCATCTCATTTCCTACAGACAGAGAAGGACAAAAAAACAACAACTAATCAGCAATTTTAGGTCTGAAATCTCCCAAAACAACATGTTTTATTAAGATCATATTTCTAATCTATGCAAAAAAGTGGGTCTGCCAATAGGTCAAACAGCACAAAGGTTTCTCTTAAGAGGTCATTGCTAAATTCAACCCCACATCTATTGAATTCAATCCCAGCCTCCAAAAAAGGTAAGCAATATTTATAATTTGCATCAAAAACGTTGACCTTTATCAGGTGGATGAGCATGTGCTTTTCATTTTAAAATTTTAACTGCCTATCAGGACTTACGAAGGCAGTTTGGGTTTAACTGCATAGAAGACTGCTAGCATAAAACCCTCTCTGGATGGCTTTAGAAGGTTGCAATCACTCACTGTGGAGCAATGGACATGTTCATTCACAGGAGAAAGTATCCCACATTCGACAAAAGGCATCTGCCTGACAGGGCAACGCAGGGGTCGAGCCAGTGAAAGGGATTGTGTTCACGGCAGGCCTGCCCAATCACAGCAGTCCCGTGACATCACAAAGCTCTGCCCTGCTGACCTCTGAACCCCGAGACCCCCGGACAGAAGGAAAGCAGTAAAGGGGGGCCCTTCCTCCAACTGCACGCCCACCGATGACCAAAACCTTTAACCCCTTTTCTCACAAAAGCGTGGACGCTGGATAAAAAAAACTCCATTTTGGGGGCTGAACGTAGTCAGTTTTTAGGAATTAATGTTAAGATGCCCCCCCCCAAAAAATCATGAGCAAATCATAGTCACAATATCCACGTAGTAATCAAAGTTTGTTTGCTATGTTTCCATGACTTCCTCAGACCAATGAACAACACGCATGGTAGACCAGGTCTTTTGAATAGAGACAGCTGTGCTGTCCACTGATATGCGGACAAACAAATGGGCCCCAAACCCAGGCTTTTATTCTGGGGTGATCAGGGATACCCCAAACAAAGCCTAAAAGGCAAAGGCTTTTCAGACAGTCCTGTGTGTAGCGGACCATTCAGTGATTACGCATAGCCATAGCCTGTGGGGGAAATGCAAAGCCGCGGACCGAACGAAAACCCCAAAGTATTTTCTTCCTTGCCTTTAACTCGATGTCTGTCTTTGACATTGATAGGCGAACTAGAGTTTCTGTATGTATAACCTTATTACTGTTCTAAAAAGCTTATACTATAGTATTAAGTCAATTTCAGCCATCTCATTTAAAATAGGTTTGATGTCAACAGCAGTGAACGAGTTAAACGGAGACACTTAAACTGCACCTATTTGTTACATTCAAACAGGACTTTCCCCTCCGACCTCAAATAGACCATTTTTCTGACCAACTCTGTTTGGCAAGTAAACCTTGACTTTGGGGGCTATTCCTTAAAGGAGGGTGGGATACATCTGCTTTCCATCTCGAGGTTAATAACCCATAATCTTGCCATCCCGATGCGTGCATGGTGACACCAGAAATGGCTTCATATTGTTCTTGGTCAAGTTTTAAAGAAGCGAAAACTTACTTGCAATAGTAAGGCGTGATCTTTGGCTAAGTATGGCTCCAAATTTGTTCTTGGAGAGGCACTGGTAGAATCCTTCATCTGACTCTTCTTTGGTATGCTTTATCTTTGGTATGTACAAGGAGCCATTTGGTAAAAGCTTCATGTGCTCACTTTCTGCCAAGGCAACCCCATTTTTCAGCCACTTGATTGTGACCGGAGGTTGCCCGTGGGCCTGGCAGTCCAAGAGAGCAGGCTCCTTTGGAAGAACTGTCACATCGCTGGGCTCGGTGATGAATGACAATTCGCTAAAACATAGAACATCTGGAGGAGAAAAAAAAGCCACATTAGGGACAGATTGATTTTGCTTTAGGGTGACGAGCCTGATCAAGCATTCCGGTTCGTTAGTCATTCACATCGGATATTATAACAATAAAATATGGCTTAATGATATCTGTGTGATTATATTTCATTTCATTTCCAACACCGCTTATTGTGCACAGCCTTGCGGGGTGCCGGAGCCTATCCCAGCTGACACACAGAGACAGATAACATTTGCATTCACAATCATGTCTGTATTATATATACAGTACTAATATATTGTTGACATCTACTGCACAAAAAATAGTCTACAGAAAAAGTGCAAAACAAGTACAGATGGTATAAAATGGTAAGTATTACATATTTTCTCAAGGAAACGATTATTAAGCTGTTATAGGGCACACTTTTGACACAGTGTCTACCACTGACGGTGCTAGACGTCTAATCCATTTTGGCTAGTAGAAGCAGGCATTCTAGTCAAAATATAAATTCATTTTTGTCTACAATAACATTTGATCAATTTCAAATTCAAGGTATTAATCAGGCAGATACGAAAATACTATAATAAACTACAACAATGATTTGAAACTTGGTGTCCACATGCATGGACTTTACATTTAGGATCATGTAGGCAACATTTGATCCAAAATATGATTTAATCACCAAAAATATCAATTTGCTCTATAAACTTTTAAAAACAAATAGGATTTCACAGTATGTGACCCCTAAAGTCACCACCATTCAACAATGCCATCAACACACTGAAATCGAGTGGGGAAAAAAAGGTTATAGTATTTTTTTTTATTAAAAAAGGGGGAAATGACTTAATTTTAAATGCATACTCTCACGATGACAAAACAGCACATTCTATTTAGTGTGATATTTTTTTTCAACATTGTCTTAAGCAAACAGCAAGCTCCCATTGAAAAGCACATGTATGTCAGCTCTAGTCAACAAAAATATGGACACAATACATCATTACCTTTCTGGCAAAATATTAGAAACAAGACACTTACTTGGTGAATGCAGAAAGAAAATCCAAAACAAGAGCACTTTCATCTTAAACTTCCCCATTGATCACCAGTGCATTCTCATTTTTTTCCCCCAGAAAGTGAACCTCCGCGCCGGCTTGGAGGTCCCCCCAATCGTTAATGGTTGAACTGGTAGAGTTTCCAGCAGTACTGGGGTGCAGGGGGGCTCGACCCCGCCCCCGCCTGTTCGCTCGCTCTTCAACACGCATGCGCACGCTAACATTGTCAGCAAATATAATTCTATCCCAGGTAGAATGTCAGAAAGTTTTTATTCCAGGTGTATTTGGGGCTGGACAGGCAATTACTGAACATAAATTAACAACAATCATGTGACTGTGCCTGGAATGCATATGCAAATATGTATATGTATCTATATACAATGACAATAAAGCTTTCAATTCAATTAGATAAACCATAAATAAGAAGTAGCGACTAACCACAAAGTCGCCACATTTTAGCGTCATCATAATATTGATTCTTTAAAAATTGGTCGTAGGATAAAAGGTGTACATAGTAATATTTCCACGATATCTGGTTTAAAATGGTCACGTTTTGAGAATTTGTGATAGGAAGCCCGATGGATTTGAACCGGAAGCGGAGCAAGTGCGTGCTTCCAGTGGTATTATCCAGCAAGAAAATGTATTTTTATTTAACCTAAAGTTGCGAAATAGAATGCTGTTTTTGGTTTTCCTTCTCTAACCGACGTGGCGGACATTTATCTTAATTCCAGTGGGTGAGTGAGTGTTTTGATCGCATGGAAAATGTAGCTGATGGTTCACGGTGCCAATGCTAACCTGGTAGCAATGCTAACCTGTCAACAGTGCGAAGTATGTAAACAAATAGGCTGCGAAGTTGTATATAGATGACTTTTATAGATGACATGACCATCATCGCCAATATTTTAGCTCAATGGAGATCAACTTGTATATACCGTTTTTCAGGGGGAGATGGCAGTTGAAAAATATGTTTCAAAGACACTGGCGCTTCTGCAAGAAGAGAGAGAGGCTGAAATAGAGGAAACAAGGTTTGTCCAAAGTACTTAATCTATGAAGAAATAGTCCCATACGTTATTTCTCATGTTGAAATTCTCATTTACATGGAAATATTTTAGTTACACTTTATCCAAAATATAAATGTCCAAAAAAGGATAGTTGATTGTCGAAGAAAAGAAAAATGTTCATATTACCTGCTCACCAGTCAGATTTTTTTGTTACTTTCCTCAGGCTGTGGAAGGAGAGCATCTCATTTAAAGAGCTTCAAAACAAAGGCGTATGTCTGTTAAAACTTCATATAGGAAGTCAGTCCACAGGCCTGTATGGCCGCACAGTTGTTGTCCTCGAACCAAGAAAGTATCTGGGCTTTTCATGCCTTCCTAGCAATAGCTTTGGACCTGGTAAGATGACAAAGGAAAAACAACATGACTGTGTTTGTTACCCTATTTGAATTCATCTTATTGTTGCCACAGGGGATATAGTTGGATTGTATGACTCGGGTGGATGCAGCGCGACGTCTCAGATCGGCACGGGTATCGTGACGCGAATCAGTCAGACGTCGATAAGTGTGGCATTTGACGATTCAAAGGATGGACTCAGTTTTGATACGGATGCTCTGTACAGCCTCCTAAAGTTGGCAAATGATGTGACTTACAAGCGAATGAAAAGGTAGGCAGAGGATCCTTCATGAAATTTTACATTTTTCAACTGTTTAACAGTGTGACATCCAAAATGATTCTTGCATTTGTGCTGCAAGGGCTTTAAATGCCTTAAATGGATACAACAATGGACCATCTGCCAATTTGATCAATGTTCTCTTTGGAGAAGCTAAACCATCGTCTTATTCTCAACTCAGTAAGTGATGTCAAACTGATGTACTACATTACGAGTGCAATTATTTAAACCATTTACACAGCCTTCAAAACTTTTTGATTTGTGTTATTTACCTTTAGGTGATGTTAAATTCTTTAACATCAATCTGGATGATTCCCAGAGAGAAGCGGTGACTTTTGCTCTGTCTCAGAGAGAACTAGCAGTAATTCATGGTCCTCCAGGCACTGGGAAAACAACCACGGTCGTGGAGATCATTCTGCAAGGTATCAAACAAGGCCAAAAGGTGCATCAAAAAAGCCACCAAAATGCTTGAAATTGCAGCTGTTAAAGCAAAGCACTGAAGGCAGAATGTATATTTTTAAGTAGGTTTTATGCTGCGCCCCTTCCAATGTGGCAGTGGATAATTTAGTGGAGAGATTAGCCCGCTGCAAGGCCAAGGTTCTGAGGCTTGGACACCCTGCTAGACTGCTGGAGTCCATCCAAAAACATTCACTGGATGCCATCCTGGCCAAGAGCGACAATGCCAACATCATCGCTGACATCCGCAAAGACATCGATAAAGCTTTTGTAAGTATAGTACGTGCGCATGTCCCGTGTTTGAACTGATTGTACAGTAATCCCTCGAATATCGCGGTGAATGGAAAACAGACACGGCCGCAATAATCGAAAAATCCCTAAGTAGGGTCCTCCCTATTATAACTACTTTTTTCCATCAGTGTTGAGTCCTAGTAGTAAGAGTGGCTTCCGCTTACAAGTTTCAGCGTGGATTTTCACATTTTTATGAGTTTAAAAAAATATAATAATTTGTTTAAAAATAATTAATAGCAGAAAAAAGTGAATTCGTGATAATCGAGGGAAGACTGTACCTCATTTGGTACTGAGCAATATGATGATACTGTATATCATGATTATTGTTAACAATTTTATATTGTTATAAGATTTTAAAATTGCATTTAAAGATTGTTCTAAAAATGCTTCAATTGTACAATTATATTATGTTTGATAAATCACCACACGACACAAAGCTGGTGTGTAAATAAAACTGCTAATTTTTAGCTGGCTTTAATGAAGATAGGATGGTTTTTCAGCAACCATTTGTTAAGGAATCGAATGTAAATTAAATTATTTTGTGGTAAACACACATTACTACTACTTCCACTATGCTTTGGCAAATAATAATCCCCTAAGAAGGTGACATACATAGTTCAAATTTTGTCTTTCATAATTTCTTACTTCACAAGTCTTAACATAACTGCAAACACTAAATGAAAAAAAAAAATTTGCAAAGCGCTGTGGTTGGCTGAAATTGGAAGTTAAATTTTGCCAGCAAGTAGATTGTGTAACAAGCTTGGTAATCAACCAATTAAATTTTTTCAATAAAGAAATCTCTGTGTTTATTCCTCAGCTAGGAATGAAGAAAAACAAGGAAAAAGGAGAGCGGGTGAGCCACAAGAGGGAAATAGGCGAACTAAGAAAAGAGTTGAAAACCAGAGAAGCGACAGCCATTGCCCAGATTCTTAAAAGTGCCGATGTTGTTTTAGCCACCAACACCGGTTAGTAGTATGTGGTAAATATCAAATGTCACACATGGGATCATTCTGACCAGTGTCGCGTCTGCAGGCGCATGTGACGACGGACCTCTGAAGTTCCTGCCGGCTGAGCATTTTGATTGGGTTGTGATTGACGAGTGCGCCCAGTCGCTGGAGAGCGGCTGCTGGATTGGCCTGCTCCGAGCGCGCAAGTGCATTCTGTCTGGAGACTACAAGCAATTGCCACCGACCATTAAATCACACGTGTAAGCTACTTTTTTTTTTGCCCTCACATCGACTTTCGTTTCTCGGGAAGGTTGAAGCGATGACACATCATTCGAACGTGGCTCCTTCAGGGCTGCTTCCAAAGGTTTGTCTCTCAGCCTCATGGAGCGACTCATCCAGATGTACGGCGACTCAGTTGTGCGGATGCTAACGGTCCAGTATCGAATGAACAGTGCCATCATGGAATGGGCCTCCAAAGAGATGTACCAAGGAAGATTGACGGCACACAGCTCAGTGGAAGCGCATTTGTTGAAGTGAGAATTAGTTCAGTTAAAAAACGAAAAAGTTGAAGTTTGTATTTTAACTAATGTCACTACCAGAGATCTCCTTGGGGTCACGTGTGTGGAAGAAACAAGCACACCTCTTCTTCTTATCGACACAGCTGGTTGCGGTCTGACGGAAATGGAGGTGCCTGATGAGCAATCCAAAGGCAACCAAGGTTGGGAACCCTATTTATATTGTCTTCTCAGCTGTCAGGCTCTTTAACAAAACAAATGGCTGAATGTTAATACCGACCGTATGTATACCTGTGCATCTATGTATATGTGTGTGTGTATGTATATATGTGTGTATATATGCGTGTCTATATATATGTATGTATATGTGTATATCTATATATATATATATATATATATATATATATATATATATATATAATTTCAGCAACACGCTTATTTATTTATATTAACTTATTTATTTATATTAACTTATTTATTACCCATTTATTTACGTCTAATTTCTTTTCCTGTCTATTCTCACCCTCTTGCTACTGTGACAGTGAAATTTCCCAAATATTATATTTAATTTCACGTGATTAAATTATTTCAGATTGAACTTGATTATAAAAACAATATACATAGCGCAATTTTAATTTTTATCGGCATAATCGCAAAAATAATAAGTGATTAGTGGACTTTCAAAACAGGGATTTGTGGTGGCCTTTGTACATCTACGCAGGCTATTTTTAAAATTTTATTAAAGTATACATTCCAAGATTTACTGTTTGTTTATGGACTTGCTTTTTGGAAATTGTGACTTGTGCTTTTTTCATCTTCATGATACTGCAAATTATACTCCCGGCTGAAAAACTACTCAGAAAATTTATAGTAGAATTGATCTTTTGTTTCTCAGGTGAGGTTGACATTGTAAATTTGCACATTAAAGCCTTGACTGAAGCTGGAGTCAATTCCAAAGACATTGCCGTTATTGCTCCATACAATTTGCAAGTACGTAAGTCTTTTGCGTGTGGTGACTTGGCAATGTTTAGTAATACCTTTGCTGGAACCTTTATCGTGTATCAAGTTCTATGACCGTGTAATCTGTTCAGGTTGACCTCCTGCGCCAGAAACTTTCTGCCAGGCACCCGGATCTGGAAATTAAATCCGTGGATGGCTTTCAGGGCAGAGAGAAAGAGGCAGTGGTTTTGTCTTTAGTCCGCTCCAATCGAAAAGGTACATTTTTAACCATCATTCACAGTTCAAGTGGATCAGACGCCGAGGTAATGATCTTTCCGGATGCAGGTGAAGTGGGATTCCTGGCAGAGGACCGACGGATCAACGTCGCCGTAACTCGCGCCAGGCGTCACGTCGCCGTGGTGTGCGACACCCAGACGGTTCAAAGCCACGCTTTCCTCAAGACGTTGGTCCGGCACATCACCGAACGAGGGGAGGTCCGAACGGCATTCGAGTACCTCCAAGACATCGTGCCGCAGAATTACACCCGTGACCACAAAGACGCCAAACCTGACCGCAAAGACGTCCAGCCTGACAGCGAGAACGCATGGAAAGTTGAGAGAAAAAAAGAGCGAAAGAAGCAACCAAGCGAAAATAGCGGTAAAAGTAGCCGTCAACACAACAATCCTACAAAGTCACCTGCGCCGACACTAAACGATGAGGAACAGAGAAAGAAGCAGGAAAGCGAGATCAGAGGAATGATGGAAAAGTTCCTTAAAAACCTCACTCAGCGGGAACTACGGTTTCCAGCATCCTTCACCTCCCACGGTCGCCTGCTCGTGCACCAAATCGCGGAAGAGCTGGGCCTCACGCACCAGAGTCAAGGTGAGGGGAAAGACAGATGTATCACGGTATCAAGGCCAGATCAACCAAATGCACATGGGGAGGGGCAAAAACAAGAAAATGGCCAAGAGGGAACCTCCCAGAAGAAGGGTGCTCCTCAACACCCCCCGAAAGAAGCGTTACGTGAAACTCCAGTAGACTTAAAACGTTTACATTTGGAGCGAATGAAGAGGGAACAGCAAAAAAGGGAAGAAATCGCTCAACAAAAGAAGCCGCAGAAGATCTCCGTTTCTACAGATAAAAGAATTCTCGCAAAAGGTAAATATACCTAAAGCATTCACAGCTTGTCCTCTGTTTCAATGAATTGGATGTCCGTCCTTGTCAATGGCATGCAATGATTTAAATAGGATGAGACAAAAAAAAATAGAAATTGATTTATCATTCTCTAAAAGTAATGTACAAAACACAATGACTAGTAATCTAAAAAAATTAAATATATTGCCATGATACAAGGTTTTTTAAATGACCAAAAATAGTTGCTTGCTTTTTAAAGGGATAAGTGTCAACATTTAAGGTAGTAAATTGTTTCAGCATTACAGCTATTGTAATCAAATGACTAATCATATTGCCGTTTTCAGTTGCATATTAATTTAGTGATCAACAATTTACCATTAAAGTAGTTTCATCAGTAGTATAGAAGTCATAATGAATGGTTTGATTTAAACCTATATAAGTGGAACAAATACAAATAATGAATACGATAAAATAAATCTATAAAAGCCGTGCACTGAGACATCTTTTGTATGAAAATGAACTCGTTCATCAATGCTGTGCTTTATAATCCATACTGAAACTAAGGAAACATAAAAAAAAACTTCCTACTGTTGTTACAGCATTGATGTTATTTTATACATAAATGCCTCCAGTCAAAATGAATTGGGTCATCTATCATTGGGTATTATGTTTATATTATTTGACTTCCTACCACAACACATGCTGTGAATACATACTATACATACTTTTTTTTTCCCTCCTCCCTCCCCACTCCAGGAAAGAAACGCACCAAAGCTGGCGCTTGCGAAATTGCAGCAGCCGCTTCTCCGGGCGACGACTTGGACGCCCTCATCGACGCCGTGGTGAAGGCAGAAAGCGTGTGCGCTTTTGTCAAGTGCAAAGCTTCCGTGCTAACGCTCGGCCAGCTCTGCCTCTTCTGCAACAGGCAGTATTGTCTCAGTCATCACATACCTGAGGTAAGTCATGCCACAATTTTAACAAGTCGACTAGGAGTGTTAGACAGTTGCTGTTAAAAAGCCATTATGTCGGTCGGTTAACTACAATTATGGGCAATTCCCGCGTTTTTCGGATTATGCGATCCTTTCCCCCCCCCCCCAAAATTGACAGTTGTTTATCAGACAGTACTTTTTATGTATGAATTCGGTGGTGCTTCATGATCTGGATCCTATTTTGGTAGCACTAGTAAAGTGCTGGACACACTGTCATCATTTATCAAACATATCAATAAGACAAATAATAAACAATACAATCATTTCAATGTTAAAATCTAAAGAAGTAATGCATCACGCTTGATGTCAGGATTTAGCAGGACGGTGGGTGCGTAGTAGGACCCAAATGAGGGGAAGTGAGTGGAATGGGCTAACAAAAACTTTAATGACTGTGGCACGATATCAAAATAAATAATAAAAATACGAAAATCAAACCTGATGAAGAAGACGTGGAGAAACGAAGATCACGGGACAAACGCTGGTGATGCAATAAGGACTGACAAATACGCATGAGAGACAGACATGGGTTGACGAGACAATCACAAACACCTGGGTCGCACCAGGGGTGGAGTGACGACAGGTGAACTCAATGGGCAATCAGAGGGACAGGTCGCACAGGGGAAAAAGGTTTTTTTTTTATTTTTAAAAAACTTGGTTCCAAATTATATATATCCAATTGTTTTAAAATTGGGGCAAAAGAATCCAGTTCCAGTTTGTCTTTACACTGACACTTGTTTGTTTTTAAATGCTTGTATCATTTTAGGTTCACGGATGTGGTGACAAAGCCAAAACTCACGCTCGAATAAGAATAAGCAAGGAGGGGGTTCTTTACGCCGGCAGCGGAACGAAGGATAAATCAATGGACCCCAATAAGAAAGCCTATCTACATCGGAAATTGGATTCCAAACTTAAAGATATGGCAACTCAGAGGAAGACAAAAAACAAAGAAAAGGATGCTTAACAAAACTAAATAAATTGTCGCTTCTGCAAGGAAACTTCACTTTTTTCCTCCCTTTTTTATTATGTAAACAAGATACAACACATGAGACAATTGGGGACATTCATCCACATTAAAACACAAACTATGAGAAATATTAGAGGCCGATAAGTTATGATGCAAGCAGACTTTTTGCTCAAGGGACAAATGTAGACGCATAACTATTGAACATTTGCATTTCTTTTTTTATACACTTGGGCCAGCTCTTACTGGTAAATACATACAATTCAAAAATTTAATTTTTGGAGGGGGGCGCTGTGAACAATTTTGAACAGAAGTCTTTAGTTGAAGAGGTAGTTTATTCTTTTAATAATAGACATCCAATCCATATGAACTGGCTTGACGGTAGCTGTGTTAAGTCAAATGAATGTCACAGATCTCAGTAAACAGGGCATACAATGACTGAACACTAAATTAGGCACATTGAAGTGTCCAATATTCCGCCTGCACAAATGCATAGTGAGGCATTCATTTTAACCACACTTATGTAATTAGCAGTTTCCATTTTCTAGAGAGGTTTTTCTAATGTTTTATTTAAAAAAAAAACATGGTTTCCATTAAATAGTTTCATTAATACTAAAGTAAATACAAAACTAGATTTAGATAAATGCATTCAAATTAGCATGCAGTCTCTGACATGCAGAGTTCTCAATTCTACTACTCTATTTTTTTTCCTTAAAATAACTGATTCATTTACAAAGCAATACATCGCAACAACTCGCAGATTTTTTTGTTCAAACTATCTGTCCTACACTGATGTCAGATGTGGACAAAAAAAGGAATTCCTATGAAGAAAACAATGTGCATTGATCCGGCTCCTTCTATTCAGTGAATAGGGAGAAAACAGCTTTGTAAAGACATGAGATTTTTGTTAAGTTCTTGCCAAACACAGTCTCTAAATCAAAATTCTGACATTACTGTATGTACAACAACAAATCTATGTTGAAATCAGAAGTGTCAGGGGGGGGGGTTAATATTGAATATGCGCAAATAAGTCTAAATAATAGCGAGAGCACCAAATTTTCATTGTAAATGGCTAATGCATAGAATAGTGTGAAAAGTTATAAATGTGGTGTATAAGTCCACCTTCTCCGGGACACCCAAAAAATGTGGAAACAAAGGCCAAAGATACCTTCTGATAAAATGTGGCAATGTCACCTCCGATGTCCTTTTGTGTCACGTCCAAACAGAGTGGAGAATCCCGCGTGGGTTCCTCGTCCCTCGGCGCGGGGGGCCAAGAATTGCACCCCGGCTGGTCTCTTCCCCGAGGCTTCCCGTTTCTCTCAAGACCAACGGCGGCTCGCGAAGAGGCATCAATGCGTTTGGAGATCAACCCGCGCAATCACACGAATCCCGGCTTCATGGAGTTCTTGAAACACTTGGGACAACCTTTTGTCCCGTTAGTCTGCAGACATCTGAAAGGAGAATAAAAGTTGACGTGGAAAAAGGCGTTCAGGCGGCGGCGAGACAGGACAGTGTTTGGACACCCACTTGAGGTGGAAAATGTGGGAACAGGGCAAGGCCTGCAGCTTTTGGTCCCTGTCCCCGATGGACTCGCCGCACATGCCGCAGTAGAGCTCCAGCTCCTCCACGCACTGAAGGAACTTGACCACTTGCTCCCGCAGTTCCTCCTGTCTGCCCTGGCTCCTGTAGATGCCCTCCCTAAGGCAATGGGCCTTCAGCGTGCACAGCTTGATGAGAAAGTACAAGGCGTTTCTTGAAGGCCAGACCGCTGCGAATGGCTTTAGGTTGAGTTCCGGGAGATTCACAAACCTTATTTCCCATTGCGTCCGCCAGAGCCTGCGCCCGTTCTAAGGAATCCAGAGCCTTGAGGACAAGTAATGAAGCAAATCACCAAATGTTAGGGATTGGTTTTGTCATGTTAGCCCCCCCCCCCCTGCGACCTGTTCCTGTGATTTCCCATTGAGTTCACCTGTCATTTCCCCACCTCTGGTGTGACCCAGGTGTTTGCGATTGTCTCATCAACCCATGTCTGTCCATTTAAACCCAGTGTGTTTGTACGTCCTCGTTGGATCGTCTGCGTTTGTTATGTCCGTGTCTTGTGATCCTCGTTTGGCCACGGCCTCCCCGTCAGATTTGATTTTGAAGTCTTTGTTATTTTTTGAGATCCTTGCCACGTTTTATTGAAGTTTTTGTTAATACACTCTACTCCCTGTCTTTGCCAGCTTTCCCACGTTTGGGTCCTACCACACTCACTATCCACGAAACTTGACACTGACCTTTTATGACCTAAAAAAAACCCAAATCAAACTAGAATAGTATGGGGTAGTGGTTAGCACATTGGCCTCACAGTTCTGAGATCGAGGGCCCGATTGCAGGTCCAGGACCTCCTTTGTAGCGTTCTTCCTGGGCTTGCGTGGGTCTTTCCCGGGTGCTCCGGTTTCCTCCCACATCCCCAAAACATGCACTGTAAGCTGTTTGAACATCCTAAATTGCCCCCAGGTATGATTGGTTGTCCATCTTTTTGTGTCCTGTGATTGGCTGGCCTGGTGCCCGGATTTAGCTGGGACAGACTACAGCACCTCCCGTGACCCTTGTGAGGCCAAGCGGTACGGAAAATGAGTGAATGAATAGTATGCTTAAAACAAACTTGAAGACCAGGCAGTGAAAGTTTCTGAGGTGGGAGATTATTTGTAAATCAGACCACCAAAGTAATACACATTTTCTAGTTTGCTCTTATTTTAGTTCGGAATGTGGAGACCAAGAAATGACAGGGCAAATCTATTCTATATGAAGTAGTACTAGTACTATATGGATATAAATATCCAATTGCTTGGCATTACGAATTGTTTGAGTCACATTTCACAGGGGCATAAAAATGAATTCTCAGGTTCACACCATCATCAATCACTAAGGTGAGTACCTTCAAATGTTCCTTTAACAGAAGAAAACACTTTGCCACCGCCAGGTGCACGTGGGCCTGTCCAAGTCGATTCCCAATCTCAGTCATGATACCCAGTGCCGACTCGTAACGAGGGAATGCTTTCTGGAAGGTGAGAAAAAAAGGACGCAACTTCAACCAAAGAAGGTTTTGTCAGCTGTCATGAAATCCAGGGACTAGTTCCTTACGTCAAAGTCACGTCGATAGCGGTGTATGTCGGCAAAGTTCTGCAAACACAGAGCCTGCAGAGGACGGTCGCCGTGCTGCAAGGCAATTTTCATCGATTCCTGAGAAAGGAAAACACGGGCAAAGGCTGTCACTGAGCTCTGCTTCCATCGATAAAAATATGCCAATCAACGGGGAATGAGAGGAGCAATAAATTGAAGTATGGAATAAAATCAGTCCACTAAATTCCATTTTGATACACTGCAGCGACGCATAATTAGAAGTGATAGCGGACACTCGCGGGGCCTCTCTTCATTAACAGTGACTCTGTAGGCATATTTTTGGTCCAGGTTTAAGGTCTAGACAACTGGCACTGGCACCTGTCGGCCACCGAGCGTCCACTGTATCTCCAAATCACACGTCACCGAGGCCATAATGTACCTCCGTGTGTTCAACCACTCAGAATCAATATTCTTTTGTAGTTCCCTGCTTTCTTTGAGACTTTTTCAGGTCTTTCTGTGTTAAGAGGTATTACCCAAACAGAAGAGCTAGTCCAAACTAACAATATTCCTTTACAATAATACAAAAGTAAACAGCTTAACAGTAAGTTTTTTTTACCTAGGTCTAAAATGTGTTGTGTGTCTTGTGTCAGTCTTGCTACTGCAACCAAGAAATTTCCCGAATACGGGACGAAATAATAATAATAATCGGACATAGGCCCTGTCGTCATTATCAACAACACAAAAAGCCTACTTGTCATCACACCCAGAAACTGCGTGTGACGAAATTGGTGGTGCTTCTCCATAAGCTGCGTTTACTCGGCAAAAGACCTAAATAAGTGATAGTTACGGACTTGTAATTTGGCATTCTGCTGTTATGGATACAGGTCGCTTACCTCTCACTGTCTTTCACTTACCTTCAGTCAGCTAGTAGGAGGCAGATCACCACCCAAACATATTTTCATATTACCGCAGAAGGGAATGTGTGTTATGTTACCGCAAATTTAGATTTCTGATGGATGTGGGGAAAAAAACTGTCCTTAAGCCTATTTGTCCGTGATTTGTGGGACCTATAGCGTCTGCCAGAGGGCAGCAGCTGGAACAGATTGTGACCAGGGTGGTAAGGGTCCCCCTATGATGTTCTTGGCTCTGCTGAGGTGACGAAATAAAGTTCTAACCTAACCTAAAAAAAACCTACTAAATGCTTTGGGTCTTAAAAGGACTGAAAGAAAGCAGGGAACAATGCAAACAAAAAGGAAAACAGGAAGGTAAAAGTACTACCTCGCAGCATTCCATGGCGTCCGGCAAGCGCTCCAGCTTCCTGTAGGCCACGGACATATGGTACTGACTCATGGCGCGATACTTGAGGCTCCAGCCTTTGCCGTAGTCGTTGACCAGCTCGGCCGCTTTGCACGGAAAGAACAAGGCTTTCTCGTAGTCCTGCGGGCGCACGAGGAGAGTCAAAATGGCTGCGATCCAAAAAAAGCCACCTCAAAGCGTGGCCTTTTTTTGGGGACGAGCGCATTCTCCGCATGCCGCGTGGTCACAACGCCATTGAAAGCCATCCTTGACGGCAAGCCAGGGGATTACGCTTACAAATCTCTGATGTCAAGGGTACGCCAACGCCATCGCGCCCCCTCCCCCATGACTAACAATGCCCACTATTGGATGAGCTAACAGTTGGCCATGTTTGTTTGGATGCTCCACGGGGTTATCGTGCTCTGCCAATACACACGGGTCAAGCGAGCGATTGCACAATCGAGTCACACACACGTGCCACGCAATTTCCATGGGCTACTGCCTGGTTAAGAATTGAACCAAGGCTCAATGAAGGCTAGCGTTAGCTTACTAATGAGTATTTCTAATGACGCCAATGGTTGTCCGTTCCATGTGAATCTAAAGCGAGGTAATGATCGATAATTGGTATCGCTTAATAGCAACTTCACCAAAGAACAAACGTCAATTTGCCGTATTTGGCCAGAGGCTGGATATCGAATCAAATCGGATAATATCGTGTTGTTATCCACCATCATGACTTTTTGATAAGGGTACGTCGATCGATACATTGATCAACTGACCATCACCTCGTGGGATGCTTATTAATATTGGCAAATATGGCAATGTCCAAGGAATCAGTGTCAAATGGAGTTGTCATGAAATTGGTCGAGAATTGATCCAATCAAATTGAGCGAAATGCAATACATTTAGATACAATAAATACCATCTCGCGACTAACTATGATTTTCATCCATCTTCTAAAACATGTCCGCAACAAACTTGTCAAAATTGCTCGTTTGGTGTAATTAAACTATAACTGATTTCGCTAAAATCGCACAAAATGGAGGGAGAGAAGCATGAATGGAATCAAAATCATGGCAGACTTTGTAACATTGGAAAATATTTAAATCCAAATTATATCGTAATGTATGGTCATGTCGATGTGGTTCGATACTTTGATCGAAGGACCTTGCGTTGATTTGGCAAATATCGCCATTTTCAAAGAATCAACATCATACTTTTCATTGTATGCAATGTGATCTGATTCCGTTACATAGTATCGACAAACTATCTTGGTAAAATGTTCGGAAATTAAAATCCTGGCAGACCTGCTAACGTCAACAAATATCGTAGTACCGTAAGGAGTGATTTCCACTTACCTTTAGGTGGATGTAAATATTTCCCAGACTGCAGCAGACTCGGCACTCCAGCATCTTGTCGTCATTGTTGTGCGCGTAGCGCAGGGCCTTCTCGTAGCTCTGCAGGGCTTGCTGGAAGAGGCTGAGGCCCAGGAAGGCGTTGCCCATGCTCAGGCATACCTGACCGTTGAGCTGCAGGCTGACCGTGGTGCCCTGCATGTTCAAGCAGGTCTTACAGTACGACACCGTCTTGTGGAAATCGCACAGCTTCTCGTTGCTGCGCGCCAAGTTCAGGTAGCCCTCCGTCAGGTAGTCCGGGTCCTCCATTTCTCTGGCCGTGTCGATTTGATCCAAGGCGTACTGCGGAGAAGGCGGTTTAACACCCGTGTCGCTTTCGCACGATTCTTCCGGTCAACGAGACACCCGGCCGGCGCCCAGTCTCGGATTGCGGGACATTTATATTTACATTAGCTTTGACGGCCAACCGTTTCCAAAACATCTCGCGTGCGGCGGGAACGCGCAATTTTAGCCAACGGAGTCGTCCCAACGACGCGCTAATGATATTCCGAGGCACGCGCTCTGGGAACGATGTCACGCGAGCGATCGGCGGTTGCATGAACATTAACTAGCAAGTACAAGAGAGAGACCACGGAAACGTTTTGCCAGCCGGCCGTGACGGTCATCTTACCTTGAGCATGTCTTTATATTTGCCCATTTCCGAGTGAGCAGTGATCAAGCATCCCAAAACGCGAAACTTCCCGCCGGCATCCGAGGTTTTCTCCAACACTTTTGTCCACACTTGCAACGCTTTGTCGGTCTGATTGGACTGGTACAACTTCAGTCCTTTCTCGATCTGTTGCTTGGTTTGGTCCTGGCCCATCTCTGTGCTGAGGTGCCTCATGAAAATATTCATTTGTTCAGGCGGCGGGATTTGAGCGGGCCAGCAAGAATGCACATCTCCGCCATGCCAAGCCACTGAAGCGCCCTCGAAGACGATCCCTTGAGAGTTGGCTGCCAGGAGGCCTAACACGTCCAGATCTCGCCACTCCGGCTGCGTTGGGGCGGAAAAGAAACTGGATCCAACAAAGCGGAGACCATTATCGCCGCCGGCTTGGCGGTAAACCCGGAAATATCTCCCCCCGTTTAACTCGGCAATAATCCTCCCCTCGGCGTGAGGCGTTTAAAGTCCTCACTCGAATGTCCGTTCGCAAAACTCCAGAGAAACACGTTTCCTAGCCGAGCGTCGCTAGCAGTGACATCCCAGAATATCGACTCCCTCCGCACCCGAGCAAAAGGAATTCTCAGCACCCCTCGGTCCCACCCGCCCCTCCACCTTCCTCGTAGAGCTGGCGCTACAGCAGATGGTCTTGTCACTCCAGACCATGTGTCCCTTCAGGAATTCCGCTCTGTCCTCAGCCAGCGGCCTCAAGGTCACCAGTGCTCCTCGCGATCCACCTTGGCGATAAATGCCGATCGTTTGGCACGCTTTGGCGGCGGTTGACGGCGATGGACGTCGATTCCATCGGGGCGCGGCCCTCTATCACCTTCGGGGACTGCCAAATACTGAATACCGTTAGAAAAGGCCGTTTCTGGAGAAGTTGCGTCGGAACGCTTTGCCGCTGCTTGGGTGAATGCCCACATGTTGCTGTTGATTTTAGCGTATTTCCGGGTTACTACCTGTGTCTGGGTCAGCGCTTGTTGATTTTTTGGGGCATTTCTGGGTCACTTTGCCTTGACATTGTTAGCATTCCCATGAAATTCCAGTCACTTTAGATTGATTTTTGTAGCAATTCCACTTCACTTGCTGTTGACTGTGGGTCATTTCCGGATGACTTTAGGGCATTTCAGGGCTACTTGATGTTTATGTTGGTATGCATGGGTCATTTTCTTGGCAGGTCAATTCCTGTTGATTCTTTTTTTTAGATTTCCAAGCTGTTTCTGGAAGAAAAAAAGATTGCTGTGTGAAACATATATATAATCAGCTACTATGTGGTCAATGTAAAAACAGTGAGTTAACATGACTTGCTTCAGGAGCGCAAACTAAACAAAGCAATACTGACCGCCATGTTGGTCGATAGTGAGGTGCAGTTTTGTGGCCCTCTGGTCACTCATTCAGCACCCTTGTTAGCGAAGCCACAAAGACAAATATTGCCGTTGGCACTCCATGTTTGGATTGTGGTTGAACAGTTTTCTCCTTCTTGGCACTGAAAGAGTTCAAAGAAGCCACACGTGAGGCGGTGATCCCAGTTAGAACCTGGACTTCTTACGGGGCTGCATATGTGCTCTCAGAAGCCCCCGCCGCTGGTCTCGGCGTCAGCAACTGACGCTTAGAATAGTTCACAAAGTCGAACGTGAAACTGGCTTTGGGTTTCAGCTGTGCAGCCTCCTGCAGGACATCAATGGGATCAAAGTTGTGGCTTGGCTGTCGGAGTCCCTTTTTCTCCTTTGATTCTGTCTATGTCACCAAGGACTCAAACCCCATCCCCCCCAGTCTTGAACCTACGTAGGTTTACACTGTAAATGAATGCAATAAACTTGTTAACACCTTGTGACTGTATTTGAAATTGAAGTAGAAAATACGGTATGTGTCGTACTGTGTCCTGGAGAAGCGATACTTGGCGGAATGACAGTGTTCGCAGCGCCTGCATGAGTGTGCTTACAAGGCATCAAAAAATAAGCTACAAAGTCAAATGCACAACTGTGAAGGAGTATAAGCTCATGAAAAATGAACAAAACAAAACTACAGGGTCACAAACATTGAATCTTGATATAAGTGGACGTAACACTGAATTGCTAAAACAAGGGTGTCCAAGTTCCAAATACTATTGAATGTGGCTTTCACAAAAAGTTTCAATTCAGCCTTAATTGTGCTGTACTTTTCAGCTTTAAAATAAGATGGAGCTAGTCACTTAAAAAAAACACCTCAGCGTTAGCCCAGGAATCAAAAGCTGACATGTTGAAATCAATGTATACCTATACGTATACATTTAAATAAAAAAATAATCCAATGTGATAAATTGAGCTCATTATAAAAGTTATAGACATCAAAGCCATTTCAACTGAGAAAGTTGCCATTTGACGGTGATAGACATACAATCCACTTTGACTGGGGACCCGCATCAAAATGGAGTCAAAATGGATTTAACGACTATCGCCATCAACAACAGCCAATGACTTTAAATTATTATTATTATTCTTTGTTATATTGCAACTATAACCGTCATGTTTGACAAATATGGAAAAAAAGCAAATCCCAAAATCAAGAAAGGGGCAATACTTTTTCACGGCACTATGGTAGTAGTAGGAGTAGTACTACGTAAATTGCAGTATTATCAATAGTCCAAGTATAAGTGACTTAAGTACTGTACTACATTTACAGTGAGTATACTACCTTTGACAACAATGGTACTGTCCACAAATTGTCTTTCCAGCCCAGGCCTCATCCATCTTGTTCCCGTTCTTGCTCGATTCTCGCCCATGAGTGGCAAACTGATATGAGAACAGTTTTTTTCTATGTACAAGAGAGAAGAAATATTTAGCCCAGGACAAATTGCCAGTTGGTGAGGAGGATCTTTAGACCCCTGATCACGGAGACGACAGACGTGGCCGGGTTGAACTTCAAGGTGTTGGCGTCGCCTTTCTTGCATTTGTCCCGAAAAACGTAAATGCATCCGTTGCAGCTGGCCACTTTCCAAAGCGAGGGCACGCAGCTCCACGTTTCGGGGAAGCGCAAGCGGGTGAAGCTCTCCAGCAAGGGATTGTAGCAAACCAGCGAGTCGCCCTCCGCCACGATGAAGATGACGTCCATGTGGACCGTGGCGTGCATGCGTCCGGCGAACGGCAGCACGTAAGGTTTTACCTGACAGTTCTGGGACGCCGTGTCGAAGCACTGGATGAGCCGCGAGGGCTTGGTGAAGAAGTCCATGTCGTTCTCCTCGCCGCCGAGCAGGTAAATGGTTCCTCCCAGGTTGACGCCCGCCGCCCCCGACACGGCCGTGTCCAGCTGGCTGCTCTCCGTCCACATGTTGTCCTTCACCGTGTAGAAGATGACGGCGTTGGAGAGAGAGTCCTTCAGCGTCTTGCCGCCCAGAGAGTAAATGGCGTCCTCGCCGGGGACCGACACCATGGTGTGGTGGAGGCGGTCCCGTGGCAGCGGCGCGCACCTCTCCCAGTCCATGGTGTCCATGTTGCACTTCCACATGCGGCGAGGGATGGAGCCGCCCACCACGTAGAGGTCGCCGCCGTGCTTGCAAGCGGCGGTGATTTGGTGGCAGAGGCTGTTCTGGCCGCAAACGCTGATGGCGTCGTCTTCGTCGCAGTGGAGCGACACGGCCAGCGAGTGAGTCCTCGTGTCCACTTTGCCGATCAGGTAAATGTGGACGTTTTCGCCGATCTCCTGCGGGAAGGAAAAAGACGTGGGAGGAGGACATTTGAACTGTTTAAATGTTTTCCAGGCTACTGAATCGACCCGTTGGCTGCCATTGACAATGTTAGGCGTCCAATCCATTTTGACTGGGAAGGGCAAAGGACCCGTTAAAATGGATTGGACTTCTACCGCTTTCAATGACTGTGAAAGATGAGCATTCAATAGGTTTCTCATTGTTAGTGCCTAGCAATGGGTCAAATTAAAAAAATATATACACGAGTGTTATTGGGGGACATAACCTGAAGATATTTCTGTATTTATTCATTTACTCACCAAAAATTGTATAAAAATAGTGCACAGCATTCACGTTTACATATGACTACACTCATACTAACTCAATTAGTACTTTATACAAAAAAGTCATCATTAGCACGATAGCATTCCCCCCGCTTCTCCTCCAGAAAAAACACATTCAGAAAATAACAGAAATGTACCTTAAGATTCTCTTGGAGGACACAAGCAAACTCTTCTCTTTCAACTTTGTTGTGGTTAATCCACGATTTAATGGCCAGAGTTGGATTCTGGGAAGTTGGAACTCCATCTGGAGGTAAAAAAAAAAACAATTGATGCAACCATTTATTAGTCGTTTTTTTTTTCTCGTGTCTGTTCATTTTTTCCGATCCTAACATATCCGTTTACCTTTGATAATGTCCAAGAGAAGACAAAGTGGCAGATTGTGGAATTCTTCGGTGAGATGAAGTTGTGCCAAATGGATTTTAGCGCAATGTTTGGCGGACGTGTACAACTCCTGGTCACTGTGCCTGTCCGCGAGCCACATGACCTGGAACGACGACAGCGTCGCTCGCGTAAGCCAAACGTCACCACGCGTTCGTTCGATAGATCAATCAATGACTCACCTGTAGACAATTCTTAATCTCGACGGTCCTGGAAAGGAAGCGAGAGCATTCCTCGAAGAGCGCGGTTAATTGGTACATGTCTGCCATCTCGTAAGTGTCCTGCAGGTCCTCCACCCTCAGTTTAATGGTGCCGTGGTACATGTAGTCGACCAGCAGCTGGAAGACGGCAGCGCTGACGTCCTTCAGTTCAATGCAGCGGTTGTACGACTCTTTGAGGTTGGAGGTGAACATGGAGCGGAAGAAGCTGCTCTGCGCCGACAGCACCAGTCGGTGGAGGTGGAACTCTTTGCCGTCCGCCGTAACGGTGACGTCGGCGAAGAGTCCGTCTTCCAGGCACAAGTCCATGATGCTCTTCACTACCCGGCTGGAGTGGGAGCGGTCGGTGAAGGTGTAGCCCTGGAAGTAGTTCTCCTCTCCCCCCACGCTCAGGCCCCCCTCCTCACTGGAATCCATCTTGCCTGGCTGAACAAAAAAAAATCACAATACAGTCACTGATGCGATCTATTTGAATCCTCCGTTCAAGTATAAATACATGGATATCACCTTTAGGGTCATGTACATGACCCAAACGGAAATCTCCATTTATGTGGATGCCAGGTTTCAAATGATATATATTACATATACAGTGTGTATTGTTCTTACTATTAACCATCATTTAAAAAAAAAATTCTAATGAATAAATGCAATGATAAGTGATCAAATGTTCATGAAAACTGAATAAAGGACCCCAAAATGATATGTCCACCTATGGAAATGCCAGGTCTCAATCTATTGAACATATACAGAACACATGTTTTTTTATGAATAAATGCAATTGTAATTGAGAAAATGTCCAGTAAAATAAAATAAATGTAAAGAAATACAAAGTCTAAAAGGAATATTTACCGTTTTTTTGTATCTATTTAGCATGAACTCCTTTTCGACCACTCACAATGATGGACGTCCAATGAATTGACACTGGGAGGACTGGCTGTGAATGTTCATGTTTTAATGCCATTGATGGCAACAGACGTCCAATCCATTTGACTCGAGCGCCGTCAATCAATTAAAAGAGTGCCTTATAAAGAGTTAACTTGAGGGATTGAGACGAAGACGCCTTTTCTAATTGCATCGTACGAGTCGTACGGTGTTTGTAAGGTTTTTTGGGGGTTTGTAAGGGGAATCATAATCATTTATAAGGGCAGTTATCGGCAGAGGTTGACAGGTATGTAATTGACAAATGCAAACGGAGAGACTTTCCGTCAAAATGTGTGATTTTGAATCAGGCTCATTATCTAAGAGGCCTTCAACGCCACATACTATACTAAACATTATTACTAGTATTTGGGACAGATATGACATCAATGTTAGCTCTGTAGACCCTCGCGTTAGCGCCAGTCCGCACCACCTTCAATCCAGCGCAGACAATTATTCTTTCCTTTACAACTCATTTTCTAAGTGAAATGGAACCAGCTCATTTAAATTGTATTATAAGCATTAGAAATTTACCTTTAAGGCAGAGACAACTCCGTCAGGTTCTTGAGCACACACAGAAGCGGCGAAACTATTCGCCGGAAGTAAATCAACGATGCATCGGTCAGCTGATCGACGACTTCTTCTTTCTGCCCTCATCTCTCAGGTGAACGTATTGTACCCTACTCCCTCTACCGGACTAAATTATATTGCAGCGAACTGCTGGAGCTCAGCCAATGTAGATGTTAAATGACGAGTAGCTCAGACGCAAAATGGCCGACGAGTTACGATGTCCGTCCCCGTTGGCCTACTGCGCGCATCATACGTCTAGTCTTACATACTCGATATCTATGTGAACAATTGCCTTCGTGCAGGTGTAAACATCACGTGATAAACATTGTGGGGGAAAAAACACCACTAAAAACACGTTCTTTACAAAAAGTTTATTGGCTTTTAAAACCACTTTAAAAATCTCACCAGTGAGTACTTTCCATTGAAAAAAGGAACAACGCGTTGGCAATATTAACAAGCTAACTGTACATTAAGCAGTACACCAGACAACATCACAGAGGAGTTTTTTTCTTCTTTTACTGGTAGAAATGAATTAAGGTGTCAAACAGTTGGTTATGAGTCAGTCAATGATTAAATTACTGCTCGAAGAGGTGCATTTCCTTCATTAAGAATTCAAACATCAGTGCCTTTAAGAAAACAAAACGGCAGGAAACCCTTCACAAGTGAACTTTTTGACACATACTGAATTAAAAAAAAAAAAAAGTCATCAACGTAAGACGAGAGAACAATGTTAACTTAGTAAACAGCAAACGACAGAAGTAGCGGACAAAACTGGCACTGGCTGTCGGGTTAACAGAACCAGTGGTCACCGAGAATATACAAAGTACACCAGAAGACATCACACATGCGTGCGTACAATCATTTATCAACACGATGAGCACATAGGTTTTTAAAGGTTACTCAATGGTGCGTTCCCCTCAATGCTTCATATTCTCGCGTATGAGAATGTGTAAGAAATGTGTATCTCACTGAGATTAATGCACATTTTGCTACAAGACAAATTACTAGTCATTTTCTGACAGTTAATTTCCCTACTCCCCTAGTCGTACAAAATATCTTTTTGTTGTTGTTGTGTTGTTGTTGTTGTTGTTGTTGTTGTTGTTGTTGTTGTTGTGGGCATCCGTCGTTACATTTGTCCATTAAGACGTGGCAAAGGCATGTGTTGTAAAAATTTAGTGCAATAATGTGTACCTCTGAAGTTTGTTGAATTACGAGCAAATGTTTCTTTTTTCTTATCCAGTGTTTGATGAAAAGGCTTTGTCGCAAAAAAATGTTTGCTATCCGCTAACAGTATCGCAACGTTTCCCTTCCTTCTGCTTTGTTCTCCTCCTCAAAAAGTCAACTAAAATCAGCAAGCGAAGACCAGACAGCATTACTTTTACGACACTCGAAGCCAGAAATGTAACACACAACATACAGTATCTTGCCGACTATACATCTGTTGAGCTTTTTTTCTTTTTCTTCCTTGTTTGTTTTAACTTTGAATTGACACATACTTAGCAATAGTAATGGCCAGAATATACGTAGTGTCCGGATACATCAAATCTCTATGTAATGTATCTATCCTATTTACAAATGGAATTTTAACATGACAAATGCCGAAAACTCAAGTAAGCCTCCTATTGTATCACGTAGTTGTGATTGTTTTTCAACATGCTTTTGCAGGTCCATGGTTACTTATTAGCCACTTCCCTAATATACATACTGTACATAGAATTTATTTAACTTAATCCTTTTTCTTAGATGCAATAAAAAGGTCTCCATATAATCAGTTCTGCTGATTTCAACTAGGAATGACCACGCGAAATAATCTCTTTAGGTTTGTTTTCTTTCTTCAAATCTTTGAAATGGAAATAAGGCTTGGATCGACACATTTCATTCAAGATGACATCAATGCGTATTTTCTGCCTCTTGTCATTTATGTAGCTGAGCCTTCTCCAAAGCAAGGATTTTTTTTTTCCTTTTATTCTAACATGCAGAAAAGGAAGAAAATTTAAACCCGATGACGTCAAACGTGCCCGCCATTGGTTTCAAGACAGTATATCAAATTCCTCTAAATGCAATGTCACACACAGTGTAATCACTAGCCTGTACAAAACAAACGAATGAACAAAAACACACCTACGCTTTAACACTGCGAAAGAAAGAAAAAGCGAATCGGGAATAGTGCTGATAATATCAAGCGTAACAGCTGCCTTGATATAACAAAGACGCTCTGAATGGTTCTACATTGAGATTTGTTTATGTACAGTTTCTCTAAGGATGGCATAAGGCCTTGGACATAAGGAATAAGGCAGCCAGTTGTTGATTCCTTTCCATGTTTAGTCCCACCAGTGGCCTGGAATCCCATAGTTATCCCCTACCGTTTCATCTACTCCCTTCAGAAGATATTCAACAGTACGAGTTAGGCTTTTAAGAAAAACAAAATCAACAATCAGTTCTCCACTGATTGGCTCGATGATGAAGTAGAAAGAATTTGTCAAAAATTCAGCACCTGGCAGCTCCACTCGCTACCCTTCTTAATATTTTGATATGGCAGGCAAACGTCCAACCATCTCCGCTACCAATCTATGATCTACATTTGGTTGAACTGTGCACACTGGAAACATTTTTGGTGATGTCACTTTGTGCCAAATCTTGCTATCCACCTCACTTCCAAGCATTTGTTCAATAGAAATATTGCATTAATGATTTGTTCGAACATGGAAGATGTTTTTTGTCTTTTTTTTTTCCTTTCTTCTCCCAATGGGCCTTCTGACGATTTGTTTCTCATTGGAGACATGGGAAACGCCGGGTGAGGGTTAACGGACCGCCGTCAGAAAGAGCGAAATGGTAATAAGCCTGACACTTTTGAAAGGAACCCATGACCAGGTCCGGATGAATCCCGTCAAACTGCGGTTTCTGCGAACAGGTGTACGAGACCAAAACGCACCAAAATGAACACGGGAGAAAGAGCGAAGTGGTAGAGAATCCAAGTGGAGATCAGCCCAGCATCTCTACCGTGGTGGGCTGGTCTTTGCTCTCCAGCCAGTCAAAGCCGGAGTTCACAGTATCACTGCATATCTGCTGAAACAGCGGGTCATTCTTTAGTTCTTCCAGTGTCGAGTCTTCGTACTGTTCCTGCTGCTGATTGGGGTCAAACAGCAGATTGGTGTCCAAAGTGTTCAGGTCCGTGATGCTGCTGGACAGATCCGTGTTGAGCCTGATGTCGTTGGAAAAGTCGGACGCCACCGCGTTAAGTTCCGAGGCCACCTGGCCCACCAGCTGCGAGCTGGGGTTGAGCGTGTCGTCCCCCAGCAAGTCCTTGACCGTGTTGTTGAAATCCAGCCGCTGACGCTCCTCCTCGGCGTCCCGCCCCGTCTGCGGCGGCTCGCCGGCCGCTTCTCGCGAGGGGCCGTCCCCGGCTGAGAAGCTGGCTCCCTCTCCGCCGCCGCCTGCATCGGCCAGGTAGCCGTGCTGCCGGAGCTCGAAGGCGGCCGGGCCGGGCTCGGCGGGCAGCGGGCTCTGCTGCGTGGTCCCCCCCGCGGCGAAAGCCGGGGCCGTCTCCAGGATCTGCGTCAGGTTCATGCGGGCCGTGTAGTTAGAAGGGAGGTTGTTCACCCCCAGCCCGCGCACCGACTCGTCCCCGTCCGCCTCCATCTTGCTGAGAAGGACGTTGGTGATTTTGGCGGCGTCGCTCGGGCCTTGCGCGGGCAGCAGCTCGCTCTGCATCATGATGCTCAAAGGTACCGATTGGCTGCGTTGGACCATGCTGTGCACCGAAGTGGCCGCCTGCGCGCTGGACAGGATGCTGAGCACCTCGGAGGCGATGGCGGCGTTAAAGGGCGAGACCACGGCGAGGGCGGCACCGGCGGGATTGGTCGGGGCCAGCGTCTGCGGCCCCGTGTTCTCGCTGGAGTTTCTCTGGCGCACGGCGGGGCTGACGCTGCGGCAGCGGAACGTGCCGGACGCCGAAGTCGCCTTGTTGTCCAACGGCGCGGGCACGGCGAAACTCTCCTGCTTGGTCGGCGTGGTCCCGCCCGTGACTTGCGTCTGCTGCACGGGGGAGATCGGTGTCAGGGGGCCAAAGTGGGCCGACTCCGGCCTGGACTGCGCTTGGAAGGCCTGGCCGGAAATGGCAAAAGCGTGCGGCTTCCGAAACTGGTCGTCCACCAGGTCTTGGTAGCTCGGCAGCAGGCCGATGCCGTGGTTGGACAGCGGGCCGGCCGAGTTGCTGTTGTAGCGGTTGTTGATCCACTCCAGTTTGGCCTTGTCGGGGTGCGTGGCCATGGGTCTCTGCATGGGTTTCAACGGGCTGCTGGTGACGATACTGGCGTCGTGGTAACCGGTGATGCTGGAGTTGATGGGCGTGAAGGCAAAAGGGTTCCGGCACTCCACCGGGCTCGGGGGCACGCTGCTGCTGCAGTTGGACAGCGGCGTGCTGATGGGCGTGTGGCGACCCAGCGCGCCGTCCACCGGAGTGACGGGAGCCACGCGGGAGCAGGGACTCTCTCTCGTCAGGCCGTGGACGAGCGTCATCTCCGAGGTCGGGGTGGGGGTGGGAGTCGGCGTGGGGGTCGGGGTGGGGGTCTGGACCGGGGTGGTGCTGCCGTGGGCCGACTGGTAGAACGCCGCGCCGGCATGGTGAGCGTTGAGCGCGGAGCCGTGGTTGCCGGCCGGCTGGCCTGAGAGCGAAACATCCACGCAGCTGCCAAAAAGTCCTTTCAGCTTCATCTGTTCCTCCATCTGGACCAGCTCTTCCACGATGCTGTCCTGCGTCATGTCGTCGTCATTGAAGGGGAAGTAGTCCATGTTGGGCTGAGAACCGGCAAAGTCCACCATCTCCTGCGTCAGGGCCAGCTGGCCGGGGGTGTCGGTGGAAGGCGCTAGAAGAGAGAGCTGGTTGGTCGGGGCTTGCTTGTGTTCTGCCGGCATGTGCGCGGCAAACGAGTGCTTGCGGAGCTCATCCAGCTGGCCCTCTTCCCATATTGTGCTCTTGAGTTCGCTCATCGCGGATGCGCCGTGTGCTGCCGAATTGGTCGGGACGACGCGGGCGTCGGCGGCGACCACGAGCTGCTGCAACAAGACTCGGTCGGAGGTTCCCGCCGCTTCTCCGCCTCCGAGAGAACGCTTTTCCTGTTTGGCCGCGGAAGCCTGCGGTTTGACCACGGCCGCCAAGCCCTGGGTGGGCGCCACGGGCGAATCGGAGAGTTCCAAAATGTGCACGGGGCCGACCGAAGCGGGTTTCACGGTCACCTTGCAGGGCGCGCTCTCCGGTCGGGCCGGAGTACCCGGTCGCGGGAGCCTCTTTGCCGCCGCGCCGATTCCGAGTTTGGGATTGTCAGCCGCGGCCAGCGGGTGCTGAGATATAAAAACTCGTTTGACGGGAATAATATGAGACTCTGCGGCGGGGCCCGAGCGCTTTCTGGGACTCTTGGCATCTGCGCAAGCGTCTTTCAACGCCGGAAAAGTGATAGAGGAGCCGCCGGCCGACAAGTTGCCAATGGAGTTGTGATTATCAACAGTCAAGTACAAGGTGCTGTCATGGCAGTTGCTGTTATTGCTCTCCTGAATTCCAGCTACGGCCACGGAGGCGGAAAGGGAGGCCGAGTCGCTCTTCATCCTGGACACGGGCGCCGGAGAACTCTTGATGGAAAAACTGGGCTCGCTGGCGGCCCTGAATTTTGCCGCTCTCTCTTCGCCGGCGGCGAGGCCAATCTTGTTCGCCCCGGAGTTGTAATTCCCAGCTTCGGACACCTTGGCGTCAGCACCGAAGGTCAAAGCGGAGGCGACGGTTCGGGCCGCGGCGGCCATGCTCGCGGCCTGCGATTCGTTGGCCGTCCCGACCGAGGCGGAACGTACCACGGTGGCGGTAGTGGTGCTGCCGGTCGTGCCGCCGCTGCCGGGAGCTAACGCGATGGCCGTCATCTTGACGACATTGACCGAGCTCACGTGCGGGGTGGGCATCACAGTTTTGATGGGGCTATTGGTAATGAGCAGGGTGGGGGGGGACCGAAGAGTGATGGCGCTGGTGGCGGAAGGCTTGGGTAGGATTTGAGCGTACCTGGTGCCGTGCCGGGACAGGCGCTCGCCAACGGGACTCGCTGGGATATTCTGAGGGCCTTTGGGGGACTGTTTGAGCGACTGGGTGACCACCAGGTTCATAGGCAGCACCTTTCCATCGGTTGTCCCCACGGGGCTCGGAGAAGTCATGAGCTGCCGGCTTCTCTGTACCTGGGAGCGGAACGGAACACGCTAAGCCACAAGAGATAGAGCGCCCAGTTCAATTGACTAATTAATTTACACTCCCGAGTCGGCGGACCAATAGAGATTTTGAAAGGTTGCGTACCGTGACTGGGCTGGGCACAGCTGCTACTACGATGCCTATGGTGGGCTGAGGGGACAGAAGAGCGGGGCTGCCGCAGGGCATGGTCGGGCCCGGGGTGCTGACCTCCGTTCGTTTGATTTGGGTGTCGCTGGGTAGAGGAGAGTGCAGCTTTTGCTCTTGCTGCTTCTTCTGGATCTTCCGCTGCAGTTGCTGCTTTGCATCCACCGTGGGCGAGGGCAGGGTCTTCACCTGGGGTTGGAAGGAGTTGGCCTCGGCGGTGGGCACAAATGCCGAAGAGGGCGTTGGTGTCTTCATGCCTGCAAAAGTGAAGCAAGGACAAAAAAATAGGAACGTCTTTTCTTAGGAATTACAACCTGCACCATCCAATGTAACTGACCAAATATTTTGTAATGAACAAGTAACACATTTCTATTGCAATGCTGTCACCTACAAGTCAAGTAGGACTATCCAATGTGTTTTCAATGACAACCACGGCAATCGTAGAAAAACGAGGCACATCCAAATTTTTGTAAAAATCGCACAAAATGCCGACACTAATTTTAGAACATTTTAATTTTACCCCTCCAAGTGAAATTTCAATTTACCATCATTTCAGGACTATACATTTGGTTGATAAAAAGATTTTTGGTCAATCAAACCTTTCTGCTTAACATCTTTCTATATAAATAATTCATTTTAAAAAAGTAGACACCTGTGACTTAAAGCCAGGGCGCAGCTTGTTTATGTATTTTTGTTCGATTTTGTGAAGTTTGGGGAGGGGGAAGTGCCTTATAGCCTGGTGCGCTCTTGATTGTGGATATTACGGTAGAGCTTTCGTACCTGTTGTGGGTGTTCCTGTCATAACAGTGAGCGCGGCCATGGACTTGGTACCAATATAGTGGCTATTGAGTAGGAAGCGCGCCAGATCCTCCACATTGTCAAACTGACGACTCAAGACCTTTTGGGCCCACTCGCAGACCAAACCGCATGCGGCTGACCTCATTTCATCCTCTGCGCTCGGGGACTGCCCGGCCGGCTCCATAAGTTCACACTAGAATGGAAACGGCGCAGACGACAGGTGAGCAAGGCAAAACTCCACCGCAAGATGTTTGATGCATTGGTAGAGCCGAACGTACCCCGTCGCCTGATTTCTGCAGATCCAAGTTGGGGAGTGACGGCATGTGAACAAAAGCTTTCTTCCTTAACCCGCTATAACAATATGTTTGAATGAGTTAAGGTTCACTAAACCAAAAAAAAAAGGTCTCTCGTTTTTTTCCTACACTGCTCATTATTCAGATGCTGCTCACGGCTGCCTTTGGGAGAGACGTTTCACAAAAATGAGTTGTCAGCGCCCTCGAGGGGCAAATTCAGGTCTTAAACTTTGGTTTGGTCATTTTTGTCCCTCATCACTCCAATTGCAAAAAATCCATTCAAATTTCAAGTGATTGATTCTGAAGTACTACATCCGAAATGACTTGATTTCATGGCACAGGAAACATAATTATGGAAAGGATATTTGGATTTTCCTCTCATCCCTAGTCGACGTGCCTTCATGTTGGGGAAGACATTCTTCATGATCTTCCCAAAGTCTGCAGCACTCAATGGATTGTAGCCAAGATTGTCACAATAGCTTCTGCAAAAAAAAAATCAAAAAAAATCAAAGGCAATAACTTAAAATATACCACAACAGCACAATGGAATCACTTACAACATTTAAAAGATGACACATGATCACTTCTAATCCAAACACAACAGATTTTGTGCACCCATCTTACTTCAGCAAAATGAGACTTCACAAAATGCTCTTAAATTGCATTTACACTTTTTGAAATATGGCTTTTATTTTGCGGAAAAACTGTCACGGAAACTCAGGTACCGACTGCCGTGAAATACTAGACTGAAAACCATGAGCTACTTCTTGGGTATTGATGAACTCATTGGCCGCCATTGACGTCACCGTCAACCCTCCTAGTCTAAATGGATTGGCTGTGTCTAAAGGCATCGATAAATGGGCGTACACTAGTACAGCGCTCATCTACCTGTCAGGTAGTCGACGTGCTTTGACGTCATTTCCTAACAAACGGTACGCCAACCCACACTCACTTGTATTCATCGTACACTTCCTGCTTGGGGAGGGAGGTCTCGGGGTGCTCTTCTAGGTGATTCCGGATCCAGTTGAAGGCGTACATCTGCTGAGTGCGACTCGATGACATGGAACTCTGATCGCTGCCGTGGTGCAGAGGAGAAAGCAGAGTGATGAAGCCGTGTCCTCCCCTGGGACGCATCATTTCTTGTTAAGACAGAAACTTGAATACCATAATCCAGGAGTGGACGACCCCCTCTCATTCTCAGTCCAATTGGGCACAATTTGGGGGTCGGGTTGATGAATAGATATGGGGAAACAAATGAAACACAGACAGCTAGGTATAGCAAAAGTCTACATAGATCAATGTTTTGGTTAATAACACAGCTGGCATGAACGGGCGATCGGATCGGATGGGATGGGATCACCCCCCAACAATACCACAAAGCAGGCTTGAAATTTCTCTTTCGGATTTTGAGAGCGCAAAATAGCCACTGGGATGTAGCGGAGGATCGTTTTAGACGACGAATGAGACAACGGCGTCGAAAAATGTCAAAATGAGCCGAAAGAACGAGGGCGCTTCGGCGGAAGGAAATGGACGCCTTGACTCGAATGTGCTCGTTGGTGTTCGAGTCTGAATTCAAAGGAGTACCTTTTATCATTGCCACTGCTGGGACCAGAAGGCAACTTAAGGTAGAGGTAGAGCTTTTCGATGTCTGTAAACTTCTCGACATCTTGCTGTAGAAGGACAAAAAAAAGTCGATAAGAACAATTGCATGTTTGCGCCGAGCGGGGAGAAATATTTCCATCCAATGGTATCGTTAATGTGCTTCATCATCACTTAGTACAGGATTTTTTTATTTCAAATGAGGTTTAAAGTGAAATAAACCTTCTAGAGCACAATTTGTCTCGCCTGTGTGCTTAATGAGGAATCATCCCGCTAACCTTAATCTGTCAAACCCTTGCCGAATTCAACAACAGCATCCTCGGGGAAAAAAAGAAAAATACAAAAACCTTCTTAAGAAGCTTTGATATGACAACGTGTACGTGTGGCACTTTGCTGAATTCCCAACAAGCCAGGCTGATGGCATTTTCACGTGGGCGGTTGTTTTTAAAAATGGTCTAAAATTGGGTATTTTATAAGCCGTAAGCGATATCATCACATCAGCAGTTTAGCTTTTGTACCTCAATAGTCAAATACGCCCAAGTTGTGCTTTCCTTAGGCTTTTTTTCTCTTTTAATGACGCTCCGTGGTCTTGTCCCATTGAGTTTCAAGCAGCTGTTGTCATATAAAGGGGAAACATATTACGTGAAATTGACTTTTTAATGGATCGTAGACAAATAGTAGGCTGTCCAGGGTGCCTCCTCGCCCATCAAGTGTGAAATTAAACAAACCAGTAAATCCTTGATCCTTTTTTTCCCTCAAGATGTGTCCCTGAGCCTCGTCACTTGAGCCCCAGTAATATGAGATTGGGCAGATTGATAAATAATAATAAAATCCAGTTTAAATGAATTGGACAATTATCGCCACCAATGGCACGCAATGAGATAAATACCTTTTTTTAAAGTGAAACTTTAGAGTGTTACTTTGGACCGTGACCAGAGTATATTTCTGTTTTTAATTCATTTCAATGTATTTAATTTAGTTTAAAAATATAGATACGGATGGAGAGACTTTTTAACACAGTGGACTGATTGTTTTTATTATTTCTTTGTATCTTTGTTTTTCATTTTTTGGCATGCTCATATTTAACCTTAAAAGTTCTGTATGTAGTAATATGCTCATGTGACATTGCGGATACTCACCAATATGCTGTCCACTTTTGATTGTACAGATTTGCTGCAAGAACAAAAACCACAAAATTAATATTGGATTGCAATCTTTACAAATGGAATTTTGTTCAAATGACTTAATTTTACATACATGATACATTGTAACATTGCCTTTTTTGTCCAGATTCTAAAATACTGTATGAACTGATAATAGCATTGCCTGCAGAATCTCCCTGTTCAAACTGGATGGACACCTGATGCCATGATGAACAACATTGGACATCATTCTAGTGTGCCATTTTATAAACACAGACCCCTAAGCCCCCCAAAACATCATTTATCTACTTTCAAACAACCGTTTTGAGTGCTTAGCCATAAACATTTGGACTCCCAGAGAATGTTGACAGCAGATAGGCCTGTCTCGATGGCCCTCTGCTGTAGATAAAAGCAGATGGAACAGAAGAAGAAAAAAAACAGTGTCACCCGATAACTTTCACATGCAAACACTTTGTGTCAGGTTAAAGCAGAAAATGCGTGTAATATCAACCCTTCAAATGAAATGCATTATCATGACAAACAACAGGATGAGGGTTGCACAGTACTGAATTTACCGCCCTTTGTTCTTGACCAATGTTAACACGAGCAACGTCACTCTGCGATGGCTCACCTAAAAAACTTTCCATCATGCCACGCACACGGTGACTATTATTGTGATTTGTGTCAACTGCATTGCAGTAAAGTTCATCTCTGGCTCTGATATTTTGGCCAGAACAAGGTCTAGGTATGATGATAAAGACATAGCGTTAATGGTATACGTCTCTTTTTATGAAGCTGTGTGTGTACTATGATTGAACTTTAGGTTTTTCAACATTTGAATGTATGTACATTTTTTGGCTCAAAATTCGTAAACATAATTATGTGCAAATGTAATGACAGAAAGAAATATAATTTGGGAGCATTTCAACAATGCGATCAAAACATTTGCATTTTTAAAAACTACAAATGACTTACATCATTAACTATCGCATTGAATATAATCTTTTATCTACACTGGGAAAATTGTGATGCCACAAACAGTGCTTTCATCAGTATTTTCTATTATGTCAATTCTATATTCCATAATGAGCACGAAAACCAACAAGGAATTGAAGAAAACAAGGCGGAATTGAATTTGTCACCAAAGTTGTGTATTTGTAATGTGTGTAAAGCATATGCACAAGTTAGCAGCTTTGCATACAATAAACCAAGACAGGTAAAATCACAGCAAGAACTCAAATCTAACCAATATTAAATATGAAAAACCCATGACACAATGAGGAATAAGCTAGCAATTGGGCAATTTTTGTAAAAGAGCATTTCACACCTGCAAAGCTTAATAAAGTGTCATTGTTAGTTGGCCTTTGTAATGAGTTATGAGTATGTTAGCTCACAGACAGGCTATAACACAATAATGTATTTATGTGTAGTAACATGACTAGTAATGTTTTTAAAAGAATTCACTGCAATGGACTCATAACTCAGGCTAGCATTAACAGAAGGATCTGTGCCAGTCCTCCGAGTCCGAATGGATTGGACATTTCGTAACACGACCATTCAAAGCCAGTCCTCCCAGTTTAAGTAAACTGGGCGTGTATGGGGTTAAATGGGAATGCTGGCAGTGAACTAGCTTCAAATGTTTGTTTTAATCTCGTCGAATCAAAGCTCCCAGTTCTTTCGGCAAATATTTGTTGCTTTAATGAGGTGATTTATTGCAGATATATTGCATTAGTATTATCGCAGCCTAATGTTTATAGCGTAGGAACATAAAAACATTTAAAAAAAAAAAACATGACGGTCGCGACAGCGAGTATTACCACGTACTACACTGCTACACTCGGTGGTAGAAATACATATTCCGAATGGTATAGCCTCTGAAAAATGCTAAAGTGATGTTTTATTCCAGATGTTGCACTTTACAGTGACACCTGTCATCACCTCCTACGGCTTTACGTCTATCGGTAACATGGCGTCCCGTGGCTCGGTGCATAAAATCCGGGCTACGACGCCACACAGGGGCGACGCCGAGGGTTCGTTTCGGCGAAAAAAAGGCCCCTCTCTCGGTCTCATTTCCGCGTGAACCGTGAATCGACACGCGTTGTTGACTCCCTTCGCTTTGTGCAGCTCGTCTTCGGCTAGTAGATGCGCTAATGACGGAGCTAGCGTGGGGGGTGGGGTGGGGGGCGTTGGAGGTGTGTATTATGTGTGTGTGGGGCGAGGGGGGGGGGTTGATTATTTGCCATCCTTACCAAATGGAATTCTTGATTTTAAACTGCAACGCGTTGGCTTCGGGTCCCTGGAGTCCCGGCACTAGCGCAGGGAGAGAGCCGAGTCCCGAAGCAGGCTTGTGGTCAGCTTGTTGTTGATCATCAGCCATCACGGACCGAGGGGTGGTCGGGGTGGTGGGGGGAGCTTTAACAAGCAGGCCGCATCCCCAATAGAGCGGAGCACAGCTCCGCACCAGACCGGACCCGCCGCACCACCGCTGGCTGGGGCGGCCCTCGGGCAGCTAGGACAGGCCGCCGTCTAGCATGGTGCCTGGGAACACTGGGCGGCGGAAGAAAAAAAGCAAAGGAACGGAGGAGAAAAGGCGGAGGCCGGCCATGCACCAGGCATTTCGCAGAGGTCCCTCCGCTACCTCCGATAGCACGCCTGCCTGCAGCAGCCAGCGGCAGCCGAGGACGAGCTGCCTGCCTGCTTGCCTGCCTGCCTGCGTCAGTTGCGCACTGGTAGCTCGAGCCATACCGGAAGTCCTCCTGCTTCCTACCTTCACTATAAAAGCACCATAAAAGAAAATCGTTTAAAAGTTAGACAAAATAGTAACAAGTAACATCGCCGTGTAGAATATTAAACCAAAAAGCCTTCATTATTATATTGATTATATAATAATAATTATTAGCATTTGTTTAACAGGAATCAGGAAAAAATAGGTTTTGGTTTAAAGGTTTGAAAATAAAAAGTACTTATATTTAAGTATTAACAATTTGGTTAAGCTTATTGTGGGGGCCAGATTCAATTACAGACGCTCCCCTACTTACGAACGAGTTAGGTTCCGAGCGATTGTTCATAAGTTGAATTTGTTTGTAAGTTGATTCAGTGCTTTATTTTGTATTATAATTTATGTTTAAGGCCTATATAAGTATATTGAAGGGTTTATATAAGTGCATTTGTATGTTTAAGGCTTGTATAAGTAACACACATTGGTTTGTACTGAAAAAAACATTTAATAAAATGGAGAGAATATGTACAGTACTGGAGAGAGAGAGAGAGAGAGAGAGAGAGAGAGAGAGAGAGAGAGAGAGAGAGAGAGAGAGAGAGATTTATGTATTAGAAACTGGCCGAAAGAAGCGATCTAACGACGATTGCACAGTTTTCTTCTTTTTTTCATCATAAATGATGCGGTAGCGCACTTCCGCATTGCAACGAATTGGACAGAAGAAGGTAGATGCTGGGTGAGCTGAGCTCTCACAGTGCCAGGCGTTGGTATTAGCGGCGGAAAGAAGCACTACTCGGAAAAAAATACAAAATGGAACTTACGAACATTTTTCGACATAAACGCAATTTGCAGACATGTTCGTATGTACCGATGTTCGTAAGTCGTATGTTCGTAAGTAGCGGAGCGTCTGTATGTTTTCATAATTTGCAGCGGGCCAATAAAAACTGGGCAGGGGCTGCAATTGGCCCGTGGGACGTAGTTTGAACACCCTTACCCTTACCTTAATGCATCGCAAACATTCTGATTATACACTTCAAATCGATTTTTTTCTGATTTCCAACATAACTCCAAATAGAGTATTTAAAAACTTAGAAAAACTCCTTTTGTCATCTGTCTTATAATTCAATTCCAGGCTCTGCACTTCCTGTATGGATTTTTTTTATGCCCCATCTCTAATTTAAAATACATCCCAACTCATCTGCTCTCTTTTAAGGACTTTTTTCCCCCACTATTCAACAAAAAATTACACAAAACAATAACTTGTACAACATATCAAAAGCTCTTATTTTGTCAAGCCAAATCGGAATCGACTATTCTGCTGTATACCACCTGATATTGTTTATTGACTGTAATAACGCGATCTACCAAAGACAGCGCTGTTGTACATGGCACTTTGATCAGGCGATGACAATGATTGGTAAACAGCTACTGTGAAATCACCTAAACATAGCGTGAGTATGTATAGAGTATGTTCAAAAATCTGTGTCCCTTTATAAATCAAACTCAAACTTAATCATGTAGAATTCGAAATTGAGTACCACAGAGTAAAAAAAAACAGATAAACCAGATAAACAGGGGGCCTTAGATAAACCACATAATAATTAGACTTACCATTTTTCTTCTTATTGGAGGTGTGTTTGTGTGATTGTTCTTTAAGCTTGCATTCCCTTGAAAAATGAAGAAAAGTAAAAAAAAATGTAGACAAGATGAACTGGAATTCACAATAAAATGGGGCACATATGTGAAGCAGACTTCAAGTAAATGTTGCGCTTAAAATGCATATTTACGTCATAGGTAAGCAATAACAGACCATTATAATATAAACATAATCGAAAACAACTCAGCACAAATTCAGAAAGTCAGTAGGTCAAGGTAGTCAAAACCTAAATACACCACATGACCTGTTTTATAGTGCCACCTGTTGATGAACGTGGGTAGTGTCACTCACTTCTCATGACGTATGTACTTACTATATTTCTCTTGCAAGTTTGTTCAAAATCGCAGATGAGAATTTTTTTTAAGAATTCCCTTCTAATTTATAATTTTCCTGTTGTAGCATTTGTTTTTAATTTTTGATTTAAAAAAAATCTAATCTAACATTGTAACAGTCAGCTAACCACTTCAAAATTTCCTTGATAATTTCCATGCTGTGGAAATTGAAATTATATCATGTACGTGGAAAAAAAAGAAAATCAAAATGCAATCAATAATTTAAAAAAATGATTGGCTAGAAATTGTGCAGCATTTTTTAATTAAAACATTTAATAGTTATTGTGAATTAAATTTGTGTCCCAAAATGTGACTTCAAGTTCTATAATAGGGAAATATGCCTTTTTGATGGAAAATTTTTGCCCTTCCCATAACACATTTTTAGAAGAAAGAGTCTTTTTATGACTCCCAACATTCCTCTGATCTCCAAACGTCTCCCCATTACAAAAGCGACATTGTTCACAAGTATCCAGCCATACTCGCGTGTAGGGCTCCTAAATGTGTTGTGCATGTGTGCGATCCTTTGTCGCAGAAGCGTGCTTTTTAGGTGCATCGTAAAGCCATCAAGTCGTGATTTAACGCTGGATTTCTGTTTTGGATTACAAACATCAGAAGCTCTCACTTTGGTCAACGTCAGAGGAAAAGGAAAATCTTGACAAAGGGCTCAAATAAGATATAATATTTGTTAAGTGATGGGGCGCTTCCAGCCTGCGCCAAGCTTCTTTCATGTCCAGTGACCAGACTTTGATTAGTATGTGTCACACTCGTTGGTGCAACCTCGTTGACTTGTTAACATCAGAGGTGTGAAACCTTGACACTTCTCTAGATCTCAAGAAAATGTGTTTCTCCCCTCCTTCTTGTTCCGTCATTGTTTTCTCCCTCTATTTTTGACCTTGCGTCGCCAGCTATTCTGGCCTGATTTATGTTACTGTCAATCTCCTGTCACTTCCCATTTTGGTCGGAAGGTCGCATCTCAGCGGTTCTTGCCCTTGCTCTTTCCTCCAAACGTAAGGATTTACTCAAGCCCTCTCCCCACAAGGCCGCCGTGTTTGCAAGAGTCGCGTGGCAACATCTCTTGGGTGCAGCTTGTTGGGTCCTCGGACCCTTTACGTCGGGGGTCTCTAACTCAAACGCTGCTGATAGACTCTGAGTGAGTGTGTGATGTTAGGATTCCCTTCTACTCAACTGAAAACAGTTTTTTGTCTCCCACTTTACCTGAAATTCACTATTTGAGATCATGAGTGGGTGGCAGGATGCATTTTCCTCCCTCTTAATGGCGCTTTGAATGAAATGACTGTTCACTTTAGCTCAGTTTTTGAAATATAAGGCAGAAAAGTGTTATTAGCTCGCTAGCTTGTTCCATAAGTGATTAAAAAATACTAATAATTAATTTAAAAAAATGACCAGAGCTACATAAACACCTAATTCAGGTGGCAAGTTAGGTCCTGCAAAATAAAATTACTCATAATTAAAGTTTGAGACTCCTGGTTCAAATTCGGAAATGACAGAAATCATTGTCATTAAAATAATGCGCCTTCATTTCCTGATAAACTTTGCTCACAAGAATAAAAAAAACAAAAACAAAAAAAATTCTAAATAAGAAAAAAAATGCAGGTATTAATGTGACAAAATAAAATAAAAAAAGATGTACTGAATTCAAACACCTGGACAAAACTCAAGCACAGAGCTAATGAAAAACAAATCAGCAGACAAGACAAGAACTAAAAACCAACCTAAAGTTTGTGATCCACCTCTATTTGTAAAAAAAAAAACGATAGGGCTCACCTACTTTGAAACGAGACCTTATAGAATGTGTGACTTTGAGACGACAACAACACGTTAGAGTGTGCTCCTCGGACAACGAGCAAGGGACGCGGCCCGAAGCCACCTTCTTACCGAAGAAAGGTGCGCCGGCGAATGTGGGCCAGCGAGGTCACGACAGGGCAGAGGTAGATGAGCATGGCTCGCACGTGCACTGCACGGCAGCTCCAATCCTCTTACAACCCCCACATCTTAAAGCACTCGGCCCAGACTGAAAGATCAGCTCACCGCATTCACGTCTTATCCCAAAGACGCCACCGCGTCACGCCAGAAGAAGGTATCAAGCATCGATGGCGTGCACCATTTTCTTGCCTAAAATCGAAAACAAAAGGGAAGTTTAGCGTCTGGCGTCTGGCTGGCAGATGTCAAGGCCATTGATATTTTTAAGTGTCATAACACAAACTACATTACAAGATTTCACAGTAGTCTGGACAAACTATAGCCCTGTACTGCATATATGTGTGTATATATATATATATATATATATATATATATATATATATATATATATATATATATATATAAATATATATATATATATATATATATATATATATATATATATATATATATATATATATATATATATATATATAAATATATATATATATATATATATATATATATATATATATATATATATATATATATTTATACATTTACCCTTTTTTTATTTGGATGGGGTGGCCTCTAATTTCTTATTAATATTTTATTCTTTGAATTAACCTGGCATATGACTTTTGTCTTTTGAGCTCATTCATTGGCTTTTCCTTGAAATGAGGTAAAATTTCTCTTTTGTAGCACCAGTGCTGGAACTTTTCCAACCCGGAATAAATGTAGGAACGTGGGAGTCCCTTTGCTCGATGTCACAAGCCCACCAGGCCGCCGCTGATGATGATCGTTCCCGGTAAATTGGGATATCATCAACCTTGGCTCAGCGGGAAAGCGGATCACGCCGGCCCTCGGGGTGCCACGTTTGGTGCCTGCGTGCGTGTTTGTGCCCCGTAGATGGCGAAATAGACGGCGCGGCGCTGCCCGCCTGCGCTGCACCTGCGTCCCAGCATGCTGATTGATCAGTCTGGTCATGTGGAATGTCACCATCTGCTCCCCAGTTCCACTCACCCCTTCTTGCGCCTGTGCCAATCACAGACAGGCAGGAAGATACTTATTTAAGCCATGTCAAATCAGGCGCATGACGACGAGCGGTGTGCCAATCGCACTTGTGCGTCGTGAAAAAGGAGCAACATGGAACAATAATCTGCGTGCTGTAATCGTGCTGGTCCAATTGGCTGTTTTTATCCGTGTCCTTAACTCATCAGTGCTGTCGATGGGGACATGCATCCAATTTCACTTCATTGCTAGCATTGAAGCTGATGGAAAAATCACGGTTTCTTTAAAAATGAACTGTTTTGTACATTAGAATACTGAAACTAAGGAAGTGGATCGATATCCTTCTTTCTGTTGAAATGGCTGTCATGTGATTGAATGAATTAAAATTGACTATCCCACCTTCTTTCTATGTTTACTAGGTGTCCCCCCTCACACATATATGGTGTAATCTGGTCAACAATATTTATGTTTTGCTGGCACTCCTACTTACAAAAAAACAACCACAAACTCCCATGTGGCACATTACAACTCTTCAATCACACTCACGTTCCCCTTCCCCATATCCGACAGTTGAACAAGACTGGCTTTAAAAAAAAGTGAGATTGACAGGATTAGATATCTAATCAGTCAAAATGGATCGGAACAGGACTGATTTAAAAGGAAAACAAAAACGCCATTGATGGCAATAGATGTCGAGTCAGTCAGAACTGGATTGGCCAGCTATCCATCCGTCAATAGCAATTACTGAGTTAAATAAACGTGGAGCACCGCACCGTCTTTTATTTCTCCTGCAGTCCTCTCAGATGCTCATTTTTTTGACCTCCTAATGGCCAGCGACATATCAGGGGGGCATCAGGAGTGACATTCTTCAATGTAGAGCGTCATAACCGATGACATTTCAGCCATGGGAGAATAAAGATATGCAAATAGGAAGTCATTAACATTTGCATTACCTGTTTGAATAATCGCGTCCCTTGACAAGGCTGCAATTAGCTAAGATTGATGCAAAGTTCAGGGTTAGGGGACCGTATATATTTGCTCTTGGGTCATTTTTTCCGCAGAGGTTTGGTTTACCGTCCAAGTCAAGTAACTGAGATTGAAGAAGCGATCTCTGTCAGTGGAAAAGGTCATTCGGCAAAGCTGCCGGTGTCCTCAGATCATCGACGAGGAACCCAAAACTGGAGCAAGTTATGTGTTGAACAACAAGCCCCAATCCAAAACACTCCTTTGCAATTAAGCGCAGTGATAACGATGGAGAGCTTGACCTGCTAACCCAGTTAAGAGTAGCGTGAAGAGTCAGGATTAGAATTTGCGGTGGACACGGCTCACCTCCTGACAAGATTGAGATCAGCGCGGCGCGGTTTGAATCCAGTCAACGATGCTGGCAAACAAAGTGCTCTCTCATTATTCAAGGTCAATCGGGGCAAACATTCGGAAAATGAAACCGACGTTTCTTTAGGGAGTGATAAAAATTGCGGATTAATGTTTTTTTTAATGTACTATCCAATAGAATGAGACTGTACTGTAATTGTAAACTGTAGATATTCCATTGTTATAGTTTTTTGACCTGAATGTACAATAGCAATGTTTTTAAGTAACTGGTTTCTTGTTACCTCATTAGCTGCTGTCAAAATACATGACTATTTTGACATCAACCTTGATAAAAAAATAAAAAAATCTAACAAATAAAATAAATAAATAAACACCACACGAGCAGAAAATGTTAATACTACATACGCCATACTGTTTGTTTGTTACACAAACATGCAGTAATCACCAAATCATGCTACTTACTATATACAGGTTTTACGATTGTATATATTTTTGTAGCTTTTAATGTATGTTCTGTTTGAATATAGAGCTAAACAACAACCGTATCCTGCCAGCAGTATTCCGTTTTATCTTTTACGAGGAAACAAATACATTTAGAGCGAGACATCCGACTTGAGGTTTAACCTCCTTGCGGAAGTTTGCATGTTAATATCTCACCTAGTTGTTACTCACCGAGACAGAGTTAAAGACTTTTAACCCAACCAACAGGCACACGTGCCTACAACACGGATTCTATTTGTAAATGTGGGTCAGACAAGCCTGTGTTATCCCCATTTACCTGTCTAAAAGGGGCTAATCTGTGTGTCGTAATCGTGGTTCTTATGAGCTTGATTTCGCACAAAACAATGGATGACTTGCAGGGCTGCAGAGCTCAAAGTCGAATCAAATGACGATACTATATGGAGTAATATTTTGACAACAATTTATGATCATTCGATCGCTTGCAGCTCCTGCCAGTTTACATAAATTAGTTAATGGCAACCAAAGAGTTCAGCTACGTACGGTCACAAGGTGTTTATAAAATAAATAAATAATATTCCCAGCGGGGTGCTGGAGAATAAATATTTCTATATTTTGTTAAACATGTTTTTTGATTTTAATTTACTACTACTATTCATTCATTCATTTTCCGTACTCCTTATCCTCACAAGGGTGGCTTTAAGTATTTTTTCCCCTAAATGGATCCGTCCATGAATTGATTATTTTCCTTTAAAATTATTATTATTTTTCTATTGCTCATTGAAAAATACATGCAGGAAACACTAATACTACAATTGGATGAGTGGTTGGTATGTTGGCCTCACAGTTCTGGGGTCCTGGGTTTGAGCCCAGATGTGTCCTCCTGTGTGGAGTTTTCGTGGGTTTTCTCCGGGTACCCCAGTTTCCTCCCACTTTCCAAAAATATGCACGGTAGACCCATAAGTACGAGGGTGAACGTGAATGGTTGTCTGTCTCCTCGTGCCCTGCGATTGGCTGGCCACCAATTTAGGCTCCAGCACCGCCCACGACCCTTGTGAAGGTTCAGAAAATGAATGAATGAATGAATGCTTGCCATCAATTATTTTAATGAGAGAGATGAAAAAACAACATTTCACCTCAAATGATTGATACTATAACTTTTTTATCAAGTATGGGAAAATCGTGCCGACCACACTTGAAGCCAAACTGTCGCCTCAAAAATATTGTCCTGCGGACTGCAATTGGCCCCTAAGCCTTAAGTTTGATAGCTCTGTTTATTGCCCTGCGATTGGCTGGCAACCAGTTCCCTGATATTGACTTGTGATGGGCTCCAGCACCCCCCGTGTGGGTAAGAAAATGAATGAATTTTGTATACTATTTATCCCACATGCTGACATTTCATCAATTTTACGTGGTTATACTTGCAAAAGAGGACTGTGGAGAAAAAGAGGGATTTGCATAAGCGACATCCTCTCTTGCACCCCCCCCCCCCCCCCCCCCCCCCCCTGTCTCTCCAGTGGTACAGCCCTCATTTGCATACGTCATCTGTGGGTAAACTGCACTCGCAGCAAGGCTAGATCAGAGAAGGCAAGTACGCGGAGAGTCGACAGTCATACAATCGGCATCTTGTGGACTGTACTGCCAAAAAAAGGCAAAACAAATCAGCCGACATGTATTGTGCTCAGCCCGTCTCAGGAGCAGGCAGCAACCCGCTGATGTACTGCTACAACATGAAGCCCGTGAGTACATTTTCTTCTGTTTGTACGGATGCTGATGCGCACTTTTAGAGATGTTGCGTTCACGTGATGTCCGCCACTAATGGGAATAACCATAAATTTGTGAAAAGTTGAGAGTGCCGCTGCTGTTTTTTTTTTTTAAATTAATTTAATTTAATTTTATTCTATTTTATTTTATTATTTTTTTGCTGGGAAGGACTGAGTTCGGATCCAGGTGAGGAATGGAGCTCCACGCCAGTCCCACTTGTGGCGTTTGCATGTTGACAAAGTTGTGTTTTGGACGCCTCGGCGAGCTTTCCTGCAGGCTGGCACGGGCCAAGCATGTTGACACGAAGCAGATCGCTATTTTGATTTGATTTAGACCAGTTGCTTTCCTCCACCGCTATCAAAGGGGGCTTTGATCTCTTGGAGACTAACCATATCCAGACATCATGGATCACAGAGGAAGAAAATTGGTTGCATGTGGCCGGCCGAGCAAGCAATATTGCTCTCATCTGACGGGATGATGTGATACCGTAGCGAAATCTTGTAGAAGGCTTTCCTTTTTTTTAACGGCCCGTCCTGGCAATTAAAAAAATTGGACGTTTATCGCCGTCAATGGCATGCGAGTTTGAGGGGAAAAAAACGACTACCTACTTAGTGTATTGCGGTTTTTATTGTTTTAATTGGGCGAGTTTAGCTTTTATTAACATTTCATCCATCCTAATGCGTAATTGATGATATTTCATTTCATAATAACCCCAAAAAATTGTTTAGTGAAAGTCTTAATTGTCAACTTTTGAACTGGATCCATTGTAGTGACCAGTGTTAACTTATGCCAAGGCACTTTACGGTCACAGAGAGACATCCAAGTCATTTAAACAGGAGCGTTGGAAGGATTGGACTTTTACCAGCATCAGTGGCAATGTACGCAGTACGTATTGTCATTTTGAATTTGACAAACAAGTGCTCAGGTGCCTCATTTCAACGGTTTCAAGAGTGTGTCCGCTTTTAACTCTGGAGGTTAGGTTATAGCTTTAAATTCGGCAGAATTATACAGAATATAGAACAGTATGCAAACATCAGATGTATACAGTACTTTCTATATTGGAGAGCACTAACAGTATGTTGATATTTGTGTATTTTCATGTCTGCTGTCAAAAGTTACTTGAGTTTCAGCATTAGTATTTTTTTGGAATGCAGCAAGAGTTTTAAAACAAATGTAAGAGCAAGTTAGAAAACTACAAGTCCGTACCTTCCGCATGAAATCAGAATATATTATAAATCAAAGCCGAGCGCATGTATGAATTAATCGCCATTTAAACTATTATTATACGGTATTTGCTCTGGGTTTATTTGTAAACATAAAATTTAGTTTCAGTTTCTTCATTTCAATTTTTTTCTTGTTTTCAATTTAATTCCTTCATATGATTATTTGGGGACTAAATCAGTTTGTTTTTCCTAACTATAATAAACCTGGATGACTAACAATTGATATAATTGTTGGGGGGAAAAACATTTTTCCCAAGCACATTATTATTAATTCTTGTTGGCTTTACCTCATTCTCTGCAATTGACAGCAACAGACGTCATTGAAATATCATGTTTCAGTCAATAATATTAATTATTTCTTGATAAAATGAGCACAAATTTGAACTCGTTCACTTCCTTTGATGCCAACAGACTTCAAGATGGAGGATGGGAAAGATCAGGGTATAAAAGCGTCATACAATAGCTTCCAGCCCCTCCCAGTCGAAACGGATTAGACGTCGATCGCTGTCAACGGCAGCCGAGGAATTAAAGCCGTTAGAAGAGTATAACGGTTGTCGACGTGTTTACTTCATTTCAGCACTGATGTGCCAAAGTTACTGCGTAATCAACATCAAAACATTTTCAGTGCAACTGTGGTTCGTCAATGAGTTCACTATAATAACCTTGTTATGACCATGTGGGTGACTGTGAATCCCCGAAGCCGTCAAGAAAAAAAAACTGTTAATTCTTGTTGAATTGAGCAAAATGTGCTAACACAATTTCATACAAATCTTTTCCAACTCAAGTGCTTTAATTGCTGTCAAAAAAACAACAACAACACCCGAGTGCCTTATCGTTCGTGACGCCAAGATTGATGGATTTCTAAATCAATGGCACGCTAAAAGAGGATGCCATGGTGACGGCCCTCCTCTCCGGCGGGGGCCAGAGGAGGCGTGCTGGGGCGGGGGTGGGACCATTATTAACGGGTCGCCTGCTATGCTGATGGTAAGGAGGACAATTGGCTTTATCCCCGGCCATATGCTGCCCACGGCGGCTCAGACGGGCCCGGGTGTCGGCGGGGGCTCCTCTGTTTGGCCTGGCCCGCAATCACCATGGGACTCGTGCCAACCGGGGTCACGGCTCCGTGCGTGCGAGCACGCTCAGGAGAGTCTTTAATGGCTCGCTCTACGGGACTTGTCGTCCGGGTAACTGACACCCCATTGATGCTGCGCGGGGAGTTTTGATTTTCATTTCCTGGGCCACATCAAAGCATTGGAAGGAGGTGCAGGTGCAGCCCAGGCCTCTCTCTCGCTCCTCGTGCGTGTCGTCCCGCGCAATATGACCGCGCTAGAGTAAACAAACATGAGTGCAAGCGGGAGCGAATGACGATGTTTTTCAATTCATTTCTTCTTGAACAACTACAAAAAAAAATGGGTTCAGCGAGGTCAGCCGGGTTCTTGCTCGGCTTCCTCGTCGAGGTCCGCAACTCAATTTCATTAGGGAGGGAATTGTATCCCGGCGCAAGCGATCACGATTAGGGCAGGGATTTCTCATGCCGAATGGTTCCCAAATCCGGATGAGGAGGCGCACGGATCCGCAGCTCGCGGATTAACGCAACAGCGTCGAGTGTGCATCAGCTCTCGTCTTTGTTTTGAATACGCTGTTGCTTCCGATCGCCATATTCGAGCGCTTTCATGGCTCCCTTTCTAAAATTCAACTCAAATTTGTTTTTGTTTCTTTTTTTTTTAGATTTACGGGCAGTCCGATAACGACGACATCGACCAGAACTCATCTTTCCATCCATCCAATAAGGCCTCCAGCAATGTGTTTGCCAGCACTTTTTTTGGTAAGCAAAAACGATGATGACTGAAGATCTATTCAAAACTACCATAAGCCCATTCTGTTGTTTTGGGTTGGCCAAATACATTTTTTAAAAATATGAAGCACCGAAATCAACAACACCACCCTCAGGTGGTCGAGTTATAGCAAGTTTAACAACAAACATGTGACAACTAACCATGTTCTCCCCTATCAGATTCCTGTCACAACACAAACATAATTGACAGACAACAAACTAAAAATTTGCACGAAAGGGGATTTTTTTTAAAATGTTAATGCAATCAAGTTTTTCATTTTAGTAATTGCTGCTGTTGAATCTAAAGCGAATGAAAAGTGCGCAAGTGGTAAATAACGCTTAATCAATGTGACACCCAAACAATCTGCTCTCGAATTTCATATCTGCTTGAGATGCCGCTCCGGTACTACGTGTAACATATTGTCATTCATTTTAGAGGGCACCGGCAATTTGCCCGACATCTGGAGTGCCGTAAACGGGCTGAACCAGCACGGCTATGAAGGTGCGCTGGGATCGTGCGGCGGCCACCAAACGCAGGCGGGGAACTACGGCGGTCTGCCGCCGACGCACAGCCACCTGGTGAGATTTACAACCGGCATGTCACAAATGGTATTTTATATTCAAAGGGTTGTTCTCACATTTAGGACTATTCGTCGCACTCTGCGATGGCAGCAGACTTGAACAGGGCTCTCCCGCCCATGTCCACTTTTCACCGCAACAATGCGTCATCACATCCGCCGTCCATCAACACGACGGACAACTCCATAGGTGAGGCAAGCTAGTTTTCACAGTTGGGCACTTGAAGGTAGTCCCATTCATTGGGAGCTCCCAGTGCAGACAGATTGGATGGCAATGAAAATTTTATGAAACAAAATTCAAGACGAATAAGGTCATTAATGTGTTTCCTCATTGTCAGGGTAGTAAGTTGTAACTTGTAATGTATCCAAGTTGCAGTGTGGTCGTTGGAAAACAGATTTTTTTTAGAGCACTTCTGGCAGCCAGTGAATAGAAAATGTCAAATTGGCAACTAGATTGCCATGTTACCACTACCCATCATTTGAACACATCCCACTCTGTGTTTCAGTCTCGGGGACCCGCACAAGCATGTCTGGAGGGTCGCAGACTGGCGATACGTTGGGCAAAGCTCTGGCTTCTGTAAGTATATTTCGCCGCACCGATTCTCCGTTACAATCAAACATTCCAAACGAGACCGTAAAAAATGAATGCGAGGCTCCCAGGGATGCGATGCGAACAGGAAACAGAAGTCTTTCCTGGCAGGAGCATCCCAAGCAAATACCAGCAAAGGGCTACTACTCTTCGACTTTTTATTAGCTGCTGACTAGTAATATAAGGACAATTGATGAGTGAGTTTGGATTATGAGCCCGCTCTAAAGGAGGCAGCTGCAGAAATGACAAGCGCTTTTAAAATGATCCATGGCCGCGACCCACCCACCCACTCCTCCTCCTCCTTCTTCTCATCCTCCTCCTCCTGCTCTCTTTCCACGTCTGTTGCCAGATTTATTCCCCCGATCACACCAGCAGCAGTTTCCCTTCCAGCTCGTCCACGCCTGTGAGGTCCCCGTCCCCTCTGGCCAATGCCAACGAACCCGCAGGTAAACTGGCGAGCGACTACAATCGGCCTCCCCCGGTGGGACGGTGCTGGTTTTTGCTCGGCTGTGGTATTTAAAGTTTTCTTTGCTCACTACAGGAACCAATATGTGGAACCGCAATTCAGTGCAGACACCTGCGTCGCCGCATTATGAGTCCTCACTTATATCCATGGTAAGAGCACATAGTGATAAAATAGGAGGATGCGTTGTGTATATATATTTATATACAACGTAATTTTCAGACTGTAAACCGCCATTTTTTTAACCTCGCTTTGAACCCTGTGGCTTATAGTCCAGTGCAACGTATTTATGGCCAATTATTATTATTACTATGTGGTTGGTGGCATTTGGTCCAAAAGTTATGGTATGTGCGTATAAAGAGGGAGAGATATTCATTTCTATTCTGTACCGCTTATCCGCATGAGGGTGCTGGAGCCAATCCCATCTCACTATGGGCAGGAAGCTTCACCCTTAATGTTTACCAGCTAATCATTGGGCACAATGACAAAAACAACCACTTGTGCTTGCAATCTAAGAAGAATTTTGGATCATTCAATACTGATACTTCTACTATTCGTACTTCATACTACTTGATCAATATGTTAGCCTATTTTTCTCTATTTTATTGTTATTATTATAATGTTTTCTCGAGGTCACTTATAAAATTAGACCCCTCCCCCAGAAGGGAATTTACAAGGCAGTGCAACATATGCAGTGTTGTTGTTTTTTCCTATTCATTGTACATTTTCTGCATTCGTGTCGAATATTCAATTGTGATTTAGTCCGGAAAATACAGTGATATAAAAACCTGGGCATTTATCATTCTGCTATATTTTTGACTTACACAATCTATATTCCTCCTCAATGATTTTACATAGATAAAACTGCAATATTGTTATACTGTTATTGTGCTTTAGTGTTTACGAAGATAATACAAATCTGTCATTAACTGTCAAAATGTACTTCATTATATGTATTGTCATTGTGTGTAGTATATTGCTACAATGAGGTATCAATTGAACCAAATGTTGCTCTTGCTTACAGTCTCAGGTAGAGGACAGACTGGACAGATTGGACGACGTGATTCACGTTTTAAGGAACCACGCCGTGGGTCCCGTGCCCGGCCTGCCCCCTGACATACAGGGCTTGCTGAACCAGAACCACCACGGCCGACCCACCCCCGCTGGCGTGCTCAACTGCCACACTCCAACTATGGTTAGACTTTAAAGCGTTTAAGCTTTGTTTATACATAAGCCATTTAACATTAGCGTGTACTGTACACTCTCCCCCCACTATGTTATTATCAGAAAAATAGGAAACGGAACACAATGGGCCAGAGGGGAGACACGTCACCCTTGCATAGGAAGCGTGTGATCCGACAGGGTTTAACTCAGATATGGCCTGTTTTTTCCCTTACGGATTTGGGAAAGCATACTCATCCTCCAAGGAAGAGTGCTATTACACGTTCAAACTTTGGATGTGACAATTAATCGTAAAATATTGGCGTATTAATGGAACATGTTGATGTTGATCATCCATACAAACTGAGAAAAAAGGTACATGTTGACTTACAGTGAAACATCCAATGACTGCAATGTTCCTTCAACATTATAATATTTATACAAAGCATATACTAGCTAGTTGTGCGCATGAGGTAATAACAGTAAATGGGTCCACTCGGGAGAAATAAAATTTAAGACTAGTTTGGGATTCCGTATAAATTATCTAAAGCAAACCAAACCTAAAACAACAGATTGTTTTTCTTTGCTGATGGGTGTTATTGAAGGGATTCTCATCGTGAAGACATACTGTAAATATGGTTCTTATCACTTCCACTTCTTTGTGTGCCGCAAAGGTCGAGGCTGTCACCATGAATAACAACCACTCGGGCTTCCAGGGCCGCACGCAAAACGCACATCCGTACTCTTCCAGACTGGGCGCCGTGCTGGAGCCCGTTCCGGGAGAATGCAGAGGTGATTTTGGCGCAGCGGAATCGGGGTGTTTTCGCTTTTCGGGTCGATGACGGTGATTGACCTTCCCTCCCCTCTTGCAGGGAATTTGGCAAATTCGGAAAATACGGAGCTCAAGATGGAAAACGGCGAGAGGGAAGAGATGATGCACACCGGTCACAGCTCCGACAGTCAGAAATCAGACGAGGAGAACGAATTTAAGATGCACGAAGACAACAACAGCAACAGGGACAGGTAGAACCTTCTAATATGCCCTTTTTAGGAACCAGTAGAGGGCAGTAAACTCGATGTAAAATGACATTGCTAAAGTCTCGTGTTTTTTCTGTGAACTGTATTCCCCTTTTTAAATGAATAAATGTTTTTTTAACGTAAAATAAGAAAATATTTATGCGGATGAATTTAACAATGAAAAATATGATGGGAACATCCTTGCAAATGAATATAGACGAAAAATATGATAGCAAAATCTTTTTTAAATTCAAGGCACAAAAAAAGACAATTTTGGCAATTGTTAAAACAAAGTGTCTAAACCACATGTGTCAAAGTGGTGGCCCGGGGGCCAAAGCATCATTTTTTGTGGCCCGGGAAAGTAAATCATGAGTGCCAACTTTCTGTTTTAGGATCAAATTAAAATGAAGAGGATAGATGTATATTAAATTTCCTGATTTTCCCCCTTTTAAATCGAATAATTGTAATTTTTTAATCATCTTTTTCTGTGTTTTTAGTTCAAAAATCATTTTGTAAAATCTAAAAATATATTTAAAAAAGCTAAAATAAACATTGTTTTAGATCAATAAAAAACAGAATCTTCAGGGCTTTTAATCCAGTTCTTTTAATCAATTTATAAAAAAAACAATCAAAATATTATATCTAAAATGGTCCGGCCCACATGAAATCAAGTTGACGTTAATGCAGCCCGCGAACCAACCCGAGTCTGACACCCTTGGTCTAAACAATTATTAAATATTTTGCTAATGGTTTCGTTGTCGATTCATCGCAAGAGAGATGAATGCGACGGCCCTGCTTTAACCCAACTAAACTTGTCACTCACCTTCCAATTTGGCAGCATCCACGAGGACGAAGACTTGAGTCCGGAGCAGAAGGCGGAGCGGGAGCGCGAGAGGAGGATGGCCAACAACGCGCGGGAACGTCTACGCGTGCGCGACATCAACGAGGCCTTCAAAGAGCTGGGCCACATGTGTCAGCTGCACCTGAAAAGCGAGAAGCCGCAGACCAAGTTACTGGTGCTGCACCAGGCGGTGTCCGTCATCCTCAGCCTGGAGCAACAAGTCAGAGGTGAGCGCACCAGGATGAGACGAGGCTCCGGTCTTGCAATCGACTGAAGCGCTGGTCCATTCTCAGAGAGGAACCTCAACCCCAAAGCGGCTTGCCTGCGGAGGAGAGAAGAGGAGAAAGCGTCAGCCGTCATGACCGATCCGCAGTCCATGAACGTGGCGTTTCATCCCAGTTTGAGCGACCTCGCCAATCCGATAGGCCATCTCTGAAGCTCCAAGTCGTCAACGTCACCCACTTAACCGTTGTGGACTTTAGGCTTCCAAAACAGGACCGTATATTTTTAAATAACATTTGGTTGGTGAAACAGTGTCGAAGGGTGGTTGGGAGGATATACAGGCACCGTTTAAGGGGAAATCCAAAATAAAATGCACTACCGCCTTTTTAGGTAAAGCTAATGTAAAGGAAAAGACAACATGTTTATAATGTGCAAGACAACCTAGCATAGATGACATTCATATACTTCAGGGTTAAGGAACCTATGGTTCGGGAGCCATATGTGGCTATTTTGATGGTTGCATATGGCTCTCAGCTAATCTGTGAGGAAGAATATGGGAGGAGCCGAGTCCCGAACGCACCAATAGGAGCGTCACGTCGTGCTGTGCCGCCGACACTACCTCTAGCACTGCTTTAATCCTACATTTTTCCCCCATTACAGTGTTCTGCATGACTAAAAAAAGGCACACATTTTTACTTTAAAATTCTGTGTATGGCTCAAGGAAAAAGCATTTTTGATTTGTATTTAAAAATAATTTTCCTTTTCACATGAAGTACATTTTATTCTAGTTGTTGTCTTTCCCTTTAACCCAAATACGTTCCCAAAACTTTCACACCGCCAGGCATTTTCGGAATAAGTATTAATGTCATTGGCCACCACTGACGGCAGTCGGCAGCCATTCCGTTTCAACTGTGTTGATGGAAATAAATTGGATGCCTATCGCCATCGGTGGCTACTAAAAGATGCTCATTCACTCCGCGTCCTTCCATTGGCACTTGAACAATCACTCCTACAACTGACTTCTAACTTTGTGCCTAAAAGTATTCTTCAAACAGACAAATGCATTGTAACTTGCAGTTTTGTACGTGTTTTGGAGGCTGTATTTATTATCTTTCCTGGATGTTTGCAACTTACTTATTTGTGTGCGTGCGTGGCGTGTGTTTCCGGAATTGGACCATTCTGTGAATGAGCAGTTCTCCAAGAATGTTTAAATTAGCGTCTCATAAATGGAAGCTGTTCTTTGATTTGTATTTTAGCACTGTTACAATAACAACACTGGTGGTCAAAAAACAAAACAAAAAAAAACGGCTTTCACCCCTAGCCAAATGTTGCATGTTTAGAACATTTTTTTTCTAAGTTATGCTATCTTTTATACGAAAGTCTGTAAATGCTTTTGTCGCTCTGATTTTACAAAAGGAGACATTTCTGTGCAGTTTTAGACACAATTTCTGTGTTGAGCATCATGCCGTTTATCGTATTTTTGAAAATGATCTCACAGTCATGAAAAGTACCGCTATTATGTCGTGTACAGTATGTGTACGGTTTAAAGTAGCCCGGTGGCTTGTCTTCATATAGCAATACATGTTGTTCTTGTTCTTATTTTACAGCTATGACTTGAAATTTACCACCCTAACACTAAAGTGTGCATTGCAAATTGTTTTTGACAATTCACCTCTTATTTGAAGACAGTTCCTTACTTTAGAGCACAATTATTGCACACTTGACATCTAGACAGTGTTTCCACAATTGTCTTTAGAAATACTTGATACTGAAAAATGGATTGCGAAAACATACAAGTGCTTGATTTTCAATATCAGCTGCGTGTAAAAACAAACAAACAAAAACTTTTCTTAACCTGGCTTTTGGCCGTTGAAAAGCTAAATGGAAATGAATTCAACATATCAGCTAAATTTGAACATTTTGCATTGTATATGTTGATTTTTTTTAATACCCATTCAGGACTGAATACATTGGCAATACAAGTAATATTTGTGAACAGAACATTATTCCAAAGGGAGGGAATTTTGTTCTATTTGTTAGAGAATATAATAGCTTTTCATAATTGAAAGGCTTGAGTATGAAGTAGTATTTTTGAAAATAATTTAAAAAAAATCTGATATCTCTATCTCCAAATGTTGACTTTATCTTCCAGAAATATGACTCTTGCTTCTACGATTCTGATGAGATTACAACTACTCACCCTGACATTTTTTTTCTTCAATAAATACAATTTCCTTCTGAAAACTTTACTTTATTCATTTCAATTCATTTTGCTATGATAACTTTTTCTCTAATGTGATTTTTTTTCCTGACATCCCAATTTAACTTGACTCTTTAGTAATCCAAAATAAGTCCATTTTGATCATTTCTATTGTCAGGTAATCTTTCTGCTTTCGTTTTGGCATTTGTGATTTCAAACAAGAATTTCATGCGGCGGTGTTTCATCACGTGACACTCGGATGTCGGACACTGAGGCGTCCGTGAACGCCTCGTTGGGCAGAGGCAGGCCATCGTCTCGGCAGGATTCAACTCACTCTCACAGCGGGTACGTTCCCTAATGTTGCCTCTTTTACCTTTTAAAGAACGAGAGAACAACAACTAACCAGTCGTTTGCGTTCTGTGGCCTGCTTGTGGTGAGTTTAAAGAATATCGGTGAATACGGTTGTTGTTTTTTTCTCCCCTTCACCCATCCGTTCCAAGCAGCCTGCTTTCGGGGACGGACTGCTTCTCTATCCGTTTTGAAGCCGTCCTGTCCCGGCAAGCAGCGACCCTGTCCTTCCCCGTAATGATAACGATATGGAAGCAGGAGTTGCTCATGGGAAATAACGTTGAAAAAGATGACGATGGTTCATTTGAATGATAATGACTTTGTCTTGTTTCAAGAATAACTTTATTCTATTCACTTGCTGCATGAAGTACGGTTTGGGGATTTTTTTAAAATAGAATGTTCTCAGCATGTCATTTTTCCCCCCAAAAGATATCACTTAACTTTTTAGAGTTTTTTAACGGACTATACGGCTTAATTAACTTATAAAGATAACTAACCCCACAAAATACTTTTTGGTTATGAAAGGTAGATAGAATACATTATTTTACTTTTTTATTACAAAATGTAATTACCACATAATGTATGTGGTCAGTAAGTCTAAAAATATAGTATATACATACGTATGTTTTTAATCGATTATTGTGTTTTTATATTCTTTATTATAAATAGCTGGGATAGACTCCAGCACCCCCGCGACCCTTGTCAGGCTAAGCGGTACAGAAAAGTAATACGTATGGCAGAAGTGTAGACTCGTATCATCAGACTGAAGGAAATACGTAATTTTGGATGTATTATTTGATTTCATAACATGATCAAACTAAATTTCAGTATGTCAAGTATGATAACAATGCCAATGCTTCTCAGCGTTGACGTCTGTATTGACAAATATTGCTCAGTCGGGTGACGCCACCCCGCAGACCTCGGTCAGTTGTCGTCATGCCTTTGGCACCGTGTTGCCAGTACAATACGACAGTGTCATTAACACACAGAGTGAGTTGTTTGCATTGCGCAGCAAAATCGAGCTCTTGTCTACTACGTATAGTGTAGTCACTTTGGGTGCGATCTTTGAGTAGCCCTATGTCACTGTGCTCCAATGTTGTGTAAACATCTGTGCCAGTTTTCCCACGCTGGATCAGCATTCATCAGAGTTAAGACACCCAGAGCCCAATTTACCGAAGAACCGTGTTAAAGTTGATTCTGTAATTGTGTCCAGATACATTTGACATGGGTCTACGTGAAAGTTTGTACTGACTTCCTCGCAATTTACGTTAAAATTCACTATGTAGCAATAGATATTTAGGTTCTTGGACTCTAATTCGCATCCTCTCTTGCTTCCCCCTTAGAACATCTGATAATACAGCAGGAGCCAGAATGGCCGGTCTAGGAGGCTCCCCGGAAATGAGGATGCAGAAGAGTTATGTAGACCCACACGGCCACAGAGGCGGTTATGACAACGTGTTTGGAGTCCGGGTGCAGGTTCAAGGAATTAAAGGCCAGCCTTTTGTAGTGTTGAATACTTCTGCCGAAGAAAGCCACAAAGACGTGTCAGTCGTCACTCACCAGTCCGGGTACAACCCGGGTATGGTGAGGAGATCTATGGATGAGACTAGTTCCTCTTTAGAGTTTCATTACCAGAAACATCCAGAGATCCTGAAACCGTACGACCCTAGAAGCAACAACCTCAAGTATCTGGAACCGTCGCGAACCCTTCCGGGAAGAACCGCCGAGCGGTCGAAAGCCAGGATTCCGCTTCCAGCAGAAGGCCCGGACGACGACCAGAACAGCCCTCCTTCCGAGGGGCACCTTCCCCCTATGTCCCCAAACTCCATTGACTCGGAATCCTCTGTGTCCGTGGGCAAACTCATCAACCAGTTCAACAACAGCCAGCGCAGGGGAAGGGGCGGTCCTAGGAATAGGCTGGACCCGGAGGAAACGCGGAGGTCAAGGAGCGTGGATAGTGGCCGAGCTTCCGACTCGTCTTCCTCCTCGTCCAGCGGGACGTTATCTCTGAAGGGGGGCGCCGGCGGGATGTATCCTCCGGGGTCGGCCCGGGCTCGACTCTTGGGTGGGGAGACCAACAATCGACAAGAGAACAAAACGCCTAAAGCAGGCCATAGACCTAAAGAATCGTTGCATGGCATCCGCACGGATGCAACTGACGAAAGCGATGCTCAGGTAAAGCCATGTCCTCGAGGAAACAGTTCTCATATTTGAGTGCCATTGACGGTAATAGATGTCCGATCCATTTCAACTCGGAGAGGCCGGCGGCCCTCCTTAACTAAATGGATAAGACATCATTCGCCATCAATGGCAACGAATGAGTTTAAAATGCTTTCTAACCAGGTCACTCCTGATCTTCTGAAAGGACAGCAGGTCTCGGTCAACCCGAAGGAAGACGCAGCAAAACAAATGCTTTTCACCTATCTCAAAGAAGGGTGAGTTACTAGTGACTGGCAGAAAGAACTAGAAGCTTCTCTATGTCTGAACACCCTTGTGCTTAATTTGAGTGTGGAAAAAAGAAATAAATTATGGATTGCGTCTATGGTATGGCTGGTCATATACTTCATTTCTCCTTATAGAGAAATTCATCATTTTAGTTACAACCATTGAGAAGAGGACAGGGCGGCGATGAGCTTGCCAGAGAAGCTTTTGTTCTAAGCGCCCGGATTCGTTAAATGGAAAAATGAAGAAAAAAAAGGGTAGATGAGGGAAAAAAAAATAAAGAATTCAAAGACAGGAGAGGACCGGGTGGGGCGCTTCCTGGATCAGATTTTGGCTATGAGCAACTTGATTCGTTAGATGGCAGAGAGAAAATCTACTCACAAAATATGCTCACATACGTAGTTGGTGAGAGTGTGAAATTAGGAAGAAAAACCTAAGCGAAAAGCAAGAATAAAATATTGCACCACGCGCAAATACTTCCTTATGGGGAAGGGTAATGTCGAGAAACAGAGCTACAGCAAGAATTCCATATTTTACCCTACAATTGTGTAACTTAATGTGATAACAAGTTTTCTGGCACAGCTGCTCACACAAACATGGAAAGTGAGTCAGGAATGCACAGGGTGATCTTTCCTCTCCTGATAAAATGACTCTTTCACTTGGAATTTCCTTAAGATCAATCACTTATTTTAACATGCATGCTCGGTCAAAAGTCTGGCCAACATTTTCCTCCCTGCATGGTCAAAGCAAAGTGATCAGAGTATTAATCGAGCATTTGTCTTGCTTTTCAGGACGACTGACGAAGTGTCGGTCACCAGAAGGAAAGTGGAGTTGCTGCTTGAAAGGATCAACAGACTCAAGTGGAAAACGGCTGAGAATGTTGAGGAGGAGATGAAAGTGAGTGGAAGACACAGTTGTCACTCTTGACAAATCTCGCTGTGATGTTTGAACGATCCGTTCTTTTCCGTAGGATCAGATGGGAGAGGTGAAGCAGCTGCTGGAGAAAGGGGAAGCACTGGAGTCACAAGTGTGTGACTTGAAGCAAAAACTGGAAACGGAGATGAAGGTTTGGTACAGTTTTGCTCTTATTGAATATGCCCAAATCATTAAAACCTGTATTTCCTTGTCCTCCAGAATGAAAAGACACTAGCCAAAGCCTGTGAGAAAGCTCGGACCGACAAGAAGAAGCTCCAGGAAGAGGTGACCAAGAGTCAGACCGAGCTCTCCAAACTTAAGAAGAAACTGACGGAACTCGAGGCACAGCTCAAGTCTGCCAGAGAAGAGTAATTCCATTCTTCGGATCTTTGTTCAACTGACTAGCGATCAAGAGTCGTTAAGAGTCGTGCTCTCCCGTATTTCCCAGTTTGGCTCAGATGATCTCAGAGAGGGAACGTTCTAAAGCGCAGATGAAGGATCTCCAGCAGCAGCTCTCAGAGATGCACGACGAACTGGATCATTCCAAGAAGGCGGAGTTGATCAACACAGAGAAAGAAGTCCTTTTGAGGGTAAAGCCCCTCTCTCCCAATGGCAGAGGAGAAGATACCGTCGATATCGTTTGTAGTGAACTTGTTACTGGTCTCAGGAAATGGCCCAGCTGCGTGCAGACTTTCAGGAGATGCTGCTGGTGAAGGAGGAGCACGAGGAGTTTCTCCAAGAGCAGGGGAAGGAGCTGACTGACTTGAAGGCGGCCATCAAAGATGAAGTTGAGACCCACGATAAATACATTGCGGCGCTCAAGCAAGAATATGAACTCGAGCTTGAACATCTCCTGAGGGATCTGGAGAAGACCAGAGAGGTGGGGAGAATTTGAACCATTTTCATTTCATCATTTAGAATTGGAATCCAAACTTAGTAGAAGAGTAGAATAGTATAATCTTATAATAAGAAGAGTGAAGAAATTTAGAAATTGAACCTGTCTACACTAAAGAAAATTGTGCACCACTGCAAACTATTATTTTTATAGCAACTATGACAACCAACCCCATTTCCCCCTCCACGTCCAATCCATTCCTATTGTTCTTCTTCAAAATTCTTCATCTGTTATCCTAACTAAGAGCAACGGCATGCTTGGCCGAGAGAAGGTCGACGCATTGGAGGAGAGCGATGCTGCCAAGGAGAAGGTGCAGGAGCTAAACCGGCAAAGAGATCAACTTAATGGAAAAGTGCAGGAGCTGAGTAGTAAGGTGGATCAGCTGAGCTGCAGCGTTCAGGAATCCAAAGCCTCGGAGAGGCTGCAGGAGCAACGAGTGAAGCAGCTTGAGGTTTGTTATTCATTTAGTTTGTCATTTTGGGCGCTCTCAAAGCGTTTAAAATGATGTCATGCAATCTTTGCCTTTCCTGTTTGTTTGCTCTGAAGAGGGAAAAGCAGCAGTTGGAGGAAACGTTGCAGGACGTGAGGAGGAATGAAGAGGAAATGTGTCAGTCTAACCGCTTGCTTTTGACTCGCCTAGAGGAAGTGCAAGTAAAGGAGGGAAAAAAAAAATCATAATAATGGAGCACTTTGTGACTCGTTATCTTGACCTGGGTTTGAAAAAGTTGTCCTTTCGCTTATTTTAGAGTAAACTGACCAAACTCAATCACGAGCACAGGGACATGAAAGACAGGCTCAGGGGGGAGCGGAAACAAACGGAAGATTTGTGGAAGTGCAAAAGTGAGCTGGAGGATGAGAGGCGGCTGCAGGACAGGACGGTGGAACAACTTCAGAGGAAGGTACCATCCCCGCCCCGACTCAACTTTATCAGGGGAGTTTCACCTCCCCGCTTGTAAATCTGTCTGCTCAGATGAATAGCATTATGGAGGACTGCGAAGCGTCTACAGATGTTCTTCAGACCCAGGTCGATGAGGCTAAAGAGAGGAGTCACAGGGAGTTGACCGAGCTGCGCAGACAGCTGCAGGAAAAAGGAGCCGAGCTGGAGAAATCCCAACTCGCCGCCAAAAAGCTCCAGGACGAGGTGCGGCCCTTGCAAATCATTTTGCTGACTCATCTAAAACGTGGGATCGTATGTCCAAGTCACTTATGAGCTACGCCAATGGGCGACTGACTAACTTGTAGCTACAATGAGAAGCCCACGAACGCGTTAGATGCATGAACAACGATAGAAAGTTGTCATTAACCGTGTGTTTTTTTCTGTGCTCAGCTCCTTCCTCTGGAAGAGGATCTGCGGAGGTGTCACGGGGAACAGCAGCAGGCCCAGTCCGTGGCCCGGCAGCTGGAGGAAAAAGTGGAGGAGTTGGAGGAAAGAAACACAAGCATGGTAGAGGAGCGCGAGCGGCATGTCAAACTCCTCGAGGTAAACACATTTCAGAACACGTTGATTTTTGGGTGGCAATTATTCGACATGGGTAACTTTTACTCCAGATATTCGGCTTCCAGATGACATGACTACTTTATACGGGCGTGGGATCACATGCCGCGAGGCGTTTATGTGTCCTGGCACCATTATTTGTCTTTGCCTCTTCTCCGTGGGCCGTGGGGGCATCGGACGGCGCCACCACGGCAGCATCTCCCGGCTCGGCACTGTTTGTCTTGCTGATGACAAAACATTACATAGTGACATCAAGTGTGTTGACACTCCACATCAAGCGAGGAAGCCTTTGTTTACTCAGAAAAGTTCTCTGACCTTTCCAAGCGCAAATACTTGAACAATCATCGACACCCTGGGAGGGACAATCTCTTCTTTCCTATTTTTTCTGACTCAATCGAACGAGTGGTTTTGTCCTTTTTTCTCAGGGTCGCATCGGTCAGCTGGAAGAAGATATGAACGATGAACGCAACACTGCCGATCGCCTGATGGAGCGATTAGACAAAACCAAAGAGCAGGCAAGTTCACGTTCTGTGGTATATATTACATCGACCCCTTTTTTGCTTAATTTGAGAAGATTCTGTCAAGGGTCAACCTGCTCATCATAAAGTTGTTCATCACGAACAGATGTGCAGGCTAGATTTCCCCACAGCTGCACGTGGTGTTTTTAATACATTGTGCTCACTTTGTAGCCACACTGAGGTACACCTCCGCTCCTTTTGTTATCCTATGCCGGCGAGGATGGGATCTTTTTTTATTGGCTGAAGTAGGCCACGGTTCATGTACGCAAAGCACTGGGGACCAATTGACACAAAACACTGTTTTGGGTGCAGTGCAAAGATACAAAACAGCCAACTATTGTGTGTGCTGCTGATTCACTTTCCCTTCAGCGGGCCTCTCAATGTTATTAGAGAGGAAAAGGCTGCAAAGATTAGCATTAGACAGCATTTCCTCTTTTTTTTTAATGAATTCCATCTCAGCTGAAAGGGACCCTTTCAATGAGTGTTTTTTCAATCTGGGAGGTTGCAAAAGAGATACTATTTAAACATTTTATTGGCTTTCACTGAGACTGTCAATCATCTAAGAAATGTATACATTACCTCACTCACCGTCTATTGCAAATTGTGTTGCGTGTGATTACATTAGACTGTGTTATATTACATTGTAATATTATTGGAGTGCGTTAAAGTGTACTTGTTGATGTGTACTGTGTGTATCAGGTGGATCAAATGAGGAGTGAGTTGATGCAGGAGAGAGCAGTCAGACAAGATCTGGAGTGTGACAACACAAGCTTGGAAAGACAGGTAAGATAATAAAACATACAATACACAATATTATATTGTGGGTAACATTTTCCCCCACAAGGTAACAGTCAGTAGTAACTGTTTCTAGTAGCATATTGCACAGCAACAGAAGATAACCGCGAGTATAATAAAGTATACTACAAAAACAGCCAGTTGGCGAGATGGCGGAATAACCACAAAAACTCAAAGGAATTGCAATGTCTCTCAAAAATAGGACACAAAAATGAGAATGATCACAGTAAGAAAGAAAAGCTTATGATGGCAGGAAAACTCGAAGGACAAGTATGACGATGATGAATTCATTCTCATTTGTGACATTTCTCCATTTCATTTCCTGTGTCAGAATAAAGACCTGAAGAGCAGACTGTCTCATTTAGAAGGCTCGCAGAGGACCAACCAGGATTCTCTCATTTCCAAACTCAACAGTCGCATTCAAGAACTGGAGGAGCGGTTGCAAGGAGAAGAAAGGTAAGCGCTCCTCGGACATATTTTGCCAAATGGTTTCAACGACGACTCCACCGCTTTTTTCAGGGACAACAACGCCTTGCAGCAAGCCAACCGCAAGATGGAGCGCAAGGTGAAGGAGATGAAGATGCAGGCCGACGAGGAGCGCGCCAACCTGCAGACGCACAGAGATCAGGTATGCGAAAGCCAGTCGCCACGCGCCGCGCTCGCCCGTCTGACTCGCCGCGAACGGCACAGCTGACTCAGAGGCTGAAGACGGCCAAGCGGCAGATGGACGAAGCCGAGGAAGAGATCGAGCGCCTGGAGCACGCCAAGAAGAAGCTGCAGCGAGAGCTGGAGGAGCAGCTCGAGGTCAACGAGCAGCTTCACGGCCAAATCGACACCATGAGGAAAGACGTGAGGTGAGGCCCTCGCTTCTGGACCATGAAAAAGTCCCACTCGACTCCACGACTACCATAGATGTCCAATCCGTCGCCAATGAACGAATATTCATTCGCTTCCACTTTCCGGATTGCACGTCTACTTTTATTGAACGCATTTAAATCCATAGCGGAAGGATGAAAAGAGCCAAATAATTGGACGTCTATCATCCTCAATGGCAGTGGAAGACTGAGCTTTGAGATTATTTGGACGCTTTTGTTTCGGCAGGCGCAAACGAAAACCAGCTCCCGCAATTAAAGTGGCGGAGGACGGAGACGGCCCGGATGACACCGGGTCTGATTAACGGGACGTCACGTTTAGACTTCATTGGATGCTCGTTTCAGTAATTCTATTAACAACTGGTAACTCTGGCATTGTGTGAAGACTGACCTCTTGTGGCGACCTTTGTAACTTACCCGATGTGCCAAATGCAACCAAGTTGATTTAACATGTTGGACTTTTACAAAATGAATATTTTAGTCTACAGGTGTCAAACTCAAGGCCTGGGGCCTGATCCGGCCCACCACAACATTTCGAGTGGGCCGCAAAAGTAAATCATGTACATTGACTCCATGTTTATCACAACAACAAAAAATACTACTAAAGATCACGTACTTCTCAATAAAAAGGAATGAGTACAGAAATCAGAGATTGTTTTTTTTTCTTAAAAAATGCTAATAAAGAAGAAATAATCACCCGCCGCAAAACAGCTGTTCGAACGTAAACAAAAGTACGGACAAACATTTTCCTGGACTTTTAGGCTTTTCAACTCCAAAAAGTTTTGATTTTTCAAGAATAAATATTCATAATAAATATATGAACTATCTTATATATCTTATACTAACTATATTTGGATGAGAAATTGTCTCCACAACATCAGAAAATCATGCAAAAAAAGGAAATAGAACTTGTTTCGGGAATATAAATCGTCCCAGCGTTGTGTAGCCAGAGGGTTAAGGCAGTTCATCTGAATTATCTTCCAACTATAAGGGTTATTTTTGATGTTACATGATGTTACTGAACCTTCCCCACAAAAAAGCTAGAAACTGAGAGAAAACAAACAAAAAAAACAGCTTCCACATGGTGGTAATCATCCAAACAGGCAGTCACGACACACTCGCAACCACACGTGTCATTCTGCGTTACTGGAAAGTGTGATGTTGTGCGAGCGGATCAATTCTGCCCGCTGAATGGCTGAATTTAGGCAGAGGCGACTGGCATGACATCCACTCTGCGGCAAGCAATTTTTATTATCGCAGTCAGCGCGGGCAATCTTTGGAACCACACGAGAAAAGGATGAGGAAACACTGTGCGATCAAACATGGAATATTCAAGGAATTCCTGGCAGAATTCCTCGGGACCTTTGTTTTGGTTGTAAGTACCAGTTTGATCTGATCATTTGATTTAAAACATTATAAAATGTTCCCCAATGGTTTGTGTTTTAAATGATACGCTGGCTCGATAGTTTAGTACGCATTTTTTTCACAAAATAAATACAAATATGATTAGAAAAAAGTCTAACTTGTGTAACGGGCCCAGTGAGTATATGATATGCATTATGACATAACAATAGGAAGCGGTTTGTGTTTTTTTTCCTCACATTCTTTTTGGTTTAGTTGTTTGGCTGCGGCTCCGTTGCTCAAACGGTTCTGAGTCGAAACTCTTTGGGCGAGCCGCTCACCGTGCACATTGGATTCTCCGTTGGACTGATGATGGCGGTTTATGTGGCCGGTGGAGTATCAGGTAAATTCCATTCTAGGAATTCTTTCAGTGAAACAAACATAAAAAGGATGTTCACATGGGTTGTTAGTCGTATGCAATAGCGTTAGACAGATGAATGGTGGTTCATCTCCGTGTCCGGCCATGGGGTCAATGAGCGTGCGCTAACCATTGATTTGGTAGTGCCAGGCCTAATTCAACCTTTCCGGGGTCGTCCGTAACCGGCGGCGCTGAATGTCCTGCGATTATCGATCACTGTGACGGCGTTAGTTTGCCATTTTTACTGCAAGGCCAAATAGCTTGATGGAATCAAAAGATTTTACATGGTAAGCTTAAATCTATTAATTCTTAAAATATGCTATTTGTGGTCCTTTAAAATATCTAAATTGGCGTACATGTGCATTGACATCACATTTTGCGTCCTGACCTTTTAAGCCTCTACGACTTATGCAGACACCAAACAATTATAATTAGATCATTGTTTTGATTATCTTTTTTGAAAGGATTATTTTTACTTTCTTTTTTTTTTAAATAAAGAAAATTATAAATAGATAAAAAATACAATTAAAATGAACAAAGACATCTACACTCTGGTTCTGGATCCCAGTAACGCTAATGTTGGTAAATGATGATTAAAATAGGATATTAAACATTCATTAAAAATATTTTTGCTTTTAATAAAAAAAAAAGGATGAACATTTGAAAAGAACAACGGGAATAATTACAATATAATCTCTATTTAATCTATTTTTCTCAACTATAAAGGCAAAAAAGTTTAAAATTTTCAAGATGAATACCTATTTAGTATTAAGTCATTGCCTGCCATTAACAATAATAGATATGCAATTCATTTCAAACTGGGAGGACTGGATGCGTCATTGACGAGTTAAAAGAGTGCCCTTCAATGGGTTTAAACATGGTACAACAAGCACCTCTCTCATTGTGGCCTCTGTTTTCCATCCCAGGGGGCCACGTGAACCCCGCCGTCTCCCTGGCTATGGTCATCCTTGGCAAACTGAAGATCTGGAAGTTTCCTTTCTACGTCATCGCTCAGTTTCTCGGCGCATTTGCGGGAGCCGCTGCAGTATTTGGATTATACTACGGTGAGCCTACATGCCTAATAAGTCAGAAAGTCTTTAATTTAAAAACTAACTAAAACAGGCAGTTTCCCCCAAGAATTGGTTTTCACATCTCAAAATATGTAATATGTAATGTACAATGGCCCATTGAATGATATGGTTGGGAATGACAGCTTTCTATTGCATTCGCAAAGAAATTTGAAGATTTGAAATGCCAGAATGACAAGTAAAAACACTCTGAATATTCACAGATGCTTTCATGGACTTCACCAGCGGGATTCTGTCTGTGACGGGAATCAATGCGACCGGTCACATCTTCGCATCCTATCCGGCGAGGCACCTGTCCGTTCTCGGAGGGTTCATCGACCAGGTGAATTCACATCACCATGGCCCAATAACATGAATATTATATTCTTAATCTCAGTCTGACTCCAAATCACCCCCCCAAAAAAACGCAGAAATGTCGGTAACGCAAATTGATTGAGCCAATCATTGATTGGTCTAGGAACAACCCCCTCTTTTGTTCGGCTTGGTTTTGAGGTTGAATGAGCTATTTCCTGGCGTTCACCTTCCGGTCGGATCTATACGAACACCATTTTCCCGTCTGTTAACTTAGTGCACTGATCCAAAGATAACATTGCGGGGTTACAAAGTGTTAAAAACCACTCACGTCAGTTTAGATACTTTGCAACTACTTTTCCTGGTTATCCAAACAATGGACGCTCACGTGGCCGATGCCGACGTTTGTTTGTTTGTTTGTTTGTTTGTTTGTTTGTTTTTAAATCACTTTTCGCAAATAGATATGTGCTTACAAAAGTCTAAAAATCAAACACATTTGTGATTTTAGTCTACATTGGGATGCAAATGAGCCAGTAATGACTCAAATGAAGTTCGACTGAAACCCTGAATGTTTTAATGGTGTTAACATCAAAACGTTTTTGGGCATCCCATGCATTTTTTAGTATTTAAGCCTGCCATGAAACTAGTTTAATGTTCGCAAAAATGTGCTTGAAGCAGTCAGAGGGTTTGCATATCTTCCTCCTTGCAGGTGGTGGGCACTGGCATGCTAGTTGTGTGCATCTTGGCCATCATTGACGGCGGAAACATCGGTGCCCCAAAAGGCGTCGAGCCACTAGCTATCGGGCTCATCATCATGGCCATCGGTGTGTCTATGGGACTCAACTGTGGCTACCCCTTAAACCCCGCCAGGGACCTGGGACCCCGACTGTTCACCGCTGTAGCCGGATGGGGGATGGAGGTTTTCAGGTGATTGCATTTGGAATTTTATGACAGTGGTGCCTTATGACTCACCCCATTTTGGACTTTTTCCAGACTTAAACTACCGTTGAGTGCACATTTTAAAAACTATTTTGAATCGCTGAAGTGGGGGACTGAAATCTATGCATACTGTGAGCTAAAATGTAAGATGACAACATAGTTTTAAATGCTACATTAATGTCCAGCATCAAGCACATGCAAACTGGTAATGAAAAGCAAATGTATCGATTGAAATAGATGATTAGGCAACAAGCATGGTTAGCTGATTATATAACGTCACATGCATTCAACAGACGCGATCGATTGTCGTGGTTGTTGTCGATCTATGACACACTCCGAAATGATCACCTACCGTTTGTCTCTACGCAGCACGGCAGACTACTGGTGGTGGATCCCGGTGGCGGGCCCCATGGTTGGGGCCGTAGTGGCGGCCGTCCTGTACTACCTGCTCATCGAGCTTCATCATCCCCGATGCGAGGCCGAGAAGCCCCAAGAGGAGGGGGCTGAGGAGGAGGAAGATGAAGATGAGGAGGACGAGGACTGCAGTCTGAAGGACAAATACGAGATGATCACCATGAGTTAAACTCGGGTGGCATTTGCTGCCGTGACACAATTCTAAAAGCCATCAGGTTTATGTGAAAAACATACATTATATGGAGCTGATTGACATTGATCTGAATAATTTGAAACATTGAAATACATTCTACTGAATCAGATGCCCTGATTATAATGACGTGGCTAAGCAAGGGTTCAGCACATAAGGATTTTTCCTGGCATAATAGATTGTAGTTACACCTTCTTTGCCCAAATGTGCATAAAATGAGTCATCTACTCATTAATTTAAGTTCAAAGAATAGATTAATGTGAATATGGTACTGTACTGTCAGATGTTATAAACTCATTGGCTGCCATTGACGGCGATTGATGTCCTATCCATTTTGCCGGGGAGGCCAGAATGTCAAATTGGATTGGACATCTTTTGCAGTTAATGGAAGAAAAAGATGATCACTCAATGCCAGCCATCCCAGTCAAAAAAAATTGAGGTCTATAATTGTCAATGGCAGTCTGCTATACGGTATGATTCTGTTTATCTGTGGTCGTTTAAGTTTTCTTTTTTTTTTAAGTTTTTGTTTTATTTTCTCAAGTGTACCTCATGCATTCCTGCCTTTCACAGTTTTGTTTAAATTAAATTTTTACAAACCAGTTGTCAATATTATATTCTTTAATTCATAGTATAATATTTTGTATTATGAGCTCCTTACCGTTCAGAACATTTTACTAATTAGCGTACGAGCTGGCAGCATATTGGCATCCAAAAAAAAAAGGTAGAACTAAATAGACCTTCAAATCGTGCATTTTAACATTAATGCAAATTAAACGAATCCCTTTTCCAAACATAGCGGTATTTAAGGATTTTTTGTCTCTGGTTTTACTAACCGAATCACTTATTAAATCAACTCAACATAGCAAACAAATGCACAGGCTTACAAAATGATTAGATTTAATATAATAACAGGTTCGTTTAATACAAGCTTAAACTGAACTATCGACATGATGATCTGACTCACCAAGGAACGAATTTTCTCAATGTAATAAAGTCGCATCTAAAAAAAATAAGCGCTGTTATTTAACTAATGAATTTGAATATCTCGCGGCTGTTTCTTCTCCCATTGATTTGTGTTGATCCAATGGGGCCACACTGCCCCCACCAGTCTGAGAGTGGAATTGCAATTTTGTATTTACTACTTTTTACTATTCCGCACTTTCCTTCTCTTCAAAAAATACCGTGACCAAATAAAATCCGTCTCCTCCAAATGTGTCATATTCTGTCACACATTGATCAAAATTAGTTGATAAAGTAAAAATTAAAAGCGAGCTTCTCCAGAGAGAGAAGCTAACAGTAAACAGTGGTCTAATTTATTGAATGAGTCATTTAATGCATTTCAAGTACTCCAAAAAATTACATCTCTTTGCACAATACAATTGAATGTTTTTGCTTTTTTTTGTAAAAATGTTCAAAGTGAACAAAAAAATTCCAATACTGTATAAAACACAGTGAACATTAAAATCAGACAGTAGTATTACTTTTTAATCGAGTGATCTTTCGGCCTACATCACCTATACGACATTTCAAAATCAATTTGGACATTGCAGTGCACGTTTAGCTAAAATCTTTTCCTTTTTTTTCTATTTTTTTTTTTACCAAGACTATGAAATGAGAAGTCAATTTACAGGCATTATTCTTCTGCTCTTCTAGCCAAACCATGCCACAGGATATCAAAGACAAAAATGAGAATGTCACATTTAATCCATCACACTCAAATTTTTTATATATATATATCATTGATGACAGTGGAGGAAAAGTATTATAAGCAAACTCCAGTTGATCTAGCACATATAAGAACATAAATAACTTAAGAGGTTTGTCACATAAGAACATCTTTAAATTGGAATGAAACAAAAAGAATCAACAGACGTATCAAAATGTAATTTTCAGTTTTCGATGAAATGCAAATTTTCAAAGAACTATACAAGTTTACATCTTCGATTCTGGAGCCCGAAAAAAATATGACATTTAAACAAGAGTCAATTTTTTTTTTTTAATAAAAAAATGTTAATACAGACATAAGTCTGATTTGGTTGCGTCACGCGTGACATTAACTGTGACACTTTTCCTCTTCAGAGCAAATCCCTCAGGACAGTGTTGTAAGACATTACTTGTGAATTGAACTGCATGCACTCTATTAAACGTAATAATGCCAAGATAAACTCAATTCCAAATAACTACATAATGCAAAAATCATGTGCTTAATTGTTAAGTGTCAAAGTATTAGTCTGCCAAAGCATAGACAATCGTGCCGAGGCAATGGAATTGTGTTATTTAGTGAAAGGAAAAAAAAGAAGAAAAAAATACAAGCGGTTTAATTTAGGAAGTGGAAGACGGTGGAGCAGCAAGTCAATGTAGTATGTGAAAATCTTGCCTCAACAAAACTTTCTTTTATTTTCACATTAATTGTCTTCAGTATAGTGTTGAGCTTAATCCCGGACCAAAGTCAATCAAGTCATATTAAATGAATGCCTGTGCATGCCCAGAAAAGTTAAGATTTTCTATTTTAAGAACAACTTTTTAAACACATTCACACCACGTCATTTTGAAACTTACTTCCATACGCTTCAGTAAGACTCACTTTTAATCGAAGTGGCAGTCGCCTTCAATTTCTGCCGTTTTCCTTATATCTCATCGCGGTTTTATCTAGTGGTTATTCATTCTTCATTCAGCTAAATTAAATGGGTAAAACAATATTTAATAAGCAAAAGGATGCTTTCTTTTCTCCCGTTAAGCTTCTCACACATGCCGCAAGCGAGCATGAAATAAAACAATGGAATGATGAGCTTCAGGGATATATTAAAAAAAAGGATATGGTGACTATGCTCAAACTGAGAAGCGAGCGACCCAAAACGAACAAACTCCACCTGATTGGGCGACCGCAGAGAGGATCTGACAAGATCCGAGGAACTCCTGCCGACCGTCATTCCTTCATTTATGTGTTAAAAGTCCTGAGAGTGCTAACCGAAACATAAAAGAAAAAAAAGAGTGAAGAATTACACATTTACAGTAGAAGAAATAGTTCGTTTTCACTTATGATACACTAAATATGTACAGTCACATGCAGGAGACTGTCCGCACGAGAGAACGGAGGCATGTGTCTTTCGCCCATTTGGGCAAATCCAAAAAGTGGCGCCGATCCCCCGCCGAGTGTATCTCTCTCCTGTTTGTGGCGAAAACGGCGCAAGAAAAGCACGCGACAACTCACCGGCAGCCACAAGCGCGTCACTCGAGACGACATCGCAACAGAACCGGAACACAGCACAAAAGTGGACTAAAGCTACAGATGGTTCCTTAAAACTCCTTGGCACTCCTGTGAAATGAAGCGAAACGAGATGACCGTGGAAAACAGAAGCCAGATTGCGTGGCGGCGACGGCGGAGGAATTCTTGAGTCGCCAGCTTTTTCCTCTTCTTTCGCGCGTCTTGGAGATGGAGGAGACGGCGGTTACCGACGAGCTTTTCTTTGGATGGAGTGACGCTTAAGTTTCCCACTGTAGGCACAAGGAGGAGCCAAGGCATTGGAGGGGGTGGCGGGCGGAGGGGGAGAGCTTTTTTTTTGCGGGGCGGCCAGAGGTCTCAGCGTCTCATTTGGCCCATCTGATAGTTCTCTCTGGGCTGACGGTGGTGCCGTTGGTGCTGCTGCTGCTGCTGCTGCTGCTGCTGCTGGGACTGCCGCTGAGGCTGCCTCTGGCCCTGCCGCTGACCGCCGTGCTGCGACTGATGCTGCACCTGGGAGTTGGCGTGCTGTTGCGCTCGCCGTCGCTTCAAAGTGCCTGGGGGCAAAGGGAGAACCTCAATGAGATGGAAAAAAAAAAAAAAAAAAAATAGACTGCTCTCCTCCCAAATATTATATAAGAAAATTGTTAAAAATAAATCAAAATCAAATCAAATAAAAACCTTGACGGTTTGGATTCTGCCAATGAAATGTGATAGAATTTAAAACAAATTGTGGTACCTCGACCTACGATCAGCTCGTGATACGACGAAAATTTCGATCGGATAATTCGCCCGCGATACGATCAAAATTTCGAGATGCGACCAAGCCAGGTGGCCAAGACATGAGAGGCTGTTTATCATTGTAGCGCACTGTCTTTTTTTGCCGCATCTCTTCCGTCTAAACAGATATCTACGAGCACTGAACGGTTTATTCAGACGAGTTTCGACCAGGAAACGCACAACGCGCATGCGCGAGCAAAGAGGGCTTTCTGGGTAATGAAGTATACTCGTGCACACAACACCGCCCAATTTTAGTTATATTAAATAACATATTTTATTACTATTAAACCACTAGTTATGTGTTACTTTGTTAATAAATGGCGAATTAGAAGAAATAAAACATTTTTTCCAATCCAATATCCTGTTTTTGGTGTTTTTTTCAGAGGGTTGGAACGAATTAACGCCCCCACCCATCTCTCTGTCCGTCTCTCTCTCTTCCCCCTTCGAAATGCGTCTAATTTTACTTCTATTAAACCACTAGTTATGTGTTACTTTGTTAATAGATGGCAAATTAGAAGAAATAAAACATTTTTTCCAATCCAATATCCTGTTTTTTCAGAGGGTTGGAACGAATTAATTTGTTTTTAGTTCATTTCAATGGAAAACGTCCGCTCGATTTACGAAAAGCTCGACATACGATCTCAGTCCCGGAACGGATTAAGATCGTATGTTGAGGTACCACTGTATAAATGAATGGAATATTATAAATTATACTCATTTTAAGGCTTGCACATATTTTGCCAGAAAATAAGATAAATTATAATACATTTTTAAAATATAATAAATACATGAATTAGTGTTTTCTACATATTTTGCCTTATATAAAATTGAGTTTCAATGAAACAGCAATAAGAATAGATTTTGTAATATTGTAATAATAATTTATGGGGGAAAAAAGAAAAAAAATCAGCAAAAAAACTTTTCAGCACTTGAATTTTACATGATACATTTTTACGTTAGGTGTTTAGGAGAAGCATATTAGCACAAGGCATTTTTATCGCTATACTCAATCACGTGCATGGACTCACCTGGAAGTGGTTTTGGCGGCGGAAGCTTGGGGTTACTGCTGGGTGTATGTACACTACAGATCTTAATGAAGCCAGCCATGAGCATGATGAGAGCAATTCCCATTAGCAGTACTGCCCACCAGTGGGCCTGAAAGTCAAATCAAATCAAAGATTTACATAGTAAATGGACACTACCGAAATGGTTAAAATTATCTACACCTTTTTACCATGCCCAAAGTGTTTTACATTGGTTCACATTCACACACAGTTTTATGTTTCTATAATTATGTTTACTTTGTTTTCCCCCCAAATGAACAAGGAGGACATTCAAAGCCTGTACTTCCCAGGATTTTTTTCTGTCTTTCTTTATAAGAGATTTTACTTACCACAATCCACTCTGCAATGTTTTCATAAAGCTCCGGGTTGAAAATGGCCTTCTTGAGGCGAGCGAGGGGGCCGTCCGCATCCACCAGACGGCACTTCATGAACACGTCGCAATAACCCTTGAAATCGTTGCACGGCGAGCCAGCCGGCAGGGTGGTCACTTTCTTATTGAAGAAACGAGCCAGGCGCTCCGACCCCGTGCTGCTGCATGTGTTGGGATTCACTGGAGGGGCGAAACACGGTGAGTAATGACGGGAGGCGGAAAAAAAAACCTCTCGGGGCGCACGTTAAAGCACATGACTCACTCTTCTCCATGCAGCACACGTGACAAAGCTCCGTTTCATCCTTTCCTTCTTGGCTGGCGCACGTGCAGGCTTCCAGGCCGTACTTCTCACAGATGGAGCCGGAGCAGCCCTGTGGGCACGAAGCGGGGGTGCCAGGGGGGTTGTCAGCCACGTGACAAAGGGGCCTTGAATCTCAATGACTTCCAATCACTCACCCCGTTCAGACAGACTTGAGTTTCGCCGTGGCAGGCGGTGAAGTTGGCCTTGGGCTCCGATGACGGACACTGGGGACTCACTCCGTTACACATGCCCTGATGAGCGCACTCCGATTCGTCCCTGCACTTTTCATTGCGCCCCTTGTAGCCACACTCGGGGGTGCAACAGGGACCCTGGCTGGGACTGAGGGCCAAAGTGGAAGACGTTAGCTCCAACGCGCTTGGTTGTGAAAAGTACACACAGACAGTTTGCAAATCTACCTGCAGATTTTGTTGGGCTTTAATTTGCACTTCTTGTTATCGGCCTGGTTGGCATCGTAGCAACACTGATCCCTGCACTGGTCACTGTAGCCGCAGTCACACTCTTCTCCTGGCTCCACGAGGCCATTTCCACAGATGGGCTGACCAGACTCTGGTTGGTAAGGGAAGAAATATGAGGACAAATGTTCCCAGCGACAAGACATCTGCTACAAGAATCTTACTTGGATTAAGAACTGCTCTATTGTGACGTTTGGCAGTGCTAGCCATCGCATAGCATCTTATTTTTTATGACACTTTTTAAATCTGTCATAACCACCCACTGCTACCCTTAAACTGTTCTTAAACCGCAATCAAGCCCTCCGAATGCTGGGTGAAAATGTCGGGTTTTTTCAAAAATACAAAGCATTGCATGGAGCCATAGTTATTGAAAAAATACGAGTCTTTATGCATATATCTATTTAACCCTGCTGGAGATCTCTGTTTTAAATAGAGCAAATGTGGTAAAGAAGTGGGTGTAAAAGAAAAAAATCCCTATCTGATACCTAGAAATGAGCTAAATAAAGCCAGTAAAATAAAACACTGGAATCAATCTGATATTTTCTTGAAAGCCAATGCAACTTGGTACATTTGAAGTTTTTCTCCAACAGCCTAATACATACCAACAAAACAGTTGCTTCTCTTTTTCTCCAGCACCTGGCTGATGTTCCGTACGCTACAGATGGAGAATTTGTTGTTGTTCAACTTGTCTCCTGACGTAGCTCTTGCATACATGATGTAATTGCCTTTCTCCTTTTTGTCTTGGCTTTTGGCTTCACCTGGTGTGCACTCAGACCCGGAGTCATGCTGTGTAGGAGCAAGAAAAAAAAACGTAAAGGTTAAATGAAAATGAGGAGACAAAAGGTAGCCACGCTCAATTTAATCCTTCTTGCTGCCAGTGAAATTATTACATCAACTACTCACCGGGGATCCAAAGTTGTGCCCTACTTCATGCGCAAAGGTGATATGGGAGACTTTAGGAGGCACGTGGGAGGCGTAGTTTTGAACTGTGATGATGCCTGTGTTGAGCGATTTCTTCTTTCCATCCGAGTACAACTTGCTTTTTTCACAGATCCCTCCAGAACTCCCTAACAAAGATAAGCACATTTTTAAAGCATGCATGTAATGTTGTGAGATAAGAGAGAGAAAAAAATAAAAAGAGATTAGAAATACTTGTTTTAATGTCTCCACAAAAAAAGAACCATGTTGCTTTTAAATACTTGAGTGTGGTTCCCATTAGTCACTCAGTTAGAATGAAACACCAAATAGTGCTGTAATTTCTTGAACACAATGCTTCAACTCGTGATGGCAAAAGTGAATGGAAAAGGTTTTAAACCCACCAAAAGCAAAAAATTCAAAAATCTGACCAAGTGTTTCTGCCTATAACTCAGAGATTCAGAACTCACTTGTTCTCAATTTGCGCCCATGCATTTTCAGCACTTATTTTCACAAATGCAGACTAATCCGAATCTGACTGGCACAGTAGTATTATGGTACCTGAGGGGGCTCCCACCCAGGCCAGGCCCAACACGCCATCATCAAAGTCTCGGTCGGTGAAGACATAGGCCAAACAGTAGTCGTCGTGGTTCTGCTCAGAGTTCAGCTCCAGGAACTTCTCCACGCCGATGTTTTCAAAACGAAACGGGTTGGACCTGTCCTTCTCGTCACTGGTGGTGTTTATCTGTGGGGGATGGAGAGGGTTTGTTTGGAGGAGACACGGTGAGGAGTATTTCCAATATAAACATAAGTGAGTGCGGGGGGGTCTTAAATAGAAGTCTTACCCGGATTCTTTTCACCATGAAACTGATGTTGCGAATCCCTAAGAAATCTGTGCCTTGATAGATGGCATTAATGGCCTTGACGTGGCTAGAAATCTGAAAATATATGACAATATGCTTACACATGGCCACAAGAATTTGAGGAACTGATAGGCTGATAAGAGATGTTTAATATATATATTGAACCACAAAATGGCGCTTCATTTTGATAATTTTTGAATAAACTGAATGAAAAAAACATGATTTGATTTGTGTGTACCCACAATCCAGAAGAACAGAAATCCTTTCCACCATTACGATTGGGTGCTCGGACGATTCGCCGAAAGACGTTTCGCCGACGGACGTTTGGCCGACGGACAGTTCACGGAACGGACGTTTCGCCGAAGCGCTCGCCCCGCCCCCGGATCATGTGTACATGTTTTTCAACCTCGGCCGTTACAGATAACATTCATTTAGGAATAACAAGGGCATGTACTGCCCCCCGCTGGACATATTTCTAAATACAAGTACGTACTACAATTTGCTGCCAATTTTTTATATTTTTTATTTTATCCTTGCTTTTAAAGTAGTAGCCATTTGGAGATCATGCAGAACAGTAAGTGACAGAAGAAAGAGAAAATAAAGTAGTAGTAACAGTAAGTACGACTGTAATGAAATTGTAAATCTAGAAATCCTACTCCAGAAAATTTACACCAGCATAGAAAACGTTGAGATTAATCTTTGAATTAAGGTTCTTAGCAAATCATTTTGAATATATATTTCCTAAAATAATGGGAAATTATTTAAAATTAAACTAGAAGTAAAAGTGTGTTCCATGGCATTTCCAGGTATTGTTCTCCAAGCCCTCTAGTCTGTCCAAGGCACTTAGAATTTCACATAAGTCTTCTAGTGTTGTTTTTTCTCAGTGTCAGATATCAATCCCTAGCTTTGATAAATTACATTGCGTGTCCAAATCGCTACTACTTTAAACGCAAGGATAAAAAAATATATAAAAAATTGGCAGCACATTGTAGTACGTGGTACCTCGACATACGATTGTAATCCGTTCCGAGACTGAGATCGTATGACGAGGTTCTCGTAACTCGAGCGGACGTTTCCCATTGAAATGAATGGAAAACAAATTAATTCGTTCCAGCCATCTGAAAAAACACCCAAAACAGGATATTGGATTGGAAAAAATGTTTTATTACTTCTAATTCCCCATCTATTAACAAAGTAACACATAACTAGTGGTTTAATAGAAATAAAATGTGTTTAATCTAACTAAAATTGGGCGGATTTCGCCGAGGCGAGAGGCGCACAAAAGGGGCAGGGGGGTCAGTTTTTTTTCCCACACAACGCACTCGTAAACGGAACAAACACTCCACCCTCACGTTCGCTATCGATGGGCTGTTCGCTGTTGTACTATTCCCTTCAAAATATTCCGAAAATGATGCACACAAATGTCCTCACAATCGGATAACGCACGACCACTTGCCAACGAGCAGCAGTCTTTTATCAGCGATCGCTCCGCTGCTCATGGGAGCTTCGGGGGCGCTGGCTAGCGGCTCCCTTTTAGCTTGTAGCATCTGTGGTCGCATCCGCTTTGAACGGCGCCTATGATAGAGTTGCTACCGGGGATGCTATTGCGGGGAGTTGCGAGCCAGTGCCCCTGATGTTCTTATGAGCAGCGAACGAGAAGTAATATAATACTCCTCGTATTAGATAAAAGTAACAGGAAATGCAGCAGCTGAGCTTACCCACGTATTGATTGTGGGTAAAGTTTTATTCTGAGAAAGAGTGCCATTGCCTGTCTGCGTTGTGTGCACGAGTATACTTCATTACCCAGAAAGCCCTCTTTTTCCCGCACATGCGCGTTGTGCGTTTTCTGGTCTGAATAACTCATTCGGTGCTCGTAGATATTGTTATACACGAACGATATGCAAAAAAGACTAAAAGAAAATTTTGATCGCATGACGGGCGAATTATTCGATCGAAATGTCCGTCGTAAGATGAGAATATTGTATGACGAGCGGTCGTATGACGAGGTACCACTGTACTTGTATTTAGAAATATGTCCAGCGGGGGGCAGTACATGCCGTTGTTATTCCTAAATGAATGTTATCTGTAACAGGCCGTATATGGCCCGCGGGCCGAGGTTGAAAAACATGTACACACAAGATCCGGGGGCGGGGCGAGCGCTTCGGCGAAATGTCCGTTCCGCAAACTGTCCGTCGGCCAAAGGTCTTTCGGCGAATCGTCCATTTTGCTAAAGTGCTACAAAAAGCTTGAAACAAAGGGAGCTCTCCGTGCTAATGAGCGCGCAGAAGGTTCCGAGAGCAAATGTCGTGAGTCACTATAGCGTGTCATGTTACACAATCAACCGTGCGTTATGAGTGGCTCACTTAATCCCACGCAAGTTTATCTGTTTATTTGCATCCCACCTGAGCAATGACAGCCTCTCTCGTCTTGTAATGCCTGTAGAAGAGGTGATCTGTTTGGATGAAGAGCTGGCATGTGTTTTTCTCAGCCTGCGCCATCCTCTTCTTTCTTAACATCACAGATTCATTATCGACTGCTTGACTGTGGAGTGGCTGGTGACAAAGGAGAAAATGAACTGGACTTCAATTAAACATAGTATAGAGTGCAGACATTAATAACAAAGCCCTTGGTGGATAAATAATATCTGATATTTTTGATCTTCTCCTTAAATTGGGGGCCTAACCAGTTGTAATATACCATAGTACTATGTAGTCAATGTAAAAACAGGCTAGTGTGATTTTTCCATCAGCACCAATGACGGCAAGTGATTTAAGATGTGTGTTGACGTTCTGTCACGTAGCTGGTATTTTAGTTTTCACACCTTTTTTTTTTAGCAAGATACACATTTAGTGGCAACTTGAGCAGTCAACATGTCATGGTAGGCCGACTGAAACCTCCAAATTGTGCACAGGTATGAGTGTCTGTGATCATGTATATGTGCGCAATAGAGCTTTTGTGTTGGATCTCATTCCAGACTAAACTTAACAGTCATCATTTTTTTTACTTCATTACAGGACAACAAGTGTGGGTCAAAGTTCACCTTGGATGGCTCTTCCATGGCAGAGGATTGGTATTTTCTCATCTTCTCAAACACGGAGCTATCAGCACATCCTCCCTCTGGGCCATACTTGTGAGGATAGTCTAAATGAAAGAGGCCGACACAACATTGTCAGGATTATGGAGACATTGTTAGCTACTTATCCCCCTGAGTCACTCTATTTGCAATGCTATTCATGATCAGGTAATCGCTATCCTCACACGCCACCTGAGTCTCTGTACGCTAATTTTCTTTACCGATTCTCATATTTAACAGATGGAAAATGTGAAAGAGGACTCAAAATGAAATCAAGAGTGTTGCTCACTATCTCAACCATTGCTCAATAGACAGGTTTAATGAGCCAAAAGCCTGAGAGAAATATCATGTTCCTCAGCTAATGAGCACCCTGGGTAGGACTGCTCTTAACGGGTGTCTCGCACCAGTCCAGCTACATCAGCTCAATGAGATTGACCTTACACATTCCGATCGTCTACCCATATGTAATCAGAAAATGACACAAAAGCGCTTTCCGCATGGCCGCTTTGAATAATTGTGAGCGTGTTGTTGTCAAGGACTCACGTATGTCGTCCTCGTGATACATGACAGAGTGGAAAGGCACGTCTTTGCCCTCCAGGTATCGCTCAGTGGGTTCCACGTAGTAGTTGCCGTGGTAACTTTGTATGAAGCCCTCAAATTTGCCATCCACGATGGAGCCATGAGCCAATGTGCCCTTCTCACCTGAGGGAGAAATGATATTGATTTTATTTGAGAGGCAGGCGACAGCAAGAAATTGAACCACAGAAGAAAAGTGGTGACGGTGGATTATAAAATTGCACAATTCAGAGAAAACAAAGAAAAGCAAACAAGCATGACGGCGTGATGACGACCAATGTGACATCAGTAGTGATTTGTCCTGGTCCTTATCGTCACTGTGCGGCAATTGTTTAGCGTCTGCTCAAGGGCCCGATTACTCCTCGTCTTTCCTTTGTGAGTGAACGTGAACCAGATAATACCTGTTTAACGAGTGCGGATATTTGGCCCACGTTCAAACTGTTACAGGATTAACGGGCATTAAAATTGGAAAAAAAGAAGGCTTAAACAAATGTGGCATATCAATTAGTAGTTCACAAAATGATTGTATGTATTTAACCAACCTTGCGATTTTCTTTTTGAAAAGCAAAATTTTGCTACATTTTAATTTTAAATTTCCTTTTTTCTTTAGAGAACTACATGAGCCTTAATGACTACTTTTAAGAACGTATTAAGAGGTACCATTTGTTCTATAGTGTTGAGAGCAATGGATTTTTTTCTCGTTATGCAAAAAAAAAAATATGAAAATGTTTCCACTGATGTCGTTTTCTAATGGGAGTTTCCATACTCCCTTGCATTTTTTTCAAGTCACGTGATTAATATTTGTTGCTTTGTGTCTCTCTTTCAAAGGTTGAAATGATCTATTTGCGTAATTCCCCTTGGTTGCAAAAGCCTTTATACATTCTGCAGTGGCATGTTTGTTTTTTTCTACTCACTGTCTGTCTGTGTGCTGCAAAAGCAAATGACTGGCCTAACCGAGCCTCTTTTGTAAACAACCTCATTCTCCATTTGGCACCACGCAGAAACAGCACTTTGTACAATGCAACGCAGTTATACAGTAATGTAAAAACACAAATCATTAAAGCTTGTTTCATAACTACCCTCTGACAGTCACACACAAACTAAACATGATTGCTTTTGTCAAGATAAAACGCAGTAGTCAAACACTTGAATTGGATATCATTACATTTTGCAAGAGGTCAGACTATGAAATGTGTCTCGTCCATGCATAACACATTCATTTCTCACCGTATATTTCTCCAGTGTAAATGTGAGAGGTGTCAAACGTCGACTCTTCTCCTGAAACATCCAACTTCATGTCTGGTGCAAAGAGAGTAGTATCTCTCTTCATGCGAAGATTAAAATGCCTGAAATAAAATCAAGAAGTAACATTAACAAACGTGGATATTTTGCAGGAATGTTTTGGATCCAGATAACATTCAAGCATCCTTTGGGAAATGAGATATAGTCAGAAAATGGTTTGACTGCAGTAGAACATATTGTTTATAAAGAGGGAAGAAATAAAAGGAAATGTTGGGTATATTTGGACATTCGCAAGCGCTATTTATCTTTTGGGTGTAGAAGTTGCACAATAAATGGAATGTTCAGAGGGAAGGTTTTGCTGAACAAAATTCAAACGGGAAAAGAAGCTGACACGTAGGAAACGGGCGTCTTCCTTCCGTGTGTTCTACAGCTCTTATCATCGTCCCGCCTATTAAGCAGAATCTGAAGCTTGCAACGGCAGGCTCAGCTCGACGCACGATGACAAACAGTCTTGCTGAGCTCCAAACCAGATGGTTGTGGAGAGTGTGGAAATGTTTTACTAAAACACCCCATATCTCCTCAAATTACCCAAGAATTTTTTAAAAAAAGGTCTATCAATTGGTTTAACATGAAGGCCTTTCTCCTGGTACCTCAAATAAAAAGCCAGTCACACTTTGTAATTTAGTATTTCGTAACGTGTTTTAATTGTCTCGCTATTGTTGGTTTTTCATTGGCTCAACAGTAATGAGAAGTATTAAGAAAGGGCCACAATATAAATAATAAAAATTAAAAAAACACCTCCTTGATGCTACTGCAGCAAAGTGGAAACTGTGGAGTACAAAGCCACAGAACCAAAGCAAGCTAACATTATAAAGATATTTTTGTCAGTTCGCAAATGTTCCAACTATACGTGGGTGACAAATTTGTTGGCAAATTCCTGAAGTTCTCTCTGCTGTAGTGGACCATACAACTATAATAAAAATTCTAACAGATGAAGCACAACAACCAAGTAACCGATACATAATTGTTAACAGTGTATTAAGAAAAGAATGAAATTAGGGGAAAGCACACGTCACAATTACAGACAATTATGCAGTAATTCAATCATAAAGGGTATTGTTGAAGCACACACTGCTCATAGAGGAGCAAAGTTACAGTGGACTGGTTTCACTAACTACTTTATTTCATTCTCATACAATCGCAGGCTGTGACCAAGTTATAAAGTTCACAGTTGCTAAGTTTCACTTCCGTCCATTGGTACCGAAACTCCGCATTTTCAACAGTCCACACCCTATTTCCAAAGTGAATCAGACTCATGTCAAACAGTACTTTCATTTATGACACAAGAACAAAAGTTTTAATCAGACAGAAAATCAACCGTTATCCTTTTATTGTGTTATAAAGTCACCAACGACAAAAACTGAAACTGTGTCACCGAGCTGACCTTCAGCCGCTGAGTGTGTCAATTGTTTAATTAATGGGACTTAGATTCTCCTTCCTATTAAGATATCAGCGACATCAATTTCTCAACATGGATTTTTGTCATAATAGGGGATGAGAGAAGACATCTATGACTCTAGTATAGTAATGAAATTAACCAACCTTCCATGAGCATGAAAATCTAAATGAAGAAACTGGTCTTGATGGGAGAGTGCCCGCTTGGCTCTCTGGTGGTTGCTGTGTACCAGTTGTGTGTCATAGGAAAGACCTTCATAGTGCCGGATGTACTTGTTGAGGGGATTCCTATAATGTCCTGTTCAGAAAGGAAACACCAAGACAAACGCTGCAGTATTAGGTTTCTAGAAGTAGAGAGACTTGTGAGAATTTTAAAGGCAGCAATCTGTTCATTGGCCAGAAAATGTACAATTTGGCAGTTTATGAGATCTCAAGAATGTCATCGCTCAGATGCATGTTCATGCAAATTGAGTTATTCTTTCGATAGTATTCATCCACAGTCAAGAAGTAATATACCTAAGTAAATCTATGATAACACTGTGCCAAATAAAAAGACAGGTTTGAAAGCGTTAAGAGGGTGTGTTTAAATTGGCAAGGTGAAAGAAAATAACAAATTAGCCAATTATGACATCAAAGCGGTCAAATCATGTGACATGTATTTACTATATCTTGTCAATGGAATAATTGCTAGGACACTTGACATGTACGGTTAAAAATACAGCAAAAAAAGACCGAGTGTAGTGCGTTTAAAAATGGGAATATGTATTTAAATGAAATGGAACTGCTACTGCTCTCATTTCTATGATCAATAACAGCCCCAAATGTCAAAGTAGAATTATTTCTCCACATAAAGAGTGGGTGGTGGGCATGAAAGAGAATATTGCTTGGGCACCTCCAGCCGTTTCTTCGACTGCTTCGAACTCCAAAAGCTGCCTGAATTCCATTCGGACAAAAGAAAACAACGCAACTCTCGGAAATGTGCAGCGTATAATGACAGTGATGGAACTATCTGCCAAGTACTGCGAAGAATGTGGAGGCTCATATTATGGAAACCGATCGAAACCAACAGGGGGTATTTTCAGTAAAAGCACTATGTGATTCCCTGTAATTATGGCCGAGAAGCAGAATTTCCATCATCCAGAGTAACTATGTAAAAGATGTTCTAAATAAACTGAGCTTCGGTTATTTCACCACTTGTGCATTATGAAAAATTTAGGTCTTAACATTAAATTTTTCATTGAGGTGAGTACAAGAGCCCAGACTATTTAGAAATATTCCAAAAGACATTCATGTCATTAGATGAAAAGAAGGCCTACGTCATTTCAAAAGTATGCCAAAAAGATCACAAAAATCATGAAATGAGCTTTCAACGAAAGCCCACATATAGAAAAATGACTTCTGGTATCTTTTTGATTTTGCTACATATTGTTTACCTGATATAATCATTTCCTAAATAGATTTTAACTTCGGTCACCGTATCGATGAACAACACAGTTTTTGTTTATTTTCTTTATGTCGATATCGAGAATGAAGGAATCGAGACACAAAAAAATGTAGATGACGCTCCAGTGATGCACACACAAAGCAGATTCACAACACGATCACACCCACAAAAAAACCACATACACGCGTCACCGTGAAAAATTCACTTGTTGGCCTCCATTGACGGCGACAGACGTCCAAGCCAATTCAACGGTCTTGGAGATCTACCAGCATCAGTGGTAGTGAATGAGTTAAGAACCACGTCACGAAGATTTATCCTATGAATATAAATAGAAACATTAAAAAACTATAATTTCAATTCTAGGGGGAAAACAAGTATAGACTCGGTCAGGCAGGTCATGTTAATCCGCAATGGACTCTCGACAGAATTGACAGGAAATTGTTTTTTTTTTTTTCTGGACCAACAGAAAAATGGCTAAAACTATATAACTGCTTGAAGCGAGTGTCTTTTAACACCAAAAATACAAGCAACGGTAGTACATTTCAACTATTAAACATGAAAAATAATCGAACACCAAAACCTTTATTGATAGTATACATCCCTAGTGTTGATTTATGTAGCAACGTACCTCTCCCGTTAGCTAAAAAAATAAGAGTCATTTACCAGTATGGGTAGTCGCAAGACATGACACAAACTGGATAAAAACTTTAAATAAATTGTTTAAATGTAACGTGGCGAGCAAAGCGTGTAGAATGACTTTTCTCGGCGAAGTATATTCAAGAAAACAAAAACAGTGAGCCTTAGCCTCAAGCTAACGATGCGCCGAAGGCAGTCAAGTCAGCTTCTCCCATCTTCTCCCAACAATGGACGTCGGGGACACGGACACCGAAATACAGCATAAAGTGGCGAGAGGAGCGGTGACAACCCGCGGAAAAAGAGCAATAGCGTGCTTTTATTTCAACGCGTCGCCCGAAAGGGCGCGCGACTTTCCGACGCGTCTCGCTTTGAAGAAAGAACGCGGCGATAAGGGTGCACTCCCCTTCATAACAAGTAGGCCCCGCTCATCCCGAACATTAGCCGCGAAGCTAACCGGGCAGTCTTTCGGCAAAGCCCTTCTCCACATATTTCATCCGCGGAGACTCCCCCTCGTCAACAAAACGTCCGCGCTCACCTTGAGTGCCATGTATGAAGTAGGCGAAGAGGAGCAGTTTGAGGAGAAGCATATCGGATACATCCATTGCTAAAGCATTGATGCCTTTTACACTTTATTGTCCCAGTTAGATAGGCGGCGCAGACGCCCTGTGTGTTTATTGCAGCTTCGCCCCCTCGATCCTCCGCGTGACGTCACACGAAGCGCAGTTGCTATCCCTTCCCCCGAATGCGCCCGGACATTTTATTAGGTACATTTGTACAAACAACATTCAAAGAAAAAAAGGTTTATATGCTCACATTGAAGTAAAACTACACCCCCCCTTGATTTCAGGGTAGAAAAATATCATTTTTATGGGTAATATAAAAACTCAGGTCATAGATGACTGCATTGTACCCACAGATTATTCAATTGTGGGTACAGATTAGTAAACTGTACCCACTGTTTATTAAATTGTGGGTACAGATGAGTAAAATGTAACCACAGATTATTGAATTGTGGGTACATATTAGTCAACTGTACCCAGGGATTATTGAATTGTGGGTACATATTAGTAAACTGTACCCACAGATTAAATTGTGGGTACAGATTAGTAAATTGGGCCTACAGATTATTAAATTGTGGGTACATATTAGTAAACTGTACCCACATATTAGTAAATTCGACCCAAAGATTATTGAATTGTGAGTACAGATTAGTAAACTGGACCCACAGATTATTATGTGCAATTACAAAACATGAGTTTAATTTTATTAATAAAGGGCAATACATATTAATGAACATATACATGTAAATATGTAAGATTATAGCCGACGGCTAATTTCCATCTTTAGTCCCAAATGAATCAGTCATATGCTCTTCAGGATCAATAACAAATGAATACAGATTAGGGGTTGACATTTCTATCCCAAAGTTCATATTCAGGGGTTTCCTGACATATGGATTTAATTCCTTGACCCCGCTCATAACTCTAAAAAAAAAAATCTTCTAAGGATGCATGAAGGTACCATAGGTTGAAAACATGGATTTTAAATTCATCTTTCATGACCGTCTCGGAATTTCGCTGACAAAAGTTGTAGTATAGTACACAGTGACATATTCAAAAATCATATTAGTTAGTGTCAGCGATTCTTGGTCATCTGTGTTAATATTTGTTTCAAGATGAAATATCTGGGTCACAATGTCAGAGAAAAGAAAAACACCAAAAGCTTTGGGTGAGCTCTGATTATCTGGAGCTGAAAGCTTTTTGTGATCCTGGCTGTGTTGAATGATGATAATAATACTCCCTTTTTGGTGGAAGCGGTTGTTTCACAATCCAAGAAAAATGCACACCTCAGATAAAAGAAACATTTTATTTCAGTTTTTAACCATTTTAGTCTCTCGTTTTGTCTTTTTATTCCACACGAGAGCCTTTAGCGCCAGTTGCCACCACATGACAGACCTCCACATCAGCCCCCAGTTTTTGCAGCTCATCCAGCCAGATCTGTTGCTTCTGGGACAGACGGTCACTGGGCCCCTTCACCTCCACCAGCTAAAACAACAAACGTCCCTAACTTAGATACACTAGATCAGTGCATTTACAGGAACAGGATCTCACCTTGTAGTTGTTATTGGATGTGTTCCACACGACAAGGTCGGGCAAACCTCCACGACAGTGCCGAAAATCTTTCGCCATCCGCGCTACGACTCCTGCTAAGAAGGCTCCACCCATGCATGACACGAGAGACTGCAAACGAACACCACCAGGCGTTCATTTATCATGTTAGGCAACAAACAGTAGTCTTTAATTATGACAAAAGTAGACCTCAAGATATTTAAAAACAAAGTACCTGAGCTTGACTAACTGAGGAGAATCGCTCCCAGTTAATGCACGAACACACTTTACCCTCCTGGGCAATCCAGACATCCTCCAACATAGCATGCAAAATTTCTACAGAAGCGTCATTAATTAGCTGTACGCGGGTATCGATTGCCTCTCTTCGGTTCTCGTAAAAGCTGTCAGTGTAAAAGTCTAGTGGGCATGCCTGTGACAGATGGAGAAAATAACCATGTCAAGATAAATACAAATAAATAAAGTTCAGGTTTGTATGCAACATTTTATACCTGGTACACATTCCGGAAAACGTCCGGTATGCCGTCCATAAAAATGATGTCCCACAACAGAAGAGAAAAAAGTGTTGAGAATGTTGAGCCCTCTCCGTGGAGTCCTATTTCATTTTAAATTAAGACAGATTTACTTACAATTGGAGAAAAAAAATAGGGCTATTGAAAGATAATTATATATAGTATAATATAGTAATATTGTCATATATTCAACTTTCTTCTAAATCCTGCTTGCTGCTTACCTTGGTCAAAACCTTGCTGGCGGTAATGTGTTAAAGACAGTTCTTCTACAGAGCATATGACAGTGGCATCAGTGCAATCTTCTCCATTTGATGGTATAAGAAACCGTGATTTTCCCATGCCACCTTCATGGGGAAACAACTGTCCTCTAATTGTCACCTGTGGACAGATGTCCAAAAGGTATTAACACATTTACCGTATTTTCTCCCGTATTAGCCGCATCCACGTATAAGCCGCACCTTTAAAAATCCCTTAAATCGCAAAATGTTACAATTTCTCATGATTCACAATTGTCACCTCCATATTCATGGTTTTAATAGGGAGTACAAATGTGTTACTTTGAAGGGAAAATCTTGAGAAAAATCATTGCACGTGGTAGTTCTGAGATACTGTATGAATCGAAAGGATCGTCTGATGGATTGCACATTCCTAAAGGGTGTTTTCCTGCACGTGGACAAATTAAAAAAGGAAGTTATGTGAGCAGTACAACCAGGAAATGTGTCCGAAGCGGTCTAGTTTGTCATCCCTAGGAAAGATGGCAGTGCCCTGAACGGGCAATGGTAGTGAGTTTTTTCACATTTTATCCAAGATACGTTTTTTTCCCTTGAATTTCATTCATAGACGTCGAAATACATTTTGCTTAGCATTTTATCTGTTTGTCTTTTCTCGATTATGGCGTTTAGTCTTTGTCACGTTGCCGTTTCGTGCATAACAAGTCTAATTTCTGTGCATATAGGCTGTACCCTTGATTCAGTCTTTTTTGTTGTTGCGAAAAATACGGCGTATATGCGAGAAAATACGGTAAATATTTATGCCCCAACCTTTATTGAAGTCATACCCACATGTCTGACATCCTGGACATCGATAGTAGGCAGATCTCGGAGCTGCGGACGATACTTCTTGAAACTGGCGGATTCTCTCATCCTAAAAGCTCTTTGGTAGAGGGAGAGCTTATGTCCCGTCCGCACAAGGGGGTCGGACAACCCGTCTTTGATAGCGCAGATAGCCTGGTTGCCATCAGAAGTGAAAACTCAAAACAGGTTTGGAATTTTAAAAAGGTCAATAAAAAAACAAGCGCCAACTCCATTTACTCACTTGCTCAGGTTTTTTTAAGTGCTGTTGAAGGTTCAGCGCCAGTCTGTCCCACCAGCGCCCTCGACTGTCAAGACAGTAAACGTCCTGGAGCAATAAAGACCGTAACTCGTCGACAGCCTCCTGGGATTATAAAAAAAAAGTTAGATTGTAGAAAAAAAAGAAAAACAATTGAGGAACAAACCTCATATCGACGTAACCTCTGTAATATCTCTACGCCTCTTGACAATATACGAGTGTAGGCCCATCCTGTGGTGAAACTACGTAGGAATATTGGGAGCTCTTTGTGGTGACTAAAGAAACAGAAGAATATTAAATTAAGAGTAAGCAAACAAACATTGTCAAGTATTTCACACATGGAAATTGTGAATATAGTCATTGCAATTTTGAAATCGCCAAGCCCACAATTTATTTCATGTGCCTTTGATTGACCTAAGATCTGTTGTGCTAACAAATAAATGAGCTATCTTTTCATTTTAAGAGGAATATCTAAATATCACATCACAAAATTAATCCACAAAGTTGTATGCTGTGTAACACATGCTTATTGCATACAGGTCTATATTAAATTCTAAATATACACATAAATGCTTCTCATATTTTGGAAACCAGACAGTAGCTGACAGTAGTAGATGATTTAACCCACATGTTTCAAAGTGGCGGCCCGGGGGCCAAATCTGGCCCGCCGCATCATTTTGTGTGGCCCGGGAAAGTAAACCATGAGTGCCGACTTTCTGTTTTAGGCTCAAATTAAAATGAAGAGTATAGATGTATATTAAATTTCCTGATTTTCCCCCATTTTAAATCAATAATTGTAATTTTTTAATCATTTTTTCTGTTTTTAGTTCAAAAATCATTTTCTAAAATCTAAAAAAATATTTAAAAAAGCTAAAATAATAATAATAATCGGACATAGGCCCTGTCGTCATCATCAACAACAAAAGCCTAATTGTCATCACACCCAGAAACTGCGTATGCCGAAATTGGTAATAAACATTGTTTTAGAGCTATAAAAAAATGAATATTCAGGGATTTTACTCCAGTTCTTTTAATCCATTTATAAAAAAAACCTAAATATTATATCTAAAATGGTCCGGCCCACGTAAAATCAAGTTGACGTTAAAGCGGCCCGCGAACTAACCTAACCCGAGTCTGACACCCCTGATTTAACCAATGCCGGTCTCACCTGAGATCACCACTCATCTTCAGGTCCTGCCAATCATTCTTGGCTGAAGTATAAAGGTCCATAGCTTCTTCCCAGTGGCCTATCTGCATGGCCAAGGTCACCTCCTGCAACCCTCGCATGGAGGCTTCATATCTGAGAGGATTGCCACAGCCATGAGAAAAAAAAAACATCACCTAAACAATCCCAGAACACACATTAGGCTCACCTGATGAGGTCCTTTCTTTCCTGAAAGACCTTCACAGTGCGTTGCACTGTGTAATCTGGAAAGGCCAGGCGCCCCGAGTTGACAAGCAGGATGGTGTAAAGCTGGTTTTGCCCTCCCGCTGCCAAATCCTCATCATCCATAGAGTCGGTCAGGGAGAAGAGCAGAAGGATGCGAGAAAAGACAGCCCGGGGAGAGCGGCGCAGACGCACACAGGAACCCGCGTGCTGCTTTGCCCTTTAATACAAATCGTTCAGTTGGGAGGTTGAGATGAGAAAATGAAAGTCTTTTGTAAATGTTAACATAGATAGCGCGATGTCACCTTTTCAGGATGACAGCACCAATGTTGCTTTGAGCCTGGCACAAAGAGAAAAGGGACTTCTGCTTGCTTAAACGGAGAAGACCATCGACTAGCTGTTGTTTTTGAGTGGTGGAATTGCCCAGGTGAAAAGTCTTTGCCAACGCTTTCAGCTCAGGCGCTGGTAGGAGGTCGAGAACTTCCTCGACGTTGCACAGTTCATTCTCTTTAAAAAAATCATTGACAATTTCAACATCACAATTGATGGAAGAGCAGAATATTAAGGGTAAGCTTTTCTTTTGACAACATGGCGGCCCATTGAGATGAGAGAAAATGTATGGATTCATCTGTTTCATTCTATGAACATGATAGCAATCAAAATGTGTTTTCAAAAGTGGAAAAAACAATATTTTTAGTGCATGTATGTAACCTATCCCAAAACCATAATGTTCTTAGAAAGGAATTCTCAAGTATAACCTCAATCATATCATAAGCGGTAATAGCCGTTACCTGCCTCCAGAAGGCCTGCTTGCACTAGTTCCTGAGCAATAGGCCCCAAATTACTGGATATTTCTTCATAATCCAATTTATCCACTTGGAGCCACTTCAGCTTTCGCTGAAACAGTCTCACATACAACTTCTGTCCCTTGACTTTAAAGGAAGGAGAGAAATACATGTTGAGAACAAGGTATATTACAGCATTTTTTGTTAAATATTTGGGCCCACCTGAGAGGTTCTCAAAAGCCTGAACCGGCATCATGTCATCTTGGTCAAAAAGGCTTCTGTCATCGTCGTTCTCCAAAACAGCCCGTAGGACTGTTTGAAAATTGCGTAGGTAATAGGGCAGTTTTTGCGGGGGTGAGGTGTTGCCAGTCTGGTCACTGATGCTTTTCTCAAAAACACTCACCGTTTGTAAATCATGGCAAATGTGAGAGGACTTGTCTGAGCATGAACGTGAATCACAATCAACAGGATAGGCGACTTGGGTTTTGGTTTTTAAACTATCCCCTCCCTGTTCAACAAATGTCGTTGCTTCCGTTGACATGGTTCCCTCATGTTTTGGTTTCTTGATTAAATCAGACACATTACCAAAGTCAGGTGCCTTATTCTTCTTCCGTTTGACCTTTGACCGGGTCTCTGGTTTAGGGTCTTTTTCCAGATTTGACAAACTTGCTGCTGCTACTGTTGTTGGATACGTCTCGGCGTTAATCGCTGGTAATTGGATGGATGTTTCTGAGTCTGCGAATTTTTCTGAAGCCAGACTGACAAGATTTTCTTTCTGAGAATTGCTAACATCTTTCATAGAGTCTTCATGCAGATCAGGATGTGCATGTTTCACATCTGTGTGTGTTCTCTCATTTCCTCTTTGGCATGTTTTCGACAACCTGGAGGAGATACTTCCCAAATCCAGCGTTCTGACGACAGTTCTGCTGCTAATCCCCCGAGACACCTTCAAAGAGGTTCTCGTCTTGAAATAAGGACTTGTCTCAGTTCCTTCTTCAGGCAGCTCTGGATCCTTCAAAGACTGGGAAGAATTCCTGCTGGATGACTCGACCGTATTATTTGCCGATGAGCACTGGCTGTCGGTTCTCTCAAAGTTCTTGCACTGCAAATCGATGTGTTCATTGATCCTCAATCGAGGAACCATTTGACCACAAAGCGGGCAGGACACTTTTGGAGGCTGAGGGTTGCAGAAGAACGACGTGATGGGGGTCGTCGTGATCAGCGCCGCATTTCTTCTTTTTCTTTGACAATGACAAACTCCGCCTGGGTTTGTTTTTATCTCTTTTGTCGGCCATGACAGACGGCAAAATAAATGTAAGAAAAAAGCTGGTTTAACTATATTTTCCAGTAACTTCTCGTTAAGAATCGGCTGCTATTGCTAACGCAAACATTTCCCCGCTTTCGTAGAGGTTCGAAAGAGCGAGTAAGGGTGCTAGTCTCTCAGTTAATAGAGTAAAAAGTATCATTTTTATAAATCATACCAATACACAACCAGGACGAATGATCAAAATGTGGTACTACATACTCATTTGATCATCAGCGTCAGTGCTACATAACAGAGACAACAAGTAGAGCAATGATCATTTCAGACAGCAGCAATCGAGTAAATCCGCATCGATATGTTTACCCTTCTTCCATGCTCAATAATATTGAGTGAAAATAATTCAATATTGATATTCCCCGGGGAAATCAGAACAGTTCTTTTTGTATAAAAGTATCATAGTAGAATGTAATTATGACTTAATACTTTCCTTATATATATATATATATATATATATATATATATATATATATATATATATATATATATATATATATATATATATATATATATATAAGGAAGGCATAAAATAAAATTATAAAAGTATTAAGTCATAATTACATTCTACTATGATACTTTTATACAAAAAGAACTGTTCTGATTTCCCCGGGGAATATCATATAACATCTCTCTCTCTCTCTCTCTCTCTCTCTCTCTCTCTCTCTCTCTCTCTATATATATATATATATATATATATATATATATATATATATATATATATATATATATATATATATATATATTATATATATATATATATATATATATATATATATATATATATATATATATATATATATATATATATATATATATATATATATATATATGTGTAATAACACTCTAAAGTTGTACATCAAAATAGCATTAATAAAGAATAACATTTATAGTTTCTTTCCTTTTAAGGGCGTATCATTTATTCTGCATTATGTGAGCGTTGGGGAGTGGAACTGTGATCACGTGACAGCGACTTTACCTTTTATACACATGTTCCCGGGCTCGTGCTCAGCGTGTGCATCTTTAATTCAAAATTCAGCATCCCAAAGAGGCAATCTCCTCATCTTCTCTGTTGTGGACAACACGCACTTCCTTCACAAAGGGAAGCCAGGCGATAACGGTACGTGCACGGATGGATGTTTACAATCTTTAGGTAGGCGAGGTAGGGCGACGCTGATTTGATAAGAGCAGACGAAGCTGGACGTGCTTATTTAGCAGCACATCAGTTGGATGTCAGCGTAGTGCGGTGTTGAAAGCAAGGTCGATTTCCCTCGTTTGACATGTAAATCCTAACGAGTGTTGCTTGTGCTTTATGCGTTAAATGCCTTTTTATAATATCCAACCGTGTGTCGTATAATGCGGCGTTCACTGCGCGGAGCGACCACAACAACCCAGTCTGCATCTGCGGCAAAAGTTGGCCATAAAAACGGTTCCAAAATAGCTCTCCGAAAGCGTCAAGGACAGAGTGATCTTCTTCCACGCCTTTTTTTTCTGGGGTGTATTAAAGTATACCATTTGCCTTTTGATGGATAGTTCCTCACCATGGAGAGATCAAGGCACTTGGATGCTCCCAATCTATAATCATTGGCATTTTATATCAGTATTTGATCTGAGCACCATAACCAGCAAAGTAATTCGGCGCAACAAATGTTTTTTTTTTTTGCATTTAAATCGAGTCCTGGTTTTGAAGGTTAGTGTCATTTGTTGTGATCTGTGCCATTTTGTCAGTTCACAGCAGGTGTCAAATTGTGTGATGGGGAAAAAGTCAGTATATTAATATTAAGATGAGTACCTAATTTCATATTGCTAATTGAGACTTTCTTAGGGCATCATTACAGTTGATACAACAAAGAAAAAATATCAGTCAACATCAGTATTTATGGTTGATAATCAAATGACAACATGCTAATGTTGTACCTCTCCGGATTGGTATTGGTCTTCAGACCGCATTTTGAGGGGTCATGGTCTTGAAATGACTGGCAAGGGAGAGTCAGGATTTTCTACCAAAACTAGAACTTCAACTTGATTATTTAGATTTTAAGGAAAAAGTCTTTAAAAAATACAATACAAATATACATTCAATTTTTGTCTTACTAATACTCCACCACACCTAGAAATCCATACAATGTTAAAAACACAGTTTCCACACTGTTTACATTGCATTTTTTTGCCCCAAATTCTTGGTAGAATCTAATTTTAGGCAAAAAAAATCTGTCAAAATGTTCACTTACTGATGTCTGATGTACTCTCCTATTTTTTCAATCCCATAAAGCTTATTTTTCACAGGGTTGAGAGTACTTGGTTTAAATAACCAATAATGGCTTGCAGAAATAGGCAAGAAACAATTTCCTGAGGGAGCACGACCGAGCAGAAGATATAAATTCTCTAAGAGCGAGTCTGTCCGTCCTCTACCTTGAAGGATGATCTCCACAAGCAGCTGATCCCTGCTAAACACTCCCTTATGAGTTGTCAACCGAGGGGTGAAGACATGGAGGACACATGCTCCGAATATGACAACGTAGGCTCTGATGTGGAGCAGGACTATGACGAGGTGCTGCATTTGAGCAGAGAGGGCGCCGTAGATACGAGGTTCTACAAGCAGTACCACCACGAAGACGGGGGTTACGTCAAAAACGCGGCCGGTAAAAACGGTAACGAGCGGTCGACGGCCACGCCTCGGCAAAACACGCAGAGGCGCAACGGGTCGCAATCGGCCGCCAAGTCCCACGCGGCTAGCCGTCCGTTTAGATCGCGTTGCGCCCCCGTCGAGACGGCGGAGGTCGAAGAAGTGGGAAAAGGTCTGGAGAACAGGTTCTTCTTCTGCGACGGAGATGAAATAGAAGAGGTGCTGGATGGAGTGAGATTTATAGAAGATTTAGAGGAAGCTGAATATTGTGATCAAACACGGGCTGGCCTTTACCAGGACAATGAAAGGATTGGAAAGGGCGGTGATGAAAGGGAAAGAGAGGACGACGGCGGATTGACAAGAAACCGTAACGTGGCGGGAACAAATCTGAATCGAGACTCGTCTCACGTGTGCTGTAAGGAGGAAAGAGAGGGAAAAGGACCAGAGAAGAAAGCCGGCGCCTCGCAGGATATTGAACACGTTACCTCCGAGGTTAAAGGTTGCACAAGCAACAAAAATGATCATCGCATGAAGCCGTCCTCCACGGAGAGCAGAAAAGCGCCCGTGCGAACCAAAGCCAAACCCAGCAAGCAACACTCGTCCCCTCGTCACGGCCAAGAACCGATGAACAGCCAGAAGGCCCAATCTCGAAGGGAGGCCATTTCTGGTGCCAGACAGTACTGTAAAAATCAAGATGGCAAACTGAAGGAGATCAAGCCGTACCCGCCTCTCCGTCAAGCATCCGAGCAAGAGGAAGTGCCCCCCGAGAAGAGCCACGCCCAACAGCAGGAACTCCAGCAGGTTTGATTCATTTCCAATCAGAATGAGAGAATTTTATCCTTCTCGACAGAGGGAGGAAAAACTTTGGAAAATTCTTTTCGATTATTGAACGCAGGAGGAAAAGCCAAGCCCGGTCATGATGCAGGAGCAGATTCCTGAGCCCATGAGGAGACCTCAGAGTCCAGAGCACCTCATTGATGCTGAAAGCACTTCCCCTAAGGTAACAAAAAACATTTTTACCTATGTGGGTGTTTTTAGAACCATGCAGGGAATCTCAAAGGTGAATCCAAACTTGTGTAAAACTGTGATTTAATCATTTTGGTTTTCAAAATATTGATGAAAATCTACTGTAAAATGTATATACCGTAATTACTCGAATATAACACGCAGGTTTTTGCAAAATAATTAATTCCAATAGTTGGGGGTGCGTGTTATAATCAAAAACTAATTTTTTTTTTTTTTTTTTTTTTTTTTTTTTTTTTTTGTGTCTTGTTACATGGCCCTTAGCCTGGTGCTTTTCTTGCCAAATAAATTGAATTGAAATTGAATTGAATAAAATAAATTACAAATTTTCGATCGAAAAAAGCATTGTCAAACTCACTTTGACGCACGGATTTTACGTCATCTCGTAGAGCCGACGCACGGATTTTACGTCATCTCGTGAAGCCGACGCACGGATTTTACGTCATCTCGTAAAGCCGAGACCACCACTGCCCCCCTCTAGCCTCGTACCCGTCTCAGTTCACCCTCTCTCAGTTCAGTGTTATAATCAATAACTAAAATAAATTACAAATTTTCGATCGAAAAAAGCATTGTCAAACTCACTTTGACGCACGGATTTTACGTCATCTCGTAAAGCCAATCGGATGATGTGTTGTGGGAGGAAGAGGAAGTGGATGAAGGAAGCGTGGACGTTGATAGGATTCTCAACGAAGAGATGTATGAGAGGACAGACAAAGAGAGAGAGGAACTTTTCATTTGAAGGATTCTAATGAATAAATTTGTTTGAACAAAACAATCGTGAAACGAAGAAAAAAAGGTAAGATTTCTGATTTTCGTCAGCGGGAAATTTTAGGTGCGCACTATATTCGAGTACTGCGTTTTTCCAGATTTTTTTGGCCCAAAGTTATACCTGCGTGTTATTTTCGAGTGCGCGTTATATTCGAGTAATTACGGTACTTAAAGCCGCACTAACTAGATGTATGTGTATTTTATGGTCATTTTCTGTGAAAAAACAGTTGCCAGTATTTTATCATAAATTCAGTGTAACGCCCTAAGATGAATGCGACAATAGATAGGATCACGATTGTTGTATTTCCTCCTCTTTATTTCATTCACATTGCGGCAAAATTTACCCTGACTATTGAGATGATCTGTAAAAATCATCTCCATACTGACTAATATTTTCCTTTATAAAGAAAACACAAGAAGCTGCTTCCTTCCCCAGTTTTGAAGACGGTAAGTCAATGGAAGTCTGAGCCTATTCATCAAAGTCTTGACACATTTGTAAGTCTTATCCCGGATGCTTTTTTGGCTATTTCACAAAGTCCCAGGTCCCTGTGAGCCAGAAGATCTTATTGACGGGATTATCTTTGCCGCTAACTACCTTGGCTGCACTCAGGTGCTCTCTGACAAGAATCCGACCAAGACTGTCCGCATGTCGCAAGCTCACGAAGCAGTCAGTCGTATCAAGGTAGGCGACCTCCGCTTCAATTCTCGCATGATAAGAGACATGAATCACTTTAAGAGTTGATTGAATTTTGACCACACGATGACGCTATTGCATCTGATTTTCACGAATTGACTATTCCACGTCCAAGAGCCAAGATGAAGACTCCCAAATGATGACTGAAGTCGACCTGTTTATCTCCACTAAGACGGTCAAAGTGCTCAATGCTGACACACAGGTGAACGAAACCACGTGCTGGGTGCACTTGATCATTTGCTACAGAAAATTCCCTCTTCCTTTCCCTGTAGGACACAATGATGGACAGCGCCTTGCGTACCATCTCCTATATTGCTGACATCGGCAGCATTGTGGTCCTGATGGCCCGCAGGCGCTTGTCTCAAGGATCGTCGGAGGATTTCTCCGAAACTGTAGAGTCCGGCAGTGAAGGGAATAGTCAGTTCGGCATGATCTGCTATGTTTTTGAGTCCGAGGATGTAAGTACACTCATCCCTCGATTTTCGTGGATATGGTAGACCAGACATGGCCGCGATTATGGAAAAAGCGCAAAGTAGGATCACCCCTACTATTACGACCATACTATATTCATTAGTCTTACTCATCTAAATCTAATAACCACAATTCATTACCTACAACTGCACATTTCCAGGAATTATAGCTAAATAGGTAATGCTTTGTAACTAGGCTTACATATTTGCCATTTATCACAACTGTATAAAAAACGATGTATCAAGTTCTTTCCAATACGTTACTGTATACATTTACGTTTTGTTGTCCACTGTCGTTTTTGCTGAGTTCCGTTAAAGCCTGTATTCTGACCTCCCACAGGCCCAGCTCATCGCACAGTCCATCGGTCAGGCCTTCAGCGTAGCCTACAGGGAGTTCCTGCGAGCCAATGGCATCAACCCGACAGACTTGAGTCAGAAACAATACAGTGACATCATCAACTCACAGGAAATGTACCACGACGACCTGATCCATTTCTCAAATTCGGACAACTGTAAAGAGGTATGGTTATGTTTGTATGTAAACATCCACGGCAGCGGTCCCCAACCTTTTTTTAACTTGAGCAAGCAAACAAACAAATGTGATTGCCCTTTAGCTTACATATTTAAATGTTCAGATAATAAGACAGTTTTTGCATGTTTTGATTGAGGCAAAATAACATGCTTTTTCTCTCGAATATATTGTTATAATCATTTGTTTCAGATGTATACTCATTAATTTGTGTATAAAAATTGAATTTGGTGTTCAAAAAGTCTTTTTTCAAACTTGAGTCTTGAAAAAGAGGGTGTCGTCTTATATCCGGGTCATAGTAATAATACCAATGACTTATTATTATTATGACAACTTTTCTCGCTTCAAGTAGAAGGGTAAGACTGAAAACATTCATATTTATTTCGTGATTGGGGACAGTGGATCTATGCTAAAGGAGAAACTTGAACTTCCTTTGATGTATTATAGTTGTGCGTGGAGAAGCAAAAAGGAGAGAACCTGGGGGTGGTGATTGTGGAGTCCGGCTGGGGTTCCATACTCCCCACGGTCATCCTCGCCGGAATGCTGAACAGCGGCCCGGCGGCACGTTCTGGCAAACTCAGTGTTGGAGATCAGATCATGTCCATCAACGACACAAGCCTGGTGGGGCTTCCCCTTGCCACCTGTCAGGGTATCATCAAGGTATCCCTCCTTTGTGACGCTAACAACTCTGGCTACATCGGATGGTCCTTGTGAGCCCTCCCAGTACAAACAGATTGGACGCCTATCCTTGTTAAGAGCAGCCAATGAGTTCAAGTCTTAATATTGTTTTGCTTCAGATTTTTTTAAACCGTTATTTTAGCTCTCTAGTACTTTTAGCATTATTGCACCATTTCATCACCAAGTGTACATTCAAAGCACCTGTTAATTCTTGGGTGTTGTGTCTTCCAGGCTCTGAAGAATCAGGTGAAAGTGAAAATGAGTATTGTGAGCTGCCCCCCTGTCACCACGGTCCTCATCAAGAGACCTGATCTTAAATTCCAGCTTGGGTTCAGTGTTCAAAATGGCATAGTGAGTGTCCAACAGAAGAAGAAAAAAAAGCATTGATTTTCCAGAAAATGTATTTAGCTCATTTCTGGCTCTTGGTGACTTTATCATCCCAACTTAAGCCCATTTGTGTTTTTACAATTTAATCAGGTAAAAGAACTGGCGTGGATAGATCTTAAACAACAATTGAATGAAATTATTTGTAATAGTAAACCTAACAGCTCTTTTCCGCAGCCGTCTTTGGCTAATTGTTGTTTTTTTAAAGCTATAGTTATGCAAATAACATTGTCACATTAGCAGCTGCCTATTTTGTTTGTTGTTCCCAATTTTACTATTACTTCAATGTATAATGTTCCAAAAACTTCAAACCTTCATAACAGCTTTAAATCATTAATGTATAAACATTTACATGCCAAGGAGAAAAAAAAGTGACCTATTGGTTTCAATGTATGTTAAAATGGATCTCCTTGCTTTTTTTGTTAAAGATCTGCAGCCTGATGCGAGGCGGGATCGCCGAGAGAGGCGGCGTACGCGTGGGCCATCGAATCATCGAGATAAACGGTCAAAGCGTGGTCGCCATGCCGCACGACAAAATCGTGCAGACCCTGTCCGTGTCAGTGGGTGAGGTAAGAGATCGTCATCTGTAGGAGGAAGCTGTGTGCGCACAATAGCATTTTTCAGTCTTTATGCTCACATAAACAAACGGGTTGCTCGCAGCATTCGAACATCTGCTCAGTGCCATCTGCTCCACACAAAGCACGGTATAGTCATATCTAAAAAAAGCACGCATGCCAAGAAAAAAAAATGCAATATCATCAATTCACATGTAACATCTTGTAATGGCTTCCTTGTTCCATGTTCTATTTATCTACGATAGGGCACAAACCACTTGATATAAGGTAAACTCATGTATTCTTTGATGGTAATTTTCATCAAAATTATCTCATAAATACTACATATCCCAGCATGAATCGCGCACGGGGGAAAATGAAGTCACAGGCTGCTTACCGTAGTTGCGAGACCTGTAGATGATGTGTACCCTATCGACTGATTTATTTTATTTTATCGCGATAACAATTTTAGTATTGGTCCATATATAAGGCGCACTGGATTATAAGGCACCCTGTCTAAAATTTAAGACTTTTAAGTGCACCTTATAGTCGCGAAAATACTTTGTGATTATTTACTTCACAACATATTTGAATTTGAGGTACTTATCACCGTGTCTGGAATTACTGTAGTTGATTTTAAACCTGTTTGAGCTTTAGTTTTCTAGTACAAGGTTTGTCTAAAGGGAAACTAAAAATTTGTTCTAAATTCACTTGGGGAATAATGTTGTTAACCTGAAAATTTTAATCATGTAAAAAATGTCTGTCACCTCGGGGATTTAACAGAGGGTTGCTAACAAGTTTGAGCATTATATAGAGAGAATAAAAACATCTTTAAGCGACAGCCACATCCAGTATTTTTTATTATTATTGATTGAATTTTTTTTAATGAAAAACGTATGAATTCATCATTTTGTATATTTTTTTGTTTAAGAGAAGAAAACACAACTGTGCAATTTTATTTGATGCTTTTTGATGACATTGTAAATTTAGTGGGGGGTCTAGTACAGTAATTTATATATATATGAATGAAGACATATATCAACTTCCCGTATTTTACTGTTGCGTTGTTGGCTGTACTTTCAATTTTACGCACATGCTCAAAGGTGTGTTCTGGGGCTACTGCAATTGGAAATAGATATATTTTTATTGTTTTTAGAGTAAAATCAAGTAGAATGATGACTGTGACTCCAAACAAGCTGACAGTGTATTCTTTTTTTCGTTTTCTTTCCGTTTTGCGCCAGATCAACATGAAGACGATGCCCGCCGTCATGTTCCGTCTCCTCACGGGGCAGGAGACTCCGTCCTACATATGAGGGCGCATGAGCAAAGTATTATTTTTCTATCATTTTAATATGATTTGGGGGTGTCGTTGCATTCTGTAAAGATGCCGCGGTTGTCATTTCAGGTTTAATCTTGAATTACATTCTCATAATGGCCTTATATTGTCAATTCTGTCGTGTCGTGTGTGAGTGCGGGAGAGACGTAGCTCTATGGTCACCTTTATTTTCTTATGAAAAGAAGTGCAGTTATATTTTAGTTAGTCAATTTTTATGGTCTCTTCGTAATTCCAATGTAAATACTGCGGGTTACTCAAGGACTGGATTGAGAGGGTCATATTATGCATGGTAAAATGACACATTTCTGACCGGAATTCATGCTAATCTATTTCTAAAAGTACTACACATACATGTTCTGTCATACACCACATAAAGCCACTAGTTTATGTCCATAATGGAGATGCTGAAGGCCAAAGACAACCCTTCAATTTCAAATGCAGTTTTAAGAGATAACCTTTACAAGAGCGTAGAAGAATGTACTTTATGGAATGAATGTAATAATGTAACACAAATAATACAATCTCAATGCTTAATTCATGTTCTTGACTTTGTCTTTTATTCTGCTGCAACTTAAGTTGACAGGTCAAAAAAAAACATTTTTAGCTATTTTTTTTACTATTTAAACTGGCGTTTTGAAACTGAAATCGAAAAAACACTAGTTTTTTACTGCCCAGTGAAAATAATAATACACACCAAGGCTAGACTAAGAAATAATGAAGTTATGTTTATTAACATCGCAGTGCATGGATTCCATAGAAAATGTTTTATATTTACAAATACAGTGCAGTTAAATGGCGAGTCACAAAATACATAGAACATTAACAATTGACATTCTTTGTAACACATTGAGGAAATCTTCAAGCATTTAGTGCTCAAATTTGACAGAAGGAAGGACTCAGACATCTTCCTGAAACAATGATCGTATAAGGAAAAAAAAGGTTATTAGTCCAAAAATCATTGATTTATTTTTTCATCATCAATTATTTACTCACCACAGTAACTGGACATGGTGAGACTGTTACATGATCCAGGAAGGCTGAATTCAGGTATGTCTCCCCATAAGACGAGGCCATGTCATTTTCACTGGTGTCCACGTCCACACTGAAAGCCTCCTTTATCTTCTCAGGTACCAAAAAGTTCATCATCAGCACCAGAACTCCGATGATAGTGCATAGCACACCTGAGAAGGATTTAAGTTCAGCAAAATCTGAGTCAGTAAATCTTTTTTTTTTTTGGGACTGCCTTTCACAGCGTACACATCCTCCTACTACCAATGGATTGGACTTTTCTTATTGCTAAATAGTGTTCATTGGCTGCCATTGATGGTTATATGCTCTGAAATGAAACTTTTTCTAATGGTTTAGAACACAGTAACTTTGTCATATTAACGCTTACAATAATGAAACTCAGATCAACAACTGTTAATGCTTTTTCCATAAATGACCTCTTTGGTTCTGTCAGCCCTCCTAATCAATAGAGCTTGGACATCAATAGTCGTCAATGGCAATGAAACATGATCATCCCGGTTAAAATGGATTTGATGTCTATCGCTGTCAATGACAGTGAATAAGTTGATGATTATGATTTTTTTGTTTTACTTCAAAATTTTAGTGTGGAGGATATACATCACAGCTGTCAAACAGGCTATTTTGTGAAAGTATATCATGTGTAGGGGCTTTCTAAAATTAAATTTATTAACATTTTAGTAGTCCGCGACCCTAGTGAGGATAAAGCGGTTCAGAAAATAAGATAAGAGACGTTTTAGTAGTCCGCGATGAAAGATTAAGAACTTGAGGAAAAAAAGGGAATTTGATGATTTTTTTTCACATTTTTTTCAAAATATTAAATGTGTTAAAATGTTTTTTAAAAAAATCAATTTCAACATTTTAACAATTAAGAAAAAAAAAGAAACAAATCATAGCTGTATTTTTATTCATCTGTTTTTATTAATATAGACAAGCTAAAAATAAATTACTGTATGGTTCCCCTTTAGTTTTTTTTAAAATTAAATAACTAATATTTTTTAATTCAATAATAATTTTATTTAACAATTGAATGCATTAAATCATTTTAAAAAGAGAGAATATTTCATACATTTTCCCTTTTCTTCCAAAAAGAAATTAAAAAAAAAAAGAGATTTATTTTTTAATTGAAAGACTAAAAATCAGGTAAATTATAGCAAGTGAATTATTTAGTTACCGGTAGCTAGAGCCAACCAGAAGGAAAGGCTGTACTCGGCTTCAAAAGAGGCCATCCCAATGGAGAAAACGCAGTGTGGCCCATTCTTGATGGTGGCGAATGCAGCAGTCGAAATGAAGATGAAGGCGGCTGTCGCCAACATCATGTAGCTGGCGTATAAAATGACCGGCATGGAGAGAAGGACATTGGCAAGCGTCCAGCAGCAAAATGCCGTCCTGGTTAGAGTGTTGAGTTATTTCTCCCGCAGTCAATCATTACCACCACATCTTCACATTTTCATACCAGAGAGTCGCAGATGCATATCGCCCCGAGTGTCGATAGCGAAAGATGAGGCCGCACGGGCTGTTAAGTGTGAATTTCTCGGCGATGTACAGGATGGGGTTGGGTAGCCCTTTCTCCAATGCGGCCTTGTACTCCTCCTCCATAGTCTCGTGCCAAGTGAACATCTCGTTATAGTCAATCGTCTCGTTCAATTGGACGACGGGATTCCCTGCGGAGAGCAAAAATTGAGGGTTTTTTAAGGTTTTTAATGTTTTTTTGACACAGTTTTTGTCTCACTCACCTTTGAGTGTGACATTAATGCCATACAAGCCAACGTGTAAGCCGACGTCGGCGTGAACCACCGCGTTGCTGAAAGACTTGTAGGTGGTATTTGTGCTCACGCGGGCCTCGGCCCAGTTGTCGGTAAAATTGAGTGCTAGAGAAAAAAGAGGGGATTTGATTGCTGTTGCTGCATAAAAAAAAGTTGTGTTTAGATGACCAGTTGTGGTCAAATGTTTACATACACTTGTGAAGAACATAATATCATGGCTCTCTTGAGTTTCCAGTTATTTCTACAACTCTGATTTTTCTCTGATAGAGTGATTGGAACAGATACTTTTTTGTCACAAAAAACATTCATGAAGTTTGGTTCTTTTATGACTTTATCATGGGTGAACAGAAAAAAGTGATCAAATCTGCTGGGTCAAAAATGTACACGTGTATGTAAACTTTTGACCACAACTGTATGTGTATTTATATATAATGTGCAATATGGACTTTTTGAGATCTAGTTTCCAACTGCCAAAGACATTTGGCGTCCAATAGTGTGATGTCCAATCATCTGCTTCGAATTTTAATGATTTTTTTTCACTAGTTGACGTCAAATCAATTTGAAGTGGGAGAGTGGCAGCTAATGAACGTTTGTTCAGTCGCTGACTAAGCTACAATACAATTCATTTACATTCAAGTGAGTATAGTACAGTGATTTAGTATTATAGAAAAATAATATTTATAAAATAGAGTCAGTTTACTATTTTAGCCCGGTAGTATTTGGTCGCTCATATTTGTGGTCGTTAATATGAAAATATACATTCTTTTGCTAGGTCATTATTCTATCTTTCCTTTGTGAGTGAATTTAGTCACTTAATACCTGTTTAGTGAAAGGTGCACATTTGGCTAGAAAAAAGATAACTACTTCACATACGATTAAAAAAGAGTGTTGTTACGCAGTTCATGTTCAATGTTTTACAATTAAAAAAAAAGATTGATTCGAATGTTAAAAAAAATGGATTGGCAAAAATCGAGACTGAAAAATTGTGATCTAGGTTCTCTCGACTCCCACAGAAAACTCACCGACGATGATAGCTCCAATAAATAAGCTCAAGATGATCCTCACCAGCCAGAAGAGCCGCTAATTCCAAAGAAAAAGTAAAAAAACTAAGTTTTAAAGTGGATTTTAAGACAGTGGACAGTGGACTGATTTCAGAGGCTTTCACTCACCGATTTTCCTCGAATCCCGGGGAGAATGAGCAGCAGACAGAGCGCCGGGAGAAGGAAGCACACAATGACGGCGAGCAAGCGACCGCTGAAGATGAAGGAAGTCCTGTCCATGTTGTAGAAAGGATAAATATTGTCGTAGAAAGTCATGGCGGCTTCTGTGGAGAGAAGCAAACATCCGCGTTGCAAGAAAGCTGGAAAAATGTGGAAAAATGAAGGACAAACCTGAATCTTGGAAGTGGAGGCTTGAAGGTGCGAATGTGACTCATGAGGATGCATACACCTGTTTTATACACCAGGAAATTGATGTTTTGACTGGAAAATGAGAAGAAGGGTGTGAAACTCAGTAAATAGCCGGGCCCATTTTGGGAATTCCAGGTCACATGGTTTTCATGTTCACTGCATCTCAACATGCAGCACTCACAATTGTTCAAACTGCACATGAGGTAAGCATGACTCTTTTGTCTATGATTACGGCGCTATTATATAGTTTGATGACGTACTTTGATTTACAGCTTGAGATCAGATCCTTATTTAGGTGTAATACTACAGACCATTTTTGTCAGATGGTAAAAAGTGAGATTTTGTTCATGTAAGAAATATGTTTATTTATTTAAAATGTTTTTTTATTACTATTTTTGTTAATAACAAAAAATGCAATTTCGAAAAATGTTATTCTTTATTAATACTATTTTGATGTGCAACTTTAGAGTGTTATAACATGTTTTTTTTATTCATTTCTCACTTTTTTCACACACCTAAAATGAAAAAAAAAAAATAATTCATATATCTGATCATCTTCAACAGTTTTTGATTACATTTTGACACAGCAGAGAAAATTATTTCCAAGACAGTGAGGAGGATAAAAATTAGACATTTTTTATGATATCCTAGTTGAGTTTTTTCCTTTAAAAAAAACCCAGGAATTAAATTATGTAGAAAAACAAAGTTTTCAAAAATATTGAATTAAAAAACAACAACCCCGAAAATAAATTAATTTAAAATTACAGTGAATACAATACGCTTACGTACTTACCTCTCATAAAACAGAACAAAAAATATAGCATATTCTACTGTGTCAAGAGGTCAATCCTTCCAGTAGGTATAGAGATGCGTAAATGTGAGGTTGTCTTGACTTTACCTGAACTTTTTACCTGAAGTCCTCCACGGTTCTTGGTTGCAGACTCAGCTCAGCAGTCTCTCCGCATCAATGGAATTGCGTAAAGGCCTTTGGAGTGTTTGCTCACTCTTTGCTTGGCTCTTCATTGTCGGTGAGTGGACGGAAACAAAAACGGCTTCTAATCCCGACAACGAGGTCACTGATAAAACGCCTGTTGCTGGTTTATCTTTTGAGCAGATTCACGCTGTGAAATAACGTGGGAAACTCCTCGCTTTGACGGCTGGTACAACAGCTTAGGTTGTCCTAAACGCGGAGCAGCGGGTGAGTCAAAAAAGAAACAATAAAAATGAAAATTATTGTACCGATAAGGAAGCAGTTTGACTTCCAAGCATAACGTGGACAACTTTTCCTGTTGCTGATTTATTGCGGTAGGAGTGGCTCTTAATGCTAAAGTTTGCAAAATACTATTGCCTGTCAGGGTTTATGATGAAAATAATGTCATAATGAGGCAATCGCATTTTGTTTGGACAGGTCAAATTTCATTCTAAAACTTGAATTATGCCCTCCATGATTAGTTGAGGATGCAAACATTAGAAGGAATGGAAAGAGAATGTTTATTAGGTTTTTTTCCACATTTTTATTAGCAAAAATCCCTTCTTAATTGAATGAAATGTCTTAAAAAGTCAATAATCAAAACCAATAAAAATAAAAACAATAAAAAAAAACTAACCGAACCAACCCGAGTCTGACACCCTTGCCCTAAACAATTAATCAGCTTAGCTTAGAAAAAGGGAAGGTGTGAGGAAAAATAAAGAAATGAACCTTTTTTTATTGACATTTATGTTTCCCTGCAGGCTCCAACCTGATGCGTCTCGTGCCCGCGAATTTCCGGGATGGCGTGTACCAAGTTGAGCGTGAGCCCGAGCTGCCCAATCCGAGAAGCCTGAGCCGGATCCTCAGCACTGGTTCTTCCGGTTTGCCTTCCATACAAAACCACACCGTGTTGTCTTTGTTTTTTGGTAAATATATAGCATGTAAAATATATTTTTAGATTTTACAAAATGATCGGATCTCTCACTTTTCTCCCACGTCTAAAAAGAAAAGTCGCTTAATGTGCACCGTCTGCAATTCCAATGGCCAAATAATTGTCATATATAATCATTTTGACATATGAAACATTAGAAAATAATGATAAAGAATTTAGGATTGTTTTATGGGCCAATTTCATCATTTTCTGAGGACCATTAAAGTGTACAGGGGGCCACAGTTTGAGCAGTCCTGATTTACAGTAAGTGGCACCAAATAAAGAGCAAATACTTTTTAGCCCAAACTGGAGGAAATACTCTCCAAAATTGATGATTTTCTTAACAGGTTATTTATTATAGAGCTTGATCATTTATTTATGTTGAAATGGATGAATGGTTTGCGTTTCAGGTTACCATGTGGTGTTTGAAATCACGAATTCAAGGACTCCTGGGTGTCCACCAGAATTTATGAACATCCATGTCCCTAAAGGGGACCCTGTTTTTGACCCGGATGGGACTGGTAGCGTTCTGCTGCCCTATATGAGAGTCTTATGGGACAAAAGCACAGGCCAGAGTCCCGGCAACCCTCGCACACAGGTGAAAGTGGAATTATTAATTGATATTTGGACCATACATTTATAAAAATAAAAAATAAAATAAAAAAAAATATATATATGTGTATGTATATATATATATATATATATATATATATATATATATATATATATATATATATATATATATATATATATAATGATATCCTACATATAACTGCATTTTAAGTATGGGGATGCTATTTTTGTGCACTTCAAGGTCAACACAGTCACAGCTTGGATTGATGGCAGTTCTATCTATGGCCCGTCCACTTCCTGGTCAGACTCCCTAAGAGGTTTTTCTAATGGCCTCCTAGCCTCTGGCTTGGAGGGGAACATGCCAAGACAAGCAAATGGACATACTCTCATGTGGAGTGCTGCTGACCCCACAACGGGTGATAACGGACCGTGGGGACTCTATGGTAAGATGGATTTGATGACTTGAACTCTATAGAGTGCACTCATTGGCTGAGGATATTGGTCCAATACATCCAATCATGTTCAATGTTTTGCTTTTGTTCATATTTACAACTATTGCAATTATTTGTTACAGATATTGGTAATGCAAACATTTAAAATTGATGGTATAATGCAAGAGTGTCAGACTCGGATTGGCTCGCGGGCCGCTTTAATGTCAACTTGATTTCACGTGGGCCGGACCATTTTAGCTATATTATTTAGATTTTTTTAAAATGGATTAAAAGTCCTGAATATTCAGTTTTTTATAGATCTAAAACAATGTTGATTTTAGCTTTTTTTAAAATATATTTTTAGATTTTACAAAATGATTTTTGAACTAAAAACACAGAAAAAATTGATTAAAAATTTACAATTATTGATTTAAAAGGGGGGAAATCAGGACATTTAATATACATCTACACTCTTCATTTTAATTTGATCCTAAAACAGAAAGTCGGAACTCATGGTTTACTTTCCCGGGCCACACAAAATAATGCGGCGGGCCAGATTTGGCCCCCGGGACGCCACTTTGACACATCTCTCATCTTTGTGTCTAGAGTTGGGAAATGCTTGGGCCAACGAGAATGTTTTCACGGCAGCGGAAGGAATCATTTGGTTCCGTTACCACAACTATTTAGCCTTCAAAATGCATCATGAGCACCCGCAATGGTCGGACGAAGAGCTGTTTCAAAATGCCAAGAAGACAGTTGTGGCTATTTTCCAGGTTTTCATTCAATACTATTTCCTCTCTTCAAAAAAAAGGATTTGACCCACTTATGTCATTTTCATTATCCTTTCATACAAAAATCTACTGGTCACATTTGATGTAAGTGATCTGGAGAAAAAAAACAGTGTGGCTCATAAACAACCATCGTAAATAAACTTCTTTCTGGACAATAACAATAGTGTCTCATCCTCCAAAACAGAACATTGCTCTTTATGAATGGCTGCCAGCATTCCTGGGGGGCAGAACTCTTCCTCCTTATTCAGGTAAGAATACACGTAAATGATCTCGAGTCTGGGCCAGGTGAAACCAAAAAAAAGTGTTTCTCAGTTGAATGAGCGCCTAAAGTTAAAGTTATATATTGTCAAAATATTGCCCTTTGTTTTAGTATAAGTGACATCTTGTGTTTTGTAGGAAGCGTAGTTATCATTTGCTGCAATGGAGTGTGTGCTTCTGCGCTGCAACCAAGAACGCTTTGTTTGCTTAAATAAAGGAAAATTAGTATATAATTTAATGCATAGGTAGGGAACCTATGGCTCTGGAGCCACATATGGCTCTTTTGTTGGGTGCAAAAGGCTGTGTAACAATGTTATGTCAAAATATAAAAAAAAAATCATATATTGTTACTTTTAAATTCATAGTACGGCTCACAAGGAATAACATTTGAAAATAGGGATTGTTTATGGCTCTCTCTGTCAAAAAAGGTTCCTGAGCCCTAATTTCATGCCTTTGCCTGCAATGAAGCATGCTTTGCTTAGCAAATTATTAAAGATGTTTAAAGTACCTGCACAGATGCTTTACAATAATAATAATATTATATGTGGAATATGTCTATGTGCTAAGAGCCTGCTTATGAGATAAAATGTATCATGTCAAATTTGGAATCCTGTGTGCAGGTTATCGCAAGTTTGTCGACCCGGCTGTCTCCCCCGAGTTCCAGGCCGCCATGGGATTAGTTATCACTATGGCCCCTCCTGGTGTTTACATGAGGTACTCATTTTGAAATTGCAAATGTCTTTTTTTAATATGAGTCGCAAATGAGTGATGACACAAATCCTTTCCTCCAGAAACCGGAGTTGCCATTTCCGAGAGACCGTGAACGCCGACGGCAGCTGGTCTCCAGCCTTGAGACTTTGCAACAGCTTTTGGAAACGTCAGGTACCATTGACTCTCTCATCTTCTAAACATAACTCATCTCTTCTCATTTTCTGGACCCCTTTATCCTCACTAGGGTCACGGGGGGTGCTGGAGCCTATCCCAGCTGACTCCGGGCCTGAATCAGTGGCCAGCCAATCGCAGGGCACAAGGAGAAAAACAACCATTCACGTTCACACCCATACCTAGGGGAAATTTAGAGTGTCCAATCAGCCTACCATGCATGTCTTTGGAATTTGGCAGGAAACCGGAGTACCCGGAGAAAACCCACGCAGGCCCGGGGGGAACATACAAACTCCACACAGGTTTACCAGCCTGGATTTGAACCCAGGTCCCCCCACTGTGAGGCCGATGCCTCTCCACGCTCCACCGGGCCGCCTTTCTAAACATAACATGATGTGAAATTGAAAATGTATGTGTAAATAAATGTATGCCATCCTTTGTTGTGATCAGGAGATAAATGTGAACACAAGCAGCGATGTGGATGAGCTCCTCCTGGGCATGGCCTCTCAGATTGCAGAGGAAGTGGACCACATTGTTGTGGAGGATTTAAGAGGTGATAAATAAGGGCGTGAAATGATGGCAAGAAAATATTGACTTTTTTTTTTTTTTAGTATTCTGAATCTCATCTAATCTTTGACAGACTTCATGTACGGACCGCTTAAGTTCACTCGCACTGATTTGGTGGCGCTGACTGTCCAAAGGGGGAGAGACTTTGGGCTGGGTAGCTATGCCAAAGTCAGGCAGGCTCTGAATCTGCCTCCTGTAAATAGGTTTCAAGACATTAATCCTCAGTTGAACAAAGCCAACACAAAGGTAAAATGCAGAATTTTTCTTTTCTAAGAAAAAAAAAATCATGTGAATAACTCAGTATATTGTTTAACAGTTGCTCCAAGATGTTGCGCAAATTTATCACGGCGACATCTCCAAATTAGAACTCTTCCCTGGAGGTCTGCTAGAGTCAGTGGGTGGTCCAGGTCCAGTTTTCTCTGCTATAATCCTGGACCAGTTTGAACGCATAAGAAATGGTGATCGCTTTTGGTTTGAGAACAAACACAACGGGTGAGCTCCTCCCATTGTCAAATGTTGGACGCACATCGTAGTGCTGGTTTTCTTTGTATATATCATTTATTATTTTATTTGATTTATTCTGATTTTAAAAGGGAAAGTCACAGAAAATATATTTTTTAAGACTTTGTAATTTTGCCACATTTTAAAAAATAAAAAAACAGTATTGTGTTTTGCTTGTTTTTTAATTAAAACAAAAAAAAAAATTTATTTTAAAATGTATGTATTTGTTTGCCTTGTGTTTGACACGTGTCATTAGCACTTCTGTGGGCCATCATCATGAATACTCATTGTAAATTCTCTTCTCAGGTTGTTCACAGATGACGACATCCAAAAAATCCGTAACGTGAGTTTTCGCGACGTCCTGATTGCGGTCATGAACGCTGACGAGTCTGATGTCCAAAGAAATGTGTTCTTCTGGAAGCCTGGTAGGCTGATTTTGAATTATGGACTAAGGTCTAGGTCTAGAATCTAGGCAAGGAAGATGATCTTTAAAACCTCCAGACTACTGAGGGACTGTGCGGTAACCTCAGTCTCAGTCTGCAGAAGGTCCCCACCTTGTGGACTTCCTGTGTGTGGCTCCAGTTTTTTACCTTGGTCTACAATGTCTTCTGTGTCTTGTGTCTGTCTTGCTACTGCAACCAAGAAATTTCCCGAATACGGGATGAAATAAAGTTCTAATCTAACGTAAATTGGAGGGGACTGAATATACGAGAATGATCTTTTGCCCTCAGGTGATCCTTGTCCTCAACCCACTCAGCTGAAAGCGTCCATGCTCCATCCTTGCACTAATGCCACCACACTCAATTACTTTGATGGGAGCAAAGTTGGATTTGGGATGTGTATTATCTCACTCTTTCTCTTCCCTGTTGGTGAGTCTCATGCAATCACCTCTGTCTATTTGGCAACTGCTTTCATATTAATGGCACCTTCATGTTGTTCAAAGTATTTACTAAGTATTATGTAAACCTCTGATAAAGGTATTGCCTTTCCCTTTAATCCCAATCCCGTCGCAGTGAGTTATCTCGTGGCTTCTACGGTGGCATATCATCGCAAGTACTACTACAGAAAGTTCACAAAAAGAAGGAATCCCAATGGAAGAACTGACGCGACAATTTCAGGATTCGCTGGTCAGATATTTACTGAGATTCTTGTGTGTTTTGTGAAAAATCATTGTCTCATACATCACCTTTTTCTCCCTCCTAAGCCAATGAGTGGCAGAACTATAAAAAGCCTCTGCATCCGGTCCGCATAGAGGTCACGGAGGAGAGGAACTTGCAGATTAGTGACAGATCTGGAACCCCTCTTCGGTGTCTAAATTTGAACAGACAACGGGGCCTTGATGTTCACATCTCCAATGACTTCCAGCAGAAAGCTCTCCTTCTTAGAGTGCCCAAAGAATCTGACCTGGTTGGAATAAGCAGAAGCGATAAAGACTTCTTTATCTCTCCAACACCCTCTCATCCCTGCTTTCCTTTTGTGCTCCAGGTCCTATTTTTTGATGACGAGGCTAAACGTACCGCATTCCTCGAGTGCCTGATTGACAACAGAGGTGGGATTAGCGTCCAGGAGGTCCGCGAGAAGGAGTTACTGAAGGAGGCGTTAACAGGAGAGCAGAGGGCGCAAATTGTGGAAACATTCATCCGACACGCTTTCGCCAAGGTTTAGTTGATAGATACTTTTTTTTTAAAATCATAAATCACTCAAAATTAAGTGTTGAATCCTGCATAGATTTACAAGAAAAAGAATCCCGTTGAAAGTGGTCAGTCCAATTTCTTTTGGGGGGAAAATTATCATTGTAAGGTCTCCTGGTCAAAATGGATTGGACATCTATGACTGTCAATTGCAGTATGACATGAACAATGACATTTACTGCAGTTAGAGACTTTTCTCTGCAAAATTTTAATGTGCCGCATTTAGAGGGAGTGAGGGGAGTTGCCTTGGTTAGCTGCGAATAGAATCGGCATATTCAAATCTCTGACTTTCGTTTATAAGGTCAGACAAATCATTAAATAAAACAAACTCATCTCTTTGAACGGACACAGATGATAGACTTGAAAAACAGCCCAGCACGTAAAAAAGTAGCAAGAAACATATCTCTGGACATTTCAAGGTTGAAGGTAGTGTCGACACAGAACATACATTGTAGTAGTAATAGCAATAAAACAGTGAATAACAAGCTAAATTGGCGTCCAGCTTTAATATATTACAAATCTCTTGATCTCTTTGTTTAAGGGAAAAAAATACTGTATATAAGTTGCAGGTAAGTATAAATCGCAGGCTCAAGCAAACTGTGAAAAAAAGTTTGACTCGTTGCACACATGCATACTTTAAATATGACTGTTTGTGTTGCTTAGGTATTGGAAATAGAGCGGTGTGATGCTGGGGACATAACTAGCATTTCCAGTAAGAAAGCCAAAGAAGTTTTGCAGTGCGAGTTGACAGCTGCAGAGTTCGCTGACGCCCTGGGCCTCAAACCCGATTCCCTCTTTGTAAACTCCATGTTCACGCTAGCCGATAAAGACGGGAATGGCTACCTGTCCTTCCAGGAGTTTCTTGACGTGATTGTCATTTTTATGCAGGGTAAACATATTTGACATCGGTTTGCGCAATTAATGTTGCACGATGAGATTCCAGTGTGTGTTGTATACGTTTGCGTAGGAACTCCCGAGGAAAAGTCCAAATTGATGTTCGCCATGTATGACGTCGGCGGAATGGGTTATTTGTCAAAAGAAGAATTTGCCAGGATGCTCAGGTTCGAGTCATCCTTTTCATTCATCAATTTACATTTGATACGGAATTATTATCTTTTTTCAATCGCTTCAAGGTCATTTATCGAAATCTCCAATGGCGCTTTGTCAAAGAAGCAGACCGAAGATGCCATCAGAGCCACCATGCAGGCCGCCGGCTTTAACGACAAAGAGAATATTTCGTGGGAAGACTTCCATTTTCTTCTGCGGGATCATGAAAGGGTGCTGCAGTTTGCCCAGCTCAATGTCAAAGGTTAAAAAGGTTTTGTTTGCCATTCGCCTCAATTCTAAACTACTGTTTGATTACTCGGATTGTTTTCCACACAGGGTGGGAGAATCAGAGTAAGAAAGTGTTTAATCGAGACCAGAGAGTTTCCTTTATCTGCCCTATGAACAGGTAAAAATGTCTCAGGATTGTAGGGAGAACGGGGTTGGTTGTCACAATTTGTACTCTTTTTTTAATTTTAATTTTTTATATCTCCGCAGCAACACATCTTAGAATAGTCTATATACCTACATACCTAGCTAGCTATCTATAAACATGATGACAATATTCTGAATGGAATTCAAATGTTTAAAATCAATTATCATAATAAACGAGGAAGATGAAGACGTAGCATTAAACCACTAAGCATTAATTACAGTTTTACAAATGGTGTTTCAACAGTACAAAACCCTACTTATAGAAACATAAATTTACAGCACTCAAAAACTTGTTTAGAAGTATCCAACCAAAAAATGGAGTGCAGAACTGAACATTGACATCTTGTCCTATAGCTCGCTATCTTTCCATTTCCTCACATCAGTTTTTTTTGTGGTTTTACAGCAATGACAAAGCAGGACTGGATATGCGGCGACGGAAAAAGTGTGCACATTTCCACGTTGATGACTAGTAGCTCATAATCATTTTTGAAATGGTTATAACCAAGTTTTTTAATCTCTCCGTTTTATTCCAGGTTTGACTTAAACACTCGCAATGTTTACGTTAAGCCCAGACGTGACCCCTACGTAAGAAACCCCTTCCGGCAGAAGATCCAACAGTTCAAACGATTCATCGAGAACTACCGCCGGCATATGGTTTGGGTCATCGTGGTTTACGGCTTAACGGCTGGGGTGGCGTTCGAGAGATGTTACTGTGAGGAGAAAACCGTCTCGGTTGTCCTTTAACAGGACAAGCTAAGCCTATAATTCATTTCCAACGCGCTCTTCAGACTATAGTTTGCAGGCCATGTCGACGGGCATGCCCGAGACCTCGGCAGTGGGCGTGGTGGTATCCCGCGGCTCGGCTGCTGCCATTTCCTTCCTGTTTCCCTACATGCTCCTCACTGTGTGCCGCAACCTCATCACCATGTGCAGAGAGACTTTCCTCAACCGATACATCCCTTTTGATGCCGCCATTGACCTTCATCGCCACATAGCTGCGATGGCTCTCATCCTTGCAGGTTGCCAGACACCTCTAACTTTGTGACTAACGTATACTATACGTAGGTTGCGCTTAATGTAAGTATCTTTTGTAGTTGTTCACAGCTTGGGCCATGTGGTCAACATCTACATCTTCTCCATAAGTGACCTCAACATCTTGGCTTGTTTGTTCCCCACGTTTTTAAGTAACAATGGGTAATGTCCTGTTCTTTTTTTCTCCTAATGTTGCCAATGATGCTGTGTGTATTTTTAAATGACACAATGAATCTCCAAAGTTGTGAAAATTCAACACTAGCAGTGATTGGTAATGTTCAGTGCTATTGACCTCAATAGACGTCCAATCCACTTGGACTGAGTCGAATGAGCTAGCGAGGGCACCCGCAAACACACAGTGTCAGTTGCCACACCGTCCAAGCAAGGTGACAATAGTCCTTTTGATTTCATGGCTGGAGCTGTCTCCCTGGAAAATGAGAATGTGACACATTTAAAGGGAGTGAGAGAAGTCACCTTGCTTGGCTGCGAATGGAATCAGCATGTTGAAATCGCAAAATTAACTTTACAGACTTAAAAAAATGGCTTCCTTTTTTCCCGCATTGAAAATGTTTACATTACAAGTATTTCTTTTTTTATATTCACAATTAATAGCAATAAAATTATCAGAGCAGACCTTAGTGGACCCCCAGGCCAACAATGGTGCAAACCCACATTGGTCCCCAGGCCATACTTTGAGCACCTCTGACTCATGATGACTCCTGCTTGTTTACAAAACATTGGCTGGGCCACAACACAAATGAGAACACGATGACTAAGATTTATATCAAATAAACATCCATTAACAACAATAGATGCCCAATCTATTTGAACCACAGATTAATTGGACGGATGGATTAATAGCAGCCAAAAATTTCATATACTAGCTCATCTTAAAAAGCCATACTGTATATAATCCGTGGGATATTTTTTAATTTATCACTGATCTGTTTTTTTACTCATTGTGTCTTTTTAGGTCTGAACTTCCTTTCAAATGGTCATGGTGGTTCTTTCAAACCGTTCCAGGTACTCAATGCTTCTGAACTGAAACGTAATAGAGCGCCACCTTCTCACCGTCTTCCACACTTTATTTGTCCGTGTTCATCTCAGGTCTCACCGGCGTGCTGCTTCTCCTCACTTTGTCGTTCATTTACGTTTTCGCCTCCCGCTATTTTCGCCGCATCAGTTTCCGAGGGTTCTGGATCAGTCATTACCTTTATGTCGTCGTGTATATTTTGGTAAGCCATCTACCCCGCTTGCCAAATCCCAATTGCTCGCTCGTAGGATTTTCTTACATGTCGTGGTTCCTTCAGACCATCCTCCATGGCAGTTTCGGTCTCCTTCAAGAACCGCGTTTCTACATCTTCCTCATCCCGCCTGCGTTGCTCTTCCTGTTGGACAAACTAATCAGTCTGAGCCGGAAGAAAGTGGAGATTCCTGTGATCAAAGCAGAACTGCTGCCTTCAGGTGACTTTCAGTTCGTTCTTACAAATGATCAGCTTCCTCGCCTGGAAGATATTGGTCGTGCCTCGGGTAACAACTCCACCAGCAATAATGATTGTCTTCACTAAGCTCGGCTGTGCTCCCCCGCAGGCGTCACTCATCTGGAGTTCAAGCGACCACATGGCTTTGTGTATCGTTCGGGCCAGTGGGTCCGCATCGCGTGCCTGATGTTGGGCACGGATGAGTACCACCCATTCACGCTCACATCAGCCCCTCACGAGGAGACACTCAGCCTGCACATAAGGGCCGTGGGACCCTGGACCAGCCAGCTCAGAGAACTGTACAGTGGAGAAACTCGGACTGAGATCTGCGCTTATCCAAAGGCAAGACTTACTTTGGGTCACTCAAATCTGCATTCCTTTGTTCTACATTGACCGCGTTAGACAACCACTTCATTTTGAGCATTCCAAATGGATTGAACGTCAATTACCGTGAATGGCAAAGTTAATTGCTCTTTTATTTTCAAGTGCTAGACTTGATATGATTATCTACATCAAGGGCTTTTGTCCAATTCTTTTCACAAAGGTGGGAACATACGCTTGACCTAAAAATACTGTTAAGATAAAAACTAACTAAAGATTATTCTTGAGACGCTCCCCTTACATCCAAATTATGCCCCGCTGTTCAGTTTTTATTGACCCGCAGCAAATTTGGAAAATATCATTGAATATGATCTGCACAAGAAGCTTGAATTTAGCCCGCAGTCTTGTATTTCTCATCTTGAAAACGAGATCCAGCGAGAATTAGACCGTCAATGGTAGCCAACGAGTTTGTGCTTAAAATGACAAAAGCATAACTTTAAAAACCTGCATTTAAGGTCCAAAATGTATTTCCCAGGAAATTAAGTATCTGCTTTAAGGCATGTACATATATTATTATTACTTTAGGCCGCACTTAAAGGAAATGGTTTATAGAAAGCAAATGTAAAAATTAACATCACTCACTTATGATAATGACTGACAGAATCACAAATGTGTTTCAACCCTTTCGACAGTGGACAATTGTTATCATTATCTTAATGGCAAGAGGGAGGCTGGAAATAAATAAAATTAAACTGGTATATTTAGAATCTAAAGGGTGCGCAGTAAAATCTCCAATTTAGGAATGACCCACATTGGTTGAAGAGATAGAAAAAATGTAATAAAAAATAGAATTATAATAATGAGTTCTGGTATTCTGATCCTTTGACATCAGCTGTATTTGGACGGCCCGTTCGGCGAGGGACACCAGGAATGGACTGACTTTGAAGTGTCCGTTTTGGTGGGAGGGGGCATCGGCGTCACACCGTTTGCCTCCATCCTTAAAGATCTGGTGTTCAAATCCTCCATCAAGTCAAAGATTCAGTGTCAGAAGGTACACTAGCCGTTCATCAGTCAATACCCAGAGGTATGGGACTGGGGTCACGTGATTATTAAGGCATCTTTGTTAGGTCTACTTTATCTGGGTGACGCGGACGCAGCATCAGTTTGAGTGGGTGTCAGACATCATCAGAGAGGTGGAGGAGATGGACACATTGGACCTGCTGTCAGTTCACACTTACATCACGCAGGTGGCCCAGAAGTTTGATCTTCGCACCACCATGCTGGTGAGTGAAGAAACCACCTTTTATTTATCATGAAGAAAAAAAAGAAAAAACTAGAAAGGCAATTCTGGTTGGGTATTATTTCTTAATGTGCCAACAGTACGTGTGCGAGCGTCACTTCCAGAAGGTTTGGAACCGCAGCCTGTTCACTGGCCTGAAATCAGTCACCCATTTTGGCAGGCCACCCTTCGTGTCCTTTTTCAGCTCACTACAGGAAGTTCATCCAGAGGTCAGTCCCTTTTTTAGGGGCAAAAAAATGCACCCCCTTGCATGCATACATTCAATACATAAGATAAAATGTATGTATGTATATGTATATATATATATATATATATATATATATATATATATATATATATATATATATATATATATATATATATGTATATATATATATATATATATATATATATTTCTGCAACACGCTTATTATTATTATTTTTAATATATGTACATATTTATTAATTACTTTATTTATTTATTAACTTATTTATTACCTAATTATTTATGTCTAATATGTATTTTCCTGTGTCTGTATTCTCACCCTCTTGCTACTGCGACAATGAAATTTCCCGAATATGGGATGAATAAAATGATCTAATCTAATCTAATCTAATATGCACTTTATTTCCTGCAGGTGACCAGAATTGGTGTGTTCAGTTGTGGGCCACCAGGACTGACCAAGAATGTGGAGAAAGCCTGTCAGCACATGAACAAAAGAGACCAGGCTCTGTTTATGCATCACTATGAGAACTTTTAAATTGAGAAATTATGTTCATGTATTTGTGCTATGTTTTTTTTTTCCAAATACCTTTGGAACTGTTAAAACCACAACTGCCTTTGTATGCTGTCGTTACATTGATAGAGCAATTGATGACCTGCAAATAGAAGACTTAAGATTATATCACTCCAAGATAACCACGACAAGGTAAACAAACTAAAATCTCACACCAAGCTAGCCTCCTCATCATTATCTTTTCATTATCAGTGATGATGCATTTGCGTTCTTCAAGGAAGTAGGCAAGTCCTACAAGGAAGTAATCAGATACTTTTATTAAAAACACTAAACAAATCTAGAACGAATTAAACATTAACTAACATTTCAATAGTACAGGTTGCCAGTTCCAAAAATATGTATTGACTCATTTATCCATTGAGTCATAAAAATATCACCCAGAAGGAAGAGCAGTTATTCTTGGACGGGAAGCTAACCCTGAATAAATAAATAACATTATTTATCATTCCCTTTGATAATTCAAAATTGGCTTTCAGTTTAAGTCAATTTCTTTCACTTTAGGGAACTTCGAGGTAACTTTTATGGACTATTCCAAATTTTTAAAAGTCAAGTATTGTAAAGGGAGGAAACGTAAAAAAAAGGGATAGATAGCCAATGTTGTGGCATTGTATTGTGACCATAAAGGCTAACAGTTCATGTATTAATTCAGATATGATGATGACAATACAACCCAGCAAAGACCCTCAACATGCCATTCATAATTTATCAACCATTCCAGTGAAACCGGAACAAGATCAGAAATTGAAAATTGCTCTCCCTAATGTGCTTTTGATGAGCCTTCTAAAATCTCCAACATATTTAAAATATAATTACATTTAGCTATATTATCTTGTAGACCTCTAAATTGTATGCCTGAAACTGTGAGACAAGTCACCTGTTTTTGGCCAGCCATCTTGTTTTTCTTTGTCCTCCTAACTTCTGGTTTAATTTTCTTTATTAAAATCAATATTGACTGTAATCATTTTAAATAAAAAATCTCAATGGAAATGAACTGAATTATTGGCTATTTATTTATTGGTCCAAAATTTTAAGGATTTATTTTATTGATCTCACTGATTCCATGACACCCTCTGCTGGTAAAGAGTGAGCTGTCTCAATCTAAAAATGCTCCTCAAGGACGTCCTGTTTTATGCAGCATTACCTTTTTTTCTAGAGATTTTCAATTCAATACATTAAGCTGCCCTCCAAGTGTCCTTCTTCCAGTCAGCTGATTTTTACTTCTGATTTAGTCATGATGTGTCATTGTGGCCAAGACATGGTCTCATCACTGGATGTCGCATGGACGATATGACAATTTCTATTATAGTCACTTAAGAATTGTCATAAATCATTTATATAATTATCAATCCGTTTTAATGTATTTTATCAAGCACACTCAATTGATATTTCTTAAAATGAAAGCCATTAGATGTCCCTCTAGCAGGAATCCAGTGTCCAATAAATCACCACACATCATAAACATGTGGTGATGAAATAAAATAAACATTTATCTCTTCAATACTTCATTTAAATACTATAAAATTCACAAAAACACAAACTTCAGACTGTCATTGGATTGGGGCATTAGACAGTTCATTTCTGTTGTTATTTATTCATCTCAACTCATTTTCTGAACCGCTTTATCCTCATTAGGGTTGCAGGGGGTGCTGGAGCCTATCCCAGCCGACTCCAGGCCAGAGGCGGTGGACACCCTGAATTGGTGGCCAGCCAATCGCAGGGCACAATGAGACAAACAACCATTCATGCTCATACTCATAAATTTAGACCGTCCAATTAGCCTGCCATGCATGTCTTTGGAATGTGTGAGGAAACCGGAGTACCCGCAGGAAACCCACGCAGGCCCGGGGAGAACATGCAAACTCCACACAGATGGAGATGACCTGGATTTGAACCCAGGACCCCAGAGCTGTGAGGCCAACGCGCTAACCACTCGGTCATCCGGGCCACCCTGTTATTTATTCATTATGACGTAAAGTTCGTTTATATCGTTGTGCCCTGCAAATATTTACAAATATGGAATCCCGGTTTATTGGTATTGTGATCTAATCCAGCCCACAGCCCACGACGCGACACATTCCCGCCAATAATTTGAACCGAGAGCCAATGGCGTATCATCGAAATGTTTAAGATGTGTACGTCTGCTCCGTGTGTTAACCGTTTGCATGGGTGTCTTTAAGAGTCTGCTAATCTTCTTAGCCCTGGTAAGTACCCAGCTAGAAATCAGCGACCGTCCAGATTGTCTCGCCCTCAATCAGACGACGACAACAACAACAACAACAAAGGGCGCTTCTACGGGCGCGGTGGCTTCTCTGGCATGAAATATGCACCTCCCTTCCTTTGGGAAGTGCGCTGACCAAGCTGTGGAAGAAGTGCTGGAGGGCCTGCTTCACCTGAAGATGTTCGGCAGCCCCAGGAAGAAGTGGTTCGTGAGGAAGAACAAGAAGCAGTGCCAGGTGCAGCAGCCGAGGTCGGCCAGGAGACCGGGCGCCAAACGCAGGACGCGCTGGACCGCCCAGCTCCTCCAACAGCACAGGCAGAAACTCCTAATCGAGCTGGACGTCAACGCCGTGCTCCCCTACCTGGTCTACGATAAGGTCTTCTCGCTCGGGGAGTACAAGGAAATCCTGGGGCAAGAGTCCAACAAGATGCGAGCGGAGATTTTTCTGGACTGCCTGTCTTCTAAAGAACCCGCTGCCTTCTGCTCCTTCTGCTCAGTACTGGAGGAGGTTTGCCCGCACCTGCTGACCTGCTTACTCCTGGACGGAGATGGTAATGAATTTATTGTCTTTACAAGTGTAACTCAAGTGTGTTAATAGTGTGTTTTTCACTCCACTTCAAAGGGAGAGGACTGACAGATTTGGAAAAAAAAAAGATTACACATTAAAGCAGTACTACAATATATACACAACATGTAAGAACAGGTTACGGTCACAAACTGGTACCGATAACGTTTGTTTCTGTTTCATTGACGGTGAAAGACGTTCCATCTAATTTGACTGGGAGGGGCGTCTATCGCCATCAATGGTGACCCGAGTTAAGTAAGTTAAGTCAGCAGTGCAGACTAAGAGCAGGCGAAAAATAGCTTCCTAAACCGGGGGATGGCTGAGGGGATTAGTGAGCCGACAGCCTTTGTAACGGGCCGCTGGCGGCATATGGCCGGCGTCTGCGTCTGCTGTCTGCGGCGCGCAAAAGGGGCTTGATTGGATGGTAATGCTACCTCCAGTCATGTAGCATTTATATTCAGTTAGCGCTTGTTGGATTGTGGACTCATGCCTGTTCATTCTGTCTGTCCCTTTAAATCATTTCATATCTGCTGTATCATGTGTACATTATGGTATTTTTTTTATTGTTTCTTTTTTTACAACTATCCTGTTTACACATGTTTTGATGTATGCTTTTCTAGTCATGAAAAGGGTTAGCTTTTATTTGTCACCCCGGACTCAAAATGAAGTTTTCGTAAAGCCTACCGACAGCCAGAATACGTAATACTCTTAGAAAGTTATCCTCGGTTCATTCATAAAATAACCAAAAGCGTTTTTTCCTTATATGATGATGGCACTGGTGATAACTTAGCACAGGGGTTGCCAAGTCCAGTTCTCGAGAGCCGCTATCCAGTCTCCCTCCACCAACACACCTGAATCAAATCATCTGGATTGCTATCAAGCCTGTGGACAGCTTGCTGATCAGTTGATCGTTTGATTCAGGTGTAATAGAGGAGGGAGATATGGAAAACAGACTGGATAGGGGCTCTCGAGGACTGGACTTGGCCACCCCTAATCTAGCAGGTTTCACATTTCATGTAATGTTTATGGATTATGGGATTTTTTTAAAAATGTGATGAAAATACAGTTTCCTCTTCAATTATACCAAAAAGTTCATAAAATGATGATGCAGGAGTTTTTTTTAAGTTCAAAATGTTATAGCCAGAGCGTACATACATTTAGAGATGGATCCCTTTTTTGCTGAAATAGATGGTGCTCCTGGAGAAGAAGAAAAAGCAGGGGTTCCCATGCTCACAAACAGTTCTGGAAGGGAACCTATGTGCCCACCTCCAGTATACCCTGACCCGAGGTAAGATTGCTTGTCTCGTTCTATCCAGTGTTTTTTAGAAGAAAAACTATTTCATGAAAATTTAGCTTAGAAGCCTAGTCTACAATAGAAATAAAGCCTAGGATACTATTATATATTATATTTCTACTATAGAAATAAAGAATATTTTTTGACATTCATTTACGCTCAGACTCATACCTAGCGGCAATTTAAAGTGTTCAACCAGCCTACCATGCATGTTTTTGAAATGTGGGAGAAAACCGGAGTACCCGGAGAAAACCCACGCAAGCCTGAGGACACCATGCAAACTCATACAGTGAGGACTGACCTGTCATTGAACCCACAACCCCAGGGGACCTCAGAGTGTTGAACCAGGCTAGCATTTTTGCTATGTGGGAAGAAACCGAAATACTTGGAAAAAACCCACGCAGGCCCAGGGACAACACAGGAAAGTCGAAACTGATCAGGGATTGGACGTCTCTTAAATGACCAAAAGTCGCTTGCTCCGTTAAAGGTCAAGTGTTTCAAAGGTCAACTTTTGAAAAGATATCCACTGTCGTGACCACTCTCCCTGAGAGGGTTAACTTAAGTACAAACAAGCTAGTATTGTATTTGAAAATACTATTGAAAGAGGAAATGTTGGCAGTCGATGATCACGTTTCAGTCCAATAGAGGCAAAAAGAAGTCTAGACCATTTCGATTAGGGGGGCTAAAAGCGAATAATCAAATCCCTTGGACACTCGCTCATGGAAAGGGACATTTGAATATGACGGAACATTTCTTTCGGGCTGATTCGCCTTTGTCACATCGAAGTTAACGCGTATACTCTTTGCGTCACAGCTGAGTGACGGCTCAGCTCCGCGTGAGGGCGGACCCCCGGAGAGTACCCTCGGCACAGCTACCACTGAAGAGGGAGGGGCGAGGCCGCGTGGAGGCGTTGTTTTGGCGCGTGGGGGTGCTTGAGCTTAAAGTGACGGGACAGACTAGTTGATATGCTCCCCAGACCGTTAAGGAGGCCTCTTTAATGCGCGACAGCTAAGTCAGCATTGAGACGGCGTGCCCGTCGGCGAGGCCCTGAGCGTGCACACACTCGACAAGATGACAGCAACACACACATCTCGCCACCACCAAAACAGCCCACGCAGCACAGAGTGGTCAGAGAGCCACCACACAGCACGGAGCCCACTCTCAAGGCCATGTAAGTCCTCTTGGAATTATTTACCAACGTATACGCTTCGCCGTGATTTTCTCTGGACGTCTTCCAAACCTCGAAAGGTCGGACTTGTTTGCGACCTAACTTTATTTCGCGCCGAGCGATAACGCGCGGCTGGGTCCAAGTCAGCAGTCCGTCAAGGTCGAGTGGGCGTACATCGAGGCTGAAAAATAGCGTAATCGTTTGTTTATTCAATCCGAGAGGAAGTAGGACACCAAGCGCCTCGAGGTTCGGCGCCGCCGTGCCGGCGCGTGGCAGAGTGAGCCGCGCTCGTCAAGGAACAATGTCTTTTTGGGTGGAACCTTCGCACTGAGGCGTTTGTTTTGTGGAGATTGGCAGTTGTATTGATTAGGAGGTGCTGGATCAGAAGGGTGGGAGTGAACCAAAGGTAGCGGTGGCCCTTTAAAAGAGCATGGCAGGAACAGATGTGAAATTGACCGAATTTGGTTTCAGTGCTGTCAGCTGAAATATTGCTTTAGTAAACTTTTTTTTTTTAATTGGCTGAGTTGCTGAGAACAGTCATCTCATCTGAACAGAAATTAATCTGCTGATTTAAGAGCATTTCAATGAATGATTTAACAAAATGCAATGGATGGGAATGGATCGTAGTTTTGCAGTGGCGTTTGTTCAATTTCATTTATCTTCGAAATGGAACTTTATTTATATTCTCTTTTTAGCATATCATTTAAATGGATAAAAACAAGGTCATTGATTTTGTCAGCCTTATTCTGACCTGTCATTTTTTTGGTCAGCTTCATAGGAAAAAATTCTCTTGTTAGCTGAACATTTTTATATTATCAAGGCATATTCGCAATTATCAATTTTTTGTTTTTGTTTTTATTGTTTGTCTGTTTTTTGTTGTTTGGCAATTCATCAGCGCCTATTCAAGAATTTTTGGTTAATCATTGCTCAGGCCTGGTGATGAGTTTTGTTACTCGTTAGCTTCTTTATATTCATTATTATATGTATATAGTAATACACATTTTAATCACTGTGTCATGTTATTAATCCCATGGTCATACACAAAATCTGATATTGAATTCAAGAGTGGTATGGAGCAGACTTATATTCAGTGGATATATATACATTTTAATTAGGGCTGGGCAATGATTACATATGCATATTAATTGTGATTACTCGAATGAAATTAACTGTAATGAATTGCATATATTTTCTCTCCTGGAAATAGAACAGTGGAAGCTGCTCAGTAGAGATTTGTTCATTCAAAAATTTGGGGACGGTTTAAAATTAAAATTAAAATTGTTTCTGAGATACAGTAGGACCGGTTTTTGGGTCCTTATTCATATGCCATGTGAGTGATATCGTTAGTTCTAGTTTACATTTTAGGCCACTGTAAGAGCAATGGCGGTGCCTTTAGATGGATGGCAACTGAAAAAAAGCGACTACTCGTTATTCTAAAAACACAGTAGAATGCAGTATTTTAACCTGTGAGATTCCAGAAAATGTCTTCTTTGGTAACATTCAAAAATCATACGTGGACTTCATTTTAACCCGACGACCCCCGGCGCATTCATTTCGCAATTCAATGCTCCGATTTAAATTAAAATCCACATTGGGGATAAAGAAACACAGCGCCATCTGGTGAGGTAATGTGCTTTCGATCGCCCTCGTGCAAATTCCCTACTGCATAAATCACTTTCTCCTCTCGAAGGATATTTGTGTGTGATTTGCTGATGCGAGTGGCGCGTTAAGACCCGAGGGGGCGGCGATGATGTCACTCCTTCGTCCGTAAGTGGACAAAATGAGCCCCAGGCAGGACGGGGAGGCGGAGGCCGGCAGAGCTGAACCCGAGCTGCGAGGTTGCGCGTCTACGTGCCGATGACTCACCTCGTAGCACATACAGAGGAGGCACTGCGACAGAACCGAGGTGCGACGGCGTGCACGCGTGTGTGCATTTCATCCCGCTTGCTGCAGTGCTTTCAATGTGAAGAAGGCCTTTCGCTGGCAACTTCCTCTTTTGTTTGCTCGGAAAATAATAAATCACCAGGGTCGCCGGAGTGGAGGTTTTCAGGGCTTCGGGCCAGCTTGGCTTCCTGCGGGAATAAGACGGCGACTTTCACAAACTGGCCTATTTACGACACGAGCGAGAAGAGCGCGTTAGCTCGTTGGTTGCCATCGACGGCGATGGAGATCCAAACCATTTGAACTGGGAGATTTGATAGCGAATGGGCAATGGCAGCCAATGAAGTGCGAGCTAGTCAGTGGTTTCCTATACGCTAAGGGGAAGGTAATGATTGGCCAGGCCGCGTCGTTACTGTGTGGTCGCAGGGAGGGGTGGAAGGAGCTGCTGCAGTAGGCCTCAGACTGCAGCACAACCTCTGACCCCCAATTACACAAACACACACACAAACACACTTCATCATCAGACTGAGAAAAACGTCTGATAAGGTCACTCTGGGAACAACGTTTTTGTTGTTTTAGGGCTAATGGCTTTTTTGAACTCATTTCATTGGCTGCAATATCTAAAAATAAGATAGTTTTTTATTGTGTGTATACGTGTGTGTATATATATATATATATATATATATATATATATATATATATATATATATATATATATATATATATATATATATATATATATATATATATATATATATATATACACAAATTTCAGCAACTGAAATTTAAGCAAAAAAATTCTATAAATCCAAAGTGTCTTGGACACCATAAGATTGCACGGACCCGACTAAGTGAATATTTATTGTGTCAGATGATGGAATTACAACCAAAACTGTGACCCATACCACCGACTTTGTTCCATTCATTGGCGCACGTGTCCGCTAATGAGGATTTGTAGTTGCTCATTAGTCTTGAAAATCATCAGTATGGCGTCCTCATCAGTGGGAGGTGATGGAGCGTTTTTACGGTGTGTGTGCGTTTGGGGGGGGGGTCAATGGTGAAAGAATGACTCTATTAGATTGAAAAGAAGAGCCTGATTATTGAATTTAAGATGAATGATGGTGAGTAGAATTTGTGCTACTACAACTAGGAATTCTATACTTTGTTTAGATTGTTTCAACAACCACAGGGCCATCGACCAACTCTCATGTTTACCACAGCAAAAGTGGACAAAGCTATTGACTGAAAAAGAACCCATTTGTAGTCAATCGATTAAGTCGTCGCGGCAAAAGGCCGCCGTGTTCAGCAGCGGTCATTTAAGATGAATTATTGAACACTTTACACTGGCAGATTTGCAACTTGACATCCAGTCCATTTATTTTCTGAACCGATGATCCTCGCGAGGGGTCCTGAAGCCTACCCCAGCTGACTTGGCGGGGTATTGCCTGAATCGGTGGCCAGTCAATCGGACAGCAATTCACGTTCACACTCATACTTAGGGGCATTTTAGTGTCTTCAACCAGACTACTCTGCATGTTTTGGGGATGTGGGAGGAAAACGGATTACCCAGAGAAACCCACACAAGCCCAGGGAGAAAATGCAAACTCCAGACACAGGATTGACTATGATCGAACCACTGACACCAGTAGATGTCCCATTTAAGTATTTTTTAATGCTCATGTTAACCATATTTTCACTCATTTGCTTGTCATCCAATTAATTTGGACTTTGTTGGTTGGCAGCAATTTGTCTTGCTTCATGGATGGTGTCAGACTTCCAATCCATGTTTTAGGCCTTTTTTGGGGACCCCTTTAACTCATTGGCTGCCTGCCTCTCCAAGTCAAGAGCATTTACACACAGTCAGTCGTAATTGGTTGATTGCCGCCAGGTGCTGCAAAGTGTTTTTTAGCAGAAACCTGATTGGTTAAAATGTCTGTGGCGCCGTGGGAGAGTATTCCGGGTCCTCCGATTTTCTCCCACATCCCCCAAAAATATGCAGGGTAGGCTGGTTGGACACTGAGTCTAACTTGTCCCTAAATAAGAGTGTAAGCGTCCTTGCGCCCTGCGATTGGCTGGCCACCGCTTCAGGGTGTCCCCAACCTGGTGCCCGTAGTTAGCTGGGATAGGCTCCAGCACCCTCCATGACCCTTGTGAGGATAAGCGGTTCAGAAAATGAACGATCAAATCAAGCTGAAACCGCACCATACGACTTTGGCCTCATTTTGGCATGTTTGGACACCCCAGTTTTTAACTCTCTCCTTGCCCTAAACACCCCTGCAAGATGGGGCCCACAAGAGTCCTCGTCCCCCCCCCTTAGATCCACCCCTGGAATGCTCACTCTCATATTGGCCGTCTTCAGCATAAAAGTTATTGGACTCCTGACCCCCCTCCCTTTGCGAAAGCGATGGTGACACCCCTAACTACTACTACTACTACTACTACTACTACTACTACAACCTCTACTTACGAAACGAGCACCCCCCTTCCCTCTGCTTCGTCAGTTGGATGCTGCAGCGTTTTTGTAAAGAGCAGTTCGGCGGCGGGAGGAGGCAACAGCAGGAAGCCCACTATGTCCGGACCGTGTTAGGGGGGGTGTCTGAGAACGCGCGTGCCTACGCACGCACGCACACACGCGCGCGCACGCACGGAGTCAGCCAGTAGAAAAGGAGCAAGCAAGGTAGCTCTTTGGGGATGGAAGGGCGGCGCGTGTCATTGCAGACATGGGTCGCCGCGGCACGACGCCTCGCCTCGAGCTCCTCGGAGCGGCTTTCCGGCGGCCGTCCTTCGGCTCTGCAAATGGCGATGCGCCGCTGAGCCCGGGAGACGCAGCCGAGGCGGCGGATGCCAGGAAGTAGCGAGTGATCCAGCGAGCGATCCAGCGAGAGAGTCAGCGAGAGAGTCAGCGAGAGAGCCAGCGAGAGAGCCAGCGAGAGAGCCAGCGAGAGAGCCAGCGAGAGAGCCAGACCCCCACCCCCGCTCCTCCTTTTTATGATCACCTGCCCTTTTCTTTGCCTGGGATTTTCCGTAGCGGCGGTGGACGCTACCATGGTGAATTACCAGAAATACATTACGGTGATGCAGCTGGCTCTGGGGGTGACCGCCTCCAACAAAGAACATTGTCTTCCGCCCAGGAAGCGAATGTGGTGAGTGGGGAGAATCGACCAGAATGGGGGGACAGCGGAGGGGGGGGGGAGAAAAAACGGTATTGGTAGGCACGTCCGATTTCCAATTGCGGCTTTTTTTTACCCATCTGTAAGCATCTGACTACAAGGCACGCTGGGAGTTGGGGTGCGTGGCCCACCCCCCAAAGTTGAATGGCGAGGACAGTGGTGGCCGACCATTAGGGAGACGGTCAACATGAAGAATAGAAAAAAATCACGTCAGGAAAAAGTCGTCGATCACTTGGGCTCCCTTCCTTCTGCCACCTAGTGGAAGCCAATTTCTGTCATTATACGTCGATAGATAGATCTAACTAGATAGTTAGTCGCTCAATGATCAATTATTGTCAATTATTCAGTCCAATGACCACGTTTCAGTGCGACTGGCGCCTATCAATGTCTAATCCTTTTTTGACTCGGATGGCAGCGATGCGTTGTCCATCAAATCAACAAAACGCCAAACAACGATCAAAGTCGAGTTCATCTCGATAGCTTTAAGCGTCAAAAAATCTCAAAGGTCAACCAGGACAAACAACAGTTGTTGTTAAAGAAATAACATGAGTCAATATGACAACATCCCCTAGAATGGGAAAACCAAGAAAGCCTTTAAAATTGCGCTTTAAAATGCCTGAAATATTTCAGCAACAAAATGTCAAACTTGCCTTTGCCTTTGTATTTGTTATTGCTTGGTCAAAATGTGTATGCGCTATTTATTAATTTGATCAGAGGCCCTTGATTTGAATCAAAGCAAGGCGGCCTTGCCATGGAATTGAATTCCACAATATTCAATTTTACAAGAAACTCAATCATTCATGATCTAATCATCAAAATGGATTGGACTCCTGCTCCACTCTATAGTTTAATACACAGTAGGCTTCTTATTTCCGGTCAAATAAATGCATAGGTGCATCGTTCTATTGTATGGCGTACTGTAACAAATCTTATTGAACAAAGTCCTCTGTAGCTGTTCCAGGCATTTGCTTAAAAAAAAATTGGCTTCCACTTTATCTTCTTCAAAATGGAAAAAATTCAAGATCTGAAAAGTGAGAAAATGGCCAAAGGAGCCATAAGATATTATTGACCTCTGACCTTTATTTGGAGTATTTCGGTAAAATTAGAGCTAGCTCCTGGTATCTGTCAACCTACACGTGAAAGTTTCTGAAGCGAGTTTTTTCTCGGAATCTCATTATAAAAGCTTATGGCGGAACGAGTGAAATATGAGCAAATTGAAAGATGAGATGCTATAAAACTGTGATTAGCAATTTAGTTTGCTCCTTTTTCTTAAAGAGATTATTTTTCAGACAAAATAGGTTAGAATTGGAAAGTCTGGCCTGACATTATCAGCACTGGAAATATTTTCATAGGAAACAAAACATGATAACAACTCTGTTAATGTTAAAACATTGAAATTTGGACTATTCACCTTTTCATACATTTTGACCCAAACTAGGAATTTACAATAATCTGACTAATGCTGCGTTAATAATCATTTGCTTTGTCACCGTCACCTACGTGAAATGTTGATTAGTTGACCTCCAAAATTCCGATCACCTTTTAACCATTTTTCATGAACCTAAAATGAGGTTCCTCCTTCCATTATTTTGAACACAAAACATGTCTGAACACCCTTAAATCACTTTGCTAGGCTACACCTTGCTTAATTAGTAACATATTATCATTTCGCTCAAAATCAAAGATGCTTAATGAGGCCTTGGCTCCATGGAAGTAAAATAGCAGGTGGTGCGTGCAAACACTTGGCTAGTCGGGAGCAAACACTCTCAATTTATGAAATAGTATTTTTATAGTGAGCTGGCAGTGAATGGTTGTGTTTCACTGCCATTAGCGGCAATACATGTCCAATCCATTTTGACTGTGAGGTTTTTTTTGAGTAGGTTATTAATCATCAATTATTTTTGTGTATGTCACGTTTTTTTTAATTTCTCTCTCCTCACACTGATGTCAAGGTGACGTCTCCATGGGAGGCGAATGCGTTTAAAGGGAGTGAGAGGAGTCATCTTGGTTGGCTGCGAATGGAAATGGCCTATTCATGTACCTGAATTCACTTTAGCAGTAACCCGGTGGTTATATTTTTGTAGTATACGTATACACGAGCTGTTATTCTCATTGGAGTCAAGGGTGCTATCGGTGGCAGATTGTCTAATCAGATTCATTGTCTTCTCTCAACTGCTGCCTGGGGAGCAGATGAGGGTTTTCGACGAGACCCTTCATGTCTCCCGCGTTGTTTTTTGTGATGATTCACATATTTTTCTATCAGGCGTCTCATTATATTTTAGGGAACCTGGGCACAAATTGCTGAATTATTCATGTAGGTGTCGCGGTGAGCTCTGATCTTTTTGGATTGAAGATTTTTAACAAGATATGTCCCATATTCCAATCATGTGATTGGGAATCGGGGCCGATCACGTCATTTTCGGAAGCGGGTAAAAAAGCCGGGTTTTTAAAATGTATATATATTTTTTAATTGTAATCACAAAACCTGCCATTGGCAATGATAGACGTCCAATACAGTTTGACTGGGAGGGCTGGCATACTTTGTATTTATTTTGACATTAATGAACGAACCTTTGCACAAGAAAGGGAAAATGCCCAGATAAAAGTCAAGAAAGTCACAATTGAGAGCTCAATTTATCTCATTGCTGTTATTTTTACATAAAAATTAAATTAATCCAGAGGTTTATTGCAAAAAATACAAACACAGTAGGTTCTATACTATATATCAGGGGTAGGGAACCTATGGCTCGGGAGCCACATGTGGCTCTTTTGATGGGTGGATCTGGCTCTCTGCTAACCTGTGAGCTAAAACATGGAAACCAGATACTACATCTAGAGCTGCTTTAATCTTCATTTTTTGCATTAGATTCTTCTGGAATGCATACTCTCTTATTACCAACTGCACAAGAATGTCAAAAGTAGTTTTTTCTACTTTAAAAGTGGTGAAATTACTAAAAACATAGGCACCCATTTACATGTATTTTGACTTAAATTTGGAGTATGGCTCTCAAGGAATAACATTAGAAAATATGATTTGTTTATGGGTCTCTTTGTAAAAAAGGTTCCCGACCCCTGCTATATAAATAAGCTTTGCACAGCAAAAATATCAAGAAAATCCCAATCGAGAGAGTCAATTTATCACATTGGGCTATTTTTTTGTAGTAAGAGATAATTCTGAGAGCTATATATTAAAATCTAATTTGTTTGCAACTTTTGCAAATTTTTGCTATTAACAGGCCTTTTTCTTGCTTTAAATGAATAATGAGCTATTTTAGTACAGTCAAACTTGCTTTGGCAAGTTTTTAAATTTCTCTAGTTTTTCTCTATTGTGAGAAATTCCCCGAGTGCGACGCTGCAAATTGTTAATAGTTTGATATTTTGAACTTAATCACAGCAGCAAATAAGCTTTTTCAATTACCAGAGATAATCATGACAATAATAACAGCAGGAATATTGTTATTTACTTATGGTTTTAATAACAATGCGCTACACAATTATTTGTTGACTCAGGCCTAACAGCTAATTATCACAATTTTTTTTTGGTTGCACAATCTAAGCCTCATCTCAGTATTTCCGTATCACGTTACGGTTTTTTAATCACAGGCTCACTGTTTTCTTAAATTAATCATGAAAAAACTGTAATTAACATATGAGCTTGTATTAAAAATTTAACACGGAAACAGGCATAACTCAAAGGCGTATTTCATACTGTTGTATTTTTACAAAGAATAAGGCTGTAATTGTAATGATATAAAAATTGTAAGAGCATTGTAAGTTAATAAATTGTGTGTGGGGGAATAAACTGCATAAAAAAATCTAAGAATTGCAATTTTAAAATCTTAAGTGATTTGTCAAATTGTTTGCAATTGTAATTATTAGGTCAAAACCTAAAATGTTGTTTGCTATAAAATAACAATACCACATGCAACTCATTCAATGCCATTGATGGGGAGTGTCGTCCAATCCAATTAAACTCTGAGGGATCAAAAGATGGATTTATTATAAATGAAAAAATGAATATATATCATGGATTAATTTCATGTTTTAACAGATTTTTTCATTAAGTAAAAATAAGTGCGGAGCTAGATTTTTTTTTTATTTTATTATATTTTTTTTTTTAACTTGCTCTCCTAAAATTTCAGTTTAGTAGCTAATTTGCTCCCAGATTTAAAAAAAAAAGTTATTTCACACGTAAGTATTTTCTTAAAGTTATCTGGTTGAAGTCATGGCCATGGGTCAAAAGATTAGATTAGATTAGATTTGATAACTTTATTCATCTCGTATTTGGGAAATGTCATTGTCACAGTAGCAAGAGGGTGAGAATACAGACAGACACAGACAGACACAGGAAAAGACATTTTAGATAAATAAATAGGTAATAAAAAAGTTAATAAATTAATAAATACAGTGGTACCTCGACATACGATCGTAATCCGTTCCGAGACTGAGCTCGTATGACGAGATTCTCGTAACTCAAGCGGACGTTTTCCATTGAAATTAATGGAAAACAAATTAATTCGTTCCAGCCCTCTGAAAAAACACCAAAAACAGGATATTGGATTGGAAAAAATGTTTTATTTCTTCTAATTCGCCATCTATTAACAAAGTAACACATAACTAGTGGTTTAATAGTAATAAAATGTGTTTAATCTAACTAAAATTGGGCAGATTTCGCCGACGGGAGACAGAAACGTTTGGGGCGTGGGGGGGGGGGGGGGGGGGGGTTCCTTTTTGTTCCCACGACAACGCACTCGTAAACGGAACAAACAAATTTAAATTAACTTGGATTAATATATACAGACACTCAAACATACGTTTAATGTAACTTTACACAAAACTGAATTCTAATTTTGTTGTAATCTTTTGTTACTTTCGTTTTCCGGGTTGGCGGTTTGCCACGCCTCCACCCTCACGTTCGCTATCGATGGACTGTTTGCTGTTGTATTGCCTTCAAAATATTCCCAAAATGATGCACACAAATGTCCTCACAATAGGATAATGCACGACCACTTGCCAACGAGAAATAGTCTTTAAGGAACGATCGCGGGAGCTTCTTTCCTTAGAAAGAATAACAGGAAATGCAATAGCTGAGCTTACCCACGTATTGATTGTGGGTAATGAAGTTTTATTCTGAGAAAGGTTGCCATTGCCTATGGGTGTTGTGTGCACGAGTATACTTCATTACCCAGAAAGCCCTCTTTTTGCCCGTGCATGCGCGTTGTGCGTTTCTTGGTCGTACGAGAAACTCATCTGAATTAATCGTTCCGTGCTCGTAGATATTGTTATACACGAAATATATGCAAAAAAGACAGTGCCATGGCCACCTGGCTTGGTCACATCACGAAATTTTGATCGCATGACGGGCGAATTATTCGATCGAAATTTCCGCCGTAAGACGAGAATTTTGTATGGCGAGCGGTCGTATGACGAGGTACCACTGTATATAAATAAATAAATAAGCATGTTGCTGAAATATACATGCATATATACACATAGATGTACATGTATAAAGCCCAACTTCTGCAAAGTCGATCTTGTTGACAAGACTGGGCCAAATGACCTAAGACAAAAAATAATGTTCATTAAATCACTTTAAAATCCACACACACTTCCTGTCAAAAGACACTGTGCAGGCCCATTTGTTTATTTAGTCTGTACTTTTTGTTCACTGGTGAGTGAAAGCAGGGTGTGTTTTGACATTTCTGTACAAAAATGGTCATCCGGGCCAAGGTGGTAATAGTTTTGGGATTTTTCGCCAATGAAATTTCACATACGATAACAACCTTGATCCGCACTTTGTGTCGGCTTCACTGTTGAGGCAATAGATGTTCAAAATATTCAATACAAAAGCCATCATGCAAGCTAGTATTGTTGTATTCCCCATGTTGGATCTCCTATGAAATGAACTCTTAATATGCTCTCTGATGTACCGCTGGGGGCAATTTCAGCTGAGGCGGCAAGTGATGACATCATAAACCATCAATTAATCTACTATGCAGAGGCAGAGCGAAGAGACTAACGACTAAAAGGAAACAAATGAAAAAATGAACGTCATTCATATTTCGTTGGGTGCTCAAATAAATAGACATGCGTATATTTACCATACGGAAACATTAATTCGGCTGCAATTGTCGAGCAAACCAAAATGGCTTTAAAAATGAATTCTTATTACGGTGATCACACAGTAACTTTCATCATTTACAACACACACATTTAATGCAGATTTATTGTCTATCAGCGTCCCTGGCAGTCTTAACCAGGGGTCTTCAAATTGTGGCAAAAGAGCCGCACGCGACCTTCTACTGTGGTTTTCGTGACATTGGAGTATGAATAATGAATATTTAATTCAAATTTTAATGAGCTCATTCATTTTTGAAGTGCGAGTCTAAATTTGAAGATAATGCTGCTCTTGTAGCGTCGCACCAAAATATTACAGGTCTACAAACCTGTAGGCTGTACACTGATTTTCATCTTATTTAAATATATTTCACTTTAAAAACCATTTATTTTTTAGAGCAGATCTGGTTCGTCAATCCGAGCCAACGACCTTTACTCACAAATCACAGTGATTCATTAGATCAATACAGCATACAGTCACTGTGTGACTTTTCAACATGTACAAAAGAACCTGAATTGGAACTCTATGTGGATGCAAATTCCAATTAGAATGAGCAGTGATGTCCTCAAGGAGCAGGATATGACATGACAGATACTCCAGCGAGTCTTTACATAAATTCCACGTTCAAGCCGCCCTCTTCCCCTCTCAAATGTTCGCCTCCACTTCCCGCAGGCGAGCGCTCACCCCTCCGATTTCCATGTCCCATCTCGGCGTTGTGCGCTCTCCCGAAATTAGCGGAGGCACAACTCTGCCCGCCTTTGATAAAGACTGAATAGCCGTGGCTCGCTATATTAGGATTAGTCTTTGCAAACAGATGTTCCTCTTGCCTGCAGTCTTAAAACTAGACCCCCCCCACCCCCTGGGCATAGACAAAGATTAGCATTAACCTGACTAAATGAACTTTACACTCTATTGCAGGCCTGCAGGGATAATACAACAAGTCGCACGCATTTATGTAACGTTTGTCTTTATTTTTATCATCCCCAAAGAAGGGAGTGTGAACTCGAAGCGCCTCTTGTCTTAACCGCTCGGCAAATTGTTACATCAGCGGCGGCCGACACGGGAGGAACCCAGCGTGACGTCGCCTATTGACCTGCTGATTAAGCAGAAGTCGTTATGGTCCGAGTTGATCCCGTCCGATCGCCGGTCCGCTGCGGCGTCTCTCGCGGCTGATTAATGCCAAGTGCGTCTCGGCGTCGTTCTTTGTAACGGCATCGAGCGCGCGCTTAACTTTATTTGCTCTCTGCGTCAACAGCCCGGCCCAAAGAGGTCCACGTATTGATCTGTTTTCTTTTGAAGCTCATTTTCCTTTGTTCTCGTGAGCTGAGAGGAGGGCCAAGACTTTCAGAGCTGAGAAGGTTCAGGTTGAAATTGTGTAAAGACTGTAAAGTGGGAGATTTAACAGGTCGATTTTATGCGCAGCCAACCTAGACGACTCCTCTCAACTGCTTTAAATGGAAGGAGAACAACTGGTATAAATGATCTTTATGTGAAAAACAGTTGTTCAATTCAGTCTCAGTCTGCAGAAAGTCCCCAACTTGTGGACTTCCTGTGTGTGGCTCCAGTTTCTTACCTAGTTCTACAATGTATTGTGTGTCTTGTGTGTCTTGCTACTGCAACCAAGAAATTACCCGAATACGGGATGTACAAAAGTTCTAAAAGTGATCGGAAATCGGGTTCGATTGCGTCATTTTCGGCGATTTGGAATTGGGCAAAAACATTGGCTTTTTATTTTGAAGTATTGACTCATTACCTGGTGGTGGCACAGAGGACGAGTGGTTAGCACATCTGCCTCACAGTTTTTTGAAAATTGCTTCATTGAATCCACTGCACTAATAAATCTGTTATATTGGATTGGATAACTTTATTCATCCCGTATTTGGGAAATTTCGTTGTCACAGTAGCAAGAGGGTGAGGATGCAGAAATAGGAAAGGCATTTTAGACATAAATAGATAGGTAATAAGTAAGTTAATAAATAAATACATGAATAAATAAGTGTGTTGCTGAGATACACACACACATATATATACATATACATATATACATATATATATTTATATATATATACTTATATATATATATATATATATATATATATATATACACATACATATATATACATATATATACATACATATGTACATACATACACATAGATGTACATGCATGCATACAGTAGGTCTTAACACTCAGCCATTTGTTTTGTTAAAAAGCCTGACAGCTGATGCGAGCCTGGCAGCTATAATATTGAGATAGCTTTGTTTTAGACAGGAAATATTGTTGTTTTTTTATAAATGAAATACATTCCTTATACTTCTGGATTAAGAAATGAAGAAATTAATTTCTTGCGCCAAAGGGATTATAGGTAACATCTCCCTCCCTTGTTTATCTGACCGTCGGGATTAGGCCAAAACTAGCAGGCGCTTGATTTTCATAAAACCTGACAGGGCAGAGCTTTAGTAAAAGAGGAAGCCGTCATATTTTGAGCGGATCCAAATGGCAGCGCTGATCTAGGAATGATCCTGAGTGACATTCAGTGGCATTTTATTGACGGAATGTTTGGTGCCTTTAGGTGATGGCACGAAGTCAGGGCAAGAAAGTGAGCCCTTCTCAATCATTCAAATTGCTTAATGAGCATTAATGAATAATACTTTTCACATACTGACTGTATACTAATGCAGGAAATGATTTATCTTGGTGTCTTTTGGATTAAAAAGAAAGAGCTCTTGGTTGAATAAGCTTTTATTGACTCAAAGGTGTTTTTAAATTACTTTTGGAAGAATTACTTGGCTTTATCATGTGCATGGGTAAATTAATTTTGTTGGATAAATTGAAAAGGCGCAAAATCTCCATTTTTTTGGGTGTGTAATGGTTAGCAAATCAAAATAAAGCCAGTATTTGCAGAAAGGGACAATTTATCAAGCGGGTAAAGTTTTAGCCAATCAACTGCAAGTATCCCAGATTGTCCATCGTTATTCATCGTCATATGTAGTTGCATCGCTAAGTGTAATTTTTTTGGTTCATAAATAATACTTATGCTCCAAAATGTATCCAGGGGCCACGATTTTATGCTCACTTTCATAACTCTAGCGGAAAAAATGACCTCAGAATTTTAGATATGGACGACTTAATCAAGTGAGAATGGAGATTTGTTCTCCTGCATATTTGATCTGCGCGGACCCAGTTGTTGAACCGTGCACGCCAGTGTTTTTTTTATTTTTCTTACTAAAATCCATTTCAGTATCGACATCCCGAAAATGAGTTTGCGAAGGCACGGTATTTCGAGAGGCTTGTTCTTATTCTCGACGCTAACGTCGGCAATCTTGTTTCGGACAACAATCTGAGGTCGACTGTATTTGAGTGCACAAATGCTTTTTTTTCCATCCAATAAGCACCTTATCTGCCCTGAGGCAATATTGAATGAATGCAGGGAGAAAAGTAGAAGCGATGTTGCCTTTGTTAATTCCTCCCTTTTTTGTAAATTCTTCTGCTGAGACTCCAAATCCTGCAAGCTCCTCTCGGTCTGGCTAATGGATATCTGTTGTTTCTTGATTGCTTTTGCGGTATACTGACGAAGGGCTATTGTCGTAGGATACACCCCAGCCCGACCGCTGGCTCCGTCACAGCTGCCTCCTCTGCGAGCACCGTTCAGGGCAAGCCGTCACTCCGCCGAATAAAGGGCCGAATTCACAGGAGCAAGAGCCTGGACAGCATTGACCTCATGGACTCCAATGTAAGTCATGTCAAAACATACCGATACATCACACTTCGTAGATTTACTTCATTATATTAACTGGGCTGCCACTCATTTGCAAAGCAATATGAATTCATTGTACTGAAAACCTGTCCATGTTTATATTTTCACTCGCATGGATCACGCATTCTCTTATGTGTTATGACGCAAATCCATCAGGTATTCCCATTTTTATTGTCACTTTTGTGGTTTAACACAGGTAGGGAGTGCATTTGGCATAAATCCCCAAATATAACGGTCCATTTTTTTGTTTTCATTGTGGAGAAAGTCCAACACCAGTTACTACTCGACACATTTAGTGCCCCATTGCCCTGTAAATTTTAAGATGAACAATAGACCCCCGAGGTGTTCCACCTGCCTTAAACCCCAGTTTTTCTAAGGCCCTGAGAGATCGTAACTCATGGTCTCAACTCTTCCAACTTGAATGAACCTAATTTTCAATTGTCCCAACAACATACCTGTCAACCTCGGCCAATTGCTCTCCTTATTAACGATTGCAATTCCCCTTATTAAGCGATAATAATCCATACAAATGCAACGCAGCACATATTTACTCACATAAGACATACCTTTTGTATGCACTAAATTCAAGATTCTGTAGATGACAGCTAAACAAAGAAGAAAGCTGGCTCTTCCAAGTTCAGACAAAAGATTTGCAATCACCATGGAAACAAAGCTTAACATCATAAATTGTATAGATATTCTGCATTCAGAAGTTAATCCGTCACGTGAAAAGGGCTAGCTCATCACCAAATGCAGTTTTGCGGTCACGCGGTCCTTACAAACTTCCGGTTCACATAAGACAAAAAATAGACACAATAATGTAACGAATTAGGTTGCATGTACGCTCCATGTTGGGCCTACAGTATACTCATATTTTGAACATGATGTGTAAATATACCATTGAAAACCCTCATTTTGCATCCACCTGGCAACAATAATGGTAAGTACAGCATCTCCCGCTTTTATCTAATGGCATTTTATGATGAATTTCCACTTTACCAGTCAAATCCGAATTAGGCACACGTTCGAGGTACATTACCAGTGTAGGATCGGAACTCGCTAGTAGTATCAATCATAGACTTAATTAAAAAAACAGAAATGGTGATATTATCTTACTATTTTATAGGATGTCCCCATTATAGTTGCCATGTTTTCCCTTTCCCTTACTATAATCTTTGGGAATGGAATCCAAAAATGCGACTTATATTTTTTATTGCTCTTCATTGTGTGTTCTTTGGGTGCTGCAACTTATACTCAGGTGCGACTTGTCCGAAAAATACGGTAGCATTTCCCAAAGTCAGATAGTTAGCATTTAAAATGGCTTCATCTTTGAGTCATATCATTGATCATATTTTTTTCCCCTGCATAATTAAACAAACGACTGGTAACGCATCATTTCTGCCGCATCGCCTTCTCATTATTGCATGATTTTTAGTGTGTAGTTAGTAGTAGTAGTAGTAGTAGTAGTTAGACAATCAAAAGTGGTGATGTAGCACAGGGCATAGGTTAATCTGGCCCTGAATTTCAACGCATATCAGCAGGCTACTTGATCTGGTCACAATTGTCCTTTTCAGCTCATTCCAGTTCATATCTGACACTCCCACAGAATTGCAATAGGCTGATATTATTAATGACATTTAGCAATATGCATGCTTCAAGCAATTGTGTATTCGCATGGACGTGAAAGATGGTGGATCAGCTGATTTAAGCATATTTTCAACCTCAGCCTAAGTCTGCAGAAGGTCCTAACCTTGTCCTCTGTGTGCTTCCAGCTTTATCTAGGTCTACATTGTCTTTTCCTGTGTCTGTGCTTGCTACTGCTACAAACTGAATTTCCCGAATACGGGACGGATAAAGGTTAATCTAGTAGTAGTAGTAGTATCATTGTCTTCTTGTATGTCATTGGTTGTTGCTCTTTGTTTGGTCCCAGACATTTTGTCAATGAAACAAAAATAGTTTTTTTTGGTTTTTAGCAGATGTCGATGTACTTCCTTGTTACCAGATGGAAGCGTGGATGTGTGGGAGGTGTAAGCCTCAGGGGTGTAATTTAGGAATGACAACTAAGCTAACTGTGAATTCAGCTCAATGCTCCACCTCATTAAAGTACATCAAAAGCAAGCAGGGGGGCTGCTTGAATTATTGATATCGGTGTTGGTCAGCAGTACTCTTGAGGCGGCTGGGAATTTGAATGACTCAAAGATAAAACATGAAAAAACATTAGTCAGCCAAAAACTGCTGGAAAGTGGGTTTGGAGAGATTGTGCTTTGGATTTTATTTTTATTTTTTTTACCGTATTTGTCAGGCCATTTTCAAAGTTCAACATCCCTCCGTGTAAAGCTAAAAATCTGACAATGTCATTTTAGACGTTTTTGATAGTCATTTTTTTTATTTAAAGAAAGGAAAGGTGCTTTAAATCTAACCAATAGGCAAATAGCTGTCTATTAATGATCGTAATGGATTTGTAGACTTTTTTACAAGCATTGTGATTTAGCATTTACACGTTACATTATATTTTGCATTATTTATACTAGTTTTAAAATATGAGCATTAGTTCGAAGCAGAATCGGCATCTGCAAAACATATCTAGATTGGATCGAAAATCAAAAAGTCCCCACCGAGACACCTATTATATGTCAAAATATTTTAAATACAAAGAAAACATCTAGATTGGATCGAAAATCAAAAAATCACTATTGAGACACCTATTATATTTTAAAATATTTTAAATAAAAACAAAGAGCAAATATTTGATTTATTTTTTCACTGTAACTGGATTTCAACCCCCCAAGACACAAAACATAAAATGTAGTGACTAAGCCTTAAAAAAAAAAAAAATGTAATAATAGTCATCACTGCCAGCACTCCTAATTAAAATAAAATGAACATTTATCACAGCCAGTGATTTTTGGAGGACCTGAGATTCCAAATATTATTAAAATATCCCCATCAAGCACAGCAGAAAGAATAAAATGGCAAATTGTCGATTGAATTGAGCCATTAACCAGACGCACCCCACTCATTACGTCCCGCCACTCAGCGGACCTTTCAAGCGGCTCTCCGGTGGGCCATCTCGACTGAAACTGAAGGCTTTTTTTTCACCCTCGGTGCGCCCTGCGCGTGTGCGCAAAGTTGCTGACGTAGCCAAAACGGGAATGCAGCTGATGGGAGAAGCGGTCCGCCTCACAATGAGTGATGAGACTGCAGGATGCTGAGCATGAGGAGCAGTCTTTATCGCGTCCCGTCACCGCCAAAGCGGAACCCGAGCGGGTGACGGCGGACTGATTTTAATTAGTCTGCTTGATGTTTCATTTGGGAAATCGATGGAGGTGCCTCGCTATCAGCAATCGCACACACCAAAAAACAAAATCAATACTAGAGCTGCATTGTAGTAGAAAAAGATGCGATATAGGTTGAGGGTGTTGAATATCATCAATTAGAAATTTAGATTTTTTTCCCTTGCCCCTAAAGCAAGGGTGTCAGCTTTGATGTCACCTTGATTTCACGTGGGCTGGACCATTTTAGATATAATATTTAGATTTTTTTTTAATAAATGGATTAAAAGAACTGGATTAAAAGCCCTGAATATTCAGTTTTTTTATAGATCTAAAACAATGTTTATTTGAGCTTTTTTAAATATATTTTTTGATTTTACAAAATGATTTTTTAACTAAAAACACAGAAAAAAATTGATTAAAAAATTACAATTATTGATTTAAAAGGGGGAAAATCTGGAAATTTAATCTACATCTATACTCTTCATTTTAATTTGATCCTAAAACAGAAAGTCGGCACTCATGATTTACTTTCCCGGGCCACACAAAATGATGCGGCTGGCCAGATTTGGCCCACGGGCCGCCACTTTGACACATGTGCCCTAAAGGAATTGTTTTCACAATTAAATGTATTAAATACACAAATTAATTGTAGTTAAATCTAAATAAGGACAGCAATAACTGCATTTTGCCCTTAAAATGTATCCCCTACATCTTTTTTTGTCGATGCAATCAAGAAATATGACAATGCTTTAACTGATCGCTATTAATGAATTTTTTTTATTGCTGACAACTCTCAAAAAGTTTTAGCTGATTTTCCACTGTTATCAGTGCGACTGTCTCAATTAATCGGGGAGTATTTATTGACAATTCATTTATAATTGTTGACCTAAAAATATCTCAATTCCTCTTTTATTGAGCCTCTTAATAACAGGAAATCGTCTTATTATTAAGTAAAAATAAATGAAAAAATACAGAGAGTAAATAATTTCAAAAAAAACTTTTTAATTTCAGGTTTAAAAGTGTAAAAAATAAGATTTCCTATGAAAACAAAGACAAATATATTTGGATTTTGTGTATTTAAAAAAATGGGGTCTGTAAATATGTTATACTTCAAGAGGTTTTCAGATATTTGTAATTATTCAAAATTTGATATTTGTGAACATCTGCCGTTCGCTTACATTACATAGAAATGCAGTACTCAAAATCCAAGTTTTTTTTTGGTGTCATTGTTTAATATCCAAATTGACATCTTAAATGTTGAGCCCTGAGTAATAAAACAGCAAATAACATTTGATTGGAATGCCCAGATTAAATAAATGAAGACACAATCAAATAATCAGCATTTATAGCACGTACATATTGCATACGCAATGACTGCAATGTCAATTGTTTTCTTTTTTTTCGATGTATTGTCTATGGTCCCTGAATACTTTGCTGTGTATGGATTGCTTGTTTTATTATTAGTTTTCACTCTGGATGGTCAGAAGAGGACCTTGGCAACCGGCCCACTCCGACTGTCATTTGTGTTGGCAAGCGGTGCGTGTGTGCACGGAGAGTTGGAATCAGATTTTAATGCTAAGGTTGCAGAAAACACATCCGGGGGGAACACCAGTCTTTTATGGACCCCATGCCGTTTTTTAACCAGTTTTAAAAGACTGCTTTAGCTGCTTGAAAATGAAGAGAGTTTATTTAAACATGCTACATTGTTTTGTTGTTATTGTGCATTTGCTATTTTACAGTAGTGATAACAATGCTATATTGATTTGTTCATCAGCTACTGGTAATTAATCTAATTTGTACTGAATCTCGGCGGTGTTTTTTTCAACAACCTGGCATCGTTTCCCCCTTTTTAAATATCAAAACTGCGGCAAAAATGTTTCAAATGACTTGCTTTTCTCTATCCATCAAGGAACTAAAGTGTCGAGAATGTGGAGTCAAATCATTCAAAGCATCCACATTTTCTTTTCACAAAAATGTTTAAAAACATGATATGAAGGGTGAAAAAATGAAACTATAAGATTTGAAAGAAAAGAAAATTGAATGCAACAAAAAAAAACTTTCTTTGAAATTTTCCCCATCTTTGCATGCCAAATAGCACAAAATAGTCTCCCAAATGCAGACAATTGATTGATACGAGATGTTTTTGGACGTCTATCGCCGTCAACGGCAAAGAGACATGATCGTTCTATGCCGGCCCTCCAGTCAAGGCTGAAATTGTCAGATATAGCCCCCCCCCCCCCCAAAAAGGCCCGGCGTAAGCATTTTTTGGCCTCTCAGTCAGAGTCAGAAAAGTGCTGCAGATGCATTTGCAGGGAGTGCGGCTGTGGCCGAACGAGACGATCTGCATATTCGGGGGGGCCGTCGGAGGGAGGGGGGAGTGGTCTCCCGTGTGAAGAAAGTGGTGAACCCAACCCAAAAGTGTGTGGAAAGCGGGGGTGGGCTGTGCAGGCTAATCACCATTCAACTGCGGCTTGCGATTTGTGGTTGGAGCATGTGATTTTCCTTCATTCGTTATCCTCACAAGGGTCTCAGGCAGGGGGTGCTGGAGCCTATCCCAGCTAACTACACGCACCAGGTGGGGACGAGGTGGGCACACTGAATCAATGGTCATCCAATCGCAGGGCACAAGGAGATGGACAAGCATTCACACTCACATTTATACCTATTATGCATGTCTTTGGGAGGTGGGAGGTACCCGGAGAAAAAACACACAAGCCCGGGGTCGAACCCTTGACCCCAGAACTGTGAGCCTCACGCTAACCACTCACCACCGGGCCGCCAGCATGAGATTTTCTCGAGGTGAAATAGGACTGTTGTGTAAGCTGAAGAGTAGAACAAATGTGTGGGTTTTTTTCGGAGTTGTTGGAGGGTGGCTTTTTTAGAGTTGGCCATCCGTGATATGTGCGTAGGTTGCGTGCGTGTGTGTGGCAACACGTGCTGCTCGGAGGGGACGGCAGATGTTGCGCTCCTTTCTGGAGGCGACTACTCAGGGGCCAGGCCTGTCTATTATGTGGCCGCCGTCCACGGGACATATGGAGGGTCACTCGGGGTACGTACGTGTCCAGTCATGAAATATTGAGCGGATGCAAAATTGATGGGGGGAAACAGCAATATTTTTTGTCACATTAAGCTTCAAACAATGTTAAAACCTGGTATTAATGGTGGAGTCAGTTTTTTGCATTCATTCATTTTCTGAGCCGCTTATCCTTACAAGGGTCGCGGGGGGTGCTGGAGCCTATCCCAGCTAACTATGCCAATTGCAGGGCACAAGGAGACCATTCACTCTCTCACTCATTAAATGGGGCAAGTCAGAGTGTTCATCCAGCCTACTCTGCATGTTTTTGGAATGTGGGAGGAAAGCGGAGTACCCGGACAAAAACCCAGGATTGGATTTTAGGGTGCTCAGGCTGATAAGCGAAGAACAGCTGGGCTGTTTTTCGGTTGCCGTTGAAGCTTTCTATCATTTGTCCTCGTACTGAAGGTGCCATAATGCATAAATTTTCAATTTACATAAATAATTTGAGTAAACGTCTTTCAAACCAAGGTCATTCATACTTGGTATTCTAGCCCTTTAAGGGATTTCTGCCCGCCCAAAGTCTTACATTGTTTAATCATGTGAATTGTTGAACGTGGAAATAATTTCTCACAGTACAAAATTCACATCCCTTGTTTATTCCTTACAGGATTGAGCATGAAGATTAAAAGCGAAGGAGCCTTCCCTGTGTGTACGTGGGTGTGTTTAGAGTAGAATACGTATGTGCGTCTCAATTGTTTTTCCGGTCAGGATTGTGTTGCTCACACGTAACAAATCATTGGACGAGGCAAGACTAGCGATGACATAAATCCCAACGAGTCTATTCGCTTACATGGCTGATTTATAAGCAGGGGGCAGAGCTGGACGGTAAGCGTCCTCAGCCTCAGCCGATTGGGGAAAACATGGAACGGAATCAAGCGTAAGGTCTTCATTTTCTAGACAAACATCTACTTAGGACTCACAACAACCTCTTGTTTTGATTTGGGATTTTCCCTCAAGTGCTCATCCATGTTATTTTCCCCCCTGTTGAGTACTGGGTCAAGTGAAGGTCGAGCACCTGGATGATGTCATCTTCGGGGGGGAGGAGAACGAAGCACGAGGAAGGTTGTGTGAAGACGAGCTAATCAATTGTAGTGCTTGTTGCTCACACTCATACCTGCTTTAGATTGGCTGATTGTTATGACGGGAATATGCGCTGTGCTCTCCGCTGTAATCAAATCAGGAGCATAAAAGCCAGGAACATTTTGTAGTCGCTTGACGACTGATTATTTGTTTTTTTTTTCATATGCAAGCAAAGTTTTCATGAGCATATATTGTGTGTTTTTTTTGTTTTAACTGCTCGCCCGCCATTGACGACAATGACTGCCTGAACGTCAGTGGCAGCTAATCACTTAAATTACACCAATATATTTAGAGGGACTGTTATTGAATTGAATGCTTTTATTGTCATTATACATATAGAATGACATTTAAAGCTTCACCACAAAGTGGACAAAAAAACAACAAACAAATAGACAAATAAGTAATAAATAAATAAGTAGTCACAACATAAATAAGTAGGGGAGAGCACAAATAACAACAACAAACAAACAAATAATTGATAAATCAGAATAAACTATCAATACATAATAATAAATAATCAATCATTAATTCTAAATAATCAATGAATAATAATAAATAAATAATACATAATAAATGAATAGTAATAAATAAATAATAATAAATTAATAGTAATAAATGAATTGTAATAAATAAATAATAATAAATGAATAGTAATAAATAAATAATAATAAATGAATAGTAATAAATAAATAATAATAAATAAATAATAATAAATATAATAATAAATAATAATAAATAAATAAGTAGTCAACATAGATAAATAGTCAACATAGATAAATAGTCAACATAGATAAATAGTCAACATAGATAAATAGTCAACATAGATAAATAGTCAACATAGATAAATAGTCAACATAGATAAATAGTCAACATGAAAAAGTGGTTACATAAGTACGTAAGTACAAAAGTGACTAAAGTGGTTAGCAGCCTATGGAGTTTTAGTGCAAGTACAAAATAAGTCTTGATGAGATCTTCCTAGGTGCAGAACTTGAGTTGAGTATGGTGACGGCTCTTAGGAAGAAATAGTCCTTGAGTCTGTTTGTCTTGGCTGTTATGGGCCTGTAGCGCCAACTAGAGGGCAACCGGTTGAAGAGGCAGGTGGAAGCCGGGATGTGTATTGTCTTTTATGATGCTCTTTGCCCTTCCTGGCCACCGGGATTTGTATTTTGGGCAAGGAGTATCTGGGGAAAACCCAAGCAAGCCCAGGGAGAACATGCAAAGTCCACACAGTTAGGGCCTCTCGGAGTTATGAGTTATGGTGAATCTTTTGAAGGAAAAGTGTGTGTGTCCGCACTGTGTATTCCCAAGCATGCCTGCTTTCTTACTAGCAGGTGCTTGCATCATCATGTAGCAGCATCATGTGTGACTGGACATGTGTGCATGTGTGTTGATGCCCTGGGAGGCGACCATATGCTGTTTGGACTCAGGAGCTTCAATCCCGGACGTCCCGCGGGCGACGGAAGCTCAACCGCTGGCTGCGTTGCGTCGTTAACAGCACGCAGATTCAAGCTTCTTTTTCTACTACTTTTACACATTTAGTACATTTAGTCTTGTATTGTTTTATTGGTAAGCCTGCACCACATTGTAGCGGAAGTCCTGCAGAGGGCAGAGTTCTTCTTGCTGAAGTGTCCCCATAACACGGGAGATTACGTTTCATATAAAATCATGTTGGCGTCCAGCGGGATGGGATTTATTTTCAATAAAATGGGTGTAATGTGTCAAGAAAGAGGAATTTGCTCTATAGATTCTTGGCAGGAATATTGCACCAGTCGAAGTTTGGATTCATCAATTATATTGTATATGGTGGTTTTTTTTTTGCAGACTCATTGTTCCTCCTTTCTTCGCTATGATATATTTGCCTTTTTGTGTTTTACTGTTCTTATTACTCACCACTGCCTGCCACAATCCTGTGGATCCATATTTATCACCAAAGTGTGGCATTTTCTACAAGAATGAAACCAAATATGCAAGTAAAAGCTACTTCAATGACCATTTAGGTAGTTGACATTTTTTTAATTTAGTTTGCTATCATTTCAATTCCAATTCCAGTTTAGCTTCCTAAACTGAAATTTCCACTTTCAAGAATTTAGCATGATGTCACGCTCAAAACCAAAACAAATCAACACACTGTTTTTTTGTGTGTGAAGATCTCACATTGGCATTCACTGATTGGAATTTTTTTTATTAGCTTAGCCAGGATAAACATACTTTGGGTGATTTGTTTTTGTACATGAGGCAGTGGTTGGATTCCCACAGATTTGGGATGTCTGCATTTACAGTGTCACATGATCCTGTGCGGTTATGTCTAGTCACCTGATCAGTCCGAGTTCTCTGGAAGCAAAAAAAATGAGATTATGGGTTGGAGATTATGAGCCGTCTGCAGTGTTGCAACAATTATTCGACTAATCCACTATCAAGTCAATCGTTAATTGTATAGACATATTGCTGACACAAAAAAATCATCTTTTTGAGACATTAAAAGACATTAATTTCTTTAGAATTTTGATGTATTTTATTGTTGCTTTTTTAATTTTGATTAAAACAAGAAAAATGATTAAAATACGTTTTTGTTTTTGTTCAAATTAATTGACAACTATTTTGATAATAGTTAATTATATATATATATATACTGTTGACATGAAAAAAAATATCATTTTGAGACATTAAATAACCTTTTTTTCCTTTGAATTTAAATGTATTTTATTGTTTTTGGGAGAGAACAAAATATTAAAAAGGAGACAACTTTACATTTTATTTTTTGTTCTAATTAATCGACAACGATCTTCTTTTTTACTTAATAACATGATTTCTTTTTTTTTTAAATCAACATTTTTTTCTTTGGAATTTAAATGTACTTTATTGTTTTGGGGACAAAAATTATTAAAAAGGAGAAAATATTATTATATTTTTGTTTTAAAGATATTGCTCATTTAGTTTTAATTGTATTGATTAAAACACATTTTCATAATGACAGCGAACGAGTTAGAGCTCTTCCTCGTGCCATTTCAAGTTGGGAAATTTGTCACAAAATGATGAAACTGGTGTTGTTGTGTTGCACGGCATGTGAAGCTCCCTCTGTGCTATCGGAGCCAGTGAGGCAAACACTGTGTAGCTTTAGCAGAGGGTATTTCAAGGGCTTCGGCAGAGGAAGATAAAGCAGCGTTAAGCTCACGTCAAAGCTGCGCACACTCTTTAAAGTTTGCTTGGTGCATTTCCACGGGGCCTTTCTGCTCCAATAGTTCAGCCGTACCGCATGAAAACAGATGATCACTCTCAGCCAATTCTTTAGAGCAGGGCTGTCAAGCATACGGCCCGGGGGCCACTAGTGGTCCGCCAGGAAGTCCGATCTGGCCCGTGGGGTTGTTCTAACTGACAGGCGATTTGAAGCTTATTCATACTGTACATACGAAATGAAATGCTCATCTTTTTTTTACATGGCTGCCGTGATAGCAGAATTTTGTGAGATTTGTGATCCAGTGCACAGTCCCATTGGTTCTTTGGCCCCTCCAGCCAAAACGTTGCCGTCAATGGCGACCATTGAGTTAACAGGAAACCTTCAAATACCAAAAGCCAACTGGAATTAGCCTGCAAAATGCCCCAAAATCAGCAGAAAGCGACCCATGAACAGGAAGTTCCTAAAACCAAGAGGAAAAAATCCAAACTTCACAGGATGCGACCCTAAAATGGCAACAAAGGGATGCAAAATGAACTAATTCCCTGCCATTGACAACGATAGATGTCCAATTCACTTAAACTACTTACGGATGCTCATCTTTCAGTGCTATTAACGGCGCTACACATCCAATCCGTTTGAACTCAAACCAGTAAATTAACTTTTTTTTATGCCAAAAATAACCTGGTCTCGCCCACAAGAGGTCTAGTTGTCCTGAATCTGGCCCGTGCACCAAACTGAGTTGCTTTAGAATAACACGTTGCTGCTTCGTGGCCTTCAAATTGAACCTTGAATCCTCGTGTTGATCCTCTATTGTTTCTCCACAGGATATCAATAAGACTTTGTTTCTCTAATCCTAACGACCTTGGCTGACATGCCTTCCCCCGGCCTTCGCTCCTCGTTATCCGCCGACGGAGTCTCCAACAAGTCTCCTTACGTCAGCAACATTGCGGGACCTCTGTGCTTCCCGGCATTAACAATTCAGCCCCCCCCCCCCAATAGTGCTCATTAGTGCCAAAGGTAGAGGTGACAAGAGCGGTCACAGGCTTCAATAGTGATAAAAAGATAAAAAGCACAACGGTGGGAGCTGCAGGGAAAGCACTAGAATACTTTTGAAGATGCGGCTCCAGTACATGCAACACAAACTGAAGAGGGGAAGGTTTGGCGCAGTGCACAATTTACATTTCACTGTATATTGATTAAATGTGAACACGGCGTGGAAAGCTGTTTTTTAAGCACCGCAACAGTGGGGTGGATTTTAGATCTATCCTTTCTGCAGGAGTCAGGGCAGTTTGTAGTATTCTTTTGCTTTAAAACATATCGCTCCATCATAAGCATCCTCCACACTATTATTTGTAAGAACAATCCGTCTGGATTCAAAGCCTTCAAAGGGATCAAAAGGATTGTCACTGGATTGGCTTGCACGCTGTCAGATGTACTTTGGGTGCCTTATTGCTGCATTTGGTGAAAATGTGTTGTGGATTTGAATGGTTGCGGGACTCGCCGTCAATGTTGTGGTCATTTTTACTTTTGTACAATTTCATCTATGTGTAGCAACTGGCATCAGGCCTTTGATATTTTTATTCAGGCATTTTTTTACTCTTTGGGTGGTGTATATATGATGTCGTGACTGCGCGTGATGGGTATTCACATATTGTAGTCACACTATTATTTACAGAAATCTATCTCTCTGGTTGGCTTTATTTATTCAGTGATGATAACAAAGTCATCAAATTTGGTTTAAGGGTGAGGTGTGTGTTTGTGCCAATTTCTTCAGGCGATTGGTAAACAATTTGCCTCAAAATTGGTTAAAATATATTAATACGAGGATTCTAAAGACTATAGTGAAAGGTAGAAAGGATTTCCATTGTTTGTATTGTCTTTGTACAGGACAGTGAATTTGTCTTGTTGTTCAGGGGCACTTATTTTGTATTTTAAATTTTTTAAAGCATTTTTTTCTCCTAGTTTAAAAAAAAATTGGTCGCAAATTGAACTGTGTTTGAGGATTTTTCATTTCGATTGTGAGTTACAGTTCATTTCATATATTGGAGGTCAAATGTATTGTGTACAACTGGTAAACACATGTTTTACTATCATACATATATAATTCAATTGAATGATGGTCCGGCTTTGTTCGGTGGCTATATATGGTTGTAGTACTTTCTGGGAAGGTGCATACATGACAAAAGAAACCACTAGTTTGTACATTTATTTAAGTGAATGATCAACAAATAGCCTGAAAATCGGTATACATTAAATATCCATCAGCCTCTCGGCTCGAAACGTGAACCACTCTTTATTTTCTAATTTACAGTCATCTAAGATGTAAAAATGATTTGTGTGTGGCCATACTGATGCGGCCGAGGGGGGCGCTAGAGATGAAATAAATAGCAGCTCTTTTTGGCTCGAGAGCAACAATGCTACATTATCACCAAAAACTCGATACGTTCTGCCCACTGCACATCAATTTATGAGCTCTCTGTTTGATTAGAGGGGTTTATAAGATAGTGTAGTAGTAACTGAGGCGACTCTCCTTGCATGCATAGACTGGAGTTAGTCACATTTGGTAAAGCACATTCATTTTGTGAGGTTAGTTTTTTTTCTCTTCCATATACTTTATGCAAATGGATACTCATAACAAGGAAGTCATTTAACAGCAGCCAGTTGATGTGCTGCATGCTTGTTGTTTTTTTCTAACAAATTCTAGCCCTTGTTGGACTCAAATAATTTATTGTGGATCTTGGATAAGCTGTACAGAAAAGGAATGTACGGATGAAAAGATGTTGACCTTTTTATAATCAGCCACACGACATATAGATGTTACACACCTCCATATCAACTGTATATAGGCTACTATAGTTTGTCAAACATATTTTATGATGGCAAATGGATTGCACGTAAAATTTATCATTTGTGAATTTGTTTTGACATGTGAATATGTATTAATACATAGTCAGAACACTTCACTAACTACTATACTGTGCTGCAGTGAGCTATCATAATGTGTTCTAGAAACCTATTTTTGACCACTAATTTGTATATATGTTAGCAATGTATAGTGACAAGGTGAATAGTGGAATATTTCTCCACTAGATGGCAAAAGACACAATTAATGAAAATTCTCTCCAATAATTTTATGCACTAATACTCTGAAGTTGATTTTTATTTTATAGCATTTAACTCATTGGCTGCCATTGACGGTGCTAGATATTCTCTCCATTTTATATGCAGACAATGAGTTAAAAAGAATGAAAGAAAAATCATTGGAGGCCAGAGTTATTCAGGTCAATTAATTTAGTTTTGTCTATGGTGTTGAAATGTATCATTTTAAGTATTTATTGAAAAATATTTATAAAATAATCATGGAGACTTGATGTACATGTACGTGGTCTTTATGGGGTTAATTGTTATTTTTGATTTATCGTAATTACCCTATGAAAGCTTAAATGTAAAATTAAACACGTCTTCAGGAAAGTAAATACTCGCCTGAAAATTGAACCGAAAATAGTATTTGCATTTTAAAGTCATGTATTTGGGGGTATTTAAGGTTTGCACTTATACATACAGTAAGCATGTTCGAATGCTCTTTATATAAGGCAATTTGCGCTGGATGCAGCCGCATCCATTCCACCGCAGATGGCGGGGTTTTGCACGCGTCGAGCAGACGTCGCAAAATATGTGTTGGAAGCTCAATGCGCAGCTTTCCAGCAGCTTTCCATCTCCAATCACGTCTTGCTCGCTACTATCGGTGCTCCTGCTGCTGTACTGCAGTTGCCGTGGACAGCCTCCGCTGCATCATCCCCCCTGCGGACTAGCCTGAATGGTTTGTTCCAGGCGAACCTGTCACTGTCACCGCGGCGGGCAAGCCAGCCAAAGTGTGCGCGCACAGGGGGTAGAAAGCAGGGAAGGAAGGCATCATCCACTGCCTGCCTGCCTGCCATTGCAGTGCGGCGGCTGCTGCTGCTGCAGCTCAGCGAGGATCTTTTCTTGCCTCTTTTTCGGGGAGGGTAGAAGATCGCCGCGCGGACCGTTGTTTATGCCAAGGTGAATATACATTTCTGGATGTGTCCGTCGTGCTGTCATCTCAGGTAACCGTTAGCCGGGACTAGCTAGCCCAGTCGCTGCCACAAAATGTCGGCCAGCAAAGGGGGCTTGATTGGACCGACCGAAGGGAGAAGGGGCCACGCGTTCAAAAAGTGTCGCGACGCCGTGATGATAGGGCGCTGAGTCAGAGATGTGACGTCGCGCTGTCAAGTTTAGGGCGAAGGTCGGACATTTGCGCTCCTTGTTTTGGTGATGGAACAGCTTGAGGGTCTCTTTGGGGAACGCTACTTAGCATTGGGCTATCATTAGCCCTTTAGCTGCTGAAGGTCCGACTGACTCGCACACGGTCCCGTTACTCGGATTTCCCATCCCAGGCATCCGCCGGGCTGTGTGAGCGCATCGGATGTGCCCGATGGTCCCTGTTTGGTGGGACGATTTAAGTCGAGTTAGTTTGGTGGACATCACTTGATGTTCTCAACAAATGGACTGCAGCCCAACCAAAGAACACCTGCCATCACCTGTTGAATATATCCAAACAGCATTACAGGTTAGCCTGGTGTAAAGCTAAGCCAACATTGTCTTCTGAAGTTCCCACTATTCATCACAAATAACTCATTATTGACCAAATCTATTTCAAATCAAGCTTTTATTTTTCTATTTCATCTGCTCAGAGTAGCTGTCTTACAGTGTTAATACATTGTAGTAGTAGTAGAGACCAAATAACTGTTTTTTTTGGTGCCCTTACAGTCAAAATGTATATGATGCATCTCTACCATTGCTACTGGCAGCCAATGAGGTCTAAGTGGTAGTTTTAAAAAGTTACTGTGAGGCTAATGTAAACAGCTTCTTTTTAGATTAACTCTAGTTCATATATTGCCGTCGATGCCAGTTAATTTATTCTGTAGTCCTTGTTTCCTTCATGCACACACAGTTCTTTAAGGCTGGGAATGCTTGTTTAATAGTTTTTGACCCTAGTTCAAATTTACAGTGGAATTAATACAATACACAATATTGTAACTAGGACAATGGATTGTTTTGAGAGTTGACAGACTAATTACTGTATTTTCTGCACCATAAGGTTCACCTTCAATAAATGGCCTATTTTGAAAACACTTTAAATGGATTGTATCCATTTCTATCAATGACTGCCAAATATGCTTCTCGATCTTAGCACATGACTTAAACACTAAACAGATCTTCTCAGAATCAACAGTGTGAGTATAAACAATTCCTGGTACTCTCAAAGACTATTTGATGACATGCGACTTTATCTATTGAGAAGCCACATCTATACATTTCAGTGGACGAAGCAAAATGCAAATTGTCCGTTACGCTGACATGAACCCTTTCTGTTGGGAGTCTTCAAGTGAACCAAAGCCTTCCAAAAATAGCCAGTGCACGCCTAGGAAGAGCATGCATACTACAGATATATATTTTAATTGTACTCCCATCTATGTTGAAGATAAGTAATGGTGTGTGCGTGGCATACACAGAGCAGGACCCACGACTCTATTGCCCTTCAAGGGCAGCCATACATGTTGTGATTTATGGCTTCCTAGCAGTCATGGAAGCAGTCGCAATCTTCTGAGTCCTGCTTTCAGAAGGACACATTCATGTCATGGTTTATATATAGGAATGGATTTATATTATTCCTTTATTAACTCATTGGCTGCCATTGATAGCAATTAGACGTCGAAGCCTTTTCAAGTTGGAGGGCTGCCAACCTCTCACAGTTGATATGGCTTGGACCTCTATCGCCATCAACAGGCACTGAAACATGGTCATTCACCCTCAACCTTCCCTGTTTGATTTAATTCCCTTTCATCAAAGGAATTGCTCCAGGAAGGGGTATGAGTTGTAAAATGTTCTATTGTACAGTACATTACAGTCGTAGTTGCAGTAATTCCTGAGGCATCCTTATGACGGAGATTGCTCAAAAATAGTTGCAACACATGACAATTTATCAAAGCGGAATTTGTCTGGGAAATGTAATAATTCACTTATCAGCACAAAACCTCCTTCTGGGGGATGCACAATCAAGCTTTCATCATGAATGCTTTTCCTGGCGGTGTTGTCCTCGTCCCACACACTGTGACAAAGACTAGGCAGGGTGCAGGTCAGCAGCTCTGCTTATCAGCGCATTCCTGCCGTCCTGGGCTCCATGTGGTCTGCTGATAACTTCCACTGGTCCTGATTGAGTGCTGGAGCTGATTTCCTGCTCTGTGGTTCTGGTCAGGATCAACAGCTCTGGTTGTGACTGGCTGGCTGTACTGGTGTTTAAAAAAAGAAGAAGCACCTTGCTGCAATGGCCTGTAGTTGTCAGTGCCCATAGTTGGCTTGGATAGGCTCCAGCACCCCCACAACTAAGCGTTAATGGGAATGAATGTACTTAGTTTTATTGCTTTTTTTTAAAGCGGCTAATTCTTTGAAGTCTGAATTTTTTGTGTTTAGTAGCTAATGTCATTTAAACAGTTGAATGAGGATTAAGCCCTGCACTAGCCGTGAATTGTCCTCGTGTTGAGCTTTCGGGTCATGTTATTCACAACAGAGCATTGCTTCCGCAAATGCCTGATACAGCATAGTCCTATTGTATAGTCCCGTAATGTCATTGGCTGTGACACCTGTCTTCTCAATGTGACCAGGAACGCCAGCTGCATTGCAAAGAGGAAGCTAACGTCAGCCTTCAATAACCGTGTGTAGTGAGCTAAGCTATTCCAGGAAGTTGTGAGGGAGAAAAACTCCACTCAGTCGTTCTCTCACGTTTCTCGTCAAGCCAGTTGACGGGGAACTGCCTCTGTCGACCTTGCGGCGCCGAACAAGCCCCCGCTTTGTTTTGAACTGTTAATAGATTTGGCATGGTTTTAGTCATACCACTGTTGGGTTTAATGATGTACTGTGCGTAATAGATGATGGGAGTAGGACTTTGCAGCTGAGGCCCAACGTGGCAATTTAACGGTTAAATCCGGTACAGCACTTTTCACTGCGGATGGGGGTTCACTAGCACAGTGGAGTCCCGAGCTATGGCAGAACTGCAGATCCCACACCGATCGTTGCCAAGCCAGAAGGGATTTGCTTCAATCCCATGAGCGTGTGAAGAGAGTGTCAGATGGAGGGATCCATTTTGGAAAAGGGTGTTCGGAAATGACGTCTCCCGCCTCCGCGTGCGAGGCCGAGGAACCTCTGGGACGTAGCTCCATCTGAGATGATAATTAACGTTGTCTATGAGTAGACAGACGCAAGTAATCCGTGGGCCTCGGGCTCCTTGAAGTGGTTGCCTTCGTCGTAGCTTCCCGTCGCTGAGTAAACTGCGTGTTATTAAAGTGGAGATGCCTATTCGTGTGGCTAGAACTGATCTTGATTTCTCTGTTTTTTACACTTTTAGTGTCTTTATCTGAATATTTATAAAATTTAACAGTTATCTATATAGCGGTAATCCATGAAGTGGCAGGAGTTTGCATTAATAAGTACCCAAGAAGAAAGAAACTGGTCTTTTAAAAGGGTTGGTGTTATATTTGCATTAGGTTTGTAGATTGTAAATTCACTTGAACTAATGATTTGCACTTTTTAATTTACCTCTGCATTAGCACTAGTTATGTCCTCCCAAAAGGTTTGAAATTGAATCAGCCTGTTGATCTAACCATACAGCGAACCACCATTTTGCCTCAGTTGCATGTCTTTTGTTGTTGTTGTTTTTCCTACTGTCCAAAGCATTTTTAGAATCTCACCAGATATGAAAATGTTTCTTCCTCCTTTGTGGTTTGGCTCATCATGCTCACTCATTGCTTCTATTGAACTCAATTACTTGGACCACCATTGGTAGGTAACATTTATCATTGAAGATTGAAATGCTCTGTCTGTAGGGCTATTTTCTCCTTTTTGACAATTGACATCAATTGCATACTTTTGGTATTTATTTCAAACTGAGCTTTTTTTTTAATGGGCAAAATTGTTCATTTCACTTCAAGGCAATATTGCCCAACCCTACAGTCAGCTGTGTCTTCCATCTGTGTTGTGCCTGCTCCCAAGTTGCCAGGTCGTAATCCCCCAAGCATGGCCCGAGTGTCTCGGTCATGCTGCCAGCATTGGCTCTGCCTTGTAGCACGAGGCTTGCGTTGGCACCCGTTATTTTTTCTCAGGCGGGACAAAAACATGTCAGTCAGTGCGCCGACTCAACAACTATTGGACTTTATTTTCATTTTGTTATGGTTTGTCTTTTACATGGTTTTGGATTGCTTATCACTATTTATTTAAATGGAGGTTTCCTTAAAAATGATGACAATCCTGTAAAACAAATGTTATTGTGTTTGAATTTACGGAATATATGTGGAACCTCTAATCGCTGTCAATGACACTGAAATAATCATTCATGCATCATGAAAATAAGATTTAGTGATGATTCCCTCACTATTTACATACTGGGAAAACGAAAACCAGTCAAAATGAATGGATGCCCACCACGTTCACTCGCCAAAGTTAAACTGTAAAAAGTCAATTTAGTTCATAAATCCAATTCCTGACAAGCACTGCAAATGTCAGGCTGCTTAAAAAACACTACAATGCTCCCTGTGGGTTACCCGAGCAACGAACGCTGCAGGACAAAACCCCAACGTGCACGCCTTCAAACGAGAAGGTGTCCCTCAAAATGGAGAAAGACTGAGACCAAAGCAAAGAAAGTACTTCAGATTGGATTCCAATCAATTTTGTGAACTTTTTACTCCGCTTGGATCTTTGTGTGCCCAAATGAGAAACATTAATTGGGTCGAAATGTCGTTGTGAAATCAAGTATCAGGTTTGCCTCGACTTAGTACAGCTATTTGACTTCTTTGTGTTTCCACGGCGCTGAGCTGTTTGGACGTGGCCGTAAATTAACCTTCCCTAAAGAGTGTTGGTTGGAATTTGCTCTTTTCTGCAGTCTTGTTAATATTCCGATGTCTTTCGCCCACCCCCCATCGCGCACAATTGCTGCAGTGCACTATATGTAGAAGGCTTGGGGACGGCGTGGGAGAAGCACTGTTCTCATTTAAACTTGCTCTCTCCCTCTTTTTGTGCCAAAAGCGGCATGAGGAGTTAACAACTATGGCTGCCAGGCCAAGAACGTGAGGGGCCCCTTGCTTGTGGCGATTTATGCCTTTGGGTATCTCAGTTAGAGTCTTGTTAGCCAAAACATTGTCCGGTTGCTGTGTTGGATGTGAATAGATTCGACGTTGCTGCGAACGTCAAAGTAACAGTAATCCGAATATGAAATATGAAGTTTTGTAAGAGCTATTAAAAATCAAGTGGGGAGGGCAGAGATCAGTTCAAGAAGGAGTGCTGGATGCACTGAGGACAAGGTTGCCCTTCCAATTGAAGGAGTTGACCTTCATCTCATCGTCTCAGGGGGTTAGCGTGACCGAGGCTGTACTTAAATATCATTGGCTCTCTCAGCGTGGTCTCATTTTTGTTTAGTAATTTTGTAAAATTGCGGTGTCAGTTGACTGACGGGCAATCAGAATTTCATTTGTGGCATGTCATTGTCACAAGAGAGAATGGCATAAAAATGTGACTGTCCTGCCATTTCTACTCGGATAATGTACGGCACGTGTCAAAGTCGCGGCCCGGGGGCCAAATCTGGCCCGCCGCATCATTTTGTGTGGCCCGGGAAAGTAAATCATGAGTGCCGACTTTCTCTTTTAGGATCAAATTAAAATGAAGAGTATAGATGTATATTAAATTTCCTGATTTTCCCCCTTTTAAATCAATAATTGTAATTTTTTAATTCATTTTTTCAGTTTTTAGTTCAAAAATCATTTTGTCAAATCTAAAAATATATTTTAAAAAAAAGCTAAAATAAACATTGTTTTAGATCTATAAAAAACTCAATATTCAGGCCTTTTAATCCATTTATAAAAAGTCTATCTAAGTTTATCTAAAATGGTCCGGCCGACATGAAATTGAGTTGACCTTAACGCGGCCCACGAACCAACCCGAGTCTGACACCCCTGATGTACGGGATACGTTTTTAGGTCAAAGGTCATAATTTGTTGAAACGAAAGAGTTCTATAACAAAAAGCATGCAATATATATACATCTCTGACCTTCATATTTTGTATTACTGGTTAATCAATCATATAATTGTGCCCAATACTGGGATTTTGGGGGGACCATTGTAAAATGAGTTGAATTTTGCGGTGAGAATATTATTTATGACATTTATGTTTGGTCTGTTGAGTTAAGTGATCTGTTGTCCTTGTCTTCTAGAGCGCAGCAATGGAGGAGACTGTCATTTGGGAACAGCACACTGTAACACTGCACAGGGTGAGTATTCTTTGCTAACTTTGACATGTACAGTAATCCCTCGATTATCGCGGTTAATGTAGACCAGACATGGCCGCGATAAACGAAAAAACGTGAAGTAGGGTCACCCCAATTTAAAAAATAAAATAAAAGATTTTTTTTTTACTTCAGTGCTGAGTCCTAGTAGCAAGCGGAGGACAGGGGAGGGGCTTCCGCTTGCAAGTTTCAGCATGGATTTTTACATTTTTAGGAACTTACACAACAACAAAAAATTAAGATTCCCCCAGAAACAAATCTGCGATGTAGTGAAACCGGGAAAGTTGAAGCCGCGATATTCGAGTGATTACTGTAAAGATCTTCCTTGAAAACTTTAGAAGAAAGCATAAATGGCATAATAACCGTCCCTCAACAAGAAAAAAATCAAAATTTCAGAAATTGCCTTTAATCAGTTGTAAACAGAAACATTGTTAATATCAATACAAATAAATGAGCTTTATTCTGTATTTATTTGTGAATCCAGGCACCAGGGTTTGGCTTCGGGATAGCCATATCAGGAGGCCGAGATAATCCTCATTTTCAAAGTGGCGAGACCTCCATCGTCATCTCGGATGTGCTAAAAGGCGGCCCAGCAGAAGGCCTACTGCAGTAAGTTATTCATTCCATAGTTTATCTATTCCTTATTTAGCTACACAATCTGATCCAGAAAGACTCCAGAATGTCTCCTCTTCTTTTACCCACCCTTAGGGAAAATGACAGAGTTGTCATGGTCAATGCTGTGTCCATGGATAATGTGGAGCATGCGTATGCAGTGCAGCAGCTTCGTAAAAGTGGGAAAATTGCCAAAATTGTGAGTTCAATCGTACTATTGTGTTTTGAAGCGTAGTATTCCAGTAATTCCAAAAATAGAAAATGGAACTCCCTGGAGCTAAGTGTGAGTTATGAAATTGGTTCTGGTACCGATCCTTTGCAATATCTTTTTTTATTTTGAGTAGACAATCAGACGGAAGAGGAAGGTGCACGTCCCCATGGGTCGTCTCGGGGAACGGGAAACCATGTCGGAGCACGACGAGGAAGAGGATAGTTATGACGAAGAGATATACGAGACGCGGAGCGGACGGAGCGGGGCGTACAGCGGCATGGGAGGAGCCATGGGTAGACGCAGCGGTAGGAGCTGCGGCCGGAGGGAGCGCGAACGTGAACGTAGCTGCTCGCGGGAGAGGAGTCTCTCGCCGCGTTCGGATCGCCGCTCGCACAACCTCCCTCCTCGGCCCGCCAAAGTCACGCTGGTCAAATCGCGCAAAAATGAAGGTGAGGCTCACAAAGTCGGAGATAGAAGCCAAATTGACCATTTCTGTCTTTTACATAAGTCGCACTAGCCAAAGAATACACAATGAAAATGAAAAAAAATATATATAAATAAATTGCACTCGAGTATACATTGCATTTTTGTGGGGGCAATTTTTTATTTCAGCAGAAACCAAGAACAAATATATGTTAAAGTAACAAAAGTAACATGGAGAACAGCAGGGCTAAATAGGCATTTGTTGACATTTTTCACATAACTATACTATGAAGACCCGAATAATTGTATGCCTACGATTATTTTTTCAACTCAAATTTTCGCATGCCTACGATTCTTATTCGGGTGCCTACGATTATTAATTTTTGCCTCAATTAAGTCCGTGCAGCAGCAACATTGTTCTATGTCATTAACTTTCTACGTGTAAAGCACACGTGCTGTTTTTACTAACGTACTAGTACTAGTAAGAATGTGCAATTGCCACTGGTAGAGTTGCAATATACATAATTACAATGTCATACCTGTCAACCTGGGCCAATTCCTCCCCGTATTAATGATTGGAATTCCCCGTATTAAGCAATAGAAAACCGTACAAATGCAACGCGGCACATATTTACTCACATAGGGTGCACGTAAAAGTGTTATGGTCGCGCCGCGTTGTCGTGACGCGACCGTGAATGTATTCGGACCCAAGCGCTATGACTCATAGCTGCTTAAATAACGAAACAGGAAATGATTTAATCATTTCCTGTTTCGTGTGAAAGGGGAATGCGTGTGCGCATATCATGCTTAAAGCATGACAATATTAGCAGTTCTGTTTAGACACTAATTATCTCGTGCCTACTAATATTCATTATTTTTGGAATTTTCCACTGCCTACTATTATTCCGGTGCCTACTATTATTAATTCATTTGGAATTTTCCACTCCCTACTATTATTCCAGTGCCTACTATTATTCGGGTCTTCATAGTAGCCTCAAAAAACAAAGCGTAAAACAGGCTGTTGGTGATCAGAGTGACAAAAGCAACATTTGAGTATTCGTATGCAAAGCCAAACTATGAAAAAGTGTGATTTGTAGTCTGGAAAATACTCTAGTCAACTGTTAATCCAGAAAAAAAATCACCTTCAATTTTATTTCTTCAGAGTGAATTAAAAGCATAGAAGGTTTTGGTTAACTTCCAGGGAAGGCAAAAGCAGCCACCCACAGCAGAATCCCAAGTTAACCAAATAAATCTTAGTCAAAACAGGAATTAATCTTCTTTAATCTTTACTGTTAATCCTTGAGGAAGCAGCGGGCGAACACAGTCGGTCTCCACGGGGCTGTTTTGTCAACTGTGTGCTGACCTTGTCTTTGTTGTCATTTACCAAGCAGAATATGGCCTGCGCTTGGCCAGCCACATCTTCGTCAAGGACATCTCCCCCGAGAGCCTCGCAGCCAGGGATGGAAACATCCAGGAGGGGGACGTTGTCTTGAAGGTGAGGGGGGGCTGGCGGGGAGATGTCCAATCATGTGAAAAATGGATGAAAAGACTGAATTTGTTGCTTGTGTCTTGGGAGGGAGGGATGGTTTGGTGGATGTCAAATTCAAAAGAAGCAGTCGCTTGGTGTCTTTTTACCTGTTTAGTGTTGTCAAATGTTGCATAACGGCACTTACAGATGCAGCCGGATGTGTCTCCAGAATCCCCTCTGTTCTCGCACTGCAAATAAAATAGCCGTTTGTGCTTAACAGGTACTTTCTGAACTGTAACGTTCTCAATTGATCGCTCAATCGAGTCTGTTCTCCCTTCTAATGCATTGGCCGCCACTTACGGCGATAGATGTCCAATTCATTTGACACTTCTCAGTGGAAATGATTGGATGTCTACCGCCATCACTGGCAGTGGAGGAGGGAATTTTAATTTCACTTGAAGGGATGGCGGCTGTTGCTGTTGATCTGCGTCCAATCATGAACATTAAAAACTCTACTAAGTGGCAATCGATGGGCGAAAAAAATGATTGACTGCGGAGGAAGCGTCACATCGTAGATAACAATCCGTCTTGTGGTTCCCGTAGATCAACGGCACAGTGACAGAGAACCTCTCCTTGATTGATGCCAAGAAGCTGATAGAAAGGTCAAAGGGCAAGCTAAAAATGGTTGTTCAGAGGGACGACAGGGCGACCTTGCTGAACATCCCTGACCTCGACGACAGCATTCCTTCAGCCAACGCCTCCGACAGAGACGGTGAAAGCGCCGTCAAGCGTTAACCGCTCACCGGCGGCAGCTTTTTAACAGCGACGCGTGCGTGTGTTATCAGACATTTCAGATATTCATTCTCTGGCGTCCGACCATTCCAATCGATCGCACGACAGAATTAGGAGCAGCCGCTCCCGCTCTCCAGACAGACGATCGGAACCCTCCGAGCACTCCAGACATTCGCCGCCTCAAATAAGCAATGGCAGGTAAAGACCAGACGCTCACAAATGATGCTACATCATACGTGAACATTCATCTTGATTTATGCTGGACAGTCTTTGATTTAAATGCCTCGTCAGCCTTCAGCTGCTCTGGTCAATTATTTGTCCTTAACCCTAGTAGTAAGCTATTAGACTAATAAATCCTTATACCAAATCAATATCATTTTGAAACATTTGTTTCCATGGACCCAAATTAGCATTTTTATTAAATCGTTCAATATGATTTTACTCTAAAATTAATGTGATTTACTTTTTTTTCCCTGTTCTTGACCAGTTGGAGAATACCGTAAGTTTCATGTAAATGTGATGTAGTTGTAGCTAGTAATGTTTAGCGTAATAGTGTACTTTAAATTTATGAAGTACCTCTATTTTTTTGTGACAGTCTTAAAGATAATTTCCAAACAAACCTTTTTTTTTGTAAACTGCAACATAGGATGTGAATATTTTCCCGTCCTTATTTGACAGATAAACTCTATACAAAAGAGGAAATGGTCTCTGGATCAGTTAAGTTAATGAAGGGACTAAATAAATGTGTTTAAGTGAGGCCCAAAGCAATGGAACAGTAATTCTAAAGGCCGAAACTGTTGACATCCCTCAGCCAGATACGGCAACATTGTATAAATTGTCATGCCACCTTTGACGTAAACAAGGTGGCATGTTGATGTCTTCATTTTGGGACGTTTCCAATCTCGAGTGTTTACGTGAATCTGATGGAGGATATTTTTTTTCAGTTGAGGCATACATTCTTTCCACTCAGTCAGTCTTAAGTGTCTGTGTGTTCACCTTGAAGAAGAAAGATAAAGATGCTCTATAAATAGAACATATTAAAGAGGGAGAAGTTGTGACCTTCAAGTCCAAGATACTGCCTCCTACTCCAGCTGTGAAATTGCTCTGTAATTATTTTTTCTGCTGCTTATGGAGTCAGAGAGAATCCATAAATTTCTATTTCAGTGTAATTCAGCCCTGCTTTTCTTTCTCCCAGGTCAGAAACGGGTGAACTGAACAAATCCATTTTCTTTTTTTCCACCTCAGTCACAGAAGTCGAGACGAGGAGAGAATATCTAAAGGGGCTTCAACACCAGCAAAGCTTCCGGAGGAAGTTCCTCTACCCAAGCCGAAAGAAGCGGCTCTTGTTCGAGATGAGAAACAACTTCCGCCGCTCCCAGGTCAAGCACACAAGCCTTTTCAATACACTTTTTCCTCAATGTGTTTTCTGTGTCATTTTCCACAGAACAGCTCTTAGTCACAAATCTTGATTCCTACCCCTACACCCCCCCCCCCCTTTTTTAATACATAAATTCCAAGAAAAAGTTCAGCTTCAGACGCCTGCTGAGCCAGGCTTAACTTGCCCGAAGCCAAGTGAAAATAAACCATATGATCTTATTTAGTCTGACGTCTCATTCCCGCCTGAAGCACTCTGCCTCCTTTCTGTTTGTCCTCCCTGCTCAAGACATTGTGTGCCTTCACTTTCTCTTACCATTATAGTGTTTTTTTTCTTTCCTATGTCTTATTTCTTATGACTGTACTCATCTCACTTTTCAATGACAGAGCCGAAGCCTGTGTACGCTCAGCCCGGTCAGCCTGACGTGGACCTGCCCGTCAGCCCGTCGGATGCCCCCGTGCCAAGTGTCGCTCACGATGACAGCATTCTTCGGTAATCTTGATCATAAACTAAGTGTGCACCAATCAATTGGTCTGTGAAGGCAATTTCAAATAGTCTGCTAGCTGTTTATTTTGCCGCCCCATCACTTTGTATTTTGTTGTGTGAGTCAATTCTGTTGTCAAGTCAATGCTCACATTTGGCTCATATTCAGAGTATTCAAGTAAAGATTTAGTGACTTTCATTTATAAGCTCAATTTAAAAGAAAATGAGTTTATCAATTGCCTTAAAGTCTTAAACGTTGTGATTCTCTATTTGTATAGCAAAATATTGCTAGTTTTGATGTGTTGTTTCCAGGTTCAATCATAAGTTTTGGGGACAACAATTGCATAGGCAATTTTTAAAAATAGTCTTAGTTCACAAGTGATTTCTTGTTTTACCATATTACAAGATTTCTTGGGAAATTACAGGTGCGTGTTGTCATCTATTAAAATTCACAAGTGATTTCTTGTTTTACCATATAACAAGATTTCTTGGGAAATGACAGGTGCGTGTTGTCATCTATTAAAATTATAGCATTTGATGTCTGTGATCGACCAAAAAACTGACCGGTGCACCCGTGTAATTCGCTATTTCCTCATGGGCTGCCATTGAAACTGATTTATTTCTAGCTAGCCCTCTAAATTAAAGTAAAAAGATTGAAGAATAAACAAAGTAGTCTCTGTTAACCTTTGTTTTGAGCAAAGAAAATTCCCCCTTCGTGCAATAAAGTCTTGACTGTTTTATTTGTGCTCTTTTTTTTCCAGGCCAAGCATGAAACTGGTGAAGTTCAAAAAGGGGGAAAGTGTGGGGCTGAGGCTGGCAGGGGGAAATGATGTTGGCATCTTTGTTGCCGGAGTGCTGGAGGATAGCCCAGCTGCAAAGGAGGGCCTGGAGGAGGGTGATCAAATTCTCAGGGTACGTTGTTTTTTTATTTTTATTTTTTAGACAGACCAAACCTTCTACAATTCTTGTGTTATGGATAATCTGGCATCTCCATGTGTTGTCTTCCTTTCCTCAGTGTGGCCACTAGGGGGTCCTAACTGACTTAATGAATGTTTTATTATACAGACGCTCCCCTACTTACGAACATTCAACTTACGAACAACGGTACATACGAACATGTCTGCAAATTGCGTTTAAGTCCAAAAATGTTCGCAAGTCCAATTTTGTATTTCGCGCCTTTTTCGGAGTAGTACTTCTTTCCGCCGCTAATACCGACGCCTGGCGCTGTGAGAGCTCAGCTCACCCAGCATCTACCTTCTTCTTCGTTGCAATGCGGAAGTGCGTGAATGTATCTCCAGTGTGCAAAGAACCTATTTCATTTGTATCATTAAATATCTCATGCATCCAATATTGAATATGGTTGGTAAAAAGCTAAAGGCTTCTATTGAGGGAGTTGCAAGGAAGAGGCAAGCCATTTCATTTGAAACGAGTGGCAATAAGAACGAAGCTTGATGCGCGTGAGAGTGGTGAGCGTTTCACGGGCATACAACTTGTCAGTACCATTTCTAAACAGAAAGATGGAGCAGCAGGACCCAAATATTGAACGTGTCACAAAGTTTGCAAATCAATTGAATGATGCCATACAGTGCTACCGCATCATTTATGATGAAAAAAAGAAGAAAACTGTGCAATCATCATTAGGTCGCTTCTTTTGGCCAGTTTCTAATACATAAATCTCTCTCTCTCTCTACAGTACTGTACATATTCTCTCCATTTTATTAAATGTTTTTTTTTTCAGTACAAACCAATGCGTGTTACTTATACAAGCCTTAAACATACAAATGCACTTATATAAACCTTCAGTATACTTATATCGGCCTTAAACATAAATTATAATAAAAAATATAGCACTGAATCAACTTACAAACAAATTCAACTTATGAACAATCGCTCGGAACCAATTGCGTTCGTAAGTAGGGGAGCGTCTGTACATTCAGTTTAAGCGTTCCCTTTTTTTTCCCCCTGTACAAGAACGATACAGGTTCAGAATTCTTGTTCCTCTTGACCAGTCGCTTAGCAATGACTTGGAAAGCACAAACAACAACTCAACTTGTTTTCTCTACTGTGTGTAGCATTTAAATTTGCTCTAAATCTTTTTGTTACACCAACTCTCTTAGGAATGGTTTGAATTTTTACACTGCAGAACTACTAGTTTCCCTAGCAAGGTGGAGAACAGAGCTAGGAATGTACAGTTAAACTAAGTGATTTTGGCTTTTACGTTTTTGACAAAAAAAACTAATGTTTTTAATTGCAGGTAAACAACGTCGATTTTGCAAACATAATCCGAGAGGAGGCTGTGCTGTTTCTTCTTGATCTTCCTAAAGGTGAAGAGGTCACCATTTTGGCTCAAAAGAAGAAAGATGGTATGTAAAGAGAGTAAGGCTATATTATGACTTCAGGTTTAATTATTGCTGTTTTATTTGGTTCTTTTTTTAAGTTTATCGGCGGATTGTGGAGTCGGATGTGGGTGACTCCTTTTACATCCGGACCCACTTTGAGTATGAAAAGGAATCTCCATACGGCTTAAGCTTTAACAAGGGTGAGGTGTTCCGTGTGGTGGATACTCTCTACAATGGCAAGTTAGGTTCCTGGCTTGCTATCCGCATTGGCAAGAACCATCAGGAGGTGGAGAGGGGAATCATCCCCAACAAAAACAGGTGATCTTATTCGTCACAAATTTGATAAAACTTCCCCGGAATGACATATTTCTGATTCGACTCAAATTGGGATTCTCATTCCACATTTGTAATCAGTTTGCTACTTGTAAACAGTTATAATTAAGTAGCCATATCCTTTGTAAAAACACAATAGTTTTAAATTTTAATTGTAGTCATGCCTGTTTTGTTCATTTGTCATTGTACGTCAATAATTGGATTTTTATTTTTTAAACAAGTGCATATAAGTATGGCATTTTTTACATTTGTTTTTCCGAAAACGGCTAATCTGTAGAGACAAACTAAGATATATTTTGGATTCTGCACTGAAAAAGTCGTGAGGAAACGACTGTCAGCCCAAAATTAAACAAAAAGCTTCCTTCCCAGGGTTATGCAATGGAGCCTTCAGTGGTCTAGTGTCTGGTCTATTTTGACATTAGCAGGAGCCTTGGCATTAAAAAAATAGACATTTAAAATGAATGGACCAAGGGATGTTACGTCTTATATATTTCAAATCTGTCATTTCCTTGAAATGCTTATCGTAGCTGGCAGTATTTGAGAATAACAATGCCAAGTAAATGACACATCCATTATCTTTTGCATCAAGTGCTCTCTAACTCCCTGCAATATGTCAACAGAGCGGAGCAGCTCTCCAGCGTACAATATACACTCCCCAAAACAGCCGGGGGCGACAGGGCAGACTTCTGGAGGTTCCGGGGTCTCCGCAGTTCAAAGAGGAACCTCAGGAAAAGCAGAGAAGATCTTTCATCGCAGCCAGTTCAGACAAAGTTCCCAGCCTATGAGCGAGTCGTATTGAGAGAAGGTGACAAATGTATAACTGCAGCGAGCACAATATCAAATCTCACATCCAATTTTTGAAAAGTCAAATGTTCTCATTTTGGTTTTAGCTGGTTTCTTACGCCCCGTGGTCATATTTGGACCAATTGCCGACGTCGCACGGGAAAAACTCGCAAGAGAAGAGCCGGATCTTTTTGAGCTCGCAAGTAAGTTAAACCTGCAAAAACTGCAATATGGTGACTAATGCTGTAATGTTATCCCTTATTGCCTTGCGATTGGTTGGCCACCATTTCAGGGTGTCCAATCCCGCAGGTCCGGTGCCCAAAGTCAGCTGGAATAGGCTCCAACGAGCCTGGTGAGGATAAGCAGTTGAGAATTCTTTTTTGATGTTTTTCAGAGAGCGAGCCCAGAGATGCAGGAACCGACCAGAGAAGTTCAGGAATCATACGTCTTCACACCATCAAACAAATCATAGACCGAGTGAGTGGATATCCTGCACAGGTTGTTCTTATTTCATGGCCCGGACTCACCTCTTCTTCTTCTCTCCTCTTTTCAAGGACAAACACGCTGTGTTGGACATCACCCCAAATGCCGTGGACAGGCTGAACTATGCTCAGTGGTACCCAATCGTAGTCTTCCTCAATCCTGACAACAAGCAGGGTGTGAAGAACATGAGGACAAGGTTGTGTCCAGAATCCAGGAAAAGTGCCAGGAAACTGTACGAGCGAGCCATCAAACTGAGGAAGAACAATCATCACCTGTTCACCAGTGAGTGGTTACCGAGAATTTTACAAGGTGCTAAAAAGCCGAGTTCTTTCCTTTCCGATAATGACCCCAAATTGTTTTTTTATAGCCACCATTAACTTGAACAATATGAATGACGGTTGGTACGGCGCTCTTAAAGAGACAATCCAACAGCAACAGAACCAGCTGGTGTGGGTGTCTGAGGGAAAGGTGAGGAATGGCTTTCCTAGATTTTGGAAATCTTTAATAGGCTGCCAGGAAGCTGTCATGACAATTACCTGTGGTTTAATCACCAATTTAATGGCAGAATGAAATAAGATGCCATAGATTCTTTATGATGTTTCCTGCCAAGTACAAAGCCTGTCGCCAGTCGATTTCAGGCAGATTCAAGGGCCTCCATTTCATTTCATTTGATATAACGTTCATATTTAACACCGTCAGTTACATTTCACGTACTACAAAGCAATTTTGAAATTTTTGTTTCCAAAACATTTGAATGACAACCATACTTGCTTTGCCTTTGGATCGATTTGATTGCATCGTTGTTTCACCGTTTGATGTATTGATCCAGAAACAGGCATTGTTACATCTCTAAGTTGAACTAAAGGGGTGAATTACCAATGTCATGACAATCTAATATTGAGCCCTTATAAAAAAGTCCAATCCAGAGATTGAAAGGTTTCTCCCCAGGCGGACGGCACCACCGAAGACGACCTGGACATCCACGACGACCGCCTGTCCTACCTGTCGGCGCCAGGTAGCGAGTACTCCATGTACAGCACCGACAGCCGCCACACGTCGGACTACGAGGACACGGACACGGAGGGCGGAGCTTACACCGACCAGGAGCTGGACGAGACGCTCAACGACGAGGTCGGTCTGCCGACGGAGCCCGCCATCACGCGGTCTTCCGAGCCCGTGAGGGAAGACCCGCCCGTCATTCAGGACACCCCCGGTTACCCCGGATACCAGCACCCCGTGCCGCCCGACCCGGCGAATCGCATAGACCCCACTGGCTTCAAGTTGCCGTCCCCGCAGCAGGTAATGTTGCTCGCTAACATCGTAAACAAATGAGGTGTGGCCCCCTATGGGGCGGGAGGGGGATAAATTAGCGCATATTATTAACATTTTATTAGGGTTTTATGTCTTTTATCATCTCGGTTGGCGGCTAAGACCATGTCCACACATTGAATAAGAAACGACTGGTATTGAGTTTTGTATGCGCTTAAGCCCATTTATCTACATAACATTTTGGTAAAACTTATATTCAATGCTAAAAGTAACAAAGTAGTATCATGATCTCACTATTACGGGTTTGACATACCAATTGCATCATAGTATTTTGTGGTATAGTAATATAATATCACGTCAAATTACGTAGCGCATTTGTGCTGAAATAGCATCACAATTTGCGGTTAGCCGAACCTGTTGGTCGCAAGGACGATTATGTTTTCCAAATGGCATATTTGTTGAAAAATATGTGATCCTTGCCTCCAAAAACCAGACGCTATTTTTCTTGTATCATCATTTTGTTATAATAGATATAATCTGGAGGTTTTATGGATTAACTATCAGAAGAAGAAAGACACTTGAAGTTGTTTGCCTGTTCTTTTGTCGTTCTTCAGTCGTCACAAGCATTGAAACCCCAATTGCCCAACAGTCAGCTGTTTTGGAGTGGCTTTCACAGAGTTTCCGGGTTTTAGCCAGCAAATGGTAGTCTCACATTTGTGGAAGTACCGTTTACATTTTGTAAAAAAAAATGGTGGACATAGCCTAAGCAATAAACACAATTTAGATCGTAAACTATCAGGTAACACGAGTAGTTTTGATGACATGAAGCGACTGGGTTATGTCGTGATCCCAGCAGACATTTGCAAAATGCCCTGGGCTGGCGTCACGAGAAGGAAATGTGGAGCTGTTGGGTTTTACTTTGTGTGCCCTTGGCGAGCTGTCTTTGTAAATGTCTTTTAACAGCAAGAGGAGGCCTCTCTGCCTGCAGCGGCGGTAGCGCCCCCTGCTGTTGATCAGCTTGTCCCGCTAGAGGCTTTGCAGCTGGAGGGCCCCGCTGCAGCCGCAGCTCCTCCTCAGGCTGACTCACTTAGCAGCCCCAGCCCTGCCCCTGAGCTTATTCGTCCCCCACCGCCACCGCCACCATACGAACCCCACCCGGCTGGAGCGCCCGGTCCAGAAGCCAAGGTACCCGCTGTTTGAACCGGTTGCCCACTTGGACCGGGCCTGGGCCTCAGTCTGCCGTCTTCACTGCCTGTCTTCTCGCACACGCTTTCCACTCGCTCTCTGCATGAATCGCCCACCCACCGAGCCCACCGTGTGCATCTGGCTCCCAGACAATGTGCGACGTATTCGTCCGCATGCACAATGGCGAGACCAGAAGGACTGGTGAATCGTCCCGGGGGTGAAGACCGTCCGCAACCGGCCTTAACTCTTGCCTTTTCACTTCCTTTGCATGGCTCTATATGAAAGTTTTGGGTTCCTTTTTGAGCTTTTAACTCTCTCTTCTTTATGTAGATGAGTCAAACGAGCACTTGGAGTGAGTGGCATTATCGTTGGTGTGTCGTGTAGTAGTGGCAGTAGTTGGACGTTGCATTATAGATCCAAACTGAATGTGCATGATGAAAGCTAACCTGCAGACAGTACTCTTGATAACTCTCCAACTATTCTGCCTATGGAATAGAAAACTTGGGCACATGCTTTTTTATTGATTTTTTTTTATTTTTATTCACGCGCTGTTTTCTAAGCTGATGAATATACCGAGGGAACTTTCTTCCTTAGGAAGTGCCGCAACTCAACTTGCTGTCTACAGGCTACACATCATACGTTTGAGATGAAGCCTTTCAGAAAAGAATTGTTTGGGTTGTGAAACCTGCAAAAAGAAAGCACCTTTGAATGATCAGCATTCTTGAAAGGCATCTTGTCAAATGGGCATTCGGAACTTTTGAAAAGAACAAATGTTTGCTCGTCTAATTTGCACCTTGCCAATGTTCCTTATGCCATTTGGAAAGTGGGACTTTCAAAGTGAATTTCAAATTTTCAAAAACATTTTTTGCTGGGGATTCCGTCGATCTATCCTCGAGCACAGTTCAACGCGTGGCGTCATCGCCAAGCAAATCATTCCTTCCGTATCTTTTCTTGCCAGATGTACAAAAAAAACCTGTACAATATGGAGGATCCTGTGCGGGCGAACCACGGAATGAAGCAGTCCATCAGCTACAGTCACCAGCCGCCGTACCAGGACAAGCAGCCATACCGAGAATACGACCACCCGCCTTACGGTTACGACGGGGGCGGCTTCCCCGAACCAAAGTCTCACAACGCCGACCCTCACGTACGCTACGAGACCCGTGTGCCTCCATACAACGAGCAGTGGTCCCCCTACGACCAGCAGACCTCGCCCTCCCAGCCCGGCCACCAGCAGCCCGTCGGCTACAACCCCCGACCGTACGAGGACGGGCCCGGGAGGGATTACAGCCCACCTCGCCCTCGTTACGAAGACCCGCTACCCGTGGGATACGGGGCCCGCCACGGCAAACCCTTCCGTTACGACGAAGCGCCCCCGCCGCCGCTCCCCGCCGGCTACGATGCCCGCTACCCTTACGAGGCGGACAGCCCCAACCTTCCGGTGAACTCTCCAGAACCCCCCAAGCAGTACTACGGCGACTCCGGTCAAAAGCCTTCCTACATGCCGCATCGGGTCTTCAAGGCGGGGCCACACGAGGCCGCCGTTAACTCTGAAGCGCCCATTCTCCCTCCCAAAACGGAGACCCTCACGTCCCCGAGTGAGTCGGCGGGCACTCCCGGATCCAAAACGTTGTCGCCACTCCAACGGGAAGACCCGGACGAAGACCCGGCCATGAAACCGCAGTCGGTGCTCAACAGAGTGAAGATGTTTGAAAATAAACGTTCCGTTTCCATGGACCGGGCGAAGGAAGGAGAATCGTCCGTTCTCAGGGTAATTTTCAACTCTCATTACAAAATGGAAAAAAATGGGTTTCTTCTTTTTAATGGATTCAACTCATCTTTCAGCTGGGATGCGGATGATAAGAAACGTTGTCTGTCCCTTCGAGGAAATGCATCAGCAACAGTAATCCTTAATAAATGATCCTTATTTTTTTCTTGTCTTTCAGCCTGCAGATGTCCCCAAGCCTTCAAGTGCACCAGGTCCTGTCCTCAAGGCAAATTCACTCAGCAACCTGGAGCAAGAAAGGCCCTCTTACAGGTATATTGGGGTCATTAGATGATAATTAAAAAGATGCATTTGGGATAGTTTCGAGTTTGTTGTTGTTTGTTTCTTCCTCTTTAGAGCTCCTGAGCCCCAGAGGCCTCACACAAAACCGCTTGATGACGTCACCCGTAGCAATCATTACGATCCGGAGGAGGACGAGGAGTACTACAGGAAACAGTTATCCTACTTTGACCGTCGAAGCTTTGACAGCAAAGCCACGGGCCAACCCAGTCCTGGCATGAACCGCTTCCACGATCTGGCCAAACCAGCTCAACTGTCTTACCCGTACAACAGGTAGGGGGGAAAAATGCTTTCCTTTTTGCCTTTTTATTTAACCGTCATACATGTCTTCCCTTACTCATCCTTTTCATTCCCTCCTAAATCAGAGTGGAGTCTGTTGAGAAAGTGAGTCCAGGGGAGAAGCGATTTGATGTCCTACCTCAGATTAGCCCTTCTTTTCAGTACGGCCCCCCCGGTTCTGCCATCCCTCCCAATACACTGGCCAAACTCAGTCCGAGTGATGGTAAGTTCTCACCTGACCCACTTGGCAGGGTGGCAAACTCGTGATTTTTGCAGCTTCCTCCAAAAGGCCTGCCAACTATTTTGATTGTACATGAGTTGTCTAGACACATAGTTTTTAACCTTTATTAACCTGCTTTTATTTTCAACCTCTTAACCCTTTGACTACCTGAAGCACATTTTTGAGAAAAATAAAAGTCTCGTGACAGGCCAAAACAGCAAAAAAAATGCATGGGATGCCAAAAAAGATTTTGTAGTTTGCGCCCTGTAAAAATGAAAAATAATGTTTTAAGTCCTTCAGCTACTGCTGAATGAATGTAAACAAAAGACAGACTTTTTTTCACCTTTTAAAATTCAAAAAGTTTATTTTTCAAGAAAAGGTATTGATAATAAATGGATTAATTCTCTCAGAAAGCTAATATTGGTTTATTTGGATGGGAAATCCAGATAATGATGCAAAAGAAAGAGGAAAGAGAGGCTTCATCATATATTATAAGTAAAATAAATGTTATTCCAAATCATCAATCTTTAATTGCATTTTTTTTAATTTAGATATTTTATTTTTAAAAAAAAAGATTCTTTTTTCTGTGACCCTTGGGAGGATAAATGAATGGGGGGGGGGGGGGGGGGGGGGGGGGCTTAAAACTAGAAATGTTCTCTTTAAATGCATGTTTTGATTCTGAAAGAAAAATTCTCAAAATTCCAAATGGATTTAACCTTTATTTGGTGGATGGCTCCAAAACATTGACTTTCTTTTCTATCATCCAGGGAATTCCATCCCCGATCCGCTGAGCTCCCCCAATCCCAAAGCCGACCCGGCGGCAATCCGACCCCTCGGCCGGGACGAAGCCGCCCCCGTGGGCTACCCTCCACCGAGGCCCCCGGCCGACAAGTCCCCGGTCAACGGCACGGACTCGGCGCCCCCGAAGAGCGCGGGCGCTCCCTTTCCCGGCGGCGGCGGTTACCACCGCTACGTCCCCAAACCGTACACCAGCTCGGCGCGGCCGTTCGAGCGCAAGTTCGAGAGCCCCAAGTTCAACCACAACCTGCTGCCCAACGACACGCCGGTGAAAACGGAGCCCCCCGGCCCCCCCACCAACGGCAAGCCGCAGCTGTCGCCTCAGCCGGTGGAGCACGACAGCGGCCTGGACACCTTCACCCGCACCGTAGACAACAGGCCCAAGTACCAGCACAATAACATCAACGCCATCCCCAAAGCCATTCCCGTGAGGTGAGGCGCGGGCGCCTTTTTCCGTTCGCATGCCGCCGCGTTCCGACCCCAACCACCCCATTGACCAGTCCCACCGGCCGCGCAGCCCCGGCGCGCTGGATGACGAGGAGGAGGAGGAAGGACACACGGTGGTGGCCTCGGCCCGAGGCGTCTTCAACTGCAACGGCGGCGTGCTGAGCTCCATCGAGACGGGCGTCAGCATTATCATCCCGCAGGGCGCCGTCCCGGAGAACGTGGAGCAAGAGATTTACTTCAAAGTGTGCCGCGACAACAGCATTCTGCCCCCCCTCGACAAGGAGAAAGGTCAGTCTCTCCCGTGCGGTGTGGAACGCGGATTTTTTTTTCTGTTAGCAAGTCACGACGTACGTGACAGGTCATGTGGCGAGTGGTTAGCGCAGGGGTGGGCAAACTATTCCACCAAGGGCCGCAGAGGGTGCAGGTTTTCATTCCAACTCATAAAGTGGACACCTTTTCACCTCCGTCTCAGTCTGCAGAAGTTCCCCACCTTTTGGGCTTCCTGTGTGTGGCTCCAGTTATTTTACCTAGGTCTACAATGTCTTGTGTGTCTTGTGTCTGTCTTGCTACTGCAACCAAGAAATTTCCCAAATATGGGATGAACTAAAGTTCTAACCTAACAAATCTAGTGTCCTACAAGTGCAATCAGTGGATGGCAGTCAGGTGCTTCTTGTTTTCTGCAGAAATCTCATTGGTCAAAGTGTCTGGGCAGGATTGGTTGGATTGGATTGGATAACTTTATTCATCCCGTATTGAACAAAAACCTGAACCCACAGCGGCCCTCAAAGACCGGTTTGTCCACCCATGGGTTAGCGCGTCGGCGTCACAGTTGTGAGATGGAGGGTTAAATCCCTGATGGGTCCTGACTTTCCTGTGCAGAGTTTGCATGTTCTCCCGTGCCTGCGTTGTTTTTCTCCGGGTACTCGCGTTTCCTCCCACACCCTAAAAACATGCAGAACAATCTAAATTGCCCCTAGATATAAGTGTGAGCATGAATGGTTGTCCGTCTCCTTGTGCCCTGCGATTGGATGGCCACCAATTAGGCTCCGGCACCCCAACGACCCTTGTGAGGATGAGCGGTTCGGAAAATGAATTTTTACTGGTCTGCACAAAATATCCCTCATTTCTCACAACCGACTGAACTCGTTTGCTACCATTGACGGCGTTAGACATCCAGTCCATTAGACTGTGAGGGGCTCGCTGCCGGACCCTCCCGATCGACAGGGGTTGGAAGGTTGGACGTCCATGGCAGTGGCACTGAAAGTTGCAATTGTGAAATGTTCTCAGGAGAAACGCTGCTAAGTCCGCTGGTGATGTGCGGCCCTCACGGCCTGAAGTTCCTGAAGCCAGTGGAGCTGCGCTTACCTCACTGTGCGTCCATGACCCCTGATGGTTGGTCTTTTGCTCTAAAATCCTCCGACTCCTCGTCGGGTACGCTGTCCTCTCTGTCTCTCTCTCTCCAAGTTGCATGATCAATCACTTTCTTTTTCCACATCGCCGCTTTTTGTCGATTTTTCTCATTCTCACGTTTTCATCAAACACTCACAAGTAGGCGGAAAACTGGGTTGGTTGTCACACTTGCCCTATTTTGACCATCAGAGAGCGGTGTTGCACAGGGATTACAGCAATTTTAAAAAAGTGTTTTTACTGTGGCGTTTCGCGTCATGTCGAAGATTATTTAACAGTTAAAAATAATGATTTAATTATTAAGGTGTACATAAGCTTTTACCTAATAGGTTTCTTGTTATAAAAGTGATACTATTAAAATGTATGGATTTGTGATGCACGGCTAGCCTGTTGCATCCTGTTAGTTGCTCAATTGGACATCTATCACACTCAATGCTATATATATTTTATCTGCTAATATCTAAATATCTCAAAACTGACAGTTTCCTTATCATGGGTCTTAAGGATCAACCTTTTGATGAAGTCTTCCTTGGAAGTGTGAAAAAAACAACCACTCCCAGAAAAAAGAATTTCAAAAATGAAAAGGCTGTCACATCCAATCCATCACGAAAGAGTAAAAACTATTGCAACCAACCCCGTGCTCCACTCCCATAGAATGTTTTTCCTTATTTGCACCGTCTAATGAAAGCATTGCATTCATTGTATGCAGGTGAGCCAAAAGGCTGGCAAAACAAATCCCTCCCCGGCGATCCAAACTACCTTGTGGGCGCAAACTGTGTTTCTGTGCTCATCGACCACTTCTGAAGAGAGCGACAGCTGGTCTGTATCTGAACGCTGATGAAATGGGTGGGGCTTGTTTACTGGGCCACTCCCTCCTCGCCCGTCCCTTTAAAAGAAAAACAAACAAAAACACAGTGAAGAGCGTCAGCAGAGTCCAGCCGTTCCCTTTTGGGTCATTTTTCGGTGCTTTGAAAGCTTGCAAAAAAAAAAGAAGAAGAAGAAGAAACTAAAAGTGTTTTTCGAACTGAAATGAGTGCATGACGATGCCACAGACTGGGATTTTTAAGAGACTTTTTTGTAAAGGGCCAGAGTCCAATTTCAGGGAATATACTGATGATATTCCTATGGATTTTTTGGGGGAGGGTTTAAAAATATATATATATATATCTGTCAAAGGGTAAAGTTGGTGTTTGTTTGCCACTTAGGATCTCGGAGGTCTAAAACTACGTGTGCGGAACAATGGCGCATCAAGTTTGACTTCCTTTTTTTTGTAGCAAATGTTTTGTGCTATCTAAATAATAGCGACTTGATTTGACAAACTCCTGCTGTCTCGAGATCTATGCATGTGCTACGACTCAGGTCCAGACGCCTGCTACCACTTCAACATGAGAATCTCGTCCAACACTGCGAGCAGTGATGCCTTATCTGCATATATATAGAAATATATATACGTAAATATATATATATATATATATATATAGAGAGAGAGAGAGAGCCTAGTCCTAAAAGTATGCTCTGCTTTTTTTTTCGCCCTATTTTACGAAATCGGATATGCATTTCTAGCACACGTGAAAGAAAAAAGTCTGCTTTCTTTTCCTGCTATGCATACGAAGCGTGACGAAAAAGATGCGGTGGCTGTAAATACTGCTAGCATATGGCCTTGGTTCTCTGTAAATCCACTTTTTTACATCCCCGTTTGTATAAAAGGAAAATAAAAGGTTGTTTTAAAAAAAATCATACATGCAAAGTAAGCCAAGCGGTGAGTTATATTGGGTAAGTTTGTATTCCGGTTCAAAAGTTGGAGCCTTGGAAATATGGACATACGCAGTCATGAGTTTGACTTTTCTACATACTGCATAAATAAAATACAGGAGGCATTTTTAACCGAATGAAAAGTTTTTATTCTTATTTACAAAAAAAAAAAGACAAGTGCTTGGTTTCAATGGTTTTAAAAGATGCGTTTAAGGGGGTTCAACGATAACTGGTCCCTTTTCTTTCTTTATTTGTAATACTGGATGCTTTATTGTGTGCCCTCAAATGTATTTTTGTACTAATAGACAATTTATTATGGCACATCAGTCCTGTTTTCTTTTGATATGATAACACGTCAGTGCTTCAAAGCAACTTCAGTTTATTTCCCAATGTGTCAAAAGTTCTTTTTATTGATTTGAATTTGGTTTTGTTTGTCTGATATGTCCTCCTCACGTCTGCGACACCTTTTTTTAATGTATACCACTGTGTTAATAAATAAATTCATTTTTAACGTCAACTATTCTGTGGTGTCTGACCATCTTAAATCATGCAGTATATTTTGCATACGATTGTGTCATCTTCACTACAATATGCAATCCAATGAGCTCACAGGAAATACGTCATCGCTTTCACAAACTATAATTGCCTAGTGTTAGAGTGGACTAGTCATGTATTTTTGTCTGTTTTTAATGGGGATGACCGAGGTCAGAGTTCAATTGGCCGCCTAACCTTCAAAATGGCGGATGAGCTAGGAGCCTTTGGAAATTAATTCAGTTTCTGAACACTGTTGTATTTTACTGCCTTGAATTAATTTCAGTTTCTTGAGGGTTTTTTCCTACCGTACACAACTGTAAGCGTTTTGTGGGAAAAAAAAATCACTGTGCCATGTACTTTGACAATAAATATCCATTGAATTGTTGGTCTGACAATTTCCACAAAAACAACACTACACTGAACACTGTTCAGTGTAGTGTTGTTTTTGTGGAAAGTAAACCAAGGCACACAATGTAAAGTGCTTTACATCGCATTAAAAGCAGCACAACAATTAAAGATGAAGAACTGTCCATTAAGATATAAATTAAAACACAAGGACAAAAATCCTACCAAAAAACAAATCCTATTTAAACAGGCAATCCCAATAGTTGCTGAAAAAAAGAATCAACTGAAACACGCTCTTATTTAATGTTAGTTAATAATACAATGTTCTTAAAAAGCAATTTTTCCAAAATTGTCATCTCTCTAGTCTAGACAAAATCCCACTATGACAAGTGATATTGTCACAACGTGTCAGGATGTCTTTGATGGATAAATAAAAATAATGTATACTAAAATAGAGTGGCCCTAAAATCCGAAGAATGATATTAACCTTCTCTGTAATAATAATGACTATTCTTTAGACAAGTTATTCATTCAATAATACGTACTGTTTTATAGTATCAAGACCACAAAACTCACGACTATTCTACAATATGGGCGTGGTTACGCCTATTGTCGACGTAGCTGAGTTAATTAAGCGCATGCGCAGGAACCGTTCCTTTTGGAAGGCTTTTCTCACGCTGCCGGTCGAGCACGCCACGAGGTAAGGAAAAGAGCAATTCACTGGCCTAAATGCGTTTTTATCAAGCTATCGGGAGATTTTTCAGCAATCAATTGAGCCCAAAACGCCAACAAATATCTTAGTTTAATGCCAGGTTTAGCACACCTTCGACAATTTAAGTTTGCGCTTAGCGTTAGTGTCACGATTTGACTTAAAAAGTATGTTGTCCGTTTTCTCTCCATTATTGAGTCGTGTGGCAAGACTTTAAATTGAATCAAACAACGCCGAGTCATCAACCGACAGTTTGCTGGGTAAATGCTCACTCTAGAATGACATCCAAAGGCACGACCTGTTGTTTGTTGGATGGAATGATAGTTTGCGAGTGCTAAACACCCATTGCCGATTTGTAATTGTTCTGTTTTTACAAAAAAATCACTTATACAAAACTGTTAAGACAACTTTCTCCTAACTGTTAACGTCAGTCTGTATATTTAATCGCCGTATACAAAACCATTAATCCAACTTTCTCCTAGCTCACTGGTGTCAAAGCGGCGGCCCGGGGGCCAAATCTGGCCCGGCGCGTCATTTTGTGCGGCCCGAGAAAGTAAATCATGAGTGGCGACTTTCTGTTAGGATCAAATTCAAATGAAGATTATACATGTATATTATATTTCCTCATTTTCCCCTTTTTTAATCAATAATTGTAGTTTTTTTAATCCATTTTTCCTTTTTGTGTTTTTGTTCTAAAAGCATTTAATAAAATATAAAAATAAATATATTTTTAAAAAATCTGTCGTCCACTCTAATATTGAACATATTCCCAAAAATATTTTGTTTCCTTTTGAAATGAAAAACAAATTATTATAAGATATTTTCCCTCATGAAGAAAAAAAAAAGCTCAAACAAACGTTTTTTTTAGATCTATAAAAAACGGAATATTTAGGGCTTCTGATAGTTTTTTTTAATCCAATTTATAAAAAAAAAAAAAAAAACTAAATATTATTTCAAAAATAGTCAGGCCCACGTGAAATCGAGTTGACATTATTGCGACCCGCAAACCAACCCCAGTTTGACACACTTGTCCTAGCTGTTAACGTCAGTCTGTATATTTAATCGCCTTGTCTGGAAAAGGAAAAATAGCACTTGGCACTCGCTAACTAACTTTCATTCTTTATCTGGATCGTTTATTAAATTTCTTGTAAGATTTCTCTTTCCCGTAATTGTTTGGCAACCCCCAAATACCTTGGTTAAATCAAGTTTTCCCTGTTTAGCATCAAGATAAAACTACTTCCCCCAAAAAACAACTAAGCCTATCTGTTGAATCTCCAGGCTCTATATATGCTAACTTATGCTTTTTTGTGTGTGCAAGTTTTCCCTGTTTAGCACCAAGATGCAGCTCTTCTAGCATGCCTAGAGCACTCTTGAGGTTATAGAAGAGGAGCCTGGGCCAGATCAAGGTAAAACTAACCCCCCCGAAAAAAAAAAAAAAGTTGAATCTCCATTCTATATATGCTAACTTTTGCTATTTTTTTGCATGCAACAGGCCTGAGATCTTCCTTGCAAGATGCCCACTTGAATCGTATGATGTCCCACTAGCCATTCATTTCCACAGCTCTTTGACTAAATCTTTAAGGTAAGAAGGATCTCAGTTAATGTTAGAGCAGGAATTCTAAGTATTTATTCCCAATGTTTTTTTCTAGTTTTATTCCTTAATTTTATTTTCTAAGTATTTATTCCCCCATCTTTTTTTCCTAATTTTATTTTCTAACGGTTTTCCCATTTATTTCTAATTTTATTTTTCAAGTGTTTATTCCCCCCATTTTATTTTTTTCTTATTTTATTTTCTAAGTGTTTTTTTTTTAAAATCTAATTTTTTTTTCTAAGTGTTTATTCCCCCAGCTTTTTTTTCAAATTTTATTTTCCAAGTGTATATGCCCCCAGCTTTTTTTCCTAATTTTATTTTCTAACTGTTTTCCCATTTATTTCTAATTTTATTTTTCAAGTGTTTATTCCCCCCATTTTATTTTTTTCTTCTTATTTTATTTTCTAAGTGTTTATTCCCTCAGCTTTTTTTTCAAATTTTATTTTCCAAGTGTATATGCCCCCAGCTTTTTTTCCTAATTTTATTTTCAAGTGTTTATTCCCCCCATTTTATTTTTTTCTTCTTATTTTATTTTCTAAGTGTTTATTCCCCCAGCTTTTTTTTCAAATTTTATTTTCCAAGTGTATATGCCCCCAGCTTTTTTTCCTAATTTTATTTTCTAACTGTTTTCCCATTTATTTCTAATTTTATTTTCTAAGTTTTTTTTTCTAAGTGTTTATTCCCCCAGCTTTTTTTTCAAATTTTATTTTCCAAGTGTATATGCCCCCAGCTTTTTTTTCAAATTTTATTTTTCAAGTGTTTATTCCCCCCATTTTATTTTTTTCTTCTAATTTTATTTTCTAAGTGTATTGTACAAAAATAGTGTAAAACTGTTTTGTGAACTTTAACTAAAATGTCTTGTTTTATGTCTACAGGTGGACAAACCAGAGAAAAGACTGGCTGGACCAATCAACACTTCAATGTAATGTCAACTAAGTATGCTAAAGTTGAAATGTTGACCTGTAAATAAATTTATTTTAACTTGAATTGTTACTTGCATTTTTTGTTAGATAAAGACAAACACAGGTATACACTTAAACACTTTTATTTTGAAAAACTTTGGAGATAGGTTCGCACAGGCCCTCCAGCATTTTTAAAAATCAGTTTTGCCTTCATCCATTTTCAAATGGATGGAAAAACTCCCCTTGGCACCAGGGGAAATCTGGGGGGAAAAAAAGGGGTCAATACACAAAGTTAAGTAAAAAACCATTCGCAAGGTCTTACCTTTTATTTTGAAAAAGTTTGGAGATAGGTTCTGGCGTAACACCCAGCACCGAGAAATGGGTCAGCCTATCTGTACATAGGCAGGAAACCTTGTCCCCCCCCCTTGGGTGGAATTCTGGAAAACAAAAAAGGGGTCAATACACAAAGTTAAGTAAAAAACCATTCACAAGGTCTTACCTTTTATTTTGAAAAAGTTTGGAGATAGGTTCTCGCGTAACACCCAGCACCGAAAAATGAGGGGGTGCGTCAGCCTATCTGTACATAGGCAGGAAACCTTGTCCCCCTTGTGGAATTCTGGAAAACAAAAAAAAGGAGTTGATACACAAAGTTAAGTAAAAAACCATTCACAAGGTCTTACCTTTTATTTTGAAAAAGTTTGGAGATAGGTTCTCGCGTAACACCGAGCATCGAAAAATGAGGGGGTGCGTCAGCCTATCTGTACCTAGGGTGGAATTCTGGAAAACAAAAAAGGGGTCAATATGCAAGGTCTTACCTTTTATTTTGAAAAAGTTTGGAGAGGGTGCATCAGCCTATCTCAACATAGGCAGGAAACCTTGTGCCCCTGGGGTGGAAATCTGGAAAACAAAAAGGGGTCAAGGCACAATAGATCAAGTTACATAAAAAAGAAATATAGACTAGGGGCCAACTAAAAAACTCCTATGTTTAGCTTTTTTTTTCTATAAAACATCAAAAGGGTACCCATTATTCAGACACTGCAAAAGGCAATATTAGACATACTCCTAATGGTCTGGTTTTTTTTTTGTCTGCTGCAGAGAGACTAAAAAATGATCTGAGTCTTTAAAGGCCCCTATCCAGTCTATTTTTCATGTTTTCCTCCACCAACAAATAATCAGGATCTTGATGTGGTGGGAAATATAGAAAACACACTGGACAGGGGGCCACAGGATACAAATTACATGAAAATAATTAATAAAATAAATCCTACTTCGACCTTGAGGTTTTCAGTCAATTATTTCAAATCCATTCATTCTTAAAAAAATAAATATCCAAAAAGCTTCTGTTTTTCTCTTCTTATGCCAAGGAAAAAAAAATGACACCTGCACTATTGTTGAATAAATGTCTCTTAGGTTTTGTCATTTAAAACTAAAAATGAAACGGTCCAAGCCCTGAGGTCTCTAAGAAAGTTAACAGGGTAAAAGTATATAATCTATTTGAGTGCACAGTTCCACTACATGGCAGATTTTTTTTACCAATTACCAATTTCGTCATATGGAGTTATCTGGGTATGATGACAATTAGACTTTTGTCGAGTCAATGATGTCGCTTATTATTTGTAAGTTCAGAAAGATATGAAACTCACAAGCGGAAGCTACTCCTACACTTGCCACTATAGTATTTTTTTTAATTAAATTCAATAGGGATGACGCTACTTTATAGTTTTTCATTTATTGCAGCCATGTCTGGTCTACATTAACCGCGATAATCGAGGGATTACTGTATAGTCCTTACATGTCCACCAATGGCATTTGTGTGGGTGACTTATCCACAGGTTTTTGCTATTAAAAAAACAACAAGCTAGTTAGTGTTTTCATTCAAAAGTTGAATGTATCATGATGAAAAACGAGCCAATTGCGCAAAGCCTTGAATACTGAACGCTGACGTTTAAATATTACACGGATAGAGAAAATCGGAACTAGTATATTTAAAAATGACTCACTTTGTTATGGCGTCGACAAGATGCCCCTTTCTGGTCGTTTTGGCCACATTCTTGATGTTTCCCAGCAGTCTGTGCTCGTTGAGGGACTGAAACACAATGGAATGATTTCTTTTTCAACAAAGAGCGATCGGTAACGCAACGTAGCCAATTTGTTTGCAAACATTTTGCTGTCTGCACACACATGGGGCTACATCACGTCAACGAATCATGCTCTTATCACTCTTAAAACGAGAAATGGGGCTTCGAAATCCCCAAATGACAACGAACCGAATGTGCTGCATCGTCCTGTGAGAAGTTTGTCAGGCTTTCTTCGGCAAATCGTCACTTTTGAGCTGCTCTGCAGTGCACGCCCGTGCTGCCTCCTGGCTCATCAGCCATTTTGGGGTTTGACGTCGGCAATTTGAACTGTAACCTCGGCCACGCCTATTAAATACGTGTTGATTGGGCTTTCATACTTAAAGAAATACTACATTGTTTTCATCATAACGTGCATTAGTTAGTGGGGGGAGCTGTAAATATTTTTGGGTTGGGCTTTAATCCTTTAAAATACAGTATTGCACATTATGAACATTAAGATGACATGCACTTTAGTGTTTGTTTTTTACTTAGACATTTAAACAGTGGCGGGCCGTCAGGGCCTTCAAGGCCTTCTCTGCTGGCCTAAGAAATATCTGAATCATATTATTATATTTTGTCCATCAATACTTATTATTCCAAATGGTCTGTTAGCTTCCTTTCATTGCTTTTCCCCCTGGTTGCACTGCTTCCAGATGTGTGTTTTCATATTGAAGCATTAAACCAATCACATTTCAGCCATTATTTGTTGCCAGGATCAGAAATCTGCCTCAAAGCCTTCACAATCAGTTCTGCGGGCTGTGCTGCATTAAACAAGACTGTTGCTGTTTGCATTTTTTTGCTGTTTCACGTATGGACATATCGACATTCATCGCTGTCTTTTTACGGGGGAAATGATACGCCGGTTCTGATCTCTAAAAAGCTCCAGTATTTGTATTTAATCAATAAATGCTGTTTTCGGCTGGATTTTACCCCATTTTCGGGCAATGTTTACCCGTACGCCATTGACTTTCATTGCTGTCTTTTCCCGGGAAAATCACCCCCCGGCCCGGTTGCAATGTCTGAAAAGCTCCAGTATTTGTATTTAATCATGAAATGCTGCTAGGAAGTGGATTTTACCCCATTTTTGTGCATTGATTTATTGATTTTTTTATGTGTCGCAGCTGTAGCTGCAGTAGAGGTTTTATAGCCATAAAATAGTTTTTGAGGGTTGGATTGATACGTTGAAGGCGCTACGAGAAAATGCACAGACCGCCACTGTTCAATAGTGAGTAAAAACTCACGCTCATACCTCGGTTCAAAAGGTCTTCAGTGGTGATAAACAATCCCGGATTTGTTACCCACAGGTCACTTGTGTTCATTTACGCCCTGAAACACTTATAAACAAAAAACTGTACTATACATTCTACAAGAAAATTGCAGCAGATATTTCAGTTTCATATTTGAAATGGCAAACGTATCTGAGGCTGGAATGTTGCTCCGTTCCTTGTAGGAGTTTGTTTGCCCACAAATAGTTCATATTTCCCCCCCGAAGTTAGACTTTGATCTGGCCGCAAGTTATGGCGCGGTACGCCTCCTCCGTCATGGGGGCAAAGGTGCGTTTGGCCGCGTCCAGGTAGAACAAGGGATCTTGGAACGAAGCCGGGTCGAAACCCTCTTCCACCAGCTTGTTTTTTTTCATCTTGAACGTTCCCGTCATCGCCAAGGCAGGCTGAAAAACATCGGGGGGCTTTGAGTTGTATTAAATTGAATGCTTTTATTGTCATGATACAAATATAATGACATTTAAAGCTTTGCAGTGCACAAATAACAACAAACAAACAAACAAGTAAATAATCAATCAATAATAATAAATAAACAATCAGGCTCACCTGGATTCTGATGAAGCGCGGCCGCGCGTAGGCTGGCAGGAAGTTGACCACGCGCTCGTAGGCGTCGGCGCAATCAAAGTCTTGACTCTCTTTCAAAATAATGGCCGCCATGCCTGCCCGCCCCTCGTTACCTAACACGATTTACAATCAGTCCAGTTTGTTCGTTCCCAGGTCAGTCCTCACTGTGTGGAGTTTGCATGTTCTTGCATGGGTTTTCACCGGGTACTCCAGTTTCTTCCCACATCCCAAAAACATGCAGAACACTCTAAATTGCCCCTAGGTATGGGTGTGAGCGTGAATGGTTGTCCGTCTCCTTGTGCCTTGGGATTGGCTGGCCACCGATTCAGGGTGAGCCCCGCGTTAGCTGGGATAGGCTCCTGCACCCCTGCGACCCATGTGAGAATAAGCGGCCCAGAAAAGGAATGGAAGTATTGGACAGTTCCATAATTGTTTCGAAACGTTGAATTGTCTAAAAACTTGATTTTGAGTCTTTGAAGTCAATCATTGGCTGCCATTGTCCAATGCGTTTGGACTGGGATGGTTGGCAGTGATCAGACGAGTCAATAGTACACAATTTTTGCGCTTTCACGTTTTTGCGGTACATTGTTTTTCACGACGTGCCGCAAAAAAAACGCGAAACGTGGGGGAAAAAACAAGCGAAAAAATGGGGAAATACTGTAACGATTCTCTTATTTATGTAGTAGTAGTATTAGTTAGGAGTTATACATCGGATAGAGAGAAATGTGCTAAAAAGGAATTTCATACAATGGTGAACCAATAGTGTTGCTCCATTTTTGAGGTGCACTTTTTTTGGGTGGCGCATGATAGTGCGGAAAATACGATCATTGGAAGTCATTGACGCCATACCTTCCACCTTCACGCCGTAAACATTTGCTTGCAAAACGCAAGGCACCGTAGTGAGGATGTCCGCGACCTCCGACGTGGCCACGTTCTCGCCCTTCCATCTGCGTGAAGGAAAGGCCAAGTTAAGCCGGAGCTCCACGCCAAAACTGAGAATTGTCCAAATGAAGGCGTGGCAGCAATCACCTGAAGGTGTCGCCGACTCGATCCTGGAAGTAGACAAAGTTATCCTCGTCGAAACGGAGCAAATCCCCCGTGTTGAAGTAGAAGTCGTCTTTTTTCAACACGTGGCGGAGTCGTTTCTTCTCCGTCTGCTGGCGGTTGCCGGCGTAGCCCACGAAGGGCGAGCGCTGAGTCACCTTGCCAACCAAGAGTCCCGTCTCACCTATTTGGGGAGTCAACATTTGATTAATCCCGATGACAGGATAAAAACTGAAACGGCAAAACTCAAAACTGGAGCAACTTCTTGGAATATTTAAGAAGATTGGAAGGTGACATGCCACCACTTTTTATACGTTGCCAAGCCCAGAATTTTTCCACGTCCCACCATATAAAATATTTTGAAATTTTATTAGGTCCCACAAAGCCCAGAATTCTTCCAAGTCCTATCTGGCCCAAAAAACTTCCAAGTCACACCATATTAAAAAAATTATAAGTCCCTCCGTATTAAAAAAATATATACGTCCCACCGGACCCAAAATTCTGACCAAAAATAATTTCCAAGTCTCACCGTATTAAAAAAAATTAATCTCAACGCACCCAAAAAAAAAGTCCTAACTGGGCAAAAAAATGTTCCAAGTCCCTCCAGGATAAAATATATCTATGTCCCAATTGGGTAAAAATTGTCCAAAAAATCCCACCACTTAAAAATATTTCAATATTTAAGTCCCAAGACGTCCCAAAATTTTCAATCGCAGAGCACAATGAGCCAAACCCCCCCCCTCCCGCATAATTTCATACCTATGGACAAATTGAAATGCTCAATGAACCTTGCACACATGTTTTTGGAGCGCCGAAAAAAAGAAGGCAACCCATGCAAACTGAATTCTTTTTGGTCTCCAAGAGTCTCCATTTTACCTCTGGCTGCTTTGATGCAAAGACCTTGCGAGTCGCGGACTGGTTCTTCCTTTTCGATGTCAAATTTGATCAACAGGTGTGGAAAAATGAGCTGCAGGGAAAGGATGACAACATTGGATGCTTTTAAGCACTTTCAACCTTTTGTGATTTCATAGTAAACAAAGCCTTGTATACCAACCGTGTGGAAAAAATTGCGACGTCCAACGGCGCCAACCTTGGACCCGTAGTTGATGAATCCGATGTTTCCTTCGGTCGCCGCGTACAGCTCCTTGACTTTAACGTCGCCAAAGCGCCTGAGAAACTGGGACCAGATGTCGGCGCGGACGCCGTTGCCGATGGCGATCCTCACTTTGTGATCCTTCTCCTTCTCCTTCTGCGGATGTCAATGATCGGATTGATCGCGGGCGTCGGGACCAGGGAGGACGGACGGCGGACCGGAGCTGACTTTGGGGGAGTTGCAGAGGTAGCGCATGGTCTCGCCGATGTACTGCATGACGGTCACGTTGTGATTCCTGCAGTCGTCCCAGAACTGAGAAGCAGAGAACTTTCTCTTCAACACCACCGATATGCCTGCCACCAACAAACAACATCATCAACCACAAATTCAAACAAGGACCCTTGTTGAAATGGGTCATTCATTTCAAGCGAAAATTCTTGAAAATTAAGCCGCGGGTGAGTGGTTAGCGCATCGGCCTCACGGTCCTGGGGTCAAGGGTTCCACCTCAGGTCAGTCGTGATTGTGCCTGCCACTGTGCGGAGTTTGTATATTCTCTCCGTGCTTTGTGTGGGTTTTCTATGGGTACTCCGGTTTCCTCCCACATCCCAAAAATATGCATGCTAGGCTACTTGCCCCTAGGCATGAGTGTGTGCGTCTACAAGTGCACTGCGATTGGCTGGCCACCTTTACAGGGTTTAAATTTAGTGTGACGTAAGATTAAAACTTGTTTCAATTGTATGTATAGGAATCTAATTTCATTTAAGTTAAATTTAAAGTTTGTTATGTTACGAGCGCATCCATCAAGTCACTCTCTCTCACCGCGTAGTACTGAATAATGTTTAATTTTAGTATTAAACATCATAACCACTAGTTATTTGTTACTCTGTTAGTAGATGGTGAATTACAACCGATAAAAATGTTTTTTCATTGTAATATACTGTTTTTTTGTGTTTTTTCAGAGGATGGGAACGAATTAATTTGAAATTAGTTGATTTGGGAAACCTTGATTTGAGATACGAGTAAATCGACAACGCATGAAGCTCGTATCTCAAGGCACAACTGTATTGCAGAAAATCAGAAGAACGAAGGCTGAATTTTCATTCAAAAGCGGTCATCACCTCTCTCGATGGCGCCCGTTAAGCCGATGAGGAAACCCGAGCTGTGGTAGAGCGGCAGATTAATGTAGAATACGTCGTCTCTTTTGACGCCGCACAATGACTGGATGAAGGACGCCGCCCACATCCTCTCTTGGGAAATAATCGCCGCTTTGGGCAAACCTTGTAAGGACAAAGAAACATCGAATATGCTACTTACAATAACAACCCTGAATTAAATACATTTAATTTCACAAATGCTATACAGCGAGCTGAGAAGAAGCAGATCCCCTCAGGTACAAGAGTAACCCCTCCCCTCAATTTCTCCCGTTTACGGGTCCTACCAGTGGTTCCGGACGTGTAGATGTACAAAGCGGTGCTCCTGAAAGTGACGTTGGCTCTAAGGTCTCTGGGCAGAGGCTCTTCCGAGGCTTTGGAGATCTTGTCGGCCAAGAGGGTGACCCCCTGCATGTTCCGGGTCTCGGAAAGGACGTACACGGTGACCCCCTCCTCTCTCAGCGCAGGTAGGACTTCTTCCACGGCGGCCTGCATCTCTGCCAACGCACACACAGGCCTTTGTTTAAATCAGGGATTTCGAACTCATTTGGATTTGCGGGCCAGATTCACGCTAACTAGACCTTGTGTGGGCCAAACTAGTTTATTTTTGGTCAGAAAAAAGTTAACTTATTGGCCGCCATTGACAACGCTAGAGGTACAATTAGTTTTACTTAGACATCTCCGTCCCATCACGACCAAAGAGCGCTGATTTGAAGCATATAATTGAAGGACACGTATAAAGTGTCCAAGATCAATGTATCACTTAACAAGCAGGTGTCAAAGCTCGTTTATGTTACGCAAGGTTCAATGGGAACGTCTCCCGCCCAAAAAGGCCGTCCGAACGGTCGGGGAAAGTATTTAATAGAGGTAGGAGGAGCCAAACTTAAGGCGGGAATACAAAAGGGGAGGTGTGCTATATACAAAGTGATGACAGGCCTTGACCTGTAGGTGTAAGTAAAATTCTATTCTAGTGACTACATAATATAGTATATAAATGAGAAATACATTCTATATTTCACAGTAGGTCGCTCACCTGCAGAAGTCAAAAACACTTTGGCCCCGCAGCAGGAAAAGCAGTGCAACAGAGACTGGGCTCTGATGTTGAAATTAAGCAGGGCGACCGGACAGCCTAGTTTGGCGAGTCCCAACCACGTCCACACCAGCTGGGGCTCGTTGCCTAGGAAGAGCGCCACCACGTCGCCCTCGCGCAGGCGTGCCTCCCGCCTCAGGACCCGGCCCATCTGGTTGCTGCGCCGCTCCACCTGGCCGTAGGAGTAGCGCCGGCCTTCGAAGTTCAGGAAGGTCTCGGCTGGGTGCCCGCGGGCCGTTGCCTCGAAGCAGTCCACCATGCCGTAGAAGGGCTTGCTCCTCTTGTAGCGGATCAGGCGGACGGCGAGCGCCAGGCTCCTGAGGATGTAGGTGCAGTCGTCCAGCCAGTGGGGGAAGCGCGAGCGGAGGAGGGGGACGAGGAGGACGAAGAGCAGCGGAGGCAGGGAGAGAAGCAGGAGCAGGCCAGCCGCCACCGCCGACATCTTGGCTCGCCAATGAGGAGGGCTGCAGGTGCGCTGGCTGAAGTTCACCTGGCGCGACGCCTCCTACTTGAATACTTTGCGTTCCGCTTGAATAACTTCCCACGCCCACTCGGGGAAACTCTTTGGGGAGCTTTTTTCCGCCATTGCTTTGGAATTTTGCGTCCTAGGCTCCAAAATAGATCATTTTTTAAAATGGTTCTCCATGAATTCTATGGGTAGATAAAGTTACACATGAACCGTGAATAGAAATACATTTAAGTTATGCCCCCAAAAAGAAGTGAAGCGTTTTGATTTAACCCTTCATGCACGACTTTTGTTTGGGAGTTTTTCAGGTTTTTTTAGTATATTCATATGGAACAGGAGGTTTAAAAGTGACTGTCGTAATCTTACTTGACACTTTTAAACTCATCACCATGTGGCAAACGAAGCCATTTGTAGATGATATCATAGTGATGCAAAAACAGAAGCCTACTGTTAAATTATGAAATTTGTAAAAATGTAAACTAAGCGTGATATCAGCCATGATCAACAATCACATATAGCGGATAGTTTTGTCATACATAATGTTAGCTAATTAATACGCGGAGGAAATTAAATAGATTCCTAATTTCTACCCAGTTTTATTGTGTAGAATAACAAAACCGAATTAGAGTGCTATAAGAACAAAATTGTATTTTTTTCCCTTACAAAACCAGCATGTAACAAAAGTTAAATTTTTATATTGCCTGATGTAACCGCATGAATAATCTCCATGGTAAGTGGGACATATTTCTTCTCTTTGTCATCCATAAAATAGAGTGGCTCCGTTACGGACGAGGGGTCGAAGCCCTCCTTAACCAGCCTGGACTTGACAAGCTTGAACGTTCCCGTGACGTCCAAAGAGCCCTGCGACAAATGCACGATGAACGAACACGCTCCAATGGCTTGGACGTCCACGAGAGATGAACTCATTTAAATTCAAACAAATATGAAAACAACGAATCAAAGTACCTGAATCCTTATAAAACGCGGTCTGGCGTAAGCTGGCAGGAAGCTTTCCAGGTGCTTGTAGATGCCAACAGAATCAAACGCATGTCCGTCTTTTAGGGCTATGGCCGCCATTCCCACTCGGCCCTCGTTGCCTGTGAACGGGAAAAAAAAGCCATGTGACAAAACCTGCGGGGGGTGCTGGAGCCTCTCCCCACTAACTAAGGACACACAGCAAAATGGCAGGGCGTGAGGAAACGGGCAACCAATCTTACTTTGGGGCAATGTAAGGAGTTCAACCAGCCTCCCCTGTGTGTTTTTGAGGAAATCAAAGTACCCAGAGAAAACCCACGCAAGCCCGGGAAGATCATGCAAACTCCACACAGTGAGGACCCATCTGGATCGAACCCTCGACCCCAGAACCGTGATGCCGAGGCCAACGCGCTAACCACTCACCACCGTGCCACATTTGGCCACCAATACTTAATCAATTTTTTTTATATTAAGATAATAATTAAAACCTGCATGGGAGGCTCAAAATTGTCCATAGAGTGAGTGTGAATGGCTGTTTGTGTTCTCATTGTGGGCATCCAATTCAGGGTGTACCCCACTGGCTGGCCATTGTTAGCTGGGATAGGCTCCAGCACCCCCGAAACCCTGGTGAGGATAACGGGAACGGATGATGAATATGGTTTCATGAACAACAAACAATGAATACTCCATTACTGGACAAACTGCAATGGAAAGCTTACTCGTTTAACACAAACACTATCATCACACCGTAGGGGTGCAACGCCGCCCTCTTGCGGCCCAAAGAAAGAACGTCACCTGGCACTTCCACGCCATACACAGTAGCTTCAGTGATGCAGTCCGCTTGAGTGATGACGTCAGCCACTTCATTAGTGGACACATTCTCTCCCTTCCACCTGATGTAAAAAAAATTATAATAACAACAATCCCGAAGATTTTTTTTTTAAATGCTCTGTTGAAGGAAGGCTGGAACATACCGGAAAGTATCGCCAATCCGGTCTTGGAAGTAAACAAAGTCATCTTTGTCAATGAGCATCATGTCACCCGTGTTAAAATAGACGTCGCCTTTTTTGACCACGTCGTGAAGTTTCTTCTTCTCGGTTTGCTGCAGGTTTCTGGCGTAGCCCAAGAATGGAGCCCTGGCGGATATTTCAGAAACAAGAAGACCAGGCTCGCCTAGACAAAAAGGCACAACGGCTTTTTAAAAATATTTATACATATATATGTATATATCGTACTGGAATAAAGCTCAGTCACACTGTGGGCATATTGTATCTGCATGCTTTAGGTCAGGGGTGGCCAAACCGGTCCTCGAGGGCCGCTGTGGGTGCAGGTTTTTGTTCCAACCGATCCAGCACAGACACTTTGACCAATGAGATTTCTGCAGAAAACAAGAAGCACCTGACTGCAATCCACAGATTGCACTTGTAGGACACCCGATTGGTGAAAAGGTGTCATCTTGATGGGTTGGAATGAAAACCCGCACCCACTGCGGCCCTTTGTGGAATAGTTTGGACACCCCTGCTTTAGGTTGTCCATACACACAGCACTGAGAGGGAGATGCAGTAAACAGACACAAAAAAGAACACATTTTTCAATAGAAATAAGAATAACAAAGACAAGTTAAGATATTGAGACAAAAGTTATTCTCATGAAAACTAACAAAAAAACTATCCTGTCCTTGGCTTCACTGTGACTATGGTAGGAGATAAGAAAAAAACTGCTTCAGAACACAAATACCCAACGAACGGACTTTTCAATATACAGTGGTACCTCGAGATACGAGCTTAATCCGTTCCGGGACTGAGCTCGTATGACAAGATTCTCGTAACTCGGACTGAGCTCGTATGACAAGATTCTCGTAACTCGAGCGGAAGTTTCCCATTGAAATGAATGGGAAACAAATTAATTCGTTCCAACTCTCTGAAAAAAACACCAAAAACAGGATATTGGATAGAAAAAAATGTTGTTTCTTATAATTCGCCATATATTAACAAAGTAATAAATAACGAGTGGTTTGATAGTAATAAAATGTGTTTAATAGAAGTAAAATTAGACGCATTTCGCGGAGGGGAAGGGAACGACATACACACGGAGGCGGGGGGGGGGGGGGTGGGGTGCTTTATCCACGGCAACAATGCACTCGTAAACGAACAAACAAATTCAAATTAACTTGGATAACTATATACAGACACTCAACGTTTAATGTAACTTCAAACAAAACTAAATTCTAAATTTGTTGTAATATTTTTTTACCTTACGTAGTTCTATGGGTTGACACCACCTGGCCGCTCCGCCGAAGTCTTCAAAACGAACGCATCAAGAGTTGTTTGTTTTTGTCTACCCTTCAAAATATTTCGATAATGTCGCATACAAATGTCATCACAATAGGATAACGCACGACCACTTACCAACGAGAAATAGTCTTTAAAGAACGATCGCGGGAGCTTCTTTCCTTAGAAAGAATAACAGGAAATACAATAGTTGAGCTTACCCACGTATTGATTGTGGGTAATGAAGTTTTATTCTAAGAAAGGTTGCCATTGCCTATGGGTGTTGTGTGCACGAGTATACTTCATTACACAGAAAGCCCTCTTTTTGCCCGCGCGTTGTGCGTTTCCTGGTCGTATGAAAAACTCGTCTGAATGAATCGTTCCGTGCTCGTAGATATTGTTATACACGAAAGATATGCAAAAAAGACCTGGCTTGGTCGTATCACGAAATTTTGATCGCATGACGGGCGAATTATTCGATCGAAATTTCCCTCGTAAGATGAGAATTTTGTATGACGAGCGGTCGTATGACGAGGTACCACTGTATATTTTTTTTCCCGTTGGAAAAAAATATGTACTTTAAACCAAGTCCAACGAAGGACATTTTGTCCCCAAAATGGTTAAAAACAACACCGAAAATAAAGTAAAGCTTTGGGTGTGGCCTTTTCAAAAGTGGATTGACGCACCTTTGGGAACCTGGATGCAGAGTCCAGATGAATCCCTCACGGGTTCTCCCAGGTCCACGTCGTACTTGATCAAGGCAAATGGATAACGCCACTGGGAAACAGAAAAAGATGAAGCTGGCGGACGGATTGGCCAATCGGACTGAAAAAAAAAAGCACCGCTTTACCTTGTATAAGAAGTTGGCCCGTCCCACAGCGCCAATCTTGCCGGAGTAATTCATCAACACGAAGTTCCCTTCCGTCGCTCCGTAAAGCTCAAAGATTTGAACATTTCCGAAGCGATTCAGGAAATCCTTCCAGACGTTGGCTCGGATGCCGTTGCCAATCGCAAGTCTTACTTTGTGGTCTCGGTCGTTGGGTTTCTGGTCGGAATATGCAGGTAAGGCCTTTGTTGGTTAGCTGATTTTTCATGATTTAGGAAAGTGGAGTTGATTTATGTGTATATTATACGCATTATTTGCAATGATTTATTTGGAAAATGGCATACCTTTGGGGTGTTACATACAAAACGCATTATTTCGCCAATGTATTGTATGACAGTCACATTGTATTTCCTGCAGTCATCCCAGAACTGGGATGAAGAGAATTTACTCTTCAGGGCAACTGTGATACCTAAACACATGGGGGGGAAAAGCAAATATTAAATCGAATAAATTCATATTAGCAGTGTCCCAATTCAGGGTATGCAGTACCAACAACTACTGCCCAGTCTAACTTGGTAAGCAGTGTCATACATATATGTATGACATATATATTTGTATATATACAAAGTATATTCTCACCAACCTATAGCCCAGTTGATATTATTCACAGTAATCATATATATTACTTTCTTTTGTTATTCAAGTCTTGTATTTGTTACACACCCCACGCTTATCTTGAAACACAACTAGTACTATACTTTAGTGGTCCAAATAGGTAAACGAAACGCACCCACTTATATTCAAATCGAACGCCCACTTTGGACCTTTAAATGGAATCAGAACACGAAAGCCTTTGCCTTTTCTCTTGCAAATAAACGATGTAGTGAGAACTGACCTGGGATCCCATTTCTATTTGCCGTGTCTTTATCAAATAAAACCTCCAGGACAAAAAAACACGTGGCGTTGTAAGTACGAGGTCGAATAGAAACAAACGCTATAGCAGCGAGCTAACTGCAAAAATGCTAACACAAACCACATAACGTAGTTTTGTTTTTTTGTTTTTTTTAAACATAATTTAACAATAAAAACGGACTCATCTTTGGTTGTTGAGTTGACAGCAAATTAGACGCCAAGCTAAAAGAGTTTAAGATGGCATAAGAGCAGCTTTTAATGAAGAGTGCACTTGCAATCACACCGGAGTGTGCTGCGTTCCATTGCTACATCAAAAAGTAGGACGAATAAGTGTCTTGAATTTACATGATAGATTGTTTCAGATAAACACGTATGTATAGACAACCTATGGGGGACATGACTAAGGCAGGGACTTGAGCCAGTTGAGTATTAAAAACGTGATTGACACATCGTACCTATGTCAATGGCTCCAGCGAACCCAACAAATCCTGAGGTGTGATAGAGTGGGAGGCTGATATAAAGCACGTCATCTGAACGGACTCCACAAGAGCGAAGAATCATAGCCATGGCGCATAATTTGGTATGAGTGAGAACAGCTGCCTTAGGAAGACCTGTCCAAAACAAGAAGGTAGGGGGCGTGACTAAACGGTTTCCCCTCCCACATGGGGAAAAACAACAACAACAACAACAACAACAACAACAACAACAACAACACCTCACCAGTAGTTCCTGATGTGTACACGTAGACGGCGGGATTCTGCATGTTCAAATCTGATCTTAAATCTTTGGCGAGTGCTTCGGCAGAAATGTTGCTCATTTTGTCGGTGAAGCTATGCACGCCCGGACATGTCGCCGGGTTCCCCAGGTAGTACACGGTCACGTGCTGGTCCAAAAGTTCTGGTAGGACCTCCTCCACGGCGCTCTGCAAGTCTGGGCACATGAAAGGCCAAAGGTCAGGATGCAAGTGAATGATCAGTGGATGATTTGGTAGAGTCAGAACTTTTGGGAAGTGGGTGGGAAAAAAATCAAAAATACTTTCCGAAGAATGTGTCTGTCAAAAAAGGCGTTAGTCATATTTTGGTAAGGAAATCTATTCTGGAGTTTTGTCAGTTATTGTCAGATTATACAACATATGTCCTGAAGTTAGTCATTCATTAATGTACTTATTGACAGCATTGGGGGCGCTTTTTGGTGTTTCTTTTCCCCCGGGTGACGCTGTGTGAACAATTCATCATGCAGCATTTGCAACCAAAACATGTCATAACAGGACTACATTCAGGTATAAATTCTGAAACATTAACATGTACTAAATCAGCCCCATGACAAAGCCTTATGCTCTCAATTCTTGCACAATGACATTTATTAAATTAAAAAGCTTTTGATGGATTTAAGATGATTTGGGCGCATTTTAGACTATGACTTACTTTCATTTCACTTATATATATATATATATATATATATATATATATATAAGTGAAATGAAAGTATATATATATATATATATATATATATATATATATATATATATATATATATATATATATATATATATATATATAAAGAAAGAATAACTAGTATGAGTGAATAAAAACCTGGCGGGCCGCCAGGTTTTTATTCAAACACAGTGGAAACTCTGTAACTGATTACCCAAATATTAACAGTTAACGGGGTATAGCTGACCCCAGCAGAGCCAAGAAACTACAGAAGAAACCTGCATTAATTCAAGGGGACATTGACAAGCATGGACTTCCAATTCATCCATTTTTTCCTGCCGGCTCTCACATTCAGAATGGATTGGACGTCTATGGCCGTCAACACCAGAGAGCTTGTCAATCGTCAATGTTCCAAGATTTTCAATTCATCCATCTTTCCATGCCAAGTCACGCATTCAGATTTCAGAATTGGACGTCTATGTCGGTCAATGGCAGCCAGCTTGTCAATTGTAATAAAAAATTCTCCCCCCAAGATTTTGACGTTGGATTTCGTTACCTTGAGCAACGAGCAGGATTTGGGCACCGCTGCACTTAAAGCAGTGCAGCAGCGACTTGGACCTGATGTTGGAGTTGAGAAGAGCAGCCGAACAGCCGAGCTTGAAGAGAGCCAACCAGAGCCACACGAAGACGGGCTCGTTGGCCACGAACAAAGCCACCGTGTCTCCTTGCTTGACAAGGCCGCTTTGCAGCAGCACCCTCGCGGCTTGGTTGCTGAGCCGGTCGACGTCCCGGTACGTGAACGCCTCATCTCGGTAGAGGACGAGCGGCTTGTGCGGCTGCCGCTCGGCTTGCTCCAAAAAGCGCTCCAAGATGGTGTAGTTGCTTTCCACGTACTTGGTGACTCTTCGAAGTATTCGCAAGTTTTTCACGATGTATTTGACGTCTTGTAAGAGGTAAGGGAAGCGGAAAAAAAGGCACGCTGCAGCGGCTGCGAGGAGCAACCAAAACAACATGTTTTCTTAAAGGTGGACTATCTAAAGCTGAATGTTCCCTTTTAAGACCACCATTTATCCAGATGTTATCTCTTGACAGCACATCGTAGGCAGGGTCGTTCTGCAGTGGTGGGAGGGAGGTTTACTGTGTCAGAGATCACATTACACAAGAACCCAGAGTCAATAATTACAACCAAAAAAAAAAGTAACCATCAACTAAAGTAGCTAAAGATCACTCACATGCAGCCAGTCATACTACGAAGGAAACTATCCAAAATAGTCAAATTGGATTAAAAAAAAAATATTATCAGAACCACTTATCCTCACAAGGTTCACAGGGGTGCTGGAGCCTATCGCAGCTTACAACAGGCAGGGTGGTTGAAAATTCCAGTTTGAGCCAGAAATCAATTTAAATAGAATAAGAAAAATGGCAATTAGCCTTCCATCATGACTAATGACTTTCAAAAAAAGAGCAAATTGTAATGAATTGAAAAAAAGAATGATTGTCTGTTTTGCTTGATAAATGTCGTGAACTCACATAGCTTAAATCTCTAATTAATAAATACTAATATATTGAATATCAGTACAATTTTTGGTATGGCACCCTTCTTAGGGTAAAATAGATCATTTATTAAAATACAACATGCACTCAGCTGTAAAACAGTTTACTACTCTAACTTGGTGGATAAAAAAATAATAATTGCACAACACAGAAATAGAAAACAATCTCGGACAATCACGAACACGTTGCTTGATTAAAGGGGCTGTCAAAGCCGCTGTCTTGCTGTCTCAACTCCGACAACGCCATACGACGGTCGTCTCCCTCTTTGTGCGGCTGCGCTTTGGGGGCGAAGGTTTCCTTCTGCGTCTTAGTATCTTGAGCCGTGTCATTATAAACAGTTAGCTCATACGTGTTTGGGCTGAGACCACCAAAGTCGGTGGCGGAGACGAAGAAGGGCTTCACCGATTCCACTTTCCTTCCCAAGAAGGACGCTCGAGGGAGGTGGAAGATCTCCGAGTCGCTGCTGGTCAAGCTCCAGTCGGCGCATTTATCGTCTCGGACGGGAAGCTCCTCCTTCCTCGTGAGTGAGGTGGCCACTTTTTGAGGATAGATCTGCGCGTCGGCTGAAGTTTTAGTTCGCGCCGGTGTCGGTTTTCCGTCTACCGTCACGACGTCAAGCGCTTGAGTCCTCAAACAATTGGTGTCGTGACTCGTCAAAGAGGGGCCGGTGGTGGAGGCAACACTCTTGTGAGCTGTTAACACAAGAGAGATGTTACATTTTGGAGCTTTGGGGGGAGGGGGGTGGGGCAAACACTTTTTGAAAACACTCACTTGGTAAAGCGTCATTCTGTCCACTTTGATTTTTCATGGGTGTTTCCAGTACTCTAGCCATAGTTGCTAGTTTGCTGGCAGCATTCATGATTATTTTTTCAGCCCTGCATAAGATAAAGAAACCAGGGGGATTAATTTTAGTGTTTTTGTGTAAAAATACAGCAACAAAAAACAACACAAATGAAATTCGATTCCAAAAAGATTGTTTTTTCGATTACCCCATGGTTTTACCACCCTCTTCTAGCAATTCCTGAAGGCACGTCAAGTAAAAGTGCCTCATTTCGCGAGCCGTGTTCTGCTTCTCTCTTTGAACCTCGGTCCAGATGAATTCAGCTGCTCGGTCGATGCTTTCTTGGAGGTAACGCCGTACATTTTCTGCAAAAGGGAGGTTCACACAAAGACTCGTCCGTTTATTTATTTTTTCTATTAAAGCTAAGGGCAAAAATTGTTTGAAAGACGAAAAACTTCAGCACTCCAACCTCTGATTTTTGAAACAGTCTTCATGTAATCTTGGTGCATTTTTTCTAGGTCCCTTTGAAGGTTTAAAGCTCTGAAAATGACACCCCCCCCCCCCCCCCAAAAAAAAATCAACCCACGCACGATTCGGTCAACGTATAAGATTTCATAGAATGGTTGCTACGCAAACCTTTGTTGGAGTTGCAGTAGATGTTCCTCCTTGGCCTGTAATCTGCTCTCATGCTCGTCTGGGGAAAGAAATGTATCAATGAGCAACAAATATCAGGAAATACTGCATTTCAAATGTACCTTTCAGGTTCTGCACGGTCTTCTTGTGTTCCAGGACGCTGCGTTGGAGGTGGCGGCAAGCTTTCTCTAAACGCTTCTGCAGCTTCTGGTTATTCATCTGCAGTTTACTGGCAATATCCACGCACTCCTTTTTGCTGCAAGCCTGGCCTCCCACCTGAGCTACTAAATCAAAACAGGTCCCAGGTCGTTAAGCATCATTTATAAATACATAAAGGACTGGATTATAACATGCACCTTTGGGGAAAATACATGTGTAATAGTGCAAAAAATTATGTAACTATTTGAATTTCGATGCAGCGAAAAATTAACGAGGGAGGTCCTACTTTGCATCTCCCGGATTTCTCTTTCATGCCGTCGTTGAGTTTCTCGTAACACGCAGCTCAATTGAGCCTCACTTATCTGTGGGGAAGGAAAAGAAACATCAGTGAAGAAAACCATTGACGTCAATGGAAGTGGAATTCATTTTATCAGCTATGGTTGGAATTAAACGATGATCTTTTAGTCCCCTATCATCGTTAATGGCAGTCAGTGACTTAATATATGCAGAAATATTGACGCCGTTATAACCGTGACCTGTTTTTCACTTTTAATTAGTCAACGTAGTTACTTGACATATTCATATAATGAATTTACAACTTGGCGGCATGGCGGATGAGTGGTTAGCTCCTCGGCCTTAAAGCTCTGTGGCCCTGAGTTCAAATCCAGGTCGGTCCACCTGTGTGGCGTTTGCATGTTCTCCCCAGGCCTGCATGGGTTTTCTCCGAGTACTCCGGTTTCCTCCCACATTCCAGAAACATGCATGGCAGGGTGATTGGACACTCTAAATTGCCCCCAGGTATGTGTGCGAGTGTGCACGGTTGTCCGTCTCCTCGTGCCCTGCGATCGGCTGGCCACCGATTGAGGGTGTCACCCCCCCACCTCTGGCCCCAAGTCAGCTGGGATGGGCTCCAGCACCCACCCGCAACACTAGTGAGGATAAAGCGGTTCAGAAAATGAATGAATGAACATTTACAACTCATTTTTGGAGCAAGTCGGGTTCGTCCACCACCGTCAATGGCAGCCAATGAGTTAACAGACACAAACTTACTTTCTTCCAGTGCTTCTTGGCCTGGGACACGGCTCGGTCAGCAATGTCAACGCAGCAACTTTGAATCAAGTGCGTCACGGCTCCTTCTGACATTCGGCCTCCGTCGCCCTCAACAGTCCCGGCAGTCCCGAGAGTCCCGAGAAGCAGCGTCTTGACCTCCGCCAGTCCGACCTGAAGTTCGGCCAGAAAGTCTTCCCTCATCTGTCGTCTCTGGGATTGTTCCCTCTCGGCTTGCTGACGTTTCCACTCGTCCTCTCTGGCCGCGATTGTCTGCCGAAGCTCGGCCTCCATTTGCTGGCGCAGATGCGTCTTCTGGACGTCAGCCGCGTCTCGGGCCGCCAGTAAAGCCGCCTGGAGCTTCTCGCGCTGCTCCTGCAGTTTGCTTTGGTACAATTCCTCGCCGCGAGTTTGGAGAGCTGAGATTTCTTTCTGTTTGTCTCTTCTCCAGGTGGCTCGAGCGCCGGCGATTTCAGCTTTCAACAGAGCATCCTGCTCCCTCTTTAACTGCTCCAGTTGACTTTGGAGTGTCACCAATTTGGTTTGGAGTTCCTCCACCGTCCCATAGTTTTGACCCTGTCCGTCTTCCTCTACTCTTGTCAGAGGTTGGGGTACCTGACACAATTTTAAAAAAAGCCAGGAGAGTCATTTTAAAATGGTGCAAAAGTAAAACCAAAACTTTCCCTATACCTTTCCTTCCACAGATTGTTTTTGTAGCTCCTCCCATTTCTCCCTTTCTCTTCGGAGCGAGGCTTGATATTCCGGTAATGAAGTCATATCTTCAATCCAGCGGTCGTAGGCCCTGGTCACTGCATCTTCAACCTGTCAAGTACATATTTTAGTTTAGCAAGTATCATTGTAGTATTCACGAATGATAGTTCCATGCTATAGCAATCAGACCTTATCTCTCAAGTCCTCCAGGTGTTTCTCCTGAGTCTCCTTCAGAACTTCTTTTCTGGTTTCGTCTACTGCTTGCTGTTGAAGTTTTGCAGCTTCCATTTGCAGTTGCTTTCTCTGAGTACTGAGCCTGGCATTCAAATCCTCAGCAGTAATAGTCATACGGTTCAAATTTGTCTCATCGGTTTGACGGGTGCCCTCTGAGGTCTCCGGGTGTATTTCCTCCCTGGCTTCTTTTGCTTTCAGAGACCATGTCTGCATAGAATCACAATCAAGTTAAATTGATGTCTGCTAGGTCCTACTGTGGCTCTAAAAAAATGTCCAGCCATACTCGATGGTGCTCCTCCTGCCAAGCAGCCTTGGCCGAGGCCACACGTCGCTGGATCTCATCCTCCTTTTCCTTGGACCAGAGAGTCTTGAGCTGCATTACAGAGGCTTGATGTTGCGCCTCAAGTTCAGTCGTTAGTTTCTCCAAAACTCCATTCGACTCTTCTCGTTTTTTCTGCTAATTAGGTATAGTAGATACAATTCAAAAAAACCATTCCGTGACGTAAAAGGGAGGTAATGTTTTTGATTTTGAAGCTATCAAATAAAATATACCTTATTCTCCAACATGTCCTTCTCCTTGCACATTGATAAGTAATGCTCTTGCACGACCGAAATCTCAGATTTGGCCTCGGACAGCTGAATGCTGGGTAGAAAAACCAAAGTTGTGTGATCTATACAGTTTTTAAACACTAAGTGGAGACAATGGGCACGTACCTTAGCTGGTGGATGTGTTGCTTGTATTGTGCTGTCAGATGTTCAACCTGAGCGTTGTGATTAGACAGGAGTTCGCTCTTGACTTGGTTCACCACGTCGGCCATCTGCTGCTGATTCATCTGCTTCGATCTCCACGAAAAAGAAACACCATTAACTCATTCACTGAGAATATCAATTCACATCCAAGAAGTCCAAATGGATTGGACAACTATCAACTTGAAGTTTCCTGTTTGTCTCTTACAGCTTAACCGTCTCCTCCATCTCCCTCATCTTGAAACAGATCTGATGGTAATTAGATTGCAGGTCCTCCTCTGTCTGCTTCCGCTCTTGTAGTTCCTTTTTCAGCCTCTAGGGTTGAAACAACAACATTTGTGAATAGCCTGGTAATTTTGATTTAAAAACAAAATGATCCGAAATTGGCAACCGACCTCCACTTCATCCTGCGAGAGTCGTGTTTTTTCCTGTAGTTTTGCTAATTCCTTTTGGTCCCCTCCAGCCCTGTCTGGATGTTTGTCCGGGTTGGACTGTAAAAAGTGTGGACACAGAAGCTTACTTTATACAGACAGTCGCTGAGTAGTTCTCAGTGTGATACGAAAGCTCCCTGTTGGGGTATGCGCAGGAGTAAATGAATTAAAAGTTCAAATCAACTTTATTATCCCACTAAAGTGCATTAATCAAGTAAAGTTCAGTTGTATTTAACTTTAACTACAAAAGACTCACGTTTGGTATATAAAAACAAACTCTTAAAAATATATAGTAAAAAAAAAAGTAGGGATAATACAATTTTATTCAATCCGTCGGGGAAATAATATTTTTAATAGATTAAAAATGTTAAAAAAGTAACACCCTGGTGGTGTTTCTTGGGGTGGACGTTGCTGCAAAATGTTTTAAATCATTCATTTCAGTGCCAAAGCTTAAGTCTCACCAATAAACTGACCTGGGCTTGATCCAATTTGGTCTCCAGCTCCTTTACTCGAGCCTGACTCCTTTGCAGTTGCTCCTGCAGGTTATTGACCTTCTGCCGCTTTGCCTTTAAACACATCAGGCAGCGTTGCAGCTCTTCTCGCAGCAGAGCATCATTCTTTGGCAAATTGGTGTCTGGCAGGTTGGCCAAGGGCTTCCTGATCATTCAGAAGAAGAAGAGAAATATTGTGTACTCAATTCAATTTAGGCTTGGAAGAGAATAAGACCTTATGAATGAAAATGGCTGTCTGGGAAAGTACCTGTGAAGAGAACCATTTTTCAAAGTTGTTTTCTTAAGGCCCAAATCCAAACAGGATTCAGTAAGTTGGTTCTCGCAATCACTGTTTACTTCCATGTTAATAACACTGTGATTCAAAGCTGGTTCGCATCGCAAAATCTCCTCTTTCAGCTGATCAAAATCCTCCTTCATGGTAGAATAAAAATCTTTTAAACTGTTGAACAGTCATTTTGAGTTAGACAAATAGATCACTCACCTTTAAGATTTTGTTCATATTTTCCTGGTTTTCCTTGGCTTTTTGAACCTGATTCAGTTCTATCAGGAGTTTATGAGTTTCCTGCACAGAATCTAGAGGAGTAACATAAAAAAAAACAAGACTAAAGGACTTGATCTGTAAAGGCTGTTCAATTGGATGACAACTCGGCTTTTGCTTACTACTCTGCAGCAGCTTGGTGAATTGCTGACTCTCTTGCAGATGCTGAAATGCTTCTTCTCTTTGTCGCTCCAGCTTTTTCACCTGCTCCTCGTACCTCTTATTGCAGTCCACCTGAAAGTATGTCGAGACAAGAGGAGCAGATACGCAAGAATGGGTTTGATTGCTACGATTGCCATAACTTGAACACCAGAGTGCGGTCTTAGATAATTTTGCTTTGATTAAGACCAAATTACAGTATTTAAAAAAAAAAGGGAAAAAATGACATTTTTTGGAATAAATAAATGACTAATCAAATACCTGTTAAAAAAAATCAGTCCGGCATTGTTCTCTTTTAATAAACTATATTTAAGCAATCAGGCAAGAGATTAAAATATTCACATTCTTTCTTCCTTGACTTGATAGGAGCAAAACAGTTTTTTTTTAAATTGATAAAGACAGTCTGATCAGGCCAGAACAAAAAAAAAAAAACCAAACCTGCTCATCCAAAGCCTGAGATTTTGCGTCAAGCTTCTGCTGTAAGACCAACAATGCGGCTTCGTGCTGCTGCCTGATGGCGGTAATGTCTCTATCGTGCTGCTCGCGTGGTTTGGACAGCGTTTCAGAATGGCGTAACTCCAATATCTGTTGAGTCAAACTGTCTACAACAGCCTTAGACACATTCACCTCCGCTGTTTTCTGAAATCACATTAAAACATGGATATTTTAACAGCCTAAACAAAATTCCAAGACATTTAACATTAAAGAAAAACTGAGCTACAACTGTCAATGGTACTGAAACATGAACATTCATTGCCAGCCCTTCCAATTGAAATGGATTTGACCTTACCTGTTGGCCGCACTCTTTGAGGGTCTGTATTATTTGCTCATCCGCCTTCACTTTATTTTCCATATTGACCTCACGTTTTTTGGCCTCATCCAGGAGTTGACTCAATTCCTTAACATTTGCGTCAGAGCTAGCTTTCTCCTCTGTGTAGAAATAAATCAAAACTTAATTGGAGGGGAGTGTCCAAGTTAGGTGTTACATAGAAGACGTGAAAACAAAAACAACTTTCTTTTAGTCCATAAAATACTAAATTATTATATTGCATTTAGGAAACACTTGTACATTAAATGTTAACTTATGGACATCTAGATCCAAAATGTGATGTCCACGTAGGTCAGGTCCTAATCGGGTAAAATTACCAAAAATAGTAACTTGTCCTATAAAATGTTTAAGATAAAAGTTTACAAGGTAAATATACTTTTGATCATTTCAAACTGGTGCTCAAGGTATCTGATATTGCGTTTGGAATCCTCCAGCTTTTGCTCCAAGTCCACGATTTTATTTTGATAAGCCCGGTTTAATGTCCGCTGTTGGGCGAGTTCTTCCTTCTCAGCGGTTTCTAAACGACAACAGAAAGACACATCAGTCACTCAAACAGATAACCGTGCGGAAGAAGGACAAAGGAACCCACTAAATGGCTTCGGTCTCTCAGCCTTTGCATCTCACTTACGTTGGGTTGAGTCGAGGAACTCTCTTTGTAGTTGATCGTACGGATAATCTTCATGCGCTGGCCGCGAGCTCAATTTCTTACGGGGAGAAACTGGATTGTTTGCATGTCGCTCCATGTCTCCAGACTTCAAGTTCAACGGAATCAAACAGGTGACAGTTTAAGTTAAAGGTACATCTCGATTGTATCTTATTACACCACAGCGGAAACACAGTTATTTTCCATCCTTACATGAAAATGCACTCTTGGATTTTTCTGGTTTCCGTTGTCGTATTTATTACCGAGCCCTTCTTCTTCATAGTTAGGGAAGTTATGAGGACGTGGGGGTTGATCATTGTACTCGGAATATTTTTCAGAGCCCATGCTGGTGCGCGTACAGTCTTCCTGGCTGAATAGTGTATCCGGCGACTGCTGATTGCATATTTGAGCCCAGAGTTGAGTTTGGGCATGCCGTTGATGACCATTAATCTGACCTCCTCCATTCTCGTGAGCAAAATCACGAGGCAGTTGAACGTAGTCTTCTCCATAATTCTGAAGAGACATTATGAGCAGTTATTATCACATTAAATAAGAAATGAAAACTATAGATCGTAAGCGACAACAAATACATGCCTGGTCATTAGACGCTGGCCTGGGATGGTCTGATCCCTGCTGATTATTTTTGGACTGTGGGCTGTGAAGACATCAATGAAACATAAACATACAAATCTAGCAGAGATGTGCATTTAACCTTTCATACTACTATAACTTGCCCTATACCATTTAAAGGGCAAGCCAGTGTTTTTAGTCAGTTAAAATTATTTAGAAGTCTGTCAATGCTCACGCCAATGCAATCAAATGATTGCTGCCAACCTCCACGATCAAAATGCATTGGACGTCTAGCACCGTCAATGGCAGCCAATTAGTGGCCTCTCTAGGGGTAACTCATTTTCATTGGTTAGCTAACAGTGAAAACAACTACAAATCGAAAAAGCTGAAACAACGCTCGGAAATCTACTACTTATGGATATCACAAAGAAAAAATATACAAAAATCAAGATTAGAGGGGTACCTGGTTGTAACATTTTTATTGCTGAATGGTGAAGATTCCTGTTCTGTGTAAGAAGATTCTTGGCTATCCACCAGCGAGTCATCATCTGGCAGCTCGGCAATGAGTTGTCTAAGCTAAAAAAAATACAATTTATTATTTTATTTTTAAAAATAAACACAGGGCAACGAGTTATCATGGTTATCCTGGTAAAACGGATAACTCCACTCTATTTTAGCTATTCAAGCAAATTCGTTCATTTTCCGGATCGCTTATCCCCACAAGAATTGATCAATATAAGAACTGAAATTGCAAGACAGTATCTACCCAATCATTTAACTAGAATTATAAAATCATTTTGATCTAAAATAACATTTCATCGGAAAAATATGACAACAAGGGGAAGAAACTCAAGCTGCGTTAAATGACTGAACAAAAAAAAATACAGCTGGACTTACTTGGCGTAAGGACCGTTGAATGGTCTTCAAATCCTCCAATGTGCCCTCAACCAAAGGACCCATAACATTGTATTTAAACAATTAGCAAAAGAACCTATGTTCACTCCAAGAGCGAATTCCAGTCCATGTCGTCCCAACCAATTTCACCAGGACAGATTAGTGCATGCACGTAGTCGACTCCCAACTGAACTGACGTCTTTTATTCCAAAAGAACCCAATTGTTTGAACAAAACATATAGCAAAGCTAAATAGAGCAGAAACATTCCACTTACTGGCGGTAAACATTTCCCACTTGACCAGCTAGTCTATAAAACATTGGTGAAGATTGCAAATGGTAGATAATTGATAGAAATCCAAACTCCATTTAGTCTTATTGTTGCAGAACAGGGAAAAAATTAGTCACTCTCGCTCTTAAGCACAGAAGCATTGTGAGAACAACAAGTAATAGTGGAAAAGTAGGTTAACCACATGGTGTCTGCTATTCGGTGACACACCAGGAAGAAGCCAATGGCACCAATAGCAACAAAAGCTCAAGAGTGTGAGTCATAAAAACAACGCTGAATACCAGTCGGAACTGGGACTTGTGCTCTACGTCAAACAGTTTGCAAACAAGAACATGTCTGATTCTCAAAATAAAATTAATGGAATGATGAAATGTATGTTTGCGATGGAGCAAATATGAGGAAACATTGAAATCTTGAAACGAGACAGGCTTGAAAGTATTTTTTTCGTCGGCCTCAGTGAGGGACCTGGGTTCAAATCCAGGTCGGTCCACCTGTGTGGAGTTTGCATGTTCTCCCCAGGCCTGTGTGGGTCTTCTCCAGGTACTCCGGTTTCCTCCCACATTCCAGACATGCATGATTGGACACTCTAAATTGCCCCTAGGTAGGAGTGTGAGCGTGAATGGTTGTTTTTCTCCTTGTGACCGGGGATTGTCTGGCCACCAATTTAGGGTGTACCTCGCCGCTGGCCCGACGTCTCAGCTGGGACAGGCTCCAGCACCCCCCGCGACCCTAGTGAGGGTAAAGCTGTACAGAAAATGAGATGAGAAGAAATAGAATCATTTTGTAGTACCTCTTGCTCTCGTTCAATGTCGTTTTGGTCGCATAGTTCGTAGTCCTCCTGAATTTGTAAAGCACCAACATCAAAATCTAAAGACATGGTCGCTGATGCTGGAGAGGGAGACATCCACATTAAATTTATTATTATTAATAATATCAATTATTATAATAATATTATTATTCATTAAACCAGTACGTATCTTGGTATTTATTGTATTGTTTCTCAAATCAGTAGCCCAGTAGCACAATTGCGGTGGTCATACTTCTACAGATTCTGATATTTGATTAAGACAAAAAAAAGTTTTTTTTTTTTTAGGTTTGGTGTTTTGACAAGGATGGAAGATGTCAAATTTCCCACTAATCCTGGAGACTGCACATTCAGATCCATCGGTAAACAAGGTCACGCGGGTTTATCGTGACTTTATGAAATTATGTGTCACTTTGCCACCCAGGAAACCAGAATATAAAAGAATGAGACATTTAAGATAGTAGCAAATCACCATATCCCAATATTTTTACTTAGGTCAAGCGAAATCTCTTGAAAATGTTGTTGTTACGTTTTTCCCTCTTCTCCAAACTACTTGTTGTGTAAATATAAATAAAATATACTTTCGTATTTTTGCGAACACTTTCTCATTTGATTTAGGCAATTATGCTATTGAGCTGCCAAAATGAAAAACATGAAGCCTAAAGTGAAAGCAACAAGTTGGCTAAAAGTGGTAACAGTGGATTAAAAAAATGAAAATTATTACCTTTATGCACAGCATGGGTCATGTTTTTACGTGGATCTCTTACAAAAAAAGAAGTTAGTAGTAGTCCTTAATGTTACACAGGGTGTTGATTGTAGGACGGCCAAGCGAGCGAACAAGTCACGTTTTAATTCATTTAGGATCACATAACGAGACCTACAATACGGACGAAGCGTGTTTTCAAAGTTTTGTCTTATTTTGACGTGGTTAATAACTGCATAGCTGCCCCGTTATCATTTATTCCAGTAAAATATAAAAGCTAAGTGTGGCTAGCTCACTTGCTTATTCGTCCATATTCAGAGTGTTACCGTGTCGACTGGCCCACTTTGAAAAGTCGCGCGCACAGTTAGCGCCAAACGCGACCCCCTTTGAAATCTCGTTTTTCATGCGCGTTACTGCACCAAACTATAATGGCGTAACATTTTTGAATTGGTTGAATACCCAAGTCCCTGAAAGATTATATTTATAAAACTCCTATCTTTTTCTTTTGTTCTCTAAATTGAAACCAAACATACTTCAGAGCTGACTCCCCCGCCCCATGGGAAAGTCCAATTTGCATTATGGGTAGTGTAGTCCAGTTTGAAGAACAAAGTGATGTCGCTGTTTGGAGGTACGTCCCTCAACTCACTACGATTGGTCTGTAGCGTTTCCGTGTTGTCGCGCTATTATGCTGTTCCAGGGTCAGTTTTATTTAGATAGTTTGAATGCTTATGCCTATGAATGACGTGTAAGAACTGACTCTGATTCAGATTTACTTTCATCCGGTATCCGTTGAGCGTCACCTGATCACGGCTAGGATGCCAGACAGTATACTTTCAGTTCAGCTTGACTAATAATTTGTAGTAGTTTTCCATCTAGATAAAAATGGCCATTAATCCTCCAAAATTAAAAATCCCGCTCGTTGATAATGAAAGGTGAGTACAGAGGGGCTAAACGACGAAGGAAAGATTTAAGTTTGTATGTTTACTTATCTTTATTCTTGTTCTGTAGGCTGCAAAACTTGAAAAATGAATTTGAAAGACATTATGGAGAATCCCCGAACTTTTATGCTTGTGCACCCGGAAGAGTCAATCTAATAGGTAACTGGATGTGTACTTGTTAATAGAGACTGTCAAACGTATGTGCTAAATATACAAAAAAAGGACTCTTGCATTCATTCATGTTCTGGAACACTTATCCTTACAATGCTCGCGGGGGGTGCTGGAGCCAATCCCAGTTTACTCCGGGCACCCTGAACCGGTGGCGGCCAATCGCAGGAACGCTATTGCATAATGTAAACAATGTGTCAAGTGTAATTGGTTATGTCTCAATATGAAGTATATACTTTTCACCCAGCACGTCTCTGTTTCCTGGTTCCCATTTCATATTGTTGTTTTTCTGGATTCTTATTTATGGCAGGAGAGCACATTGATTACTGCGGCTTCTCCGTGCTGCCAATGGCTATTGAGCAGAATATTTTTGCCGCAGTCTCAGTGAATAATTCAGGGACAATCCAACTAGCTAATATGAATCCTCGCTACAAGTAAGTTCTTAAAATCTTCAGTATGTTTAAAGAGTCTTCTATAACATATGTGAAATATTGCTATCTATTTTCATCCTGTAGCAATATCACTCTGTCCTGTTCAGAAGAAATAGTTATTGACCGAACTAACCCAAAGTGGTATTACTATTTCCTGTGTGGAGTTAAAGGCATTCAGGTAGGCCATGAATATTGATTGCAATGTCTAGTAGTATACCAAACATAGGGTAAATATTTCATAACTTCATAACTGAGCTGGGCACTTTGTGTTAACAGGAGACATTTGGGATCACCCGTTTATCAGGAATGTCGTGTGTCATCGACGGCAACGTTCCGCCGAGCTCCGGCCTGTCCAGTTCTAGTGCCCTCGTTTGTTGCGCTGGGCTCGTAACCACAGAGGCCAATCAGAAGTCCCTCTCCAGAGTAATACGAAAAACAGACATCCTAAAACTCTGTGATAACTGCTTCACAATATATTCCTCCTGTTATTCTGTTTTTTTAGGTAGCTCTCGCAGAGATATGTGCAAAATGTGAGCAATACATTGGAACAGAGGGAGGAGGGATGGACCAGTCCATCTCATTCCTGGCAGAGAAGGGAACCGTATGTGTTGGATTTTTTTTACCAAAACCGTCATTAAATGCATAAGAATTTCACTATCCAGTATTTGGAATGTTTTGTGTGTATGTGTGACGTGTCTTTTGACAGGCAAAACTGATCGAGTTTGAGCCTTTAAGGGCGATTGATGTCCAACTTCCAGCCGGGGCTGTTTTTGTGATTTCCAACTGCTGTTTGGAGATGAACAAAGCGGCATCCTCTCACTACAACGTCCGTGTGGTGGAATGTCGGATCGCCACAAAGGTGAAACAGTGTCATTATTTATGAATTACCATATTTTGGATTGGATTGGATAACTTTATTCATCCCGTATTCGGGAAATTTCATTGTGACAGTAGCAAGAAAAGGCATAGTTATAAGTTAGACAGTACAGTCGCAAAGGCCGCAGAACAGCAAAGCAAAAGCAAAAACACAAAGTACAAAGCAAATCAAAGTCAATGGGATCATTAAGAATCACCAAATCAAATCATTAAGACAGAAAAACAGTAAAAACACAAAACGAGCAAGAGTGGATGGAGCTACCGCCACCGGCTGCCACTTGAACGGCGCCATCTTGGTTTCGGTAGCAAAAACGGATAGACTCAAAAAGACGTAAAGTTGGACAAAAACTGGAACCACACACAGGAAGTCTTCCACGAGATGGGGAACTTCTGCAGACTGTGACCGAGGTAGAGAATATGCAGAGTCACTCTTCCAAGCTTATCCGCACAGTTCCTCAGTAGTCTGGAGCTGAAGATAACAGTAGCAGAGTAGGGCACCTCGACTCCGTTGCTAGTAAGCGCCGACAGCTCTTCCATCTTATCCCACGATGGAATGGCTGGTCAGAAGCGTTGCCTCTTCTCCCGGCACTTTTGTCCAGCTCCGAAACTCCGGCGGCACTGAGGTGTTGCTCCTTCTGCTGCGTATTGTAATTGCTAGTCCCATGTGTGTGACAGCGTAGGCATGGCTGAATGGTTCCAAACAAGAAATAGCCGAAAGAAGCCAGGCTAACAGAACAAGGAAAGTTGTAATAACATTAAAGTAAAAAGTATGAAGTACAAAGTAAAGTAAAAAGGAATGTACGTATTAAGAAATATTAAAATGTAATTTTAAAAAAGATAGAATGGCTGTAAAACATGAAAAACATAAGAGTGTACAGAGCTACTGCCACTGGCTCCCGCGTGAACGGCGCCATCTTGGAAAATAAAATAAAAAAATTACGGACTATAAGTCGCACTATTTTTCATGTTCTCAAGTGCGCCTTATATTTTTTTCTCTCTGACCACAAAAAGCCTGTTATGTTTTAAAAAAAAAAATGTTAACAGATGCCTGCTGTTTGTGATCAATTTCTCTGACAGTATATGAGTTCATAATCTGGTAGAAAAAATGCACGATACTTTAAAATGTTTTAGTACTATACAGGTTTTCTGTGGGTTGTTAAAAAGCCTGAAGAGTAATTCAATAGTTTGGGAAAAGGCGGAAATTAAATGGCCTGAAAAAGTATGTTCTTAAATGTTTACACAGATGCTGGGCCAAGCAAAAGGGTTGAACCAAAAGGGGTTGCTAAAGCTAGCGCAGTTGCAGAAGGAGATGAATACGTCTTCGGAGGAGATGCTGCTTCTTGTTGATGAGGTTCTCCATCCCGAGCCGTACAGCCGAGAGGAGATCTGCAAGGCTCTCGGCATCACCTCCCAGCAGTTCTCCACGGAGCTTCTCAGTGCAAATACTCAGCACGGTAAGCGCCTAGGCGGCGGCATAACAGGTACTGAGACGTAACTATCAAGACGTTGGGTCTGTCGCAGTAACACATTTCAAGCTGCACCAGCGAGCCAAGCACGTATACGGCGAGGCTTCCCGTGTGCTGCGCTTTAAGAACGTTTGTGACTGTAAGCCTGCGGAGTCCATCCAGCTACTGGGTGACCTGATGAACCAGAGCCATGCAAGTTGCAGAGATTTGTACGAGTGCAGCTGCCCTGAACTGGACCAACTGGTGGACATTTGTCTGTAAGTATGTCTCTCGTGTTAAGCCCTATCAGGCATCCCTTGAAGTCTGGTAACGTTTAAGCAAGGGTTGTCCAAGTTTTGGGCCGCTTTCAGAAATGTCAAAGGATGCAAGGGCCAAATTGATATCCTTCCACTTTCATTTCTCAAACATGATGATTATTGGAATAATTGTTAGTACAGTTATCATGCATTTGCTAAACATGCTTTCCAGATATTCTCATCAAAGACGGGATGTTGTGTATAACGCTCTCTGCTCATATAAACACACAAAGACAACAACATCACGGTCTCACAAACGACACAAAGACAACAATTACACCGACTAATACATTCATAAAGTAAATGATTATTGCACTTATGCGCTCATGTTGCAACTCGCTTAAAGCATCATGAGATGATGTTATAAAGGTGTCTTGAACTTAATAAGTCACTTGTCAGGCTTCTCTTGCACCTGTTTTTAGTGTTTTGTTTTAGTGTTTTGATGCAGCAGTTAGGTGATAAACTTGACAATGATATACAGTATAACTTCATATCGTACAGCACTATTATTTATGTACGGTATATATAGTATACTATGCTGGTTTTATTGGGGGTGTATATGTATGTGTGTTACATTATTGAAAATTGTGCCCGATTATACATGTTCCTTTCTGAAAAACATGAAAATCAAAGCAATCCAAACATAACGAAAACAAATTACACTAAATAATGCAAGTAGATCTAGTTTAACGTGTTTTTTTTCCTTGTGCTGACAGGAAATCGGGTGCTGTGGGTTCTCGGTTGACAGGCGCAGGCTGGGGGGGCTGCGCTGTGTCCATGGTTCCTAGTGACAAAGTTCAGTCCTTCTTGCAAGCTGTGAGGGAAGCTTACTACCTGCCTGATCCTCGTAGAGCTGCGATGGAAAAACAAAGTTTGTTTGTAACGAAGCCAGGAGGAGGAGCTGCAATTTATGTGGAAGGCTGAAAGGTATTTTTAGAGCTGTAACTATCCCCCCCCCAAAAAAAAATTAAACCGGACCAAAGAGGCATTGAAACACTAATTGCAAAAACAAAAAAATCCATACTGCAATTCCATACTCATTTTCTTATTGGTAAATTTATCCTACTCATAATGCATGAAAAAATTATCAAGCGATCATTTTACAAAAAGTGTAGGCTTGATTTTGGTTTGTTTTGGGGGGAAATCAGAGTCATTTTTTATGCACTTAAATTTTGAGGAAAAAAATGGGATTAAGGGAATTTTTGTTTAAGTAAAATTATGTTGGTGTTGGACATGGGGAATACTTTTATATCTTAAACTGCTTTTGTAAAATTATGATTTACAGTGGATTAGATCGGTGAGCTCAGTTACAAAAGAAAGAAAAGTAAATCTGGGATGAGGTATAGGATTATATTACAGCCTTGAAATGCTGAAATGCCAAAGGAAAGTTTTTTTAGAATAAAGCTACATTTTGCCAAAATGTGCCTCATTTTCATTATTTTCAGCTAGGTGCGATTTCATTCTTTACCTTATGGATTCAGTTTGTGTTTTAGAATTTAGGCGAGATATTATATAGAAATATGTTCTCAAGGCAGAATGGGACTGAGTATATTATAATTATATGATATTACCAAGTACAAATGTGTTTCTGGTTATAAACTCGGCCAAGTCTGCGTGAAAAGGCGTAATTAGATATTTAATATTACGTTATATGTCTTTACATGTGATACATATATCATCATGTAAAGCAACTTCAAATAACGGCGACATTTTTGGGGGCAGTACATAGTACGTATACTATTGGTTTCATGACAGAGATTCCTGCTTTAAAAACTCAGTTTCCCAGAATACTTAGCGTTGACCGGATATCCTCTTTTCCACCTCTGTAAAACGTGGTACAGATTGCCGAAGGGAGCCTAAAATAGCATTTTTCCCGTGGATTTTTGTCTTTGCTGACTGTCGACATGTTCTTGCTATATTACGACGACGAGAATGGGAACAGAGTCTACACTATGAAGGTAACGCCGTGAAAATCACCACTTTTAAGCTACTTGTTTAGCCGAACTATGCTAGCACCATTGCTAACCACTCCACGGGTTCCCCACTATAGGCTTTTATTTAGCTATAGTATCCATCATTCTCCATTTATGTATTGGCTACACTACTAAGTTTTTGTGAATATTTGTTTTTTTGCTAAATGTCTTTTTTTCTACCCTATAATTGAACAGAAATTAACACCGGACGGGCAGCCCACCACCTCAGCCCACCCAGCTCGGTTCTCACCAGATGACCAGTTCTCGAGACACCGGGTGACCGTGAAGAAACGCTTCGGACTGCTGCTTACCCAACAGCCTAGACCTGTTCTGTAAATGGGATTCCACTAAAAATGGAGATAAAGAAAATATTACATCCTATTGAAAATCGGCTACCATTGACGGCAATAGACGTCCAATCCATGTTGCCTAAGAGGGCTCTCGGCGATCATTTACGAATGCCTTCCCTCCAAGTCAAAAGTATGCTGTTGTAACTTTGTGTTTCATTCTGCTTTGAAAAATATTTTTGCTATGTTTTTTTTAATATTTTGGTATAGTGAAGAAACATCTTGTTAAATAAACAACAATTTAGAGTGAAGAAACATCTTGTTAAATAAACAACCAGTTAGCCATGTCACAACTTGTTTCCTTGTGTTCAAATTTGCTCCTTTTAAAAAAAAATATTTTGGTATAGTGAAGAAGCATCTGGTTAAATAAACAACCAGTTAGCCATGTCACAACTTGTTAGCCCTTGTTCCAACTTGCTCCTTGATAGTGTTTATACTTCCCTTCAGGAAACTATTGTAACTAGGGCACGATGTCATTTTTGAACCGAATAAAATGCTTCAATGTAAATTTTGAAAGAAACATCCTTTCATTCTGTGTGTGCTTTCTCAATCAGATGAAAATACAAGAACATGTTAAAGTTTTTATTTTTAACACTTGTGAATGCCTGTGCTTTGATGTTACATTTTTGAGCAGCTCAAAAGTCACAAAATCATGCACTATCAGGTAATGCAACAACACTGATAAAAGTAACAAGCGATCAAATTAACTCAAATGCAAAAGACTCAACTGTTTTGCTAAAAAATGTTTTAAACAAATGTTTCTGGGTCTATTTTTGGATTGTGGAAGGAAACCAGAGTACCTGTCGAAAACCCACGCAAGCCTGGGGAGAACATGCTAACTCCACACAAGAAGGCCCTGGCCTGGGATCGAACCCTCAATCTTAGAACTGCGAGCCATACATCCTGCCCACCGGTTCCCCAATATATAACATATATAATCATCTCATCTAATTTTCTGTACCGCTTTATGTGTCATGGGGGGGTGCTGGAGCCTATCCCAGCTGACTTCAGGCCAAAGGTGGGGGACACCCTGAATTGGTCACCAGCCAATCGCAGGGCGCAAGGAGACAAACAAACATTCACACCCACACTAATAATAGGGGCAATTTAGAGTGTCCAATCAGCCTATCATGCATGTCTTTGGTGGACCGACCTGGATTTGAACCCGTCCCCCACTGTGAGGCCGACTCGCTAACCACTTAGAATAAATTCAGATTTTACACAAAGCTAAATTATTTAAAAAATACATTATATTCAAATCATAATGAAAATGTTTCATATTGAAATGAATGTTTTTTTGTCTTTTACAATCTTTTTTTTTAAATTGGAATGTTAAAATTGGTAGCAGTAGCACGTGACATGTACTGGCACATGAATCGTCTTATCTGATTGGTCAGTACATTTTTAGGGGGCGTGACCCTGGTGCTTGTCAATCAGAGTGTTGTAAGTTGATTTCGGGAGAGACTCTTCGTCTTCTGTAGCGACAAGATAGGACTTAAATACAACTTTTCCTCGAACTGACCGCAGCAAAACAAGTTATCCAGTAACGTAAGTTCGAGTCAAGTATTTTAGGCTGGTCTCAACGTGTGAAAATGTAACCGAGCTACTGCTTCTCAATGTTATCTCTCAAGAACGAGGGGTCGTGAACAGGGCAAACCAGTTTGAGATGGCGTTGACTTTGGAGATAGTACAGCAAAAAAGTTGTGTTGTGTTTTAGTACTAAAAAAAATCAGTAAATATAATTGTTATTATTATTATTATTATATTTTAATCTGCAGAATGGCAGCCTTCTGTCGCAATGTGGGAATTTGCGCCTCTCATCTGAACACAAGCAGTCGTTCCTCTGCCAAACAGCATTACAAAATATTGGTGCTCGGAGGGGGAACTGGAGGAATTTCAATGAGTGCTCGCATGAAACGAATGATGGGAGCTGAGAATGTGGCTGTAGTGGAACCCAGTGAGGCAAGCACACTTCTAACTCATTTTTTTTATATACTGATGGCTATATACGTCCAAACCATTTGGATTGGATCACTGCCAGGTTTCCCATTTCAAACAAAATGGATGTCCATGGCTGCAAATGACTGCAAAACACATCAGATCCATGCAATTCAACTTTTCAGATGCACTACTATCAGCCCTTATGGACTCTGGCCGGCGCTGGTGCTAAAACTGTCGCTTCCTCTGGAAGGCCCACGTCAAGTGTTATGCCATCAGGTGTCAAACTCATTAAATCTAAAGTGCAGGAGATAAACCCGGACACAAACACCGTGCGCAGCGACGACGGGACCCAGGTATGTTATCTTAACCCCACGTGACCTAATGGTATTATTTATTCATCACACAATTTTGGGTGAAAAATGTGGATCGAGCAATAAAGTCGTCGAACAACTTGGGACATGTCGTTGTAATATTTAATGATACATGACCTTTGGTTCTCATTGCAGATCTCTTATGAGTATCTGATTGTGGCTCTTGGATTGCAGCTCCATTTTGAGAAGGTGAGTATGTGATTTAGTATCTCCATTTTTTCAGCAAGAATGTGATCCGATTTGATTTCCTTATAAATGTACGACGACCTTGTATTGTGACATAAACACAACAAATTAAACACCGAGGTTGATGTGATGCTTGCCGTAACTTTGCTTCAATTCGGCGCCCTTTGTTAGTAATGAGATGCATCTCAGCTGCCATCCCTCCGACCACAATCACAAAAAATATTGGTCGACTCATTATTTGCTAAATTATACGTCACCTTGACACCTGTGCTCTAGATCAAAGGTCTTCCTGAAGGATTCGAACATCCGAAGATTGGCTCCAACTATTCTGTGGAAACAGTGGATAAAACTTGGACGGCTCTACAGAATTTTAAAGAAGGCAATGCTGTCTTCTCCTTCCCAAACACGCCAATTAAATGTGCCGGGGCTCCACAAAAGATAATGTACCTCACAGATGCGTTCCTCCGAAAGGTACAGTAGCATTAGACTTTTGCACCTGATTAAAACAATCCGTTTGCTTGCTTAATCTTTTTTTTTGGGTGTGACAAAAGACAGGAAAGCGGGAGAAAGCTAATATTATTTACAACACATCACTTCCCGTGCTGTTTGGGGTGAAGAAATACGCCGACTCACTTTGGGAGATTGCGAAGCAACGAGATCTCAAAGTCAATTTGAGGCAGAATCTGATTGAAGTACGGGCAGACAAGCAAGAAGCCGTGTTTGAAAATCTTGATAAACCAGGAGAGACCACAGTGTTTGAGGTAACTGTGCACAAATGAAGGGCGAATCAATTGGAACTGAGAAAGGGAGGGAAATGGCAAGGAAATTCTCACACCCGTGTGACGTGATAAATAACATTATTTCCATTTTAACAGTACGAAATGCTTCATGTAACACCTCCCATGGGACCCAACTGCGTTATTAAAAACAGCCCGCTGGCTGACGAGTCCGGCTGGTTGGACGTCGATAAAGGCAACCTTCAACATAAAAGATACCCCAATGTGTTTGGGATTGGAGACTGCACAAACTTGCCAACTTCAAAAACGGCTGCGGCTGTTGGTAAGTCAAATTTGACTCTGAAGTCAATCAATGTTTGTCTATTAATCATGAAAAGCTGCAGTGAAGCTTGAGCTTTGAATAAAGCAATAGTAATTGGGGCTATATTTGAGTGAAAGGTATGCGTTAATAGTAATGCTTTGTCTTATTCAATAAGTGTTCTAAACTGTGGATTTATTTGTTTTTGTAAATATTCCCTTATTTTAATCTGTAAAAGGTTTTGTTGTGAATTTCCGCGCAGAAGATAACGCTAATTTGTTTCATTTTAGCTGCACAATCTGCTGTTCTGAACAGAACCATAAAAAAGATATTGAAAAACGAGAAACCAGATAAAAAGGTAGCTACTTTGTTTCTTTGCATTGACAATATTTGAGTGTACCTGGACTTTGTAAACTCAAATTATAAGTAATTATTCCATCTATACACCCATTATAACTGCCTACCTCCTGCAGTACGATGGCTATACGTCATGTCCATTGGTTACGAGCTACAACACGGTCGTTCTGGCAGAGTTTGACTATGATGGCCAACCATTGGAGACATTCCCCATCGACCAAGGCAAGGAACGGAGACTCATGTATTACATGAAAGCTGATCTTATGCCTCAGCTCTACTGGCACGGACTCCTCAAGTATGCTTATTCTTAAGTACGACATACTGGTTGCTTTTCAAGATGCACCCATTTGATTCTTCCCTTTTTTATTATTGTGTCCTATTCAGAGGCCTATGGGGTGGACCAGAACCATACAGGAAACTCATGCATTTAGGAATGAAATGATTCCTCAGTCTCAGTGTATATTTGGAAAAGATGCTTTTTTGGGACAACTATCGCCACCAATAGCAGTAAATGAGTTACCAAAAATGGAGTAATTTTCAGCCATGACCAGACAATAAAACACGTTTTTACATAACACACCAACTACCATACTTTTAGGACAATAAGTTGCATCTGAGTTTAAGTTGCAATAGTCAATGAATACACAATGAAGAGGAAAAAAACAACTCTATAATCGTATGTGAGTAGTAACAACAGTAAGTAGGTCAGGAGTGGAGAAAAAACTGACCACTATATTGCAATATCAGTATGCTAGCTTTTTTTTTTTAAATTCTCAGGCAACTTTTTTTTTTCTTTCAAATTTGTTCCACATTGTTGTCATCGATTTCAATAACTTTGTAAGCAGCTTTGGTCCTTAATTTTGCAAATACCTATGTAGTAATTTAGTTTTTATCAACAGTATATTAATTTGTATAATATTTATAAATATAAAAATGTATGATTATTTATCACGACTGTCATAATTTCGTTTTCATTAACATTATATTGATTTATAAATGTATAAATATACCTTATACAATAATGGTTCATAATTGTAATATGTATACACACATGTATTGTTATAATAGCTAAATATATAATATGTAATTTCTTCAATGATCAATCACAAATAGTCTAAAGGTGTCAAATAATAATAATCATCACCGAAAAAGTATTATTCTAGTACTACTTGTTATTCCGGCCATACCACTTCCTTCCTGCATGTATTCGGCAATGTCGCGCGGGCGCGCGCGCGCATGTCGCATTTGTCGCGCGCGCTCCCGTATGTTTGTGATGAGGAGGAGGCGGGAAATGGCGTCTGCAGACATGGCCGACCTGTGACAACTCGCCAGCGACAGACGCGACCAGCGAGCAGCGGGCCACCGCTCCGATCTTTGGCCGGCGCCGTCGCGGCTTCCACGGCTGCCGAGCCCAAAACGCCGCGGAACGTTTCCGAGACGCTTCCGCCATTTTATGTGAGTCAAAAGGACAACGGCGTCAACATGTGTTGCTTCCTTCGCTTAGCTCGGCGGCTAACTAGCCGAAGGGGGCGTAGTCTAAACGGACGAAAATAGTCTCCCTAGTCAACAAAACCGAACCGGACCGCCGCTTTGCGAAATGTCGCCGTTTTGACGGCCGATTTGAGCGCCGGCGTGTACACCGTGTCACCTTTTTTGCTTCACGGTTTGTTAGCTTGGGAGCTAACCGTGGCTAAATGTTAGCGGCTGTCAGTGTTAACCGAATTGATGAATAGCCGGGACAGCAAGCCTACATCCAGTATACACAGACACTGCGTTTTAGAGTAAGAATACTCGACCAAGCTGTGAAAAAAGCACATTTAGGAGACGATCGGAGCCGCCGATCGGTCGCTAAAGTGTAGTTTGTTGTGGAGACGGTCACGAGTGATCAACAGGAGGGATTGTTGACATCGGATGAGTCGAGTTCGTAAAGGGAACCCTCACACGTTGTTTACAAGACTGGTGCACGTGATTGTTGTTGACGTTAGAAAAAAAACAAAACACCGTAGTAAACAATTACTATTATCTATTTTTAATGAAATATGCTCTTCTAAAAGGTGCGCCATCGCACTCAAATCCCACACGCAGAAAAAATGATTAAAAAAATAACCATAAAAATAACATTTTTTCCTGTTTAAAATAGTAGGAAATTCGAAAATTCAAAATTCATCTAACACTTATTTTCCTTTCAAAAGTCATGGCAGTTGGTATGACCTGATACAGATTTTTTTTACTGCCGATCTAATTTTAAAATATTTTTAGAGCAATAAAATTAATGCTAAAGAATAATGCAGTCAGTGACTTGGCTTTAATACTTTTACCAGTTACATTATATTTTGCATTATTTTCACTGGTCAAAAAGTCTTGGCATGGGTGTCGGCAAAACATATCTAAGAAAAATTGGATTGCAAGTCAAAAAAAATCAGCATCAGGACATCTCTCCTGGAAACCCCTCAGTTAACGTTCTCTTAAGAGTATTTTTTAGCTTACTTTTAAAGCACCGTTACATTGTTTGCATAAGCTATTGTATGGTTTTCGATTTACAATTAACGCTTCATTTTATATGTCCAATTTTGTCACTGTCACCTGTTAAGTGTTACTATTTGACCAACATCTTTCAGATTCTTCTATGTGATGCCGGAGCACAATGCGGCTGAGAGCGCGTAAAGCTCCTCGGCAGCCCGCCTTTGGCCGTCGAGGCCCCGCCCAAAGGAGGAAACGCCGCGCGGCGGGGGCTCCCCGGCCGAGAGCTCCAGGCAAAATGCAGAAGACCGACAGGGGCCTCTTGTCCACCATCAAGAAGTTCATCCGAGGGGATCCCGTCAAGGTAGCCCCGCCCCTCCGTTCCCGCCAGCCGGCGAAGTCAAAATTCACTGTACGCCCGTTTTAATACTCGGCAGGTGGAGCCGTATCTCCCGGCCAGGAGAAGTCGCATCGTTTGCGGCGCCAAAAGGGATCTCATCGCTTCGGCGCCGCCGCCGCAGACACGGGGCCTCGCCAACAGAAGCGTATCGAGAGTTTGCAGGAAAAGCCCAGTTAAAGGCACGACATCATTCCCGCTTCCCTCGAGCGCCAGGTCACCCGATGGGGTTTTGTTTTTCTTTTAGAGCCGGTGACATGCGACGGCAAGCCCACCAAAGCCAACGGAAAACTGGAGGCTTCGATAGAGACGCCGAGCGGTCCGCCACACAGCACGCTGCTGGGGACCATCCTCTCTCCCGTCTTCAACTTTTTCTCACCAGCAACCAAAACCGGTAATTCAACATGTATCAAACCGTTTTATTTTTTTCCCGTTTTCCACTAAAAACCCAATATACGTTATGCAGATTGTTTTCAAGTCATACAATGTAGTATTCAGAGAGAAAAAATAATCTGAATAAAACAAGATTAAAACTGAACTATTACAAGGTTAAAATCAAAATATGATGAACGTTAAATTACAGATGATACTATTACAAGATTCAAGTGGTGAAACAGTCATAATTAATACGTTAACTTAAAAAAAAATCAGAGAATATTTACAATGAGGCCCCCTCTTGACCAAAAAAGAGTACTTTTCTGTCTCCAAATAATGAATGGACTATCAAAATAGTGGTTTCTAATAGTGGATTTTACAAGTCGCAAGCAAGTCTGAACAGTCCACGGCGTTCCCTCCATTACAGACACACCCGGTTCCGACTCTCCCGGCCAAGCGGTGGAGGCGGAGGAGATCATCAAGCAGCTGGAGATGGAGGCGGCTGAGAAAATGCCTAGCAGCGCGCTGACCTCCCCCCAGGGCGTCGGCGCTTGCCGCACCGCCCCACCGTTGCCGGCCAGGCTGCACACCGGCGCCGACTCCGCAGTAGAGGGCGGCGAGATTGTGGCCGAAAGCGAGGCGCCCTCCCTAACGGGTGGGTGCACGTCGCTCAAAGTGCGGTCGAGCGTACCACGTTTTTTTTTCTGGCCTGGCCCTAATCCCACTCCGCCTCCAACAGCTCCTCCCAGTTGTTTGCCAGAGGGCAGCTACCCGCACACGTTAGCCTCCGCCGCCGCGGAGCCATCGTACGAGGAAGACTGGGAGGTCTTCGATCCGTGAGTATAAAACCAACGACAGCTTAATTCCTTCCCTCCTATTGACGGCCCTACTAGATACTTTTAAACACCAAACTATTCCAAAAAGGGTCTCGGTCGGTGCAATTTTTGCTCCAACAGATCCAGGAAGAACAGTTTAACCAATGAGGTTTCTTCTGAAACCAATCGTTCCGAGATGGAAACCTGGACCCACTGTGGCCCTTGAGGACGGGTTTGGACACCCATGCCATAACAACATGCTTTTGAATTTTTTCAGGTACTTCTTCATCAAGCACGTGCCGCCATTGACAGAAGAGCAGCGGACGCGCAAACCGGCGCTGCCGTTAAAAACACGCAGCACGCCCGAGTTTTCGCTGGTCCTCGACTTGGTGAGCGAGCAGCCGTTTTGGGTTAGAAAAAAAACAGTGGATTTGCTGTTTTCTGTATGAACGTGGCAGGTTTTTGGGGGGGTTGTTTTTAGGACGAAACTTTAGTTCACTGCAGTTTGAATGAGCTGGAAGACGCGGCGCTGACGTTCCCTGTCCTTTTTCAAGATGTCATTTACCAAGTAGGAGCTTCCCCTTGTCAGTTTTGGACTCCTTTTTGCTCATTTATGTCACTGTTATCAGATGAAATGTTGTCTCGGCAGGTGTACGTGCGATTACGGCCGTTTTTCCGAGAGTTCCTCGAGCGCATGTCGCAAATGTACGAGGTAAGGTTGGCGGCGTCGGCTCAAGCCGCACCGAGTGCCGTTGACACCGGATGTCGGCTTTTTAGATTATCCTCTTCACGGCGTCAAAGAAAGTGTACGCTGACAAGTTGCTCAACATCCTCGATCCCAAAAAGCAACTGGTCAGGTCAGTGTTACTCACCCTATAAATGGCTAAATCATTTTTAAATACTATACGAGCACTTGGACCAGACTTTCGCATAAGCAGCCAAATTCAAAGCATGGAAATATTGCTGACCTCTTTGACCCTTTGTCTTTTCATCATACCACATACTGCTGTAGTTTTTTTTTAATTTCCAAAAAGTATCGATTGCTTACAATTGTTGTGTGAATAAATTTGACTTATTTGAACTGATGAAAATATCACAGTAAAGTGTTATTTTTTTCTCCCCGTCGTTAGGCACCGTCTGTTTCGTGAGCACTGCGTGTGCGTCCAAGGAAATTATATTAAAGACCTCAACATTTTGGGACGGGATCTTTCCAAGACAATAATAATCGACAACTCACCGCAAGCTTTTGCTTATCAGGTAGTAACAAGCGCATCTTTATATGAAGCTAAGGAGCGGGGAAAAACACCCTGACGATTCTCAAATGTCTATTTTTCACTGTTTCCTTATTAAGCTGTCCAACGGGATCCCAATCGAGAGCTGGTTTGTCGACCGAAATGACAACGAACTTCTCAAGCTAGTTCCTTTCCTGGAGAAGCTGGTGGAACTGGTAGGAGTTGACCCCCAAAATCCACACTTAGTGGTTTGGCCCTGCGTGACTTTTTTTCCTTTTGCTTTGCGTCTCAGAACGACGACGTCCGACCGCACATCCGAGAGCGCTTTCGATTGCACGACCTCTTGCCTTCAGACTGAGCAGCGGCGGGGGAAAAAAAAGATGGATGCCATGGATAACTCCGCTTTGACATCCATTTTTCTACCAGGTAAAAAAAATGCAAGAGAGCCACATGGATGTTTTTATGCAGAGACTAACGTGACTGAAACGCTCGCTTCGTTTAAAAGTGTTTTGTCCGCCATTTTGGATGTCGACGGAACTGAATGTGTTTGTGTTGGATTCTCTTCTAAAACGGCCAGTAAACGTGTATTATACCATTTTCCTGTAAATACATGTACAGATTGTTTTTTTTTAATGTTGGAATTTTAGGATAAATATTTTAACTTTTGTTTTTGTTTTTTAAAGAAAAGAATTATTAGTGTTTTGGTTGCAGTGTGCCTGCTTTACTTAAGTGATGCTTTACTCCATTACATGCAGCTGTCTGTTTAAAAGGTGCAGTTTACATATATATATATATATGTATGGAAAAAAACTGTTTCTAAAACATTTTAAAGTTATGTAACATAAAATATAGGCATAGATTTGAACTGAATACAAAGCCATAATGGCCAAGCCCTCATTTTTGAGATTTGTATTCGCCACCATAATCGTCCATGTTAAAAATAATAAGATTTTGACATCCAGCCCTTTTGTATGATTGTTTTATTATTATTATTATTATTAGGTGTGTTGAAGCCTCAGTTTGAGGAGGGGGAAAAAATTAAATGACACCAGCCATTGCTTTGGATTCCTGTTTGTGGAATATTTCAAATGTTGGTGTTCCAAACAAGGTTTATTGACGCTTGAATGATCAATCATATTGTATTCAGTGTTATTCAATGGTTTTCCATGAAAATAAATATCTTTTTATATGACTTCTGCGAGTGATGAATAACAAAGTCATAATAAATTGAATACATTTTATTCTTATTACGTACGTGTAAATAAGAACAGGATCTGATGACAATACTTTGCGTGCAATTTAATACACGTGGAAATGATTAGTACAAAATTAAGATCTCTTTGCAAACTTAAGAAGAAATCTTTGACCACCAATTAGGCAACTATTTGTAACAACCGTACAAAATCTGCAGTGGAATTACAACATACTGTATTTAAAAAAAATACAAGTTCACAACCACTCCTCCCTATTTGAATGAATTGAAAGTCAATTGTCAATGGCAGGCTATAAAAAAAAATCTAACCAGTGTTCCATTCTTAATTATATTAACTGCATTATTTATTTAGTTAACATTTTGTTAATGTATACATTTTTTTGCCTAAAATGTGTATAATAATGATTAGTAATTTAAAAATATTGAGAGCCACTATCCATGTACATGTACAAATGTGATGTTGCTGTATTTTGGACGCCTGGTTTTCTTGAGTTTTTTTACCCCAAAGTTTGACTTGCCCTTAATTACCCTCCAAAAATAGTCACTAGCCATATATAAAATTTAATTACTTTTTAATTAGGCAGCCCGGTGTCCGAGTGGTTAAGGCGTCGGCCTCACAGTTCTGAGATTGAGGGTTTGATCCCAAGTCCCGACCTTCCTGTGTGGATTTTGCGTGCGTGGGTTTTCCTTGGGTACTCCAGTTTCCTCCCACATCCCAAATACATGCAGAGTATGCTGGTTAAAGACTCTAAATTGCCCCTACGTATGAGTGTGAGCATCCTTGTGCCCTGCGATTGGCTGGGCACCTATTCAGGGTGTCCCCCAGCTGGCAGGACCCCCCGGGACCCATGTGAGGATAAGCGGTACAGAAAACGAATGATTGAATGAATATATTTGAATTGACTACAGTACAGCACATGCAGTATCCAGGGTTTTCCCCAATACTTTATAGCACTAAAACGGTGCTACATGAATGAAATACAAAACAGTACGTATTACAATAATATTTTAACCACGTCTGGTTAGGTAATCGGGCTAACCGTTTCTGTCATTGCTCTGAATTGCACCTTTGCTTGTTTAAATGGCATTTCAAGATTATTGTTACTAAATAAACTGTAATAGCACACATTAGTCAGTTTTAAAAGTGTCAGTATATAGTTAGATTTGTATGAATTTCCTTTTATTTAACCTTTCCCACGGGGAATCCGTGTCTTAAATTAAGTAAACAAACATTTAAGGCATCCCGTCAGTTCTACTTTCTAAATAATCATGCATACTTTTGCCATCTCTTCTATCAACTACAGAGAACTTTTCATTTTAAAAAATCATGTTATTTCTTTACATAGTTTCCCCTTTGAAAATATTTGAAAAACATCTGCCATTGGTCCATTAGCGGGCATGTTTTAAATTGCCTTTCCACATTCTTAAACCAAATGTAAAGGTAAGCAGTGGTAATAAAAAAAAATGACATTCACACTTAAATGTTTTTCTACATGAAGTTCCACTATTCTGCCATTCATTAAAACCGAAACAACTAAATGTCAGGATGTGTACTTACGTTTTTGCATAAGAACAGTCGCCGGTCACAGTTCCGACAAAAAGGCATGACTGACCAAGAGAGAGTGAATGGGTCATCTGAAGCGCTTGTTCCAAAAGGACATGAAGGTGTTGGAGTTGAATGTGCTGATGAATATGAGCAGCAGTAGGTAGAGACTCATCATAATGGCAAAGTGGTGCCTGACAAACCATGAAGTATTGCGGGAATGTCTGCGTTGGGGAAAAAAACGGCAACAATGAGCCACGCCATCCACAATAATGTCAACTTTGTACAAAAAAAATACAAGAATGAAGCAGATTCAATGTTTTTATCACGTTTTTTTTCCTACTTGTCCAGCAATTATACATTCACGACCACCTGCGCTCATCAACCAGTTTTTCCCCCAAGCGATGGCGTCCAGCTGTGTCTAATCGCCTTGTTAATTTGTTTGTATTTGGTTCACAGGATTGAAAATCCATTTTCAAACTCATAAATCCTATGACATCAGTTCAGTGTGTATACGCTTTGCAAAGACAATAAAATGCTTTTTAACGGAACAACGTACCTAAAAGTATTTATTTATTCATTTATTTATTTATTTATGGGACCACTTATTCATGTTGACTAGTACTTATTTATTCATTACTTATTTATTGTTTATTTGTTTGTTTCTCATTTAGTTTTGTGCACTTCCCTAATTTATCGTGTTGACAACTTAATATGTCGAATCTTTATTGATGTATTATTTATTAATTATGTATTATTATTTATTTGTCTGTTTGTTGTTGTTATTTGTAGACTTTGTGGTGAAGCTTTAAATCTCATTTTACTTGTATAATGACAATAAAAGCATTCAATTCAATAAAAATTCAAAAGAATAATTAATTTCATTATTTTTTTTATCGATTCAATTGTGCTAAACAAATCCATGCGGATAATTTCACATGTATAGCCACGGTTACTTATATGCCGCCCTTCCCGTTTTGTCAAATCCAATAACCAAAGAAATGGAACATACCTATCGTACTCAAGGGCTAGATTGACACGGACATATATTGGCATCGAAAGCCTGATGGGAATAACCAAAACCGAGTTTGACACCCGCGGTATACCTGGACATGTGTCGGCTCTGCGAATAAACCAGCAGATACTTGACACGTAGGAGCTGATTATTTGTGACCACAAAGTACTTCTCGGGCACGTCTCCTCCCTCGCTGTTCTTGGCTCTCGAGCGCTGACGGTCGACAGTCTCTGAGTCTGTCGCGGGCGAGAAGCCGGCGCGTGAGGTCAAGACGGTCGACGCGGGCGAGGCGGCGACCGACCTTTTCTCTTGACCTGACACTTGACGTCCGGGTGATCGATGACTTGGCAGAGGGCGACGCAGCTGAGTAGCGGGCCCAGAAGGCTTTCTTGCCAACCGCTGCTGTGAGGACTGTAGAGTAGAGCCATGCTTAGGTCACTGGTGAGGTAGGTGCCCTCTCCAAACACTGCGTTCTGTATATTATGCACACAAAAAAGCAAATAAACCTCTCTTCACACAGCGTTTCAATTCCCATTTCTTTACTGAAAGTACTTGAGAAAAGAAAAATACGCATTTTCATAGCTGACAAATCCCCAATTATTCTGGGCATGAGCCAGTAAATTTGTATACAAATTGCTTTAGTATTTATATTACAAATATCAGGGGGTATAAACTGCATTTACCAAATAAATACAAATTTTAACCTATAAAAAATAAATTTATTTTTTCTGTTGTTGAAAAAAAAAGTTCAGAATTTCCCCTTACAAATGAAATATGTATTTTTTAAATACATTTGGCAAAATAATTTTAAAACTTCCCATGATTCCTCATTTTCAATTAAAAAAAAAAGAAATTATAAACATTTCAAAAATTAAAAAGTAAAAAAAAGAAGATTCTTTTCTTTGTATTTAAAAAAAATAAAAACAAACATTATAAATGAGAAAATAATTGACTAAAAGAATATTTATAATTCTTTTTAAATTATTCCCTACCGCTTATCCATACAAGGGAGGCGGGGGCACTGGAGCCAATCCCAGCCAAGTATGGGCAGTAAAAGGGGGACCTAGCGAATTGTTTGCCAGCCAATTGTAGCTGTTTAAAATTGTTAAACTTTTCTTTTAATAAGCAAACAAGAGCAAAATTACTATTACCGGCAATTAGGGTGTTAGACGCCCAATCAGTTTTGACTGGGAGGGCTGACAGCAATCTTTATTGCCACCCTCTCCTAGTCAAAATGGATTGGGCGTCTATCGCCGTCAATGAGAGCTGTCGACCAATTAGACCATTAATTCTCATCAAAGGTTGACCTTGTTGAGGTGACAGTGCAGCCCGTTGTGAATGATGGAATGAAAGTTCTCCAGACGACTCCCATGGAAGGCGTAGAAAACCTCTCGATCCTCCCTCATCCGCTCGAATCGCACGTTCAATTGGTCGCAGTACTCCAGCTCGAAAAGGAAGTCCGGCGCCGGGGCGGAAACGGCGCCGTTTTGCGTCAAGTCGCAAAGTCTGCCGTACTGTGGTGGATGGATAAAAATGGAGTTGGTGCTCCCCAACGCTTACCTATTCATAAATCTGTCAGTACCTCGTCCTTCTGCAGCGTTTTGACGGCGAAGCTCTTGGACGAGAGGATCCAATGCGCGAGCGCCACGTGGTGCTCTCCCTCTCCTGGACGCAGTCGGACTAACTCTCTCACGCCAGGGAAGTTGTTCACATCTTCTAACTAGATGAACACCATGGATAAAAAAGAAGACGCATTGGTACTAAGGATGGGACGATAGCCAGATTGGTGCGACAAATTGGCTTTCTACATGTAAAATGTGCGCAGTCATTTTCCTTTTTTGCATTTGTGTCTGTTAAAGGATTGAACCTTACCAACGTGTCAAAGTCTTTATTGTCCTGGTGAAGGTATCGGGGAGGGAAGGGGCGGAGCAAAGAGTCCTTTTTGTAGGTCTGGGCAGCAGCGACAAACAGGCTGCAGCGAAGATCGGCCGCCACGGGGTCTCTGTGCAGACACGAGCGCACCAGCTCTCGGACCACCTCGGGTGGGAGCGGCGGCTCCATTCCCAGGACTGAAATCACATGAGTAAAGTTGGGTTGGACCTTCTCTCAACTTATAATGAAGCAGTTTTTGCACACATTACTTTTAAGAGACTGTCAAGAATCTTGCTTTGTTTTTATTTTTCATCTGTACGTCGTACTTATGCTAAGCTCTGTGTGCACTGAGTAAAGTTGTCAATCAATAATTCATATACTGAATGGCATAATTCCTGATTCTTTTATGAAATATGATTTGAACACCTTGGAAACAACAACAAAAATCGAATTGAAATCTTTTATATAGGGCAAGTCACCAACACTAATTAGATCCAATGGCAATCCTAAATACATATTTTTAGATGAGTGAAAATATTGCAAAAAGCATTGCCCCAAGTAAATGACAAATCAGATTTTTTGGTATTAACGCGAGCCCTGCTGATCCTCATGAAATACTTTGTTTACAAATATTACGTAGTCATAAACAGCGGACATGATTGCTTAGTGGTTTGATTTTGAGCAGCCGGAAAGCTAGTTAGTGCCAAAACACATACGAATAATACTGGATAAATACTCTGAATTTTAAAAAAGCACATTTATTAACACTTAAACTGTTAGTACTGGTTGTTGAATGCTGATGTTTTAGTGCCATTGACAGCAGTAGACATTTTAACTATTAGGGTTAAATGGTAACCAACTAGTTAAATCTTTCTCATATCGAGGTTAAGGTAAATAGAGAAGTAAGTTTAAGTATAAAGCCAAATATTCCTAGTTATTTTTTATGTTATACAATTACGCTATCGAACTGTTAGCTTCAGACAATCCTTGTGACCGATTTGAACATGTACTATACGACAAAGCATCCATTTTTTTATTTTTTTATTTAGACATTTATACCATCTTAGTTGTCCAACAGCTGTTTCCTGCATCATAACAGAGGATAGCTTCCCATAGTTTTACAGCTCTGAGTAGCCATGATTCCATAACATCTAAGTATGGAAGTATGTTTGTTTTCATGTGCGATTTTATATTTGACAGATTTGCTGTCATTAATTTACATGACGTTAATGTTTAGTTTTAGCCTCTGAAGCTAACCACAGATGCTACTTCTCACAAGAAGTGCCGCATACACGCGTGACGTTGCCCACAAATAAGATAAAACGCGTAATGTTGTTAAAATTGTTAAAATGCTCTTATGTATTCGTACTTATTTGCGGCGAAAAAGAAACATTGAACGTCTTTATGTGGCCTTACCAGAAGTTGGCTCAACTCATAGCAGTCCAGACTGAGAAAAGCAAACGTCAGACGATGTTGCGTTCAAAGACTGCTTTGAAAAACACGATGAAGTGGAACGTAATGGTTTGGTGAGTGCATTTTCGTACTGGTCAATTAAGAGATACGATGTAAATCTGTTTTATTTGGGGGTTTATTACTTAACATAAATTCATTTCCATAATTTTCCGAATCGTTTTTGTTTAAGAGTTCATTCTCGTAATATACAAATGTACCACGAATGCATCTGAATATTTGTAATGGCGTCCCCCATCACTCTTCAAAGTGACAAATTAGTACTACATGCAACGAGATTACGTTACATACAAAATGTATGTAATTGTAGTTAATTTGATTTGATTACTGTTTTGACAATTTTAAGTTTTTTAGTTACATTTAAAATAGCACCATATAAAATGTCATTATCCTATATACGTAGTCCCTCCCTCCTTTCCCTTTGCTCCTCATAAATGACACCAAAATTGCAAAATGTAATAAAACGTTATGTGAGACGACACTTTTATCTGGTAGAAATTAATGAAACATTAACTTTTAGTCGTCGTATATAGACATAAAGTGTAACTGTCAAAACTAATGCAAAAAGTTTCGTCCCCAAACCGCAAAATCTATCAAAAGAAGCCCAAATTTTATCACCCCAAAAATTGGGCGGGAACTCACCCAATCTGGCAACGGTTCCTGGCCAACGTCCAATGAGGATTGCCTGCGTAATCACCCCCAGCGTGCTGCTTCGTGATAGGTCAATTGGATCCAGCAGCAAATCCACTGTTTTCGCTGGACTCTGCCTCGTCCCCCTCCCATCCGAAAATACATGAGCGAGATGTGTAAAAAAAAAAAAAAAAACACCGTCACGTGATCGCCTCTTCCTCGCGATCCCATCATTCGAAGCCTAGCGGTTTCTCTTGCCCCTGTCCCTTTTCAAAGCGTGCATTTTGGCGAAAATCCGTTCACAAGATGCATTCGAAACGAACTAACGAATTCTAGCGAGCAGCCAAACGTAAGGTGAGTCGTTTTTCGTCCTATTTTCATTCATTCACATAGTGAAAAGCCGTTAAAATGCAACCGGATTGTATAGTCTCGCTATTCTGGGGGGGAAGAAGCGCCGATGCACCCGTGACGTGACGTGCCGCGACGCAAAGGCTGAAGGACAGCGCGATGCATCGTTTCCCCACTGCAGCATCCACCGATTGTTATTATTATTATTATTATTATTTATAATACGTATAGTCGGGATCGCAGTGTACCATAAAACAAAAAGATTCGTCCTGGAATGGTTCGCTTCTGGAGGCAGTGTTCATATTTGGAGGCAGAAAGATGCCCTTCATAGCATCCACCATACTGTGCATCAAAATGTCCTCTAGAAGCAGCCACAAAAATAATGTAGCCGTTAAAATAAAATAAAAAAATGAGCCTTGTGAATCTGATGGGCCTGAATGTATCATCATTGTTCCAATTTCAATATACAAGGCCACAATGCTTCAATCACATCCATAATACGTGGCTTTTACTACTTTTCATTTTTGAATTAATTCATACATACATTAATTTATCTGTACCAGCAACAAAAAAGGCGTTTTTAATGAAGATGATATGATCAGGGAGTGCCTCCTTTCTGTTTATATTGGGGTCACAAAAAGGCCTCATTAACTCATTCCTTGCCAGCCCAGGTATTTGTGTAGTGTTCATTCATTCATTTATTTTCTGAACCGTTTATCCTCATTAGGGTTGCGGAGGGTGCTGGAGTCCATCCCAGCTAACTATGGGCACCTGAATCAGTGGCCAGTCAATCGCAGGGCACAAGGAGACACACAATAATCACGCTCACACTTATACATAGAGGCAATTTAGAGTGTACAACTAGGTTTTTGGGATGAGCGAGGAAACCTGAGTGCCCAGGGAAAACCCACGCGAGCCCAGGGAGTACACGCAAACTCCACACAGTAATAAAAAATATATTAAAAACGCAGATTAACATTAACTCTCGCTCTGTTTTTTAGCACTCCTCTTATTGCCAGCTGATCGAAAAGCCATCCTTTGCAAGCAGAGAAAAATACTCAACTCATCATGGCAGGTATGTGGATGTAATGCTACTACGCAACAGAGAAACTGCTTTGTCCACTCAAACATCTTTGTGCAATCGTAGAGAACAACTTCCCTCCCCTGCCTCGATTCATCCCCCTCAAGCCGTGCTTCTACCAAGATTTCAACGAGATCCCCGACCAGCATCGCACCATGTGCAAGCGCCTCTACTACTTGTGGATATGTGAGTTGTGCGCTGCCATTTGTGTTTAAAATGTCAACGCCGGTCCGCCCCAAAAACTGTTTTACCCAAAACACTGTTTGCTGCAAGACCAGAGGGACGGATATTTTTTGTTGTTGTATTTGTTGTTTAGGTGTATCGTATAATGATTGAGTGATAAAGATAATGAATACGCGTCTATAGATATATCATTGTAGGTTGAAAGAAATGATCCAATCTAAACGCAGTATTGATCCATATCTTCATTTTTCAGTGGTGCCTTTTTGTTCAAAAATGGTTTTCTTTCAAAGGTCTGAAATGTGTAGCGACTCAATTATCATATACATTAAAATTTCTTTATTATTTTTATTGCTTCATGTCAGGGGGATATAAAATGTGTGGCCTATTTCTTGTTTGGTGTTTGCACACATTGTTCTGGCCTTTGTTTTTTTATTACTATTTATTTATAGTGCAAGATAGTGTTGTTCGGGGTAGACAGTTTTCAATCTTGTTTGTGAAGAAGCTAGCAGGCTTAATCTGAATTAATACGCAATATTTCGGGAATGATTCACGAGTAAACCCTCACCTCAGAAGCTTTCACTTCAAGTTTACCAGACGTTTCTGTTGTGTTGACTGATTTCAACTGTTGAATCACAATAACCCGAGTGGAAAGGTGTCAATCACTGTCATTCTTTCTTGGTCAGTGAATAGCGCCACACTGGCGGTTAATCTGATCGGTTGTCTGGCGTGGATGTGCGGTGGAGGCGGGGCCACCAATTTTGGCATGGCCTTCCTATGGCTCATCCTCTTCACGCCTTGTTCATACGTGTGCTGGTTCCGGCCCATTTATAAGGCCTTCAAGTAAGCCGCTTACATGTCAATGCATGACGTCTTGGACAAAAAAAGGGCAGGCTTCTGTCGATGACGTTTTTTCTTCCAATCAGGACTGACAGTTCGTTCAACTTTATGGCGTTCTTCTTCGTCTTCATGGCCCAGGTTGTGATCAGTATTATACAGACGGTCGGCATCCCCGGATGGGGAGTATGGTAAAGTGATGACCACAAATACACATAAATTGTATCTGTTTTTTTTAAATGTAACATTTCCATTGCGTCCACCAGTGGCTGGCTGGCGACCATCACGTTCTTTAGCACCAACGTGGGCTCGGCCGTGGTGATGTTGATCCCCACCATCATGTTCACCGCCGTGGCGGTGCTCTCCTTCATCGCCCTCTCAAAGGTTTACCACGCCATCAAATTCCAACCTACAACCGGTTGTTTGTTTACACGCTTTCCCGTACAGGTGCACAACTTCTACCGCGGCAGCGGCGGCAGTCTGGGGAAAGCCCAGGAGGAGTGGGCCACCGGAGCCTGGAAGAACCCCCACGTCCAGCAGGCGGCCCAGCAGGCAGCCATGGGGGCCGCCCAGGGGGCCGTGCAGCAGAACCAATACTCGGCGGCGCCCACGTACAACTACGACGACCCCATGTAGGACGACGAAAAGGTGCCAGGTTCTATCAAAAGGGATGAATTAAGAAGGCAGTTCGTAATTAGGTGCCCTTCATTAGTAACCACTTCACAAACGGAGAAGCATATTATAGGGTGTAAGGTGCAAATGTACTGTACATTTATGAAATTTAAATGTGAATAAGTTAGTTTTTGTATCCCTTTATCACATTTTCACTGTCAATACTGGCATTTAATATTGAATCCAAATAACCTAAAACATCCATCTTCTTCACTTTTTTGGACTATTTGAATCCCAAACATGCGAGAAAGTGCCGCTCAATGGATAAAATAAGGATTATCTCACTTAGTTTAGCATTGCATGGCTAAGAGAAGGAATACCAAGGAGTTGAGGCGCAAAATATTTATGCACAAAAAGCACTACATGTCATCATAAATGATAGTACAACTGCGTCGGGTTTGGACAATAATTTTGTAACATTTGGATGCTCTTTCCTTAGGCTAAGCTAAAGATGCCAAGATAGCTTTAATTGATTTTTTTAAGGCTAGAACACTATATTGAAATATTAACTACAACTGCAGTTATAAGTGGTAAAAATTATACAATGTCAAACATTAATTTGATCCATCTTACTTTTTTGTTGTTTTATGCAATTTTTTGTTAGAAAATACTGTGTAGCCGTTTTATTTTTATTTTTTTTATCCACGGTATCATATTCATTACATTTTTGTGATACACTGGTTGTGTGTAAAAGCACAGAAATCGAAGAGCCCTTTTTACAGCAAAATATTACATTTGATTAATATGGCTTCATTACACAAATATAGCCAGTTTAGCTGCTTTAGTGGTCATAATGTCTGCTGTAAAAAGGGCTGAAAAAGCCGTAATTGACTGGATAAACATTCCAAAACCGTGTCTTGAACTGGAAGTTGGACATAACGTGAATAGTCGATGTTGTGGGTGGTTAAAAGCAGTTTTCAATTCTCCCTCTTCTTGTAATCTGCTTAAAAAATATCCTTGTTCCATTGTCATTCTGTGGCTGTGTGTTATTCTACCAAGTGTACTATGATATTAACAAAGAAGAAAATTACAACATACCTGTCAACCTCTGCCGATAACAGCCCTTATAAATGATTATTGATTCCCCTTACAAACCCCCCAAAAACCTTACAAACACCGTACGAGTCGTACGGTGTTTGTAAGGTTTTTTGGGGGTTTGTAAGGGGAATCAATAATCATTTATAAAGGCAGTTATTGGCAGAGGTTGACAGGTATGTTACAATATGAATTGAAATGAGGTGATCCGAATGTCTTCAAGATTAAGATTGCCCGTGACAGTGTTAGATTTGAAACAAATGTACAAAAATATGTAACTGACTGCTTGTTATTTCAAAAATGTGATTTGTCTTGTCTGGTTGTGATCATGTGGGGAAAAAAATGCATATTTTGTTTAACCTTTCAGTTATTTGAATTAATTCCAAACACAATTTTTCCTCCTTTATGCTTTTTATCTTTTTTTTTTTTTAAACTGAAGTACATGGTTCCTCAAGAACGGTGCACAATGTAATCCAAGATTGTCAAATTTCAAAAGGGTTTTATAATTAGTAAATGTGAGCTCCTCTCTGAAAGTGAAAACCACTATTTTCTGTTCAATGTTTACGTTACATGTACACCATTTATCACTTGTACAGTGGGAAAGGTGAATTTGTGCAGACAACAAATGCACTCCATTAGTGCTGTATTTATGCTTCAAAAGGCCGTTCCTCCCATGTGTACTTTTTGCTGTCTGATCTGTATTATCATGTACTATAAATGAATAAAAAAATCATTTGTGAGGTGGATTTAAAGCGAGTGTTCTATTGGGTATTATTTGGTCCGGCGATAAGAAATACCAGAGTCATTTCTCCAAATGTCAGGTGGAATGCTTGATTTAATTGCATGTTTGTAAAGTTTCAGGACTTGAGTTGATCTAAAGTCACCCCAAAAATGCCTAAATAAAATCCCCAAACAACAATAATCATAAAATTCTTTATTCATAAACTTGATGCAAGCTTACAAATTACTGTACATGGTCAAAATGTCTTCAAATGAAAAAAATAATAAAAATAAAACCTGAAACTCAAAGCAAGCAAATTGTGCCAGAGGCCGTCACCGTCTTTCTTGTCTGTCGGTTTTAAAGAGATTCAACTTTTCCATCACAGTTCAGTTCAGTTCAGACAAGTGTGCAAGTCCATTCATCGCTATGTGACTTTCCATCTTGAATCTTTAATTTTGCCCCTCAGAACAGACTTTTGGCGTTGGCAGCTAGGCGTTGACGTCGGCGGCCCTTTTGTGTTGATGTTTCAAAATGAAAGGGGGGAAAGAAGAAAAAAAAAAAAGGCTCCTGACCAGAACAGCTTTCTAATGCTTTTGAGAAACCCCCCCAATTTGCATTTAGAAATCACAATGAGAATCTTGATGAAGAATGCCTTTACGTTGCTTTAGGCCAATTCAAATAGTCTCTGAAACGCGACAAAGCTTTGAAACTTGTTCAGTTAAAAATTGGATTCAAGTTCAGACAAATTTTGCATTCTTACACAATAAGCAAACCTTTTTCTCCCACCAAAAGCAACACGAGTTCACCTGCATATCGGAGCAATTCATGATAGCCAGCTTACCTTTTCTTTTCCTTTTCCTTTTCTTTTAAATACAGATCACTCAACAACTCTCCATCATGTAACAGCGTTGTGTCTTAGTAACTAAACCGGGAAGGTGCAAACCACTACAATCAAGGTATGTCGCGACTAACAAAGTACATACACTATTAATAATCCAACAACCTTTTGTGTCCTTAGTGGGTCTGATCTCAGGGATGAACATGTTTCCAGTCACGACCGGAAATCAGACTGCATTGGTAACCACATCTAGTCAAACTCTAGCAGGGATAATGTGTCAATTTCTGCTGGAGCACATCCATGATGCTTAATTTAAAAAGCCTCACTCACGGTCTGTTTATCAACAAGGAGCGGACTCCAAAGTTGATTAACATCAAGCCAAAACACCTCTGTGGTTATCATAAAAGAAGAGTGTCAGGGCATTTCAATTTAAAGATACCCATCCACACTATGACAACTGGCTCATTTATTGTCGAGGTTGCTCATATAAAATAAACATTCACTCGATAGCTTGGGGGAAATACAAATAGCTGTGTACCTGTTCATTAACAACAACAACAAAATCATTAAAAACACGTGAGGTGACGAGCCACTCCAAGGGCTTCGGAGGGACTTTTAAAAAGCTCATTTAAAGTCCACTTTGTTAAAAGCAGCTAAAGAAGAACCACCCCCCTCCCAACACACATTCAGACCGGAGAAGAGACAATCGAAGATATCTGAACGAGGCGGGCCATGCCCCGTCATCAAACGAGGGAATACTTGTTTACAGACCGGGTGGTCCTGCAAAAAACATGATGCACTCCCAACAAGTCAGATGGGGAAAAATACTCCAAAGAAAATGAGACGCTTTGACCCATGTTCCTAGTGCAGAGTGATTGTAGCCGCTTATCCGTCCTCTTTAGGGGGTGTGTACCAGCCTGTGGATGAAGGGTGGGGGGTATGGGACCCTTTTCAAAGTATGTGCGAACATTTTTCCAATCAGTGATTAGATTGTACGTACCATTCTTTTCATGAATCTGCACAAGGGATTTGTACGACTGTTGTGCTCTGGCAAGATTGTACTGGTTCTGAGAAACAGAAATCTCAAGTTAGACAAGGCCTGTCGAGATAACTCATTTTTAGTAGGCGGTATATTGTCTGATAAATGACTGCTAATATGCAATAGTACTGTCAAAAACAGATAGAAATGATCCAATGTAATCAATAATGTAGAGACAATACATTCTAGCAAACCACCTATTCAAATGCAATATTTATTTATTTATTTATTTAAATACCCACAAGGTGGACTAAAATTATATTTAAAAAAGTATTCACAATGCATAAAGTGTTATTTGAAGGAGAGCTTAATGTAGAATAAAGTTGAGGGAAGTGCCAAATATTTCAGGGTCTGTTTACTCCTAATTTTGGAAATATAAAATGAACAAGGTACAATTTGTCAAAGATGAAACCATGTAGCAAAATGGTTGACGTTATTGAAATCCGGGAATAGTTCAAATGGATTAGAAGCATTGTTAAAAGTAGTGATTCATGAATGCGAGACAGTCTCACCTTATTGGCCCCAAATTGAACTCTGGCCTTTCCTTTCACCAGAGTTGCATTTATCTGCATAATAACAGATTCTATGGAATAGGCACTGCTCCAGCCCTGCAAAACACAAGAAAGCAATGCTGTTAACATTTTAATCTTATTTTTTTTTTAAAGACAGTTCTTTTTGGCACACCTGCTTTGTGAGAAGTTCCATACACAAGGCTCCTCCCCCTAAAACATAACTGCAATAATAACAATAATAACAAACAATATGGAGAATGGGTTCATATTAAAAGCAATTTGTATCCAAACTGGACACGAACAGATCAACAGCCACTCACCCTCCAGAGAGCACAGGAGCGACAACCCGCACAAAAGGTGGGTCAAAAGGAAAATTATCCTGTCACGACAAGAAAAAGATGATCACGTTTTGACGCCGTTGTTCAGTCTGAAAAGAGGATTCCACACACCTATGACGCGACTCACTTTATAAGAGAAATTAAGAAGAATATAGTCCACCCCTTCTTTTTCTTTTAAGACCTGCAAATCACTATGCAGCGGACTATCTGGATCTACCCTATGAACGACAAAGAACGTGGAATAGTACAGGTGTGGCATGGAATAACAGGTGGCATCTTCTCAACTTACGTCCTTAACTTGATGTGCCAGTCATAAAGGCTGTCATTGACGAGTTCCACGGAATAAATACCTGTGAAGTGACACACAAATACACACAGTTACGGGAAGTACACACGTGAGATCATGACTTCAAAGAGGCAGAGCGTGGACCATGACAATGCAAAATTATTACAATATTATTAAACAGGCGGCGGCCCGCTGGCCAAGTGGTTAGTGCGTGCGTCAGTCCCGCAGTTGTGAGATCTAGGATTCGAACTCGACCTTCCTGTGGAGTTTGCATGTTCTCCCTGGGCTTGCGTGGGTTTTCGCTGGGTACTCCAGTTTCCTCCCACATCGCAAAAACATGCATGCTAGGTTAGTTGGACAGTCTTAATTGCCCCTGGGTATGAGTGTGAGCGGGAATGGTTCAAAAAAGGCCCCAAATGTTATTTATTTATGTTAAAGTAAATGTGACTGCTGCGATTGGCTAGCCGGCAATTCAAGGTGTCTCCCATTTGGTGCCCTTTAGTTCATTGGGATAGGCTCCAGCACCCCCTCGCAACCCATGAGAGAATAAGGGGTATAGATAATGAATGAATGAATATTATAAACAGAAGATAATAATAGTTTGTGTAAACATATGTATATTTTTAATACGATTGCTAAACCAGGTCCATTATTATTGCCTGATTTTAAAAAAATCTGTTTAAAAACACGGCTAGCCTGAAGATACAAAATTATTTTTTAAAGCATCTGGCAGGCAAACGGGTAATTCAGTGGTCTTCAGTGAATGTCGCTTTGCGTTGGATGATTTATAATGAAAAAAAAAAAGCCAAAGAAAGGGACATTGGCTACCTGTCTTGTAACTCTGTGATCTATAAATCTCCCTGAGTTCCTTCATGAGGCGGTCCGAAGCCTGCACAGAGCCAGAAACTGCACCCTAAAAAAAGCCAAGTGGTTTACATCAATGCTGTGGCTCCACATGAATAATAACAATAAAGGACTTACGTTCAAATGGTCCTGTCTCTGGTTTTTACGGACCTTCTCCAAGATTGCCAAGTGTTCTTTTTCAATACCGTCATCTTCCGACTTTTTGCCATCCACCGGCTCCTCTTCTTTCATGTCGTAATGGTCCAGGTCCTGGTCCAAGTCAATATCCTGCTGCCACAGTGGATCAGTGGTGTTTAGATAAACGGCTGATGAAACTCCAAGCGTTGACAATTTTCCTTAATGAAAACACATTGGCACCTCTCCCATTTCTTCCTCCTCGTCTTCCTCCGACGTCACCTCATCCGGAGGTCCGTGCTGAAGTGTAGCGAAGCGTTGTTGGTCACCGGGCGAGATTAGTTTCGGCGACGTGAAACGGCAAGAGTTAGCGCTTACCTTTCGCTCTTGGATAATGGGCCCAGCGGGAAGAGGCTGGTCGAGCATTTCCACATCTGGATGCTGAGGGAGGTTGTAAAGTCGACACAGGTCACATATGAGACGTTTCAGCTGTTGAAGAAGCTGCAGAGAGGACCGAGTCAAGTTCAACGTTTTCCCTGGCGAGAACCATTCGTTATTACGTGCAGGCTTACCAACGTGTTGCCTTTCCGCACATCTTCCAAGCGCTCCAACACTTCGGCGAGACTTGGATCATCGGAGTCGACAAACCATATGGGGGACGTTGAGGGATAGGATTCCTGCGATTAAATTAAGATGGTCTCTAAAAACGGCAGATCGGGACAATTCTCTGTCCGTGATTATATTTTTGTTGTGGCGTCGTCTGAATCAGAAGTATTTGGAAAATAAAGCAGAATAGTGAATGTCATTCTTATCAGTAGCCAACATTTGCAGAAGTCAAATCGGTCAGGGTGATAATAGATTTGGATTTCTCAGTCTAGTCACATTTTTTCCGCTAGTTATTTTTATCTTTCAGATTCAGTTTTAATTGATTCTTTGGTATATATTTTTTTTAAATGCTTAATTTGAATGACCTGACATGTTAAGAGCAAGACAAAAATGTGATTTAACTTTTAAGCCTGAATTAAGGCTGTTTTGTGTTTATCCTTACAAGGCTGCCATTGACAGCACTAGACGTCCAATTCATTATCCCAAACGGATTGGAATTTTTTTTGCCCATCCTCACAGTTTAAATGAATTGGACATCTATTAGCAGAAGTAACGCTTAATAAACAGATTTTTTAAAATCTGATCTTGTTGTCTGAAAGGGTTAAAATTTATGAACAACAACCCTGCAATCATCCAATCCTTTTGAACTGGAAGGGCTGTCATTGAATGATGGTATTTTAGTGTTTTTGACGGCTACAGACGTCCAAGCCATTTTGATTAGGATTGCTGCCAGCCTTTGCCATCGAATTAGCTTCTGCCTTTATCGCTGTAAATGGGAGCTAATAAGTCCATTGCTGGAAAATTTGAAGTGAATTAGTTGATTATTATTTTAGTAGTATTCCACTTTTCTAGTACACTTGCTTCTATTGACGATGGATGGATTCTGCGATATATACACTTTCTAATGTTGAATGACGGAGCCAGCACACATGCTATTTTAAATCAAAACAGTATATTTGGCGATATGAGAGATGAATATGAAGTACATAAATGAATTCAAGTGTTTATAAGTAATAGGAGAAAAATATGCTTTTCCCATTTATGATATTCTAAGCAGTGTTGACGGTCCGGACATGTTTGCTACGATAAGTAGTATTGTGATGTATAGCCGGAAAAAAAGCATCACTTAGATGAAAGGACGACGTCGCTAATGAACAAAAAATAATAAGAAAAATAAGTTAACTGCGAAGCTTTACGCAAAAAGTTCTGCCAAAACAACCGCGAATATTCGGGGCTAACGAGGAAAGCTAGCCGTCTCGTTAGTTCCAGTCAGGCGAGCTTAGCAAAAGCTAGTTTTGCAGGACGCTTCTCGCAAGTTGATTCTTTCACTTGTTGTATTCGAAATGAGGGGACGGGGGTTAGGAAATAGACATAAAAATACTGGTCCATTCGGTTCGTCAACGCTCACGGAACCCCGGGGGACAACGGACCCCCGTCTTGCGTCAAGCTAGCTGGTGCGATACGCCAAAGGTGGCCGGCCCACCCGGACCCTACCGTGATGTTGCAGTGAATGATCAGCAGCTTCTCCCCCGTTACGTTAAACTGGCAACTGAGCTCGTCGGGTTTCCAGTCGATAATTCGGAATCTCTCGTGGTTTGGGTCGAAGATAGACTCGAGGAACTTCAATTCGGCCTTCAGCCCCGACACCGACATCTTGTACTCATCTCAAAGCGAGCAGGCCGCTGGCGTAGTAGGGGAAGTCTGCTCCGGTCTGGGCGGAATGCGGTCGAGTCGCCTCTGCGGATCTCGCATGTTAGCGTGAGAACAACAACAAAAGGGGCTGCGGGTTCACGTAGAGTGGCCAACGTAGAAGATGACAACGTTCTCAACAATATATACATGCGCCATGCATCAAAGACGTGTACAAAATATATTGCCAGTCATCATACAGGCACAGCGACAATATTGAGCAAGCGTGACAGGAAAACTCTTATTTTCAACTCGACATTTCGAGCGTTGGATTCTTGGAGTTCATACATGGACACTGGGAGAAAGTGTGAATTTGGTTAGAAATGGGGTGGAATTTGATTTTTTGAAATGTTTATTGCCCGTACAATTCATTTCGATTGGTAGCACTGCTTGTGGCTCATCTTTAGGTGACGGCGATAGACGTCAAATCCATTTAGCCCCGCCCCTCCCATTTACTGTATACTACGTACTTTATAAAAATACTTCATTGTCAAATAAACGGTCTTGCCCCTTTCTTTCATATTTTATTGCGTGTCATTATTGTATTTAAATGTCAGTTTATTTATTTTTATTTCATTGTATATTTTTTAATAAAACGTTAAATGGAGTAGTGGTTGAGTTTCACATTATCAATCATATCAAATAATACTATGCTTAACGTGATAGAGGAAATGTGAGATTAGTTTTGGATTTTTCCTTTTGTTTAAACAGCTGTCAGACCAAACTCAAATTCAAACAAAAAAACCAATTTCTTATTATTATAGCCTTTTATTGAAAGCCCCAAATTCATTGTGTAAAAATCGACCAATCAAGCATAATCCCTTTCTCACCTCATTTTCTAAACCGCTTTATCCTCATTAGGGTCGCGGGGGGTGCTTGAGCAAATCCCAGCTGTCTCCGGGCCAGAGGCGGGGGACACCCTGAATCGGTGGCCAGCCAATCACGGGGCAAAAGGAGACAAACAACCCTTCATGCTCATACTCATACTCATAAGTAGGGGCAATTTGGAGTGTCCAATCAGCCTACCATGCATGTTTTTAGAGTGTGGGAGGAAACCAGAGTACCCGGAGGAAACCCACGCAGGCCCGGGGAGAACATGCAAACTCCACACAGGTGGACATGACGTGGATTTGAACCAAGGACCCCCACGCTGTGAGGCCGATGCGCTAACCACTCGCTCCACCGGGCTGCCCCAAGCATAATCCATCATAGCTAAATAATTCAAAACACTTGTAAAGATTTCCTAAAATTTTAACTTATTGTCTGCCATTGATGGGGATAAACGATACATTTTGACTAGGGGACCTAGCAACAGATGGTCTCCCCAAATTCAGATGGATTAGACGTCTATTGTCGTAAATGGCAACGAAACATGAACTTCTTGTAGCAGTCCTTCCAGTCAAAAAAGATTAATAACACACACATGCACAATTTGTAAGGTCTTCAAACACATTGAAACAACCGTAGTATTGAAGGTTATTATAGTCAAAATTATAGGCAAAAATTAAAATGTACTAATCTAATAAATTAAGTCTATTTTCAAATGAAGCACACATTTACAAAGAGTTGTCTTTTCTTTCACATTTTCATTATATATATATATATATATATATATATATTTATATATATGTATATATATATATACGTATTGCCGTAACTTAAAAAAATATTTTATTCGTTTTTTGTTTTTTTCATATTTAAACAGACTCTACACATGAATCTAATAATAAAAAAGCAGGCGAGAGTTAAAAGCAAAACAAATCCAAGCAAAGTCATAATAACATCAACCGAACGATAAACTACGGAGGACATTTTGTTGGACTGCGCTTTTAGATGTCCGGCTCCTTTATTCCGTATAACATATTCGATCCAAAAGATGGCCTGGTCCATCGGTTTCATTGGCTGATCCCTTTGCAGCCTCGACAGTCGTTGCATATTTTCCCTGTACGACGAGTTGTGAAGAACATCAAGGAGAGCATCAACAAAGATTTGGCTGTCCAGTGTGACGATATCCACGTTTACTGCTGCTCCCTTTGCTCGAATTCTGTTGAGATTATCATGCTGATCAAAGAACAACGGAATTCCTACAATCGGAACTCCGTAAAAAATGGCTTCCTGAACCCCATTAATGCCTCCATGAGTGACAAATGCTCGTGTTTTAGGATGAGCCAGGAGGTCGTTCTGAGGTAGCCAGTTGACCAGTAATGTGTTGTTGCCCAGTTTGGCAGGTTTCGGGCCTATATATCTCCATATAACCTTCTGGGGTATCTGGGCGAAGGCTGCGGCAATTTCCTCAGCAAGATCTTCAGGAAGCGTCCCGACGAGAGTTCCTAAAGTCATTATCACCACTCCGTCATCTCCAGAATTCTGGACGAACTCCTTGAGGTCAGCAGGGAGTTCCTTCGGAGGCTTGCACTGAAATCCACCCATGTAGACGACGTTTGGCATTGTGGGTCGAGGAAATTCAAAGACAAAATCGTTTCTCATCAGCCAGATCTCGGCATCCAAGAAGAACGTGGCGTAATCGACATCGGAACCAAAATAATGCTCCACGATTGGCTTATAGTGAGGTTCTGTGATGACTTTTGTTGACCAACAACCAAAAGCGTAGGATATAACATTAAAGACTCTTTGAGGGAATGTCATCTTATCAGTTAATTGTGCTGCAAGGAAAGGAGTGTAGGCCAGAGGGGACGGGGCAATGAGGTCATGAGATTCACCTTGCAAGGTCCATCTAACGTTGTAAATGAGAGGAACTTTGAGGAGCTTTGCTAGCAGCGCTCCTCCACCGATGCCAAGGTCGGTCAAGGCGACGTCATATTTAGCGTTTCGAAAGTACTGCATCTGAGTTTCATTCTCAAACATCTGAACGACTGTCCTACAATGAGCCTTGTGAAACTGGGAAAACTGATTTAAAATCACAAATTGGTTCTGCATCTTATTCCAAATGCGAGGCAGAGGAGATAGAAACCTCTGCTGAAGCATCGTTTCCAGTTGCATAGACACAAAAGATTGAAACCCCTCCTTGAATCCATCCCGGCCAGGAAGGTTGACGGACAGGTAGTGAGGAGACTTTTCGGCGATGTACCAGCTATCGGACGGCCGGACCACCGTGACCTCGTGGCCTTTGGCGTGCAGTACTTCGATGATTCCTTTCATGTTTATCCAGTGGCTCCCATCTAAAGGGAACACTAGAATTTTGCCTCCAAATCCACACGTTAGTTGCATGAACAGGAGAGCAAAGGGGATTACGTCCGACTTTGACATTGCGACGCCCTCCAGCGACCTTGAAAAAATTTAAAACAAATAAATAGACGAAGGTTAATCTTGTTGCCGCTTCACATTGAAAATCATGCAATATGTACAATACTTTACCGATAATCATCAGATACTTTGAACTCTTAGATATATTGTCACTTACCTGAGGTCATGTGCCACAGGACAATCCTTGAAACGAGACCGAAATAACAGAAATTTGCGTTATTTTAAAAGACAAATAAGAGTTTACAAAAGTACGAGCGTCAAGGGACACAATTTAGTTCTGTGCTTGACCTATGGACCACTATTTCATATGAGAAGGCGGGCACTCACAAAGACAAGATTCTATAATATTTGATTTAGATAACAGTTAGTCAACAAGCACTCAGTCTCTCTCTTGCGCCACCTAGAGGTGTACTTACCAGATACTAAATCAGTCTGATCCCAGTGTGTATTTAGCCCTTAACATGATGTAATTATATTCCATTAGTACAGAAGCTTATTGCATTCGCCTTTAAAATAAAATAAAAAAAGCCCTGGCTGTTTTTCAAATGTATTTATTTGAAAAAAGAAAAACAAAAACAAAAATTCAAATAAACAACTCCAGAAAATAAATTAATTTGAAAAACGAGGTAGAAAAAAAATATTTTGAAAAATGAAAAAGGAAAAAAGCTTATTGCATTCACCTTTAAAATTAAAATAAAAAGCCCTGGTGGTTTTTCAAATGTATTTATTGTTGTTGTTTTTTTTTAATTATTATTTTTTTCTCACAGACTGATTCCAGTCATTTTGTATCCGGTAAATGCTGTGTACACCTCGAGATGGCGCAAGAGATTAACAGAGATTGAGTGTCTGTTGACCATACTAACTGTTATCTAAATCAAATATATTCCACTCCAGATCGAATTTTGTCTTTGTGAGTGCCCACCTTTCATATAAAATAGTGGTCTACAGAACTAAATTATGTCCCTTGACATTTGTAAACTCTTATTAGTCTTCTAAAATAACGCCAATTTCTGTTATTTCGGTCTCGTTTCAAGGATTGTCCTGTGACATATGACCTCAGGTAGGTGGGAATATTTCTAAGAGTTCAAAGTATTGGATGATTATCGGTAAAATATTGTATTGCATGACTTTCAACATGACGTGGCAACAAGATTAACCTCAGTCTATTTATTTGTTTTCTATTTTTTCAAGGTCGCTCGAGGGCGTCACAATGACAAAGTCAGACGTAATCCCCTTTACTCTCCTGTTCATGCAAATGGCGTGTGGATTTGGAGGCAAAATTCTAGTGTTCCCTTTAGATGGGAGCCACTGGATAAACATAAAAGGAATCATCGAAGTACTGCACGCCGAAGGCCACGAGGTCACGGTGGTCCATCCGTCCGATAGCTGGCACATCGACGAAAAGTTTCCTTCCTACCAGTCCGTCAACCTTCCAGGCCGGGATGGATTCAAGGAGGGGTTTCAATCGTTTGTGTCTCTGCATCTGGAAACGATGCTTTAGCAGAGGTCTCTATGTCTTCTGTTTCGCATTTGGAATACGATTCAGAACCACTTTTTGATTTTAAATCAGTTTTCCCTATTCCACCATGCTCATTGTAATGCAGTTTTTCAGATGTTTGAGAATGAAACTCAGATGCAGAACTTTCAAAACGCAAAATATGACGTCGTCTGACCTACACTCCTTTCCTTGCAGCACAATTAACTGATAAGATGACATTCCCTCAAAGAGTCTTTAATATTATGGCCTACCCTTTTGGTACTTGGTCAACAAAAGCCGCCTCAGAACCTCACTATAATCCAATCGTGAATAAATAACAAAATAAAAGGAAAATGTTAAATAAAAGACAACTCTTTGTAAATGTGCCCTATATTTGAAAATAGGCTTAATTTCTTAGAATATTACATCTATTTTTTGAAGAATGCTGTCATTGTAATTTTTGGTATGATTGACTGTACGGTGCAAAATCATCATTATTTAATTATTTTTAATTAATCTAATTCAGGAAATATCTTGAAATAATTTATTTGCCATATAATAAAAAATGCTGTTACACTAAAACACAGTATTTGATGAGCCTTCTTTTAATTGAGCCAATGTTTAATTTTCTCAATCACCTTAAAAAAGGTTGATTTTTGACCCTGGAATAGTTGATCTATTTAACTATTAATGGATAAAATACTATAATAAATAGCATCGCAAAAAGGATTATGTACTCAACTTTGAAAAGAAAGTAAATTCCAAATATAATTTAATATGTTTTATACTATGATCTTAAATGGAAGTTGTTTGAATAGTGTTTGGTTTGCTCACTGCCATCTTTTAAAAACATTAAAAGAATAATCACCAATGACTTAATTTTCCTAAGAAGCAGCTACTGCATATATCCACTTATACAGTGTAAGCGTGCTTGATATTTGCTGTGACTGAAATACAGTCGGATTAAACTACTTAAGATACTGGCTTAGTTAGCTCGAGTACAGTAAGTAAACTAGACATCTAACCAATAGCAGACGTAGTTGTTGAGCTATTTCTTGTACAAATAAATGTAATTTTCACAGCAGCATTCTGTTGAATAAGCCCTTTATGAGGCAATACTACTATTACTATTACATTAATAGATAACATCTGCTTAAGAGTATTGTTGTGGGCCATGAACAGTTTATCCATTTAATTTTTTTTCTTTCCGTTAATTAATGATGGGAGGCCCGGCGGATGAGTGTTTTTTTTCGTCGGCCTCACAGCTTTGGGGTCCTGGGTTCCAATCCAGATTGGTCCACCTGTGTGGAGTTTGCATGTTCTCTGCGTGGGTTTTCTCCGGGTACTCCAGTTTCCTCCCACATTCCAAAGACATGCATGGTAGGCTGATTGAGCACTCTAAATTGCCCCTAGGTATGAGTGTGAGCATGGATGGTTGTTTGTCTCCTTGTGCCCTGCGATTGGCTGGCCAACCAATTCAGGGTGTCCTCCACCTATGTCCCGGAGTCAGCTGGGATAGGCTCCAGCACCCCCCGCGAACCTAATGAGGATACAAGCGGGTCAGAAAATGAGATGGGATGAGACATGCTCACACGTGTAAATTGATTCCCGTCTCTGTAGGATCTCGCGAGATTTGACAGAAGACGCTTGGCTGTTGCTACCACGGCAGTTCCTTGATGCAGATTGCAGAAGGCAAGGCAGAAGGAGGGAGACGACCACGTCGTCCGTGCTTTATTGGAGCCCCCTGCTGCTCGAGTCCGCCTCCATTCCCCCTTTTTCCCCCTGCAGCCTGAGCCTCCTTGGCGATTCCTCCTCCTTCAATCATCATTTTCCGCATCAACCTCACGCACGCACCGGCATTTTCTCTGGCCGAAGATGACACCTGGCAAACGCCGAGCCGCAGCCATGTCTCTCCCGGTAGCGATAGTTGGAGCCCTACTGCTTCACACCGTCTCGTCACAAAACGGTAAGAAATAACCTACCATATTCTAATATTAATAATAATTAGGTATAAACACAGGAATAAAAAATAAATAATTGGGCGACGTCGCCGTCCTGACAAACAATTAATTAATTAATTGACAACACTTATGAAAAAATTCCTCCCACCTGCCGAGCTGCAAAGTATAGTCCTTTTGGCCTTCACCAATTTAAACGATATTTATATTTTTCCAAATAAAGAGTAGAGCTGGTTGTGTTTTCTTGAAACGACGTGTGAATTGAAATTGAATAAGACCCAATCTGTGGAGCTTGAAGTGGGCCACCCAATGGCCTAGTGTGATGTCCCCCAAAATGTCCTTTAAAAGTGTGGAGCTGAATACGGAAACGTAAGCCAAGGACAAGTTCTGCTGAGTAGCTGTGGGGGAAGGTGGTTCATGTCCTTCTGTCCATTTGAAGTTTACACACAGACGGACATTAGACACGCGTTGGTAAATGTGTGCATGTTGAAGCGTACAAGTGAAGCTCTGGAAATAGCATCATCGGTCCATTTTTCTGCATGCTTCTATTTTTAGAGCCGGGATGCTGCACTGGGATTCATGTCTTTAATGTCCTCTCACTACATTGAATCTGTTAACTCTTGGCCGAGATGCACTGCACTCCACCGCGCTGAACAATTACATCGATTTCCCCACTTCGGACCTGCTTGCGTAGCTGACGAGCTGCTCATAAATCGGGTGGACGTAGAATAGAATTTAACCTCTTGAAGACCCTCTTGCTCATTACAGTAATCCCTCGAATACCGCGGATAATGGAGAAACCTCGAAGTAGGATGACCCCCATTATTACTACCATACTACATGTTTTACCTATACCAAAATACAAGAACACAAGTACAATTATCAAGAAGTGTATTTATTAAATATTAGTTATAGGCATATGAAGTCTGTAATGTAATAATATCTAAATATAAATTATACATGCTTATATGTAAATACTTTAAGTACTGTACACAGTGAAAATAGTTCCTCTCCGCTTGATTTAAATAATTAAAAAAAACAGGTTATTGGGAGCTTTAGTCCAAGTCCTCTACATTGTATGCACTTAATATAAAAATGTGTGATGTACTGAATGCAAAACATAAATGATCAAAATGATTACAGATGAATTTTGCTGTCAGTTAGTCGGACACATTGCTGATTCATAGCTATTGTGTGTCTAATATATAAAAAATAAACATTAGCCGTTTTCAGTCTGCCTGTTTTTCTGCTCTAATTGTAAAAAAAATAAATCCAACATTAGATTTGCTCAAGTCTAAACATTAGAAACATTACACGATTAAGAGACTCAACTCACTCTACATACTATGATTCATAAAGGATCAGAATATTCATTAGGCATATTTCAAATCTTAATGTTCACTGAGATAGAAGCTCAAAGTTCAGGACTGATATTTTTTTCCAACGTTCAATGGAAACATGAGTTTTGTTCGCGTAGTCACATTAGAATTGTGTGCAATGTAAGCAAATGACTCTGGCGGCACATTCTGTCTCAGCAATTTTCTTGTCAGGTGCTGAGAAGGTAGTTTGACGGTTTGGGCTCCATCAGCATGTATTTAACAAAAACAGAACATTTTTCTCTTCACTTAAAATGCATGGAAAATATCAGGGAGCCCAAATGGAATAAATTCCTTTCTTCATCATTATCCTCACTAATTTTTGCTTCGCTTTTTGCATTCTATCGTTGTAATATGACGTGCCTTTGTCAACCAATCAGCGGTCACCGGTGGCGCTAGTTCTACCTTTGTCCATTTAACAGATGGCAAAAGGTGATAGTTTGGGATATTTTGGCACCATTGACATTAAAAGTACTGATCCAAAAATGGCTGCAAAAAAGGGTTTCAGAGTGCATGATTGTATCTACCCTAAGAAAGGAAATAATGCCAGAAATATGTGAGGATGGGGAAATTCGAGTCACATGCTGCTGTAAAATGTACAGTTCTCTCTGTGGCGATTTCCACAGAATGGCTGAATCTGTATTTGTATTTTTTTACTGTAAAGTGCTTCTATGGAAACGAGGGGGTTTACATATCAGCACACTCCCACACAGTCCCCAGAGACGAAGAGAAGCCGCATCTATAAATCTCCCTTCAATCTCATGTGTGCTCCACGGTGCTTATTGACCATTCTTGTGAATGCAGGAACCCCCCTGCCCGCTCGTTGCTTTCTGTGCGCACCCCATCACCACTTGGTTCAATGATGTTGCAGTTGGTGCTGAGATCTTTCAGTGATGGCATACTTTGTTCATTGTTTGCTGACCTTAGCAAAGATAATCATTTCACAACAGCTCTTTTGATCCTAAGTGTTATTTTCATCACGTGATGCGCAGTATATAAATAACAAGGTCATCCAGAGGACATTAGCATATGAGTTCTTCAGGCTGCAAGTAAATCATCTGAATCTTTTTGTTTTTATTGTGGATTGAATCAGATTCTTGTTTTTGAGGGACCTTTAGGGTACAGATTTAAGTAAAACAATGTGTCAAAAGTGTGTGTCTATTATACATGTTAAAAAATGTTAATGAGCCCAACCTTGGGAGGACCTAACACAATTAAATTAAAGCTCCCCAGAAAGAACGCTTATAATGGCTTCGGTAATTGTGAATTTAACTTTGTTTATGCCAAATTGTGAACATTGAGCTGGCAATTTCATCATGTTTCAAATTTGTGTTTCATTTCTTTTTTGTTTTTCTTCCCCATCCTCATTTCCCTCATTGACGTCACCCACCTGAATACTTTTTCTCGCATCTGTAAACTGGCTTTTGCTAGCCGGCTTTGTGAAATCGCCTCTGTCTGAAACCAAGCTCACCGGCGACACATTTGAGCTTTTCTGTGACGTGGTGGGAAAGCCCACCCCCGAGATCCAGTGGTGGTACTCGGAGATCAACCGAGCCGATTCCTTCAGGCAGCTGTGGGACGGCGCTCGCAAGCGGCGGGTGTCCATCGGCACCGTCTATGGCATCAATGCGGTTAGCGTGCTGGGAGTATCCTATCTCACGCTGGACGATATCGGGACATATGAGTGCAGAGCCAGTAACGACCCGCGACGGAACGACCTACACATAAATCCCGCCACCACCTGGGTCAGAGCGCAAGCTACCATAACAGTACTGCAGAGTGAGTGGTCAGTGTATTGGAAACAACCCTCCCTTGGTGATAGAACCCACAGTGAACACTTACTGTGTGATCCAGCCTCCCTTCAAACATCTTCAGAAGACCATTAACTCCCAACGTAGGTCTTGTCATTCCCGCAGTTGCTGAAAAACGCACTAGCATTTCTGTTGATGTTTTGCGTCCGGAGACCCCATAGAGCCTTGTGATCCTTGTTGATGTTCCCCTTCTGCCCTCCTCTTTATTCACTTTTTTAATCCTTCCGTTTGCCGTATTATTGCGTCCTCGACATAAAAAACAAATATAGGGATGTGACAATATGTTGAAATAGCGATATATATCCGATACTTTGTTTCTTAAAAGGTTATCTATATGCTCTTGTCATTCCAAAAACATATATTTCAGAATTTTGATTCACAAAACGTTTACCATTTGATGTGTCTTTTGGTGAGTATACACATTAAGAGGTTCACCAGTGTCTACATGTCCCAAACAACATAATCAGGCTTAATCTGAATACAAATGCTCAAATCAGGATTTTGCACGGTTTTGAGCTCTAAGCATCCTAATCCGCATTGTGGGGTTATCTTTGAGTCCCTCTGTCAAGCTAAGTGATCGCTGATCACAATTAAAAATTGAGCTTGATTAGTCTTTTATACTGCAATTATCTGTTCTATGCATTAGCCTTTTCACGGGTACTGTATTTTTACAGATTATAAATCGCATTGGAGTATAGCTCGCACCAGCCAATGCACAATGAAGAGACTGGACTGGACTGTAAATGGTATTTTTAGGGGAATATTATTTCATGTTAAATCCAGAACAAACATTATCCCTCATAGTAAGAGCAATAAAATGGTGATAAACAGGCATAACAGGCATCTGATATTGTAAAAATATTTGTACATACTTAACTAGAGGTTTTCATTTAGTTTTACACTCAAGTGCCTCTTTAAAGTCGTGATCACGAATTTCAGGTGACCTTAATAACTCACATTTAGAGTCAACATCACCTCTGTCCGTGCTAATCGACTGACCGGATTGTCTTTCTTCCAGAGCCGTCAATTGCTGCCTCTGAGCACACTTCCCTTCCCGTGGAAGGCCATAGTGCCCCTTTCACTCTCCAATGCAACCTGACCAACAGCGACAATGCCCTCCAAGAGAGCTACTGGATGAAAAATGGGGAGGAGATCCCAGAAACGCGCAGTCCTAATAGAAACACAGAGTACAGGTAATAACCTCACGCAATTTCTGCGTAGACGTGTGCTGCAGAAATTGACCCGACGTGGGTTCCACTCGACGTGTGCTTCTGCTCCCAAGGTTTAATAAACCGAGAGGGGACGACGCCGCCGTGTACATGTGCGTCTTCACCTTTGGGATGTCTCCTGCTGCCAACACCACCATTGAAGTTAAAGGTCGGGTTCATTTGCAAACTGTCGTCTCGTTGCTTATATCGCTAATAACGGTAGCGCAGAGTAGGCTCGAAAATGAGCCGAGCTGCCTTGACATCTGACGGAGAGGACCTGTGATTGCTCAAGGGTTGTCACCGCCCTTGGCGACCCCGTCGAACTAGTAGCCAGCTCAGTGGCAGCAGATGGTGTCTCGTGTGATACACAGGGATTAGGTCTCAACGGCAGAATCTAGTTGCAGCCTTTCTTCTGTCACACGCATTCCTGTCTTTGTAAATTAGGGTCAGAAGAAAGGTTTATTTTACTCCAATGGCATATACACTATAAATGTAATTCAAATTGCAATACATAGGTAGAAATAATAACATTTTTACGTCCGTAGCAGTTATGTTCCAGGAAATGTGCATATTAAAGGCATTGGGATATTGGTTTTTGCTCAAATGGAAAACTGACTGACTTATTTAGGGGTAGGGATTAGATTAGATAACTTTATTCATCCCGTATTCGGGAAAGAAAGACACTGGGATTGGGCTCTTGACGACAACAATGCACATTTTAAAAACGCCTAAAACAAAATCGGGCAAAAATCAGACTAAAAGAGTTTCTGCTTTTAACTCAGAGGTTCAGAAGTCAGTTATTTTCAAATGGATTTCATCTATTTGGAAGAAAATCATCAAAATGATCTTTGATTTCTATTGAAAAAAAGGCAGGATAATTGCCAAAATAATTTGTTTTGATTGAGTTAGGTTGTATAAATGTCGTAAAAATGGGCAAATATATTGATCGTTTTACAACATCAATCAGGTATTTTAATTAAACACAAAGATAATTAGTCACCTTTCATTGAAATCTGAGAATTTGTACTGACATAAGGATTGGAAGAATTCAAAGTAAATCAATCCAATTAATTGAATGATTAATTCACAGAATTGTTGATGCTAAAAGCCAAGAGAAGAGTTCAACAAAACCTTTATAAGCTAAAACACAAATTGAATGTGTTCTTTTCTGGACTGTAGGCTTCCCTGAGGTGTTGTTGAACTGGATTTCAAAGAAAGTAGACTTGTTAAATCCTTCTCTATAGTGATCTGTGAATAAATTAATCTCCTTGGGAGAGATCACAGTGACTACGTTGATCACAATTAATATGATCGTTGTAGATTTTGCCACACAATCGTAGATTGCTACATTTTAAAAGTGCATTATTATATTCTATCGCTATTCACTATTGCCTTCCATAGTATATTTTTCTTTTCTTCCTGTAGCTGCTCCTGAGATTACTGGCCACAAGCGTAGTGAGAATAAGAACGAAGGCCAGCGTGCGTTGCTCTACTGTAAATCTGTGGGCTACCCTCATCCCATGTGGACCTGGCGTAAACTTGAAAACGGCATTTATCGGGTATGGCGTGTGTGGTTGTGTGTTATTTTCATGATAACACCGATCAGTTTTACGTTTAATGCCTGACTTTACAAGAGTAATCATGTCATTGAAAAATCCCAATTATTTTAATCCGATAGGAAATTGACAACTCCTCTGGACGCTTCTCCGTCAGCAGCAAAGACAATTACACTGAGCTCAGCATCACCAATCTGGACATCAATCTGGATCCGGGCGAGTACCAGTGTAACGCCACCAATTTGATCGGTAGCAGTGACGAGAGCTCCGTGCTGAGAGTGCGCAGCCATTTGGCGCCCTTATGGCCTCTTTTGGGGGTTTTGGCTGAGATCATCATCCTGATTGTCATCATCGTTGTTTATGAAAAGCGGAAGCAGCCTGAGGATTCGCTGGATGGTGAGTCACCAACACTTTGTTGCTTTGTTTGCTGTTTAAAAAACAACAACAAAATATTTATCTGACTACAAACGAGGAGTCTTGGATTTCCTTGGGACATCATTGGGATATTATAAAAAAACGTAAAGTACTAATCCTTTTTAGGAACTGACCAATACAAATGCATATGTTGGATTTTTTTGTTTTGTTTTTCACAAATTGTCGAATAATCTGTTTGATGTTGTGCTTTTGCTCCTGACCTCCCAATTGACTCCACTTCTCTATTTCTTATGACGGTAATAATGTATGGCGCTGCAGTGCGTGCCGATGCCGCAGAGCAGTTTGCGTGCCGCACAGCCATGCAGGAAATTGGGATTCTTTCCGCCGCATGCGCTCACACTTGTCGAGGCCAGCCAGGCAAAGAGACCATGTTTTCTTTGCTTGTTTTTCCTCGCTCACAGAGTCACCTGAAACGAATGCTGCGTCAGCATTCAATAATTCATTCCAGTGAGTTGGAGCCAAAAGGCAGACACTGTTGCCGCAGGTCGCACCTTATCAGGACAATTTCAGACATTTTAATATTCATGAGAAATGGGATACTGCAGTGCCGTGGAGGTGACCATTCTCAATGATTAATAGTAGTTTAAATCTGAGATGGGGATATGTGCATTCAGTGTAAAATATGGAAGTACTAACATGGCATTTTAGAGGTGTTCTGTCAAGTTTTGACTTTCTAAGTGAAATTTTGATATTGCAACATAATGAGTACGGTTTTATGATCTAATGTTACGGTAGGTGTCCAATCCACTTGGAACGGGAGAGGACGGTGGAAAACGATCGCTGCAATCCTCCCCGTTCAAATGGTTTGGACGTCTACTGCGTCAATGAATTAAGACTCGCTAGCTGAAATGAAGTCCAGGTTCAAACCCTTTTCTTTTCTGTTTTCTTTCTTATATCCAAATCCAATTCAGGTGGATTGTGTCGTGAGCCAGAAATTGTGCATGGATTGTTAATAATTAATAGTCGATGTAATTGCTTTGCCTTAAATTAGGTCAGCTCTCGCTGCTGAATATTTTATTGTTATGATATCTTGCTTTTCCTCTTTTATCCAATTGCTTAACCTCGCGCTGTATGTGGTAAGTGTGAGACTGCATGCAACCTCGTCCCCAGTTGCTTTACTTGGAAAATATTTATTCCAGTGTGAAAAGCATTTTTTGGTTGTTGTTGTTGTTGTTAACCTTACCATCCATCATTGTTCCACGCTAGCTTATCAAATGTTTTGGAATGCAATTGCTCATCCCTGCATGAGGATTTTTGAAAGTGAACCTGCATTTTATTACTGTGTGGAATGTTGTTCTGCCTTTAAGTATGTTCTGCCTGTAAGGCTGCATTTTTATTCCATATCCCATTCCGGATTAATGTGATTTAAACTTTAAAAGGAACCTTATTATAATATTAGGCCAAGCCGAAATACATTTTTAAAAAAATGAAAGAGAGAAAGAAGAATCAATACTTTATCGTCCGCTCCTTGTGATGCTCATTTTTGGTCTTCATTTCTCCATATTTCCCTCCATTGCTTCAGATGACGACCCAGCTGGACCAGTGTAAGTGTGAACTTTTTTAATACCACATGTCCAATTGAGTCATTTTGTGCTTTGAATAGACTAGTCCTCAAACCGTTACAGTAATTTGAAGTTGTAACTGCGCATGAAATACAAACAACTTTTCATTTTTAATACACCATATTGTATCCTACGCAATCTGATTGTATCATTCACTTCCAAAGGAAAACCAATTCAACCAACAACCACAAAGACAAGAACATACGCCAGCGGAATACAAATTGAGACCCTGCTTGTCTGCAGAGTGAGTAATGAATTATTGAAACCAAAGCAAAATATCCAACTAATGATAAATATGTATCACATACTCATCGGAGCAAATTTTCTTTTTTTTGCGTCAAAATATGATGTGTGGGTGACTGCTCAAATGTCATGTGCTTTCTTTTTACTTGCAGGTTACATTTCTCTTGTACTGACCACATGAAGGTAAACAGCAATGGAATCAATGCCAGTTCTTATTCGAATTTGTCTGCCAAGTGAGGTTGTTGGGGAGTTGAATGAGGCATGCCTTATGATTTTACCGTGTAAGATGCTCTTATTCATTCATATCACGCCAAGATTGTTAACATAAGCCTTGTTACCGCATGCAAACTGTGACGTGTGATTTAGTTGCTTCTCCCCCATTTATTCGCCACTTGGACACTTTTACTAATTCCGATAAATTGCATGCAAGAGTTGAGCCTCTCTTTGAGACAGGAATTTGTTCTGCATTTTTTTCTCCTCCGAGTGGCTTTGTGTAGATAATCCTCACTGTACTACTATTTTTAAAGAGAAAAGCAGGAAAAAAATGACGCCGTTATCATTTATGGCAGTTTTTTTGTACGGTTTCCTCATACAGTTGCATTGCATTACCCAAGAGCCATCATAATATTCAATTTTCCATTCCAAGGGCTTTGCAACGTTCCTCTAAAAGTTCAAAATATGTATGTATTGTATGTATTAAATCACTATAGCTATGTATCGATATGAATAGTATGCACTTCAATGTTGTCAATAACAACACTTTATGAACTCTGTAACAATCATTCTAACATTGGTTTGTCATTGTACAGCATGGCTTTATTCCTATGCAAGAAATATCCAGATCAGTCTATTGAAGAACTATTGGAGCTTTTGAATTTCTTTTTTTTGTGACAAAGCTTTGAAATATAGGATCCCCCATAGAGCATAGACTTTCTAGTAGACCACTGCATGGTTTTTGTAGTGCAGATGGGGTTGAAGAGCCTGCCACACAAACTATCCAGTCATTATTTTCCAGAATAAACATCTACAAACAACACACCATGTCTGTTGACCTGTTTTCTCTGAAATGCTGAACAGAATTGAGCCAATGGCAACACTCGAGAGGAAGCTTTTGTATGACAGCGCTCTCTAGTGGCTGCCATGGCACAAAGGAAGTGAAAAATGGCGCTTGAAGTACAAAAATGACCTCAACTGTTATAAAAAAAAAAAAAAAAAAAGTTTGGAATGCCTGACTTACCTGCCATTGACGGCTATAGACGTCCAATCAAATTCGACTAGGAGGTCAATAAACCAATGTCACCCTCGTGTTGTCTAAAAATGAGCGATTATATAGAGGTTTCGGGGCTACTGTCTACAACAATTTCTTGCTTCTTTGCTTTTGTTTATGATTTTAAAGGTATAAATTAGATGGGGACAGATTGAAGAGGTGACAAGGAAAGTCCCCTGGATGAAAGTCCGGGGATGAAACTGTATTATCCTTTTGAGATTATGGCTATAGTTGGAGGTGAAAAGTCAAACATCCATTATCAGAGTGGTAAGCATGCATGCAGGTCATCAGCACGTGTGTGCTTGTAAAGTGGACATCATTGGATTGTGCTGTCCAACTAAGTGTAACTCTCCTGAATGTGTTTATGTATCTACTTTACATTTGCAAAGACAATATTTAAAAAACAACAACAACTTGTGCTTAACACTTTCTTAGCCTAGGATATTAATTCTGTCTGCAGTAAATCGCAACTAATTTAGACTTGGAAAAGCGGACGATGCAACAATCACAATTTCAATGAAATGACTCGTTTGACTGCATGATGACTTTTTCTGAATTTCCAGTCCGGCTTTATTCCGCACTTTCTCAGCAGCACTCTGACAAACATCTGTCCATGCGGCGCACATGGCACAGAATTAGATGATTAAAGATCTAGTGATCTGCTTAAATATGGAGGATTTGTTGGCAGTTTGTAAGAGACTATCCATTAAGTGGCACATGTATGCCTAAAGCTGCACTCTGGCCAAATTAAGCTTGCCCATTACAGTATTTTGAAATCAAAATAAAGAGAAGTAATAGCCTGTACTTCTCTGCATCAGACCACACAGATTTATTGAACGGACAATTAGTTATTTTATCAACTGTTATATGCGTTCTGATTGCATTAGCTTTAAGGAACTTCAATATTTGCGTAAGTACGAGAGTGCATAGCATGATTATGGTAGGATTTTCCGTGTAGTGGTACCTCTGAATTTCATAAAGACAATGAATCTCAATTACTTTTACCTTCCATTGTTTCGACTATGCGGAGGCGAACGTTAAGTCATTAGTATAGTACAATTTCAATAGGGATCTGTTGGAGGCTAGATCATTTATTTTAAATACTCTGTCAAAACTCTATAATTTAATTAGTGCAAAAACCTGTGATAGTGGGACTTTAAGGCAGCAAGTGGGAGGGATCAGAGTAATAACTTTTGAATAGACGGTACTGACCACTGTCTCCAAAAGGTTTCATGGTAAACGGAGACAACAAAAGTGAGTCTCAGGGTGCCTTCAGACACAATTTGACATCTGACTCCAGTATATATCCAAAATTTACTTTAATTTGAATAGGAGTGAGCACGTTTCGGTTTAGATCGAACTCCCAAATATGGAGTTGTTTTTCATGGCTAGCTACTCCTGGTATTTAAACTGTCTTATCACTCAGGTGCCTGAGAATAATGATAATATCCTTCTTGTGGCACGAAGGCCAGAACTAGAACATCCCACAATAAAAGAATTGAGTCCTAAGATACAAGGTTGAATTTTCATAACAAAGGAGCTGTGTGTTGAGCAGCAACTATAAATATTAGGTTTAATAATACAAGTGTGAATACATACATGATTTGAGTTATAATACAAACAAGATACATATTCTGTGTGAGGACAGTCAAAAAGGTTATAGACTAGTGCAGGGGTGGCGAAAAAGTTAGACACAAAGAGCAAAAATGTTAAACTACGAGAGTCAACGACCCACACCTTACATCGGAAGCAGCATAAAAAAATCCAATCTGCCAGTGTTTTTTAAATATAATTTATTTGTTTTTAATGAGCCCTGATGATTTTAAGAGAGAATAAAAACAAGAAAAACAAGTACAAAAGGCACAAAGCCACAGTATATGCAAAATATGATAAGGAAATTTGAGCCGGGAGCCGCATGCGGCTCGAGAGCTGTGTTCGCCACTCCTAAACTAGTGAAAGTATGAATTTGTATATGTAACAGTACTCTTCTGCAATTTCGATGCTATACTATTTGTGTATTTGTCACCAAAATAAATGACTTGACACTTGCTGACACTTGATTACTGCACTTGTATGGCAAGAGTGCTTTAGGGAAGTGCAGGTGAGTATGGATGTGATGGATCAGGACGTGAAGAAGCATGCAGGTGTCATTTCTGGTGCGTGTACGCGTGTCACTACCTTGTGTTGACACCACGCATTTTCTCCTGCAGGGAGGTGGAGAGTGGAGACCATGCTTTGTCATTGAGGAGCTCGGCGGCCGTCCCATTCTTTGACTCGTCCCGCACGTCCGATCCGACGCTTCATCCCGATGTCGTCTCGTCTCCACGCTGCGCATCTCCACGCGTTTCCCTCCCATCGCCTCCTCCTCCTCCTCGTCCTCCTCCTCCTCGTCCTCGTCCTCCTCCTCGTCCTCCTCCCCCCCACACGACGGACTTTGATTGTTGACGCATCATCTCCAATGTTTGGATCCGAAGTGGCACGGAGAAAGGCACGTCCCAAGTGTCCCCCAAACCCACCCGTCCAATCGGTGTCTGGCCTCGGGGAGCACCCTGTAAAATGCGCGATGTGATTCGAACGACCCGGCGGTGCTCACCTCCCGTGGACGACGACATGGAAAGGTTCCAGTCTTCCATGCGCAAGCGGCTCTACAGCCTGCCGCAAAACATCGGGCAAAGAGCGGTCGTGGTGGAGCAAGGAGACGGCGGGGACAAGGACGCTAAAAGGAAAAGTATTCTGCTGAGACATTTGTCCTCGCTGTCCCCCGCCGGCAGTTGCCGGAGCGTTGAAGGGACCAGTGGGCTCGCCAAGAGCAACTTGAACGGGGACTGTGGCCGTTTCCGAGGCAGCGTCTCCTCGGTCGGCGGCCGCCAACCGGCGGAGCAGCGCCGGCTCATCCCCGAGGCGGACGCCGGCGGAGGGGAGAGCTCCCCCGGTCAGCGCGGCGGCTCGGCTCCGGGGGGTCCGCTGGGCGCCGCCGGCCAAGCGGCGCTCTTCGATCAGGGGACTTTCATCAAGTTGGAAGGGAGCGAGCAAATCATCCCCGAGGACGAGAGACTCTACCAAGCCGGATTTATGCACCGGCAGTTCGGGGCGATGCTCCAACCCGGAGTCAACAAGTTCTCGCTGCGGATGTTGGGCAGCGAGAGGGCCGTGGAACACGAGAGGGAACGCGTCAAATCCGCCGGCTTCTGGATTATACACCCTTACAGTGATTTCAGGTAACTCGCCGTGAAAAAATATATGCTATACTACACATTTGTTGGGCGGGCCGGAGGTCCCAAATGGATCCTAAATTAGGGAAAAGTACAACAAAAGTAGAGAACAATTCACATAAAGACCAAAGGAGTGTGAGAAAGTGAAAAGATCTTTCATTCGTGGCACATCACTACACTAAATCCAAGTGCAAATTTTGAATTTTTGTTTAAATCATCAATTCCATTTTGTTCTGAATCACATTAACATACTGTTATAAAATACATATATACCAAAGGGCTTAATTCCAAAAACTAATTGTGCCTGCGCCACATTAATGCAATTGACTAAACAAATGGCCTAATATGTGTAAATGACCCTCAATTGAAGACTTAATCTCACAGAAAATCGTTTCATGCCTGCTAAATGAGCTGATTAACGTACAAGGCAACACATAATCACAATCACATTAGATTCATGCTGTTGCAAATCACTACTTTTCGAAAGTATTTATTAGTATTTGTGTCCAACACATTGGAATGATTTTACAGCATTCTGCCCAACATGTTTTTGCAACAATCCTACTTTTTTGCCGCTGCTGTGTTTTCCACTTGTCTGAATAACACTTTTGAAAAAATTAATATATCATTTAGTGAGACCGGTGGATTAGATTAGAGCCAATGCAGCAGGAGCTTGGAAATAGGGTAATCAAAATAGGGTAACATGACCATTCATGATATTAGAAGCACACATCAGGCAGGATTATTACAACACAATTAGTTTAATGGAGTGGAGATGCTGCGGATGGGGCGACTGCCACCTGCAGCACGCTGACATGGACGGATGGAAAGAGCAACTGGAATGGGATCAAGACATCCAGCTGTTTGCTCGATGATGTCCGTAATAGTATCCGTGTTTACCCGTTACAAAAGATAATATCGGGGGAAACAAATCTTTAATTTTAAATGAAATCAAATACTTTACAGTTTAATTCCATCTTCGTCACCAGCTAAACATTGTGTTGACTTGCGCATTCTGGGTTTCAGATTTCAAAACAAAGATGGACGCCATGCTTTTTTTTTTAGATAGAATGAGGGTTTTATTCAAGTTTCTGAAATGTTTCGGCAAAATTGTCATAAACATCAAAATAGTTTGACATTTGAAAACTCTAGGGATAATATTGTATTAAATTGAAAGAAGTGGAACGGAATCGAATCGTGGCAAACTTGCATCTTTTTCTTAAAAATCTACTTTTTATTGTATTGTATCGTCAGGAAATTTGCTGATTTAACCATTTAGTAACTAGTCTTGACAAAAGTGATTAGGCAGTCCAAATAGATAGGGCGTGTATCGCCGTCAATGGCAGCCAATGAGTTAACATGAAGGCAAACACATAAAATGACAATGAAATACTATCATGGATGTGTCACTTTGACCAAAGTTATTGTGGTGAAACTTCATAAATGCTCCCACATCCATCACAGCCTTGTACTTTTGCAAGCACATTGCGGCTGCCGTTTTTATTGCGACTGCAGTGGCTTCAGTGGCAGATTCGTTGGCACGTTAATATAATGGTGGGCCTGAGCTTCAGTACAGGTGTGTGTTAAGCCACTGAGCTGCATGCAGGCTGTTGTGCTTCAGCTGGGGTCTGGCAACAAGAGATAAGTATCTCCAGTACAAATGTCATCCTTTTTTCAGATGTCCCCATTGATCTAAGCTCCTTTCACTTTTTTAAAGCCTTTTTTGTGTTCACTTTGCCTATAACTCCTCTGGCTTTTGGCGCTCTTTAACCGAGTTGCACCCTGACCCCGATCGTGCCAGATTCCTCTTCTGAGAGGTGCGATCTGTATTTTGATGCATGGCAGATTGCACCAGCGAGTTGCTTGATCTTTGTGGCTCGTGTTCTGCGTGCGCTGTCAGCTGATGAGCCAACAGGAGGCTCTGCAAAGGGTGACGGTAATGCACTGTCCCCTGCACACTTTTTTTGTGTGATCCAGCTGTTCTGACATTCTGCAGCACAGTGACGTGTGCAGAGCGGTAATGCTAACTACTCAACATCTGGCTGATGGGAGCTGACTTCTGGAGATGACATGGATTCCCAGGAGATCACGGTGGATTTAGCCAGAGAAAGCATGAGCAATTAGGACCACTGTGTGACCGCAAATACAACAGGGAGATGAAGAGAGCAAGTCATATTAGAGCCGCCACGATTAATCGCCTTATCGGCAATTATTTTGCTAGTCGATAGATTGTTTCGGGACATTGTTTACCTTAGATTTGTCCAGATACTGTTTTTTGAACACATTGGCTGCAATCATTCGATCGATGTTGGCCGTTCCCGCTCATTGAATTTTTAATTTGTTACCATTTTATTTTTTTTGTATTTGAATCAAAAAAATGTAAAGGGGAAACCGTAAATCCTTTATTTATTTAAAAAAATGTGATTGTTTTCATTTTTATAACTAGAAAAAAAAGAAACTTTCTGCCATTTACAAAAAATGTTGTCTTTTTGTAACATGCTTTTTTTTCTTTTTAAATTGTTTAATTTAGATTTACTTTTTGAAGAAATGCGGAAACAACAATAAATATTTTAATGGTAATTTTTTTATGGGGAAAATGGCAAAAATACATAAATGTGTTTTTTATTACTTTTAAATTTAACAAAAATTAAATAAGACTGAAATATATTTTTCTACAGTCATTTACCTTAATTTCTTTTGTTTTAGCTCAACAAACAAAATGGGCCGCCATTGAATCAATGGAAAGCAAACATAATGATTGACTGCCAACCCTTCTAGTCCATGAGACAGAATCATTGGGAAGTGAATCCCCCACTAATAAAAGTTGCCCCCCTCAGGAAACAAGTTAGAATTGAGGATGTAATGTGTTACTGCACTCTCACTGACCACCAGTGCCTCTAGGTGGGCCTCCTTAGAGGTTGTTGATTTGCGCTTACTGCTGGTGTGCGGGTGTCTCAGGCTGCCGCTTGATCGATTTAAGGTTAATTAGTTCCCCGAAAATGGATTGTCTTGTTTTATAAATCCCTCACATAGCCTTACTCTTTGGCTGGCATTGACGGCAATAGTTGGCCCAACCATTTTAACTGCGACCATTTGACAGAAATGGTTTGGATGGGTTTTTTTGCATCAATAGGTGTTTTCATGATCAATTTCTCCAATACATTTTTATGCAGATGTCGTTGTTTTGGTGTCTATTTTAGATTCTACTGGGATCTGACCATGCTGCTACTCATGGTGGGAAACCTCATCATCATCCCAGTGGGCATCACCTTCTTCAAAGATGAGCACACGCCACCTTGGATCGTCTTCAACGTGGTCTCGGACACCTTCTTCCTCATGGACTTGGTCCTCAACTTCCGCACGGGCATCGTCAAAGAGGACAACACCGAGATCGTCTTGGACCCTCAGAAGATCAAGACCAAGTACCTGAAGGGCTGGTTTGTGGTGGATTTCATCTCCTCCATACCGGTGGACTACATCTTTCTCATAGTGGAGACTCGCATTGACTCTGATTTTTACAAGACGGCCAGAGCCCTGAGGATCGTGCGCTTCACCAAAATTCTCAGTCTCCTGCGCCTGCTGCGACTCTCCAGACTCATTCGCTACATCCACCAATGGGAAGAGGTACATCGGATATTAATACTTCACGCCGTGCTTAAAAATGTCAACTTCACATTCTCACGTTCAAACATTATATATATATATATATATATATATATATATATATATATATATATATATATATATATATATATATATATATATATATAAATAAATATATATATATAATATACATTAGATTGGCGTCTCTTAAAGTGGTATTCAAAGTTGACTAAGCGATATTCATCACATTGTGTCACATCCATTAATGCTAATAATCTGTGTGCATATGTCAGGTTTTCCACATGACCTACGACCTGGCCAGCGCCATGGTTCGCATCATGAATCTGATCGGGATGATGCTGCTGCTGTGTCACTGGGATGGCTGCCTGCAGTTTCTGGTTCCCATGCTGCAGGACTTTCCGCCCGACTGCTGGGTCACTCGAAACAAGATGGTGGTATGTTGTCACATATAGAAGCTTCTGATTAATCATGCTGACTAAATATGTCTTTTAAGCAGACAACTCAACTCTTATGCTCTCCTGTTATTCACAATGTTGCCCACTCATTTATCAAGTTCATATTTTGTGTACCATATCATCCGTGGTTGGAGCAAAATATTGATTAGCGTATTTTCCGGACTATAAGTCAAACACATTTTTCATAGTTTGCCTGGGCTTGCGACTAATACTCGAGTGTGACTTACAGTATATGGTTTTTTTTCTCACTGACCACCAAAGTCAGTTGTTTTGGGCTAAAGCTATCTGAAAAAGTGCCTATTTACCCTTTTGTTCTCCAATTTACTACTGTTACTTTAATGTATGTTTGCTTTTGGTTTCTGAGCAAATAAAAAGTTGCCCCCCTAAAAAATGCGACTTATAGTCCGAAAAATATGTTATTTACTGAAACCAAATTCCAATTTACTTAACCTTTTGAGTTCTTCCCACTTAACAGAGGTCTTATTGCCCGAGCATGATGAATTCAAAGCATCAAATTTGAGTCCTCCCTCAAAACTCAAAGCCAGTGAAATTGGTTGACTTGAAAATTCATGTCGATCCAATAAACTACGTCTTCCCTTACCCACAGAATCAAAGACACACTTCAAGGTGTGTCGCTCAAAAACAGGATGTTTCAAGACGTCTAAAAAAATGGCCGACTTCCTTCTACTTATTGCCAATTCAACTGTCTTTATCAATTAGGATTCTTTCCGCTCGTTTTTCCCCTCCAGAACGACACATGGGGTCAACAGTATTCGTACGCCCTCTTCAAGGCCATGAGCCACATGCTGTGCATCGGTTACGGGCTGTACCCACCAATAGGAATGGCCGACGTGTGGCTGACCATACTCAGCATGATTGTGGGCGCGACCTGCTTCGCCATGTTTGTGGGACACGCCACGGCCCTCATTCAGTCTTTGGATTCCTCCAGGAGGCAGTACCAAGAAAAGGTAGGAGGCCACCATTCCAGTGTTTTCCAACCGTTTTTGAAACAGTAAATCTCAAGGCACACCAACAGCTGAAAATCTTCACATTTAAAACTCTGACACCTATCTAAAATCATTCCCATCGAAGAAAAGAAAGTATTTTTTTCAAGTCTGTCGACCTCGAAGAATTTCACGTCATGTACAATAATAAGTAATGTACTTATTTTATTCTGGTCATTTTATGACTTTTGGTCCCAAGATGACTTTGATATCTTAAAATTCTGCAAAAATCAGTTTTGTGGTCACGTGACCAAAAGTTGATGACCGTAAAAACACACAACTTCTGGTTCCTGTGACATTAGAAATAAGCCACAAAACGGCTTGAAACTTGTAACATGAACAATTTGAAACTTGAACTATTACAATATCGATTTATTGTTCGTGATATTTCAAATTTAAACTCGTAGAATGTATGACTGCTTGGCAGGTTATTTCCCTGCACTATTCATCAATGCGCCGCACTGATTTTTCAGTTATTGAGCGATAAGAAAGAAACCCCTCAGTATGAAACGGTCTAAATCTTCACATGCTGTCATATAATCTCCTGGCATAAAATTATGCAATCATCTGTCGCGGAGAATGTCTATTCGGCTATTTAATGGTGCAGAATAAAAGCAGATAATTCGCATTAAGCGTGAAAAGAAATATAGAGGGAAAAAACTCTTTTTGAGACCTAGCAGAGGGGAAAAAAATGAAATGACTTAATTCTAAGGGAAGAAATGTTGGTAGAACTCTGTCAAATTTCATTCCCCAATGTAAGATCTCCATTAGATTCGCTTAGCTTGTTAGTCGGCAGCTAAAACGTAGCCATCAGACCTTGGAGAGCTGTTTCACCACATAAACTGACGTGAATGATGGCATGAGAGATGTCAGTGTAAACAAAGGAGAGGATAATCGCACGTCTTTAGAAGAAAAGGTACTGTCATTAATGGTCAGGAAAAATGTCAGCGTTTTGCAGTCATCTCCGTGTAACGTTGTTAATAACAACGACTCGTACTTGGGAAGGTTATTGCAGGCAAACGTCAAAGAAATTTATACTTCAACGATAAATGGCTAAGCTGCATTGTGCAAGTTAGTGATACTGTATTTTTTGCCATTCCAATGAGTTTTATTAATTTTTATTAATAAACCTCATTGGAATGGCATCAAAAACAACAAAGACGTCCCCATCTCCACAGTCATTGATGAGATGGACTGCATGGGAGGCTGTTGTTACATACCTATTCAGTAAATACACACGTTTATGTTGACTTTTTGGACAGATTTATGATCCCATTAGCTGTTTTGGGATGATTAAATTATTTTCATTCAAAATGATAATGCATTTTAGTGTCAAGCAAGGGGTTAAAATCACTGCGTGCAAATACTGCAGTCCGGATTTCAGTCGGAAGTTAAAGAAAATGGTCTGTGACAATGCTCCAACTTCCGTTCAATTATTCTATACCTTTGAGGTTTCAGATGGTTATAAAAGGAACGGTATTAATTTTGTGTTTAATAATTCTTTTGTTTTCCTCAGAAACCATATTTTTTCCCTCTGCTTGTTCTAAATAAGTCGCTGGTCCTTTTTTGTCTTGATTTCTTTTAGCGTTACAGCCCGAAAGTTGCCATTTAGAATCAGTTAAGTTTTGTCTTCTGTTCATGATGAGCTTTTTTTCTCCTAAATAAAAAATAAAAAAAGCGAGTGAACAACATCTGTCGAATCTGGAGGGGAGGAGAAACAAACATACTTAAGGTCATATTTACTGTCCGTCAGTGTTGTTGTCAGTTGACTGTTAAAGGGCAAACAAATCTATAACATGACTTTCAGATTTGCGTCAGTGACCTAAAAAACACAGTGCTGATTTTCTTCTACAGTAAAATTGCTGACCGTTGCCTCCCGAAATTGTGGTTGCAGTACAAACAGGTGGAGCAGTACATGTCCTTCCACAAACTCCCCGCCGACACGCGACAGAGAATCCACGATTACTACGAACATCGCTACCAAGGCAAGATGTTTGACGAGGAGAGCATTTTGGAGGAGCTCAACGAACCGTTGCGAGAGGTCAGAAGTAATCTGCTTTGGGGATTTTCACCTCCTGTCATACACTATCTGTAACCGGCTCATAAATATGATGATTGCATTGGATATGTAATTAAATCTAATGCAAAGCCCGGCCCGGTATTTACATTTCACATTCACTTTGCCGTTTAATATTTCCCGTTTACGTTTTTGGACATGTTTGAGTATAGGCTTTGTAATTCAACTCATTTCTGTGAGTGTGAATAAATAAAATTAGGTGACAATTAAGGTCTAAAAGAATGAGACAAAACGGGAACATTTTTTTTGCTGGTTAAAACTCAAATTGGAATGCTAATTCCAAAATTGCAGTCAGTTTTTCTTGCCTACTTAACAATTATAATACTAGTATAAGCAAATATAACATAAGATTATTTAATAGATTTTTTTTTTAATGAAACAAGCACATTTGTTAAGTAGGATAGTTTTCGTATCTTTAAAAAAAAGATGATTCCTAAAAAAACAATGTGTAACTGCAATATGATATGTATGGGTTAATATGGATTGGTTTAGGCACATTTAAATAGCAATTAATCAAACGCAAGCCTTTGATCAATGTGTTCACCATTAAGTTATGCTGTTTTATTAAAAAGAATGTTTTTTTATTGGCATGTCTATTGCGTTTTTAGGGTAAAAAATTGCCAATCATTCAAATTGTTTGGTATGTTTACTGCTCTTGGGGAAACATAACATATCGTATGTTGTATTAAATTGGTCAAAGGTCCTTGAATTTGAATTATCATCATCAAATTGTTTTGCAGCGCTACTATTAAGTATATTCTTGTCAATATAATATATATATATATATATATATATATATATATAAATATATATATATATATATATATATATACATATATATATATATATATATATATATATATATATATATATATATATATATGTATTCAAAAATAAAAACTGCAATGAAACATGATCATCCTTGCAGGAGATCATCAACTTTAACTGCCGAAAGCTGGTGGCGTCCATGCCTTTGTTCGCAAACGCCGATCCAAACTTCGTCACCTCCATGCTGACCAAACTTCGCTTCGAGGTCTTCCAGCCGGGCGACTATATCATCCGAGAAGGAACCATTGGCAAGAAAATGTATTTCATCCAGCACGGGGTCGTCAGCGTCTTGACCAAAAACAGTCAAGACACAAAGCTGTCAGACGGCTCTTATTTCGGAGGTAACGTACCCACGCGACGGCCTTTTTTTCTTTTTTTTTAATGCATACTAAAATAGCTTATCGCTAGCGGCGGTTCACTGATGTGAAGAAGTGGTAATAGTCTGCCTTGTTTTGATTTATTTTGCTCAGGCACTCAGCAGATTAACTTCCCGCGCTATTGCGGCTGGGAAAAATTGTCCACATCATCTCTTTAAAAGGGGCTCGGGACTAAAAGCGCCACTGATGTTTTCATCTTTGCAAACATCTGTGGGGTTTCCCCCCTTTGTCACTCAATTTTGAAGGCTTTTCATCAATTTATCCACAAGCCTTCTTGAGAATACATCAAACATGACAATGTATAGATTTGAGTTGACTTGCAGAGTGATCAAATTGCAAATGAAATGAAAACGTGATGGACAATACATTAGTCCGCAGTCCCATGTGCTCTTGTGATTGAAATAGATTCAATCAAGAAACAGGATAGCAAACTGTGTGTTTGCGTCTATATCCTTAATATGTCTGGCCTAAAAAATATGTCTATTTTTTTTTCCAATGCTGCTTTATTTAATTTTTCTGATCTGGCACGACAGATTAGGTCAGGACAAACTGTAAGCTGCAGAAATTGCATTAAGTGCTCCATCTGTGGAGTTCAGAGGCAGCGCTCTTCATGTTTCACCAACTCACCCAACTAAAACCATTTGGACTGTTTTATTTGCACTTAGGAAATCAGCCCAAAATAGGGTTACAGTTTTTGTGTCCTTTTCCTTCTTATATAATCACCTCAAAATGTTTATATACATTTTTGAAAATCTTCTTAACTCATTTAATTTGCAAGTTGAAACTCTGCGATCTTTGTCATTGTATCAGGTTTCCCGATGGATAATGTACAGATTTTTTGGGGGGGGTCATTCCTATGTGGCTGACTGGATCCAATTTCAATATAGAGGGTTTGATCCGATTGGTCATAGGCAAGTGAATGTATTTGTGGTCAGGTGTTTATATTGGAGAGACAAACAATGGTCATGTGCATCCCAGTTGAAAGAATGTTGTCTAAAAAATTTAAAAACAATAGAATTTGATTTTTCTGATGCGGAATTGTTGTGAAAATGTTACAAAAGTAGGAATTCCAGGAGGTGGCCAACCTAAGTTGGATGCAGACATTTTTTCACTGCAGATTTTGCTATTTTGAAAATTGCTACATTGCGCTTCTGCACATTTATTGTGCTAGGGCCATCTTTTTTGGCTCATTTTGTGTAAAAGATTTCAAACATTTAACAAGATTTAGTCACTTTGCAACGTTAGCCCAATTCGATGGTCACAACGGTAAAGGACAAAGCTAAAGGTAGCAAAAATTGACAAAATAGCAACAAACGATAGACGCGTCAATCAGAAAACATGGGTGTTGGCGAGTGAGTGTGTGAAAGCACAAAAGGGGCGACTACTTACATAATACAGCGCCGTGGTGACATCACACTGTCACTGATTTGAAACCTGCTTGTTTATAGAGCGGTTTGACTTTCAAAAGGGATGGCAATCAAATCACAAGCCAGAGAGATGACACATTCATTTTGACCTATCTTATGCCTGAAAGATGGGAGGGGGCTTGGGGGGTCAGTGCAAGTTCACCTTGAAACATTTTGCATGCATGAAGTTGCATGGCTGAGATTTCTTTCCTCCCCCTTACTGCAGAGATTTGCCTTCTCACCCGAGGCAGAAGGACTGCTAGCGTGCGAGCAGAGAACTACTGCCGCCTGTACTCCTTATCGGTGGACAACTTCAACGAAGTCCTGGAGGAGTATCCAATGATGAGGAGAGCCTTTGAGACGGTGGCCCTCGACCGACTAGACCGCATCGGTGAGGCCTTTGGGGATAAAACTTACCATTTTTACGTGTCACTTGACCCTTTGAAAGCTCTATTGGATGTTTTATATTGAGGCTTATAGTTGAGGACCATGCAATTCCTTGTGAAAATAAATGGGACTTATCATTCTTAACTCATTAGTTTGTTTCCAAATTTAAGAAGTGTTGGTTTTTCCTCATTTGAAGCAAAGCAGTGCTCGAAGTTACGTCTCGGGAATACGCTCTTCAACGATTGGCTTATAGTTCTTCCTCTCGTTAACAACAGGGAAGAGGAACTCAGTTCTTCAGCACAAAGTCCAACATCACCAAAGTTCAGGGACGTTAAACCTCCAAGAGAATGAAATCATCCAAAGAATAGTGCAGCATGACCGCGACATGGCCCAGTGCACTCGGTTGATCCAGACCAGCAACACGCAGATCTTGAGCATCCCCCCTGTTCCCTCGCCCCCGACCCCTGTGATTTGGGCCCCTCTGGTTCAGGCGCCTCTTCAGGCCGCAGCAGCCACGACGCCTTTGGCACTGGCTTTAGCTCACCACTCCCAACTGCCCCCCATCCTGTTTCATCATCCTCTGGTCACCGGCTCCCTAAAAGACCCCATCGGCTACCCAAAAAGAACCCCTGGCGGACCGCCGGCACCTAGTGTTTGCGAGTCAGTCCCCAGTTCTCCTGGGGGTTCAACTAAATTCCGCACAGACTTCGAAAGTCCCACTGTGGCCTCCTTCAGCGCCCCGCATCTCTCTTCCGGGCCCTCGTCCACGGTAACATCCCAGCCCATCTTCACCAGCAGTCTCCAGCCTTCGCTTCCCCCGGTTCATCCGGCCCACCACCCTCCCCACTGTGCATCGGTCTTCCCCATCAGCCGGACCGCCGTCTCCTACGCCTGCGCCGCCCAGCTCCACCCGCAGCCCTTCCAAGAGCTTCGGAGATTCCCCGCCACCTCTACTTGTGCCCTAAACCCTCTGATATCCAGCTCTGTCGGGCCGATTCTAAGCCATCTGCAGCAGCCCTCTCACGCCGTGGCGCAGCAGATGGGGTCCAGTCACGGCTTGGTGGGCGGGATCCCCAGCACTCTGAACTTCCCACCTTTCCCCATCATTACCAGCACGCGGCCCTCCAGCAGATCCTCGGCAAACGGCGACGGGGTGGCGGCTTCTTTGGCGCAGTACAGCCTGGCCGGCCTCAATTCAGTGTTTCTGCCGCAGGTTCTTCCCGAGCCGTCCGCACTGACCTCCCTGATGCAGTACGGCTCGGCGGAAGCTTCGCCTTGCTACACGCCACCTCTTCTCCACAGTCCCGCCTTACAGAGTCCCGGGAGAGGCAGGGCAGTTCAGCAAAGCGAGCCCCGAGGGGCCCGAGACTCTGACAGCCCCCTTACTGTTCAGACATCATTCCCTGTCAAGTCGGGGTCCATCGTCAGGGAGAGCGACGAGTCACCAGCTGAGTTCTTTACCCAGGAAATAAAGACCATCTCAGCCTCTTACAGCTCTTTACATCACGCGCAAGACAGACTTTTGGCGATCACTCCGAAGGGGGCGGAAGGGGCACCCAGTCCCTTATATTCCCCACTCACAGCTAGTAAACCCCAAGCAACGATCCCGGGTCACACCACTGCTGTTACCTGGACATATTCAGGACTTGAACCTCAGAACCAGTTTCTAGACGTGAACTCTAAAACTCTAGAGAGTCAACGCAACCAGTCTACACTTCCCTCCAGTTTGTGAGGCTCAGAAACCCCTTCTTTTGATAATTGCAAATCAAGACCCTCCTTTGGCACCCCTTTTAAGTCCTGCTTCAAACTTGGGAGGGTGTGTGATTTATTTTCTGATTGCAGATTTCCAACACAGAATGTATGGATTACAGCAGGGGTGACCAAGCCCGGTCCTCCAGAGCCCCTGTTTTCAATGTCTCCCTCCACCAACATAGTGGATTATTTCTGTAGCATGTTTACCTTTTGAATTTAGTATTGAAACCCCCATTGGTGGGTTCATAGCACCTCATGACAGTAGGAATTTTTCAAGTTCGGTCTACTAGATAGACAAAATGTGATTATTTTGACGGTTTATCCATGTTATTCTCGCATCCCTTTGTCTTGACTTATTTACAGCTCTCCCAAATACGTATATGACAGACTACCAACAAAATACCCTTTATCCTCTTCTCACTTATGACTGCAGTGTTACACAAAGAGAACTTCAGGGGCTCTGATTCACGTCGATGACTTTTTTTGTTTTATAGAATGTTTGCAACGCCAGCAGTAGGTCAGATGTTGGACGAAGACAGAGGCAATAGGTGTGACGATGTCTGAACTTTAGGTTTGCTGTGACAGTTTGCCACCAGGATGAGGCAATAACAACAGATGGGAGGCTTTGGTTTAAAATTGAAAAGGGTGGAATGCACGCCCTTGGAGTTTAGAGTGAAGCCCACAGATTGAGGCGGTCAAGGTCTTGTTCACGAAACAGGGACAGATGGATTTTAGATTGAGAAGAAGACTGATTCAGGTGGCTTTTTCAGATCCTTCCTTGAGGAAACTGTGGTTGTATCCAATCATAACGGGTATTATCAAAAGAAGGCCTCTGAAACGCTGGAGGGACTTTGGACTCTATTCTTCTAAGTCAACGCCAACCTTGCTGTTTGATCTGGTCTTGGACTCGGTCTTTGTTTCCGTCTTGGTCTCGCTTTGGTTTTTGTCTTAACTTCCATAAATCTCGATTATAACTCGGCTTATGGAATTATCGCTTTTAGTCTTGATCTGGTCCTGGTCTCGAGCACAACCATTTCTTTTAAATTGACCCACTTTTGCATGCCCACCAAATCACCAAAACACCACCTGACATGCCCATGCACTGACTGCAAGAGGTCCTTAAAATCGAGACCGGAGTCCAAATGGATCAGACGGCGACCGCCGTCAATGACGGCCTATGAGTTTTTTTGTTTTTTTTTAAATAGCTAAATGGATATTCTAGTTTGAAATCTGTGTCTTCCAAGTTGTTTGAACAATATTGCACAGCCAAACGGGCACATAAATCCGATCATATTTGTACAACTAGTGAATGTAGTGTTTGTCTATGTGGGTGGACCATGTAGGTCATCAGGAAGATAATCCTGTGTGAAAGAGGCAGCGTGGCTCTCACTTCACTGTTCTATTACAACCTTTTCTGAGGACAGTTAGGACACCTAAGCCATGCTTTTTGTAAATCCACGCTGTTGTTTATGGCTACAAGCGAGTACTGTGAATCCAAGCACCAGATGATGAACTCAAGGCAACAAATCGTCGGCACTATTAGCCAAACGTGAATGTTTGTCGTACCAATGAAAAGGGCTAAAAGCAACGTACTTGGACGCGGCTGCACATTGATTTCTTCTGTATCTCATCGGGATCTCAACTCAAACCCTCCTACGTGTTGTTAAGTTGCACCTGGCCGTTAAGGATTCACCGACCGCCACGTCTCCGCATCCTCGGCCTCGTTTAGCGTTCTCGAGGACGAGTTCCGCCGCAGCCGAGTGACAAGTGGGCTCGATCAATTCCTCATTATTATTCTTCTCCAAGCCAACTACACCAGAAGCATGAGTGCGGTCTGACAAGAAGGTATGGGTATTACTGGCTGTCTTCTGTTTTTTATATATTCATTGTTTGTTTTTTGTTTGTTTGTTTTTTTAGATGCCTTTGAAATCTGAGGATTCCGTCTCCTATGTTCAGTATGTTAGTTATATTTTACTATTTTAGGTATGGAATTCGATGCAATAAATTATTATCTGCTCACTAATCCTCTTTGTTGCCTAATGTTAAAAAAAATCACAAACCAAATTGTGATTTTTGTGTGTGTAAAGGGCCAGACATCGTCATCATTACAGCAGAGAGAATTTTGTTGAATAATTTAAAAGAACTGAATTTAATTTTTTGGGGAATGTAATAGTACAGAATTGTTCATCAAAAGCCAGTCTTTTCAGGAATGATGAATTTAGTCTATCAAATGAAGGTATTTCACATTTCCCGACCTTCCTTGTGTAGTCATTAATTTTCATTATTACAGTTATCATTTGCTACAATCTATCAGTGTTTAACTGAAATAACAAAGTGGCTGGTAATAGGTGTTGTTTTTTAAAACATTTTTTTCTATTTAGCGGAGGTCTAAAAAATTGTGTACATGTGCAGCCATCTTTCTTATTATTTATACAAGGTGTTTTTTTAATCCTTTTCAAGATACTGTCACTCATATTCCATCATGGTTTTGAAATCCAATCTGGGAACGCAATATTAGTTTTAAAAAAAGTGGAATTTCAGTAAAAGATTTTGCATGTGTAGCTATGATTGAGAAATGCGTCATTGCCATTTGACTATGAAATTCAATGTTTTTCATTGTCATCTTTGGAAAAATGAAATTCAAACAGATTGCTAAAAAAAAGCATTATAGTGGGTCTTCAATGTCTTAAGTGACCTACGAGTCTCTCAAGATAAAACCCATCGCCCCCAACTTTTTGACTCGACTTGCAGCAAAAAATTGGAGTTACGAACGACGTCTTCATAAAACAAGCAAAAGAGATAAAAGTTCAAGAGTCCTTTTTAATGGATGTTGTTATAATACTCGGTGACTGTATTAGTTTCTCATGATTATTAGCATACTCCTCTTGACTTTTACTTTTGCCTTGCAGTGGAGATGGATGGAGCTAGAGTTGTTCACCATTTAATCGCACATGACATGAGGGTGTCCAGTAAAAGACTCTGGGTAGCACAATTGAAATAATTGATTTTGCGCTTGACAGACAGGAGTCAGTGACCTGAATGCTTTGTCTTTTCGGGTGAGGAAGTTGACCTATGAGGAGGGGGTTACACAGCGCAAAGGGGCGGGTTAGTAACGTCTTCGGATGGCGCTCAAGGCACCAGGACCACCCTCATGGTGTTGGTGTAACCAGAACCCGGACGCCAGCCGGTCACGACCAGCGCCACGTCACCGCTCTTGAAGAAGTTCTTGTGTTTTCCTGCGCAGGTAAAATTTATGCAAGGTTGTTGCTAACAAATCTTGGTGTGGTTCATCCTTTGAAATGAATTTTCCCCATTTTTTACGGGTTACTCACCGACTTCCAGGGCAAAGTTGACGCGTTGGTCGACGTCCTCGGCCCAGACGTCGTTGGCGGCTTTGGTGTAGAGCACGGGGTAGATGCCACGGTACAGGTGAGCCTGGCGAGCCGCTTGTCCGCAGCGGGTCACGGCGATGATGGGAGCGCGGGGCCGATACCTGGACAGCATGTGAGCAGACCTGCCCAAGAACAAGCAAAGCAAATGTTGCAGATTTTCTAATTGTTGCCTCTGATTGATTGATTACTATCAATATATCAAGTCTTATTAAAATTTGATTTGACTTTTATTTTTACCCTAAAGGGTGCATGGTGGACGTGTGGTTAGCACGTCGGCCTCACAGTTCTGATATCGAGAGTTCAATCCCCCATGGGTTCCGACCTTGCTGTGTGGGTTTTCTCCGGGTACTTTGGTTTCCTCATACATCCGCACCCTCCCACACTGAAGTCAGGTGAGTGAACCACAACGCTATAAGGCGGCTTTTTAATTTTTCAATTTTCGAAAAATGAATTAAGAAAAATGATGAGGTCATTCACTTTTTAACTTTTTTTAATCCCAAAAAGAAAACTAAATATTCTGATTAATTTCTTTCTTAATAATTCAAAATGCAGTAACTGATTTTTAAACTTTTGTAATTTCAGATCATTTTAAAAGAAAATTAGTTTCAAAATCTTTTAATATTCCGTTTTGAAATTGTTAATTTTATTTTCATTGAAAAACACGAGAACTACAGTAAAAATCCTCTCATTTATGTAACGTAAACAATAACTTCATTTATATATGAACTGATTTAACCAAAAAATAGATATCACTTATTGACTTTGAAAATATTTTCATGCCAACTCCTTTTAAATAATTTTCTGTGTCACCGCTACACGCTCCTAAAAACACGGTGCAATTTGTCGGTCAGCATTTCATCGCTGGCCAGGAAGTGGACAGCAGGCATTTGTAGGCTTTTCAGGGCACGCTGACATCTGGGAACAACTTGCTGACATCAGTATGGCCGAATCCGTTTGAAAAGTTGCAAGGCGAAAAAAAAGAGCAAACAATGACACTAAACCAACTAATTGCTACTAAGTAAACCTGATCTGTGATGTTCTATCAACCTCATCTACTTGAGCTGCCTGTATCAAATCCTTTTTTGAGGATGAACTCCACCGTGAGAGGAATGAAGGGGGAGTTAAAATTATCGCGGAAAATGTCAGGGTTCACCTCCCAAAAGGTCAGAAGTGGCTCACTCCAGCGGAGCTGGCGGGCCTTTTTGGAGGAGAGACCACGATCAGGAGGGATTCTGACCTTCCCGTTTTGGTGAGCACGATGATGGCGCTGGCGCAGCACTTGAAGGACGCCTCCACCGTTCCGATGGCGACAGTTTCCGTGGGGTCGCGGGTCAGGTGTGAGGTGCGACGAAGCTCTTCGAACATCTGCCTGTGGAACATGGCCGCCTCGGCTTCACGGGCGATCTAAAAGTGCAGGTGAAAAAAAACAAAAACAAAAAAAACAGTGGAATGAATGACTTCCCATGGTCACCCAATTATCCAAGATTGCGGATAAAACATGTTTTCAGTGACAGCGATCTCAAATAGCTATCGAACATTATGCACAAATGCATAGAAAAAAGTCTACACACACCCTGTTCAAATGCCAGGCTTTGACGAGGCAGCAAAAATAGATCCAGTATTTTGAATGACCGCTAATTAATGTGGGCAGCGAAACAAGATACTCGTCATTTTGTTGTTGGTTAAATATGCGACGGGTCACACCGACCCGTTCCCATTTGCAGCGTTCCCAAGAAACAAACAGCAGGTGGGTTGGCGTCATTACATAACACGTGGCCTGACACTTCTTTACATCACAATCATGTGAAAGCTGTATTTTTCAATATTAGAAAATTAGCATCCAGGTTGTTTTTCGCCGAGTCTCGTTTTGGGAGTCGCCAAAAGTTTTAGTGGTGTTACCGTCAAGTAATTGTGTAACTTGTGTGAAAAACGTGTTGAAAGCATCTGTGATTTGGTGTATAAAATCAGTAGCGCTGCAAGGATCTCGAAGGGCTCCAAGCAAGAAATCCCTAGTGCCCCCAGACCGCCCACGCACACGGCAAAAATATGTTTTCGCCCACAATAGATAAGTAAACGATGTTATCAAGCCACCTCAAAAGAAAAGTTGCCAGACACTATGTAAAAAACATTCTAACCCTAAACAGTTTATAATATAAATAGATGACATAAAAATATTTTATATATATATATATATATATATATATATATATATATACATATATATATATATATATATATAATATAAAATACAAATTATTAATATTTTCTTCTTTTTTATTAACTAATTTAATTTAACTCATTGCGATGCCACGATGGTCTAGTGCAGGGGTCGGGAACCTTTTTGACGGAGAGAGCCATAAACAATTCATATTTTCAAACATTATTCCTTGAGAGCCATACTCAGAATTTAAAAGTAAAAATACATGAAAATGTGTGCATTTATTAATCATTTCACCACTTTGAAAGTTTAAAAAAAGTATCTGAATTCTTTTAAGAACATGTTTTCACTGTTACTAATCAATGAGTATCAATGAGAGTATGCATGCAAAAGAGTATAATGAAGAAAAAATATAATTAAAAAGGCGCTAGAGATAGTGTCGGCGCCACAGTGTGACACTCCCATTGGTGCGTTCGGGGCTTAGGTGGTCTCTCACCAGCGGTTCCCATATTTTACCACACAGTTTAGCAGAGAGCCATATACACCCATCAAAAGAGCCACATATGGCTCCCGAGCCATAGGTTCCCTACCCCTGGTCTAGTGGTTTGCACAGCTGTGGGCAAACTATTCCACAGAGAGCCTTTAGGATAGGCATTTCCACCAATCAAGTGTCTTACAAGTGCAATCAGTTGATTGCATTCAGGTGCTTCTCGTTTTCTGTCTGTGTTGGGTCGGTTAGAAGAAAAACCTCCACTCACAGCAGCCCTTGAGAACCGGCTAGCAACAAACCGATCCAGCACCGGGATAGGCGACACGGATGACCAAAGAGTGCTCATTTTAAAGGGTTAACTAACCAAAGAGTCCAGCACGTACAGTTTTTGGGAAGGACTTTACCTGATGCTGCGTGCGCACGGCCTCCAGCGGGTAGTCGCCCTTGGCCGTCTCGCCACTCAGCATGATGCAGTCGTTGCCGTCCAGAACGGCGTTGGCCACGTCGCTGGCCTCGGCGCGGGTGGGACGGGGCTTCTTGGTCATGCTCTCCAGCATCTGAAGGCCGACGACGAGACACTAGCGTAAATGACCGGCGCGATCCGTTTCCCCGGATTTCCACGGACCTGAGTGGCGCAGACGATGGGCTTGCCCAGCCTGTTGCACCTGCCGGTCATCATCTTCTGAGCGATGAACACCTTCTCCGTGGGGATTTCGATTCCCAGATCTCCGCGGGCCACCATGATGCCGTCGCTAGCCTCGAGGATCTCATCGAATCTAAGATGGTCGGAAAGTCCATTTACAAGAGCCATTTTCGGTCTGTATTCCTGAGTTATACTACTACAAAACTACTACTACTATAGTACTACTTATAGGCATGAAACGCCCGTGCTTGAAGATCGCTAGCCGGTATACTGTGGAAATGGGAAACAGTAAAGTATAGCTTAATATTCATTTCATTTCTATTTTCTTTCATGTGAAATATAACACTGGGTGATAAAGGAAAAACTGAGACCAGTTTTGGGTTCCACACCCAAAAATACAGTTCAAATCAGCGGTGAGACCTGAAGAAGTGTTTATTTATATAACCGATAAATAGTGTTTATTTATCGTTTCAGATCTCACTGCTCATTTTAACTGCATTTTTGTGTGCGGAATCCAAAACTGGTCTGTTCTTCCGTTATCCCGTGGAAAACGTTTCGTTGGCTGATTTTATAGAGTATAGCTTAATATTCAATTCATATCTATTTTCTTTTATATGAAATATAACACTGGTGAACACTTTATTATTTCTGGACCTAAAGCTGATTTTAGCTATTTTTTTTGAGTGCGGAATCAAAACTCGTCTTAGTTTGACCTTTACCACGTCACGTTTATGATATAGGATACCCTCAATCTCTTAAAATATAAGAAATATTTTGGATATGTACTTGTTATATAAAATGTTCAAATATGGAAAAATAAAAATTCAAAATGAAGTACAGAAGCTACGGGCAACAATAAGTCTGCAATTACTTAATGTGATTAAAAACCAGACTCCATGGAACAACGTGTATCCCTCCCTATAATATATGTACCATATTTCATTCTGATCTGTCCCCAAATAACAGAGGAGTAGAAATTTTGGATAGTATCCTCGCCAAGAACAAAGTAAGATTAGTAACTAAGGAATTTCCGTCCATTCCGTTCTGGAATCACATAGAAGCTAAGACTCTTAGCGAGGATTTTTCAGGAGTCCGCTGAGAGGATTCTCGGAATTTTGAAGAACCCCGGCTCTGGTCTTTGGCTTACTTGCGCACTCCCTCATGGTTCTCCAGTTTGCTGATGATCTTGATGTCCTTTCCCTTCTCCCCCAGAGCTTTCCTGACGGCGTGAACGTCAGCGGCCTTGCGGATGAAGGACGCGAACACCATGTCGACTCCCTGCTCCACGCCAAACTTCAGGTCCAGGAGGTCCTTCTCGGACAGGGCGGGCAGGTCCACGGCGGCGCCGGGTAGGTTGACGCCCTTCTTGCTGCCCAACATGCCGCCGTTTTCAATCTCGCACATCAGGTAATCGTGACCTTCCGGGATAAGAATTTGGCTGGTAAAGTGAGTGACCAGAAGAGGACCCCCAAAAATAGTCCAACATTGTTCTTACCAATATCTTTGACCTTGAGGGAAATCAGACCGTCGTCAATGTAAATGTGGCTTCCGCTCTGAACGACCTTAGTGATGTTTTTGTAGTCCAGCCACAGTATCTTTTCGTCACAGTTCTCCATGTAACTGTCATCCAGCGTCAGCTTGATGGTTTCACCTTTCTTCAGCTCCACCTCGGCAGTGCCGCTCTGTGCGACAGGAACCCATCGATAAAATCTTAAGTCTCTAACCCGCCTCCGACCCTGTGGTGGTTATCTTGCGGGAAAAGCTCACCCCCTTGATGAGCCCCGTTCGGATTTCTGGACCCTTGGTGTCCAAAGCAATGGCCACGGGCCTGTAGCTGGGAGAGCCGGCTACGAAGCTTTCCGCTGCTTCGCGGACGTTTTTGATGGTCTCAGCATGGTACTAAAGCACAAATAACAAAACGAGGGCAAACGATTCATATACAGTATAATAATTTCCGTTAATTACTATAAGTATAAATAACCAATTTCATGACCAAAAAATGACCTTTGCCTTCAATACATCATGAAACATAAGCCTTTAGTATCTGCATTTCATATGTAGATTTCTGTGTTAGGTCGGTCCAATTCATTTTGTGTACCGCTTATCATCACCTGGGTCGGGGGTGCTGGAGTCCATCCCAGCTAACTACGGGTACCAATGAGTAAAAATGTCTGGTATGCTATATTTTAGTGTGGAGGGGAAAACAAATGTTTAATTAATCGCATGTATAATTTGGACACTAAAAACAAATATTCAAATTCTATATGTGTGTGTGTGAGTATCTAAGTATGTATATATATATATATATATACACATTTATATGTGTGTGAGTATCTATGTATATATATATATACACATTTATATGTATATATGTGTATATATATGTATATATGTATTCATACATATATGTATACATATGTGTATATGTATTTATACATATATGTATATATATGTGTATATATATATATATGTATGTATGTATATGTATAATTTCTAAGTGCGTCACTTTCTCAACGCAAGCCAAAGGGAGACGTGTAAATCCTGACCAACAACTGCATCACCATTTTTAGCTGGTGGCACAGCTCAGTTGACCGTCCCAAAACAACTGCTCGAGGTGTGAGAAGAATATTTCCACCTAAATTTGCATTTACGTACAGGCCAAGTGTGTGTGTGTAGATTTGGATGCTCGGCAGGCATCAGTGTTCTCGAATGCAAGTTGAAAATGTTCATAAGACGAGGATCATCCAAAGACATTGAACTGAGCATTGCTTCCAGCGAGCGAGGCCACGTGCTTGCGAATCAACTCTGAGAGTCTCAAACTATTAATAGCCGTACTGACAAGTCACCACCCAGAGGTCAATTTTGTTTTGTCCTCACCGAGACAATTTGCGCGTCCACTTTGCGTTCATGTCTCTGTAACTCAAACTGCATACTGTAAGCCTAAAAGCCATCATTAGGAAGACTTGCGTGACTTTGCACTTCTCAAAGTCACCTTTTCTGGAAAGTTTCAAAGAGTAGCAAGCGGAGCTTGTTACTAGTCCACTCAGGTGACAGCGAAGTAAAAGAAGTATGACCTTTAATAAAGGTGACAGTTCAACCGGACATCTCTCCGACAGGCCAAATCGCAAGCAGACTGAGTACAAGATCCAGTTACAGGCATTGCGCTAAAGGGTACATTTACTTCAATCCCTCCCAAAGGGCCAACTGGGCTGTTTTCATTTCATGAAAGTAAGAGTGAATTAAGTTAAAATACCTATTTTTGGATATAATAATTGAATTTCTTGGAGAAAAAAATAACAACAGCTGGCCGCCACAGTGTAAGGAAACTTCAGTATGTACTTGAAGGAACAACTTTCATTCACGTCGGCACAAACTCAAATGAACTCACTTCATGCGTGCCATGAGAGAAGTTCATTCTTGCAATGTTCATCCCGGCCATGATCATCTCCTTGGCCATGGCGACGGACCGAGAAGCCGGTCCTGTAAGAAGACATTTTACAAGAGACATTAATGGATAGAAAAAAATATATCAAGCAACTCTACTGTATAAAACTCTTACTAGCAAGAAAATGCACAATGAAGAGGAAAAAAAGTTGTACCAGCCAAACTATGACTCATTCATTCATTTTCCAAACCCCTTATCCTCACATGGCTCGCGGGGCGTGTTGGAGCATATCCCAGCCGACTATGGGGGATACCCTGAATCAGTGGCCAGCCAATTGTAGGGCACGAGGAAACAAAGGACAACCATTCACGCTCACACTCCTACCTAGGGGCAATTTGAAGAGTTCAACCAAGATACCCTGGATGTTTTAGGGTGTGAGAGGAAACCGGAGTACCCAGAGAAAATACAACCGGTGTGAATTATAGTCCAGAAAATACACCAAGTGCCATAAAGGGTTTGGGAGTGGACTTCTGCCATTTAGAGAGTTTAACCCAGGCTACCCTGCATGTTTTAGGGTGTGGGGGGAAACCGGAGTACCCAGAGAAAACCCAAACAACCCCGGGGAGAACATGCAACCGGGCCCCCAAGTATGAATTATAGTCCAGATAATACAGCAAGTGCCATAAATGGCCTGGGATCGTATTTCGGACCTATGGTGCAGATGATGCCAGTGTTGCGGGACACGGCGGGCTCCGAGTCGATGTCCAGCAGGCACATGTGCTCGATGAAGGTGTCTGCCATGGCGGCGTGCAGCTGCTGGCTGTGCATGATGGAGGACTCCTTTGACTTGGACATGATTGGACACGTGCCTTCGGGACTACGTCTGCGGGAAAGAGAACAGACAATGTGAACGATTTGTGGTTGGTGATCAGGACGTCCATTCCAGTCTACTTGAAGACCCTTGAAAGGCGCTAAAGAACAATTTCATCTTTTCAGTGGCAAAAACTGAGGAAATGAACGAATGCTTTTGGGATCATTTCTGATGTCTTGCTAGAGCGCCATTTACGAAATAGCATTTTGAACAAATTGTGCTGTATATTTAGATTAGATCAAATTAGATTACATCGTAATAGAACTTTGAATTGATTTTTTTAAACGCGGTTAAAGGAATGTTTAATAAGGACCTGTCAATTTCGATTTTTTTTAACGTAATGAAGACATCAATTCAAATAAGTGTGGCCCGTGTGTATTTTGCTCTGGGAATTTTATTTAATTGCCTTTTTAATAAATCTTTTGCGATGGCTGCAGTTGACGGTAACGGACGTCCAATCTATTTAACCTGAGAGGGGCTAGAAAAGTAGTTTTCTATATCAATGTCCCTCTTTTACGAAGAGCGCTAATACATGTCCACTCTCGCTGGAAGGGTTCACGGTCTGAGTGGGCAGACGTGCGGCGAGACGGTGGTTTTGGTGCGAACTGATCAAACAGCCCGCCTGCATAAAGCAACAAGGACAGAAAAACTGCATTCTCCGCATTCCACTGGGAGTAGTCGTTCATCCAGGTCACTTGGACTTCGACGTCGAAGCACAGCCACAAAGAGTCCATAAGCGAGACTTATGCGAGACGCACCAGGGACAACTGTTGTTGAGTCAGAGAGCGTGCTGGGCCGCCATTCAATGACCCTAAAATAACCATCTGGGAGTGTTGCTGGACAGTGGACAAATGCTATGACTGTTTTGCTTTTCATAGCGTGAAATGAACTCATCACAGAAAAGTCACTGCGCAAAAGGCTTACGCTCGTATTAGATTTGGTGGTCAAGTCTAGTCAAATCTGGGGTGGTAAACGTTAGAGGCTAAAGTGCTGAGTGTTTAACCCTTTCCGGGAGAGTGGTCACTAAAGACCTTTAAGGAATTGAAGATATTTGGGTATCAATAAACATAAATACTATTTGCATTTTTTAATCATTATTAGTCCTTATGGTATTTTTATATTATTTTATGTCATTATAAATAGATTTATCTAGTAATTTCATGTAACTAAAAAGTCAATCAATGCGATCAGAATAAATACAAACTGAAAAACAATAGCAAGAACCCCAAGTAATACTACTAATTAGATTTTTTTTCACAGCACTGTATTTTTTGGACGTTATAAAATTTGCACCAGTCAAGGAACGCACAATGAAGAAATAAATATAAGTCGGACTGGTGGGTAAATTGCATTTGGAGGTGGCATTTATTAAATTTGAATAGAAACCAAGAATAATCATATGATAAAGGCATTATAGTGAAATGCAGAACAACAGGCTAAGTGTGAAAAAAAGAAAATTCTATATCAAGGTCGCACTTGACTAGTCACAGGCCCAGCCAAACTTGCAAAAAAGTTCCTCTTATAGTCTGGAAAGATATATCTTAATAAATTAGAATATCATGGAAAATTCAATACAAACTATATATTCATTATTAGAAGAGTGAACTAACTAATGTGTTTTTTTAGGATTAAGTTAATGTCAATCTAATTCCACATCTTAAATTGCTCCATAGAAAAGTCTATGTTAATGTAACTTTCTGCTACAAGATGATAATTTATTGAAATACACCTGTATGCGGTGAAATGTACTAAAGAGTAAAGTATTTTAAAGTTAAGTACTCTGAGTGCATCTAAAAATACACACGATAAAAACATGACCAAGGTTGCCATTTAAAAATTGCAAGGAAAAATGTCCAAGTCCAAAATTTCTGGGTAAAAATCAAAATGTATCTTGAATCAACTTTGAGTTTATCATCAGCAATTAATAAAGCATGAGTTAGGAATTTCAAAAAATGGAAGCAACAAAGCATAAAGTACATTCTTGTGATTACATGCTTCTTATTATCCATAGTGGGTGAGTGAATTGAAAATACATGTATAGATACACAATATTTTTTTTATAACCTTTGACAAAATGTTGAACTGTTTTCATACATACTCACACACACACTTGTATGTGCACTCACCTTCGGGATGAACTTTGCAGGGAACCAAAGCGCCACTTGACTGCCCGTGGCAGCTGCTATTTATGTTTCTTGGCCAACTGGAACTACTTTCCTCTGCTGGGTAGCAAATCGCTGCGCTTGGCTGTCCTTTTTAACTCATTCACTGCCATTGACAGTGAAAGCCATCCAATCCATTTCAACTGGCATTGAGTCATCTTGTTTCACTACCGTTGGCGGCGATGAATGTCCAATCCAATTTGACAAGAGTATTGGCAGCGATGGAATGATCGACCTAAATTCAACATGGATTGGACGTCGATCGCTGTCAATGGCAGCCAATGAGTTAAAGATTCCCTTTAAAAAGAGCGCCTGTTCATCGGAGTGAGCAAAATAAGCGTCAGAAAGCTTTAAAAGTATATATTTAAACTTTTTTGTTTTTGTTTTTGGGTGAATATGATTAATCTTTATCAGGGAACCTTGAAAAAGAATAATAACAAAATGTTTAAAAAAAAGAAAAAGTAGGCCTGGGCCACTGTATAATATAATATAATAGTATATATTACAATAATCTGCAGTACAAATGAAGAATTATTTCTCAACTACTAATCCAAATGAGTCAAGATACTGTAGTATTTGTCACTATTTTTGATGGCTAAATATTGTTCACTTGAATACTAATATTATTTGACTACATTCTGGGTGCCATCCATTAGCATATAGGCCCTACGACTTTTAGCATGATTTTCTTAAAAAAGGTGCTATGAAATATTAAAACAATATGTTTTACACAATCATTTTTAAAAAGTGACAGAAAATGCTGAGAAATAAATGTATATATATTTTCTTACTGTCCACAAAATCTCTAAACAGTCACAGCCAGAATTTCTCAGGCTCTTAGCATGCTAGCTTTACATGATTTCTATTCTGGTTTTGCCAAGTGACCATTGTGTTGTTGTCTCAACATGTTCTAGCAAGCTCAACACGAGAAAGCGTGGCATTTTTTAAGAAATTGAATTGAACTTAATGTTTTAATTTCTGGGTTGTATTCCTTTAAATGTACATTTTTGTAGTGTAAATTTGTTGCATCATGTTACACTTTTGTCTGGAGCTTTTCATTATTGATTGCTGTTTTTGGTGATCTCGGAAACAAAAAAGTAATTTTTAAATGACGTTGCATCTCAAAAGTAGTTTGGTCACCTGCTACTCAAGGCCCCAATAAATGTATCTTAACTATTTTGGAAGACAATTATTATTATATCAAACCCTAAGACAAATTATTGATAAGATTATGACTACCTGCAGCAATTAAAGAAAAGCTCCATTATCTACATGTGCTAAATGTCCATCTTAAACAAGACAATGCATATGTTAAGATAACCAGTGACATTGATGCTTTATACATTTTGTGCATAACATATTGTAGCCAATATACAGTAGTTGACCAACATGTCAGAGAAGTGTCATGTGATGAACCCTCTTCAAAAATAGTCATCCTCCACTATGTCATGTCACCAAGAAAATCTTTGACATTACATTCCGACAATTGCATGTATGCTTTAGTTCATCCTTGATGAAAGTTAATTGCCTCTCTAATGTTTCAGTCATAAATGTTGAGGGGAAAAACTAATATCATACAAGTGGTCACGTGGTAAATGCACACACATTTGAAAGAGAAATGAGTGAGTAGGATGTTCCCTTTAAAAAAATGCAGTATGATTATGCTTGAAGCTTATATGCGATGAAACTGCTGAATTAATTTGAGCATCTTTAAACCAAATACTTTTATCAACAGTGACCCCTTGTGGATGATTATTGGAAGTGGAGAAATACTGTCCTAGACTTGAATTGACGTTCTTTAAATGCACAAGAAAAAATAAAAGAGCCAAAACAACAACTAAAGTAGTGCCATCAGTTAAAAAAAATTGAGGTTATTGAACTATTTCAACTGATGCATCAACTTTTAACCCTTTCATGCACAAATAGTTTTTTGTCTCTCTTTTCAGTCTAAATTGGACCTAGGTACAAGTGTGAATGGTCCGTCTTGTTGTATGCTGTGATAGGGTGTTTAGTTCAGGCTGCCCCCCGCCTACTTCCCATAGTCAACTGGGATGGGCTCCAACACCCCACACGACCCTTGTGAAGGTAAGCGGTTCAGATCATTTTATTTATTTAACCAGATCTCTTTCACCAAGGTGACCTGGCCACACTCATACCTAGGGGCAATTTAAATTGTTAAAACAGCCTATTATCCATGTTTTTGGAAAGTGGGAGGAAACCAGAGTACCCGGAGAAACCCATGCCCCCCTGGAAAAAACATGCAAACTCCACAGAGAAGGACCAACATAGATTCAAACCCTCAACACCAGAACTGTGAGGCCCATTTGCAAAACCGCTCAATCGGCAGGCTGCCATTCCACATTTTATTCCCTTTCATTTCATTTTTAGTTAAATTCTCTGTCTGCCATTAACAGCTAGTTGAAATGGTGTTTTCAATGTCAACTTTAGCCAATTTTCCTGCTTTTATTAACTACCACAAGCCATACTCTGTGACCCGGGTTGGCAGTCAAGAGGTTAAACTAATGAAAACTTTTAAATAGATGCCTGGGGTAGCCACCACTGTCCCAAAAGGGACTAATGAGCAAGGGGGCAAACGGCACACCGCTACCAAACACACTTTTAATTGGATTATCGTATGCTGAGAAAAGCACTTAATGAAAAAGCACACATGTAGGGAGGTCTCACAAGTGTGTAATCTGAGCAGACTGTGGAGCAGCAGGCGGCTAACTGAAGATTAAGGTCAGACTGAGGATGCTCACATTCAGACGGGGGGTGGAACAAGGTATGTCAATTTGTCTTAAAAGTTTTCAAGGAAGGACGTTTGGACTGGGATTCATGCAAATACGGTGCGAAATCAGGAGGCAAAACCACATGGTGCATTTGTGGCTCTTTCCTTCTGGAGGTCACGCGAGGCCGGCCGGCGCCTACCTGCAACCAATCGTGCGACCGATTCTGTGACATTCTGTTGTTCACATCGCACTAGAGTCCCGTTAATAACCCGGTCATCAAACAAGGAGCAGTCCAGATCTCTGTGGATGGAATCATCGATTCGTTGCTGTGTGGGAATTGTGGAAGATGAGGATTTTTCTGTGAAAGGAGGTGAGGTCTAAGTTGGATAGAACAAACAGAGATGTATAAAATTCTAATTCTAGTGTTTGTTTCAGTACTCACAGAATATTGAAAGGTGTTCGCTGTTAATCAAGTGTAAAATTGCTGCACATGGTGAGTCCAGAACATCTTTGTACTGTACTTTATATTACTAATTCACATTCTTATGAGCAGTGTGCCTTGATATACAAATGATCCAACTTGAGTTTTTTTAGCATCCTTTGTGTATATATATATATATATATATATATATATATATATATATGTGTGTATATATGTATATGTATATATGTATGTATATATGTATGTATATATGTATATATATGTATATATATATGTATATATATATGTATATATGTATATATATATATATATATATATATATATATATATATATATATATATATGTATGTGTGTGTATATATATGCATATATATATTGTGATTCATTATTATATTTTTAAGTAGAGTTATAAGTTTAAAATCAAAAATCAGATATACACACTGATTATGGCCCCAAGTAACACTCCAAGGTAGATTTATTTTCAAAGTTTTTTAATGTAAACATCCAATTCATTTATAGTAGAAAGACAGGCTGTGAATGGTCACATTTCAGTGCCTTTGATGATGATAGACTTCCAATCTATTTGGACTGGGAGGGGGAAATGAACAAAAGCTAAAACATTGAATTTCCCCTTTACTTGTTCAGGAATCTGACTGGCATCACCTGAGTGAAAGTGAGGAAGACTTGGATTCAGAGGAAGAGGAAATCACAGATGTAAACAACATTTTGAAAATGCTGAAAACCACCTTTTTTTTTCTTCATGATGACTTGGAATGACATGTTTGTACTCATCCTAGCAGGAGAGCTGTTTCATCGAGCCGGCCTGCCATCCTCATTTGGACCGAGACGTTGAGACAATCAGGAACCTGTATTCGTATCACTCCGTCACCATTAGGTAAATGCCTAAACAATCACTCATATGACACAGCAGTAATGTTTATTATTATCTTGATTGTCCTGATCACATATTTTTGTTTGTGAGTCCCAATGACCTGAATTTGAAAGTCTTCCAAATGTATTTCCCCCCCCAATTTGTACAAACCCATCGCAAACTTATAACCATATAAAAGAGTGATTTCAAAGAAGCAACTAAAATTCCAAAACAATCACAAACCCAATTTTTACTAATCATTTATACAAGACGATATCAAGGTTGCCAACAAATTGTTCATACGATGTATTTCACGTTAAATAAATGGATAAAGTAATAAAAATTGCTCACCCAGTGTGATTAATTGGATTGGATTGGATTGGATAACTTTATTCATCCCGTATTCGGGAAATTTCGTTGTTCCAGTGGCAAGAGGGTGAGGATGCAGGAATAGGAAAGGCATTTTAGACATAAATAGATAGGTAATAGATAGGTAATAAGTAGGTCAAGAAATAAATATATGAATAAATATATAATTAAATAAGCGTGTTGCTTAGGACATATATACATACATACATACACATAAATGTACATGCATGCATACGGTAGGTCTTAACACCCAGCCATTTTTTTGTTAAAGAGCCTGACAGCTGATGGGAGGAAGGATCTGCGGGAGCGCTCCTTCCTGCAATGAGGGTGCCGCAGTCTATTGCTAAAGGAGCTTCGGAGGGACTCCACAGACTCATGCAGGGGGTGGGAGGTGCTGTCCATGATGGACATCATCCTGCTCAGCATCCTCCGCTCTCCCACTTCCTCCACAGAGTCCAAAGGACAGCCCAGAACAGAGCTGGCCCTCCTGACCAGCTTATTCAGCCTGTTCCTGTCCCTCTCCGTGCTCCCGCGTATTGATAAGATTATGACTACCTGCAGCAATTAAAGAAAAGCTCCATGATCTACATGTGCTAAATGTCCATCTTAAACAAGACAATGCATATGCTAAGATAACCAGTGACATTGCGTTATTTTAGTTGCGATTTATTGACCTTAGTTGCTGTCGCTGGAATCTTAACTATGTCATGCCTTCATTGTAACTTTTACAGGGAGTACCGATCAATCGATCAAGTGGATGTTGATCTGAACATTAACGCAAATATTTTGCATGTAAGTTGAAAATGACATCAACGACAGTGAATTTCAGTGATATAGTCAATTATTATACATTGTTTTGATTGTTCCCAGGAGGAAGTGGCAAAGGCTTGGCGCATAAACCCAGAGGAGCCCATTGTTGTCCGCCTTCACTTCTCTTTATCGCAGTATCTTGGTGGACCTGGTGAGACTCTGCACCACGCAGACCGACCTAGGAGCATCAGATTTCTACATGATGTATATTTCTCATCATAGAACCCACCGTTGAAGTGTTTCAGCCGTCCGGTAGAGAACATTTCAATTTGGGAAAACAACTGCAAAAGTAAGTTTTATTTGATGCTCATATTCGACCCGAAAGGTTAATCTTTGCACTACTGTTCCTCAGTCTTTTGACCATCTTCATATCCCAAGAGTGGAACCATCTGACAAATGACAACGTCATTGTGAGACAAAAAAGAAGGCACAGCTGGTTCAGGCCTGGTGGAAGCATAAAAAAATTCCGCGCAAGACTTAGCATATGGCTGCCAAAGTGCGTATACTACTACATATTATCTGATGTTATAAAGGCTTTTCTGATCATCTCCCCCTGCTCCATAGAACTAACGCACTTCAAGAACGCAGCCGGAGGGGAAGGATTGTTTTGCCCGCCATTAAACTGAATCATTTCGCCAGTCACACAACATCTTACAACATCAAGAACCCGTCTGGAGAACTGTTCACTTACACGCCTAGTGGAAAGGTCAGTGCTTGTGATAGACACACAACACGAAAAACTTCTTTGTAATTGGGTCTCAGAAACAGTTAAAATCTTGGGGTGGCACATCAAAACCTGAAGGGAAAATTTCAGGATCTACTACTGATATGATTAAGACTTATAAATGGACAGACACCACCTTTCTCATACTAATTTCAGTGAGGAAAATACTGTTTATCCAATTGAGAAAAAATCAAATGAAATTTTCTGATTTGTAATTGTATAATGGATTTTACCGTCAGGGTTCCGAAGCGTGACAGAGTAGCAACAGTATCTAAGTGGGTGGAGCTTTTGCAAAAGATCAGTTGTCTAAAGTCCTAAAGTTCCCGAATACGGGATGAATAAAGTTATCCAATCCAATCCAATCCAATCCGACTTGAGGTTATTTTGCACGTTTACTGATGATAGTATTTGTACATTTACTGTTTATCAAATTAGGAAAAAAAAAGTATTAAATTTCTCTGATTTGTAATCGTAGATTTGCCCCCATGGATTTTACCGTCGGGGTCAGAAAGCGTGACAGAGTAGCAACAGTATCTAAGTGGGCGGAGCTTTTGCAAAAGGTCAGTTGTCTAATGTTCTATGACTGGAGGTTATTTTGTACGTTTTACTCCACAGAGGGTGATGGTGTCAGGAGTCAAGTCATCATCTCAGCTCAGCACCAAGCAGCTGATAGAGTTACTGTTCTTCTCTCAGGCCATAGGGCACTGTAAGACCACCCCAACTCTGCAACATGGCTTCTTGGCGCAGGTAAAGCTAATTAAAATATTAGAGGAAATCTCTACATTCGGTTTGTTGGTTTTTAAACAAGAAGTTTTGAGTCAGGTCAGCTCTATAGTACCATGCATTTGTGAATGTTGCTTTGGGGTCACATGTGGCAAAACCATATTTAAAAAAAAACTCTTGTACTTGCTTGTCTTGCGAAGGGGGATTTGGATTTGCGATTTTATTGTTTGAAATTGGAGATCTAAATGAATTGACATGTCTCTCTTCCGAATTTTTAAAATAAAAAAGAGGCACTTGATAACGAATGCACTTTACAGAAATGTATAGTGACCAGAAGAGCTGGAAAAGTTGCATGAGAATGCGTTCTTGCTTGACAATAAACTTGAAACGATTTTGAATTACTTCCCGTTAATTAGTTGACTTGACTACAGTCATTTCGTGTATATTTAGGGTCACTTTATGTAGATTTTGGAGCATTTTCAAACATGTTCAATTAAGTTTGTGTCACTTTGTGATGATTTTATGACATTTCCTAGTCACTTCAGGTTGATTTTATTTTTTTTATTCTGGACCACTTCTTGCATTTCCCCAATAACTCATTTTAAGCATTAAACAGGTTGAGCATCATGATTGATTTATTACCCACACACTTTTATTTATCATCCACACACATGCACTTGAATTTGCCCGCAGGTTATGAGATACGCAGAGCAGAGAATACCCACGTTGAACGAGTATTGCGTGATTTGTGACGAGCGCCATGTTTTCCAGCACGGCCCCCTGTTAAAGGTAAACAAAACCACATGTGAGAATGCCGACAAAGCAATCAACACGTTCCACCTTTGTGGTATCGCCAGCCTGCCGTCTGCTCCCGCGAACTGTGTGTCTTTTCCTTTCACGCCATGGGGACCGTGTGGGGGGCCACGGAAGAGGCGGCAACCGGCGCGGAGGTCAACGTCGTTTCCATTGATTGCCGAATACGTTGGGTGGATCGTATTTTTTAAGATGACGTTAATCCGTTTGACAGGTGGTCGACTTGCTGGTGACGATGTGCAGGGCAGCTCTGCAGTCGTCCCGCAAAAGCATCATCTTCGAGCCCTATCCGTCTGTCGTCGATCCCACAAACCCAAAAACGCTGGCCTTTTGTCCCAAGGTATCCTGTCAGATTTTGCTACCCATCAAAAATCGCCACTTTGAGGTTCTTCTTTTTTTCACTGGCGGATATTGTTGACATTATTTTTTTCCCTTTTCTGCAGAGAAAGAGCTATGAGAGGCTAGAAAAAGCCTTGGATGCTGTTCTGCTGATTAGGAAGATGCCACAGGTCAATCTTACACCTTTGTTATGATTTTTGTCTCGGCTTGACTTGATTGTCATCGTTCAATCTGCATGCAGGGTTCGTATTCTGAAATAAAGAAGCAGATGGATGCGATTGACCCTCTTGCTATTCCTTTGCTGCAATGGTAAGTAAGACGGGGCAAATTAATCACTTTTTAATTGTGTGTGTCAACTCACAAGATATTTTAGTAATGAGCGATATTGACCCTTTCAGGGACAGGGGTTACTACAGTTCACTCTTAAGACCTTTAACTGGTATGAGTGGTTTTCACAGTGCTGAGATAGAGGGTTCAATCCTGTGTGGGTTTTCTCCGAGTACTCTGGTCTCCCCATTCCGATAACACGCATAGGCTAATTGAGCACCCCAAATCGCCCCTAGGTATCATCCTGTGTGTGAATGGTCGTTTGTCTATAGGTGCCCTGCGACGTTCCTTTTTAAGAATTTATAAATGTATTCATTTATAAAAACGAAATAACATTTAAATGAATCAAAACAGAAATGCACTATGGTAAAGCACTGTAACATTGATTTTAATGCTATGTATTTAACTCATTGACTACCATTCACAACAATTGACGCCCAATTCAATTAAACTGTGTGGCTATGAAGTTTCATTTTTTTAAATAACATGAGGTGTCCATTCCATTTTGGCCGTGAGAGGCCAACAGTGATCATTCAGCGTTAGTTTCCAACATCGGGTAGCAATCGATGAGTTCAAGCATTTGAGAATTCAGTCAGTGATTGCCTTTATTACTTTTTATATGGCACGTCGCCACTCAGAGTGATTCTCAGCTCATTTGTTCATATGTTCAGGATTTTATCCAGCAACAGATCTCATATTGTCAAGCTTCCAGCAAACAGGGTACGGCAGTGCAGTCTTTGATTAACATTAGCAGTACATACTGTAAAAGTAGCATAGATGTTAGAGAGTATACATACTACAGTATTTGTAGAACTGACCGTACTTACGACACATACCTCTTTCTGTCCTCGCTGCCCAATAGCATCTGCCATTCATGCACACGCCTCACCAGTTCCTGCTCATCAGCAGCCCTCCATCCAAAGAGGCTCGTTTTCAAACTGCACGCAAACTCTACGGAAGCACCTTTGCGTTCCAGTAAGAATATTTGCTTACGTCTCCTATGTATAAGGATCATAGTTCTGATTCCTCGTGATAATCAATTCTTCCTTCTCAGTGGTTCCCACATTGAAAACTGGCATTCAATTTTAAGAAACGGACTTGTGAATGCCTCCAACACAAAGTTCCAGGTAAGGTCGGATTGGTTGTTTCATTTATAAAAGGGAAGATCATCAATCAATTTTTTTGTAAATGCAAAAAAGTAAGACTTTATTTTCAGGGCTTTTTGCTCAGCTTTACCAGCCATTTTTTATTCTCTTTTTTAAAAGATCCACGGAGCTGCATACGGCAAAGGCATCTATTTAAGCCCCGTTTCAAGCATATCATTTGGATATTCTGGTATGAATACACTTCAATTTTATTTTATTTTACGAGAATGTATTCTTTGGATAGCAACCTTTATTTTTTGTTCCAGACATGGGCAAAGGACAACATCAGATACTCAGCAAAGAAGAACTCCTGAAGAAACACAATCGCATGAACATCATCCAAAAGGTCAATCACTTTTATATATGTATACTAATATTCATTCATATTCTATTGCTCAACTTTACTTTATCTTTTCTCCTCATTGTAGGATCTCCCTGGCAGGTTTCTTCAAAGCAGAAATCTAAACTGTGTTGCACTTTGCGAGGGTACATCTAAGAAATATGATCCTTTCAAAATTCACTTATGAGCGCTAGTGAAATGTCTTTGACATGAGGTATTTTCACAGTCATAACATCGAAGGACCTTAAAAAACACGGCAACATCTGGGTGTGCCCCGTGTCCGACCACGTGTGCACACGTTTCCTCTTTGTGTAAGAACAACCTTACGCCACAAAATCCAATCTTCCGTTCCATTCCGTTCAACGCAACACGCTTTTTTTTTTATCGTAGGTACGAAAACGGTTGCGTGGGAGACGTCCACATCAACACCCAGGAGGACGAAATCCTGAACCAAATTTTAGATGTCCTTGCAACTAAGGCCGGAAGAATGAATACCCCAAATGGTGGATAACAGATAAGAATATTTACTCTGAATTTATCTGCGGAGTGGACTCTCAAAATGTGTTTTATTTTTGTATTTGAAATTAGTATACAGTGGTGCCTTGATGAACAGTAAACACACAAAAACTTTTCTTGATTCAAAAGTATAAAAACAATTGTCGTTCGAAATTTTAGGTCCTATGGAAAAGCATTTTTTCAACAGCTTCTTCTGACAAGATGAAAACTAATACGTACCATGTTTATTTTATATTTTTTAATATATTATATTCTAATCAGGCGGCCTGGCGGACTAGTGGTTAACGTGTCGGCCTCGCAGTCTGGGGTCCTGGGTTCAAATCCAAGTCGGTCCACCTTGTGTGGAGTTTGCATGTTCTCCCTGGGCCTGCATGGGTTTTCTCTGGGTACTCCGGTTTTCTCCCTAGGTATGAGTGTGAGTGGCTGTACACCAGCACCCCCCGCGACCTTAGTGAGGATAAAGCAGTTGAAAAAATGAATGAAAAAAATGATTATATTCCTATTCATTAATGCCAACTGTTGGTGTGGTTGACTGACTTGGGGGAGTAGAATCGATTCTCGCTCTGTGGCAGTATGATTGTGAGTGCGAATGTCTCTTTCTGCCCAAAAGCTACCTGGCGTCCAGTCTAGGATAATTCCGTCTTTCGCCTAAAGACATGGTATAGGCTCCGGCGATCCCTGCAACCTTTGCGAGGATGCTCGGTACGGATGATGAATGAATCTTCATCATATTATATCCTTCATTTTTTCCATCAAGGTAGTGAATGCAATTGAAATTGCCCTGCTTAGTGAAAACACGTAAAAAAATCATCTATAAAGTTCGTTTTTTCTGAGTAAAGAATATTCCAAATTGTTGTATATTCATAACTTCAAATGAGAAAAAAGCCGCATCCACGAAAAGCCACATTTAAAACCCACAATGGATAACAAAATGACAAGAGTGTGCTCATTGCTCATATCAGCAAATAACAGGAGATGCATCCCACCCCATGAGGCAGAAAGGCAACATTATAACACCATTGTGCTTCCACATGAGCCCCGCAGCTGCCTCCCCAATGTTCCTCCGCCAGCATTGTTGGCATCTGCGGACAAACCTGTTTTGTTGCTTTCACAAACGGGGGAAAAAAAGATGATAGCCGCTCCAAGGTTTAAATGTTCACAATGATTTACAAGAAGCCCAAAAGTGGCTCGCTTTTTCTGGGTCAGCCCAGCGGGTGACTGAGTGAGTGACTGACTGACTGACAAAAAAGAGGACAAATGTCTGACTTAGCCTAAAGGATGACATTTCCTAAATACCAAATGGCTATTTGTAAATATTGCAAAATATTTTTTTAAAGCACGGAGAATGAGACAGGCTCTAATTGAATCGAACGGAAACATTAAAACGTGTGTAAAATGATCAATGGTTGGAGTTTCAAATATTTGCAAGTGTATGCCTCATTGCATGTGTTTAAATCGTGTGTATTCAAGCGCTTCATTTCAGCAACTGCACTGAGGCTTCGGGGTCTCGCAGAAGTTCCCTCGCAAACCCGGTGAACGACGTTAATGAGGGAATTCAACCAGGCAAAAATGTCGCATGTGCCTTTAAGAGCTCATCGTAGCACTCCACTCCGAGAGCCTCGTGCGTTTGTGGGCATCAGCTGTCCTCCACGTCCAACAGCGCAAAGACCCCTTTTCCTTCACGTCAGAGGGATCAGACGGAGAAACCTCCCTTTTCTTTGTCATTTGCGCTCATCTAACAACGGAGGAATTCTGGATGGAGTTTGAATGACAAAACCGATCACTTTTGAGGAACTCTCCATCAAAACACACCAACTATTCAAAGCTGAAGGCTGGGAGAAAGACTTGTTTTTTTTGATGACTTTTTGAACCATGACAGAACGTGCGCTTCAAACGGTGAGTCCGAGTACATCACACGACTTCGGGATAGTGAGACGGACAGACGACGGCGGTCCCTTTCCCATTCCGGGACTTGTCGCAGACTTCCTCCACATGAGGGTGAAAGAAGGAAGCAAGATCCGCAATTTACTACGCTTCGCCACCGCTCGCATGCATGGAGAAGGGAAAGACAAGCACGGGCGGCCACCGAGGCAAGTGGTCTTCACGGGCTCGGACAGAGGTCTCACCAAGACTGTCACCTGCGTGGAGATCCTCAAACGGAAAGTGGAAGGACTCCACCAGGTGTCGAAGCTCTACTACAAGACCGTGAATGAGGTTTTGGATGGATCGCAAGATAGAGCACCAGGAAGAACCGTTCAGAGGACAGTCCCTGCGATCTGTATTCTGCTCTCCAAAGACCCCCTCAATCCTCAGGAGCCTGGATACCAGCCCCCTCAATCAGCCAGCGTTCCCACACACAGCACATGGATATGCAAAACCTCGCTCAGACCGCCTCACTGCCCAACACCCCCCAAGAAACTCTGCACGGAAAAGTAAAGAAAAATGTGTGCCATGGTCTCCTAAATTATCCTGAATATAGATTTATGGGCAAGAAGGCAAAGAAATGGGTGTCAATTAAGGTGTTTTTGTGGCCCAGCGGCTTGAGTGGTTAGCGCGTCGGCCTCACAGCTCTGGGGTCCTGGGTTCAAATCCAGGTCGATCCACCTGTGTGGAGTTTGCATGTTCTCGTGGGTTTTCTCCGGGTACTCCCGTTTCCTCACACATTCCAAAATCATTCATGTTAGGGTGATTGGACTCTTTAAATTGCCCCTAGGTATGAATATGAATGGTTGTCTGTCTCCTCGTGCCCCTTGATTGGCTGCCCACGGATTCAGGTGCCTGTAATTAGCTGGGTTAGGTTCCAGCACCCCCTGCGACCATAGTGAGGATAAAGCAGTTCAGAAAATGAATGAATAAGATGGTTTTAGTGGGTTTAATTGTCCTTGTCTCCACGAACGTCGCAAAGTCAGGCCAATACCATCAGTGATAACGTCAGGCACAACCCAGCGGGCGAATGAAGGAGAAGTCCGTGACAACCTTGAGTTACGCACAGCTCGATAATTATTGGGGCATGAGCTCAATTTTTAGGTGAAACGAATCGTAATGACAACCATTTTTATGCTCTGTATCCCTCCCACTTTTCAATGGATTAAAAGTAACGGGCCGATATGACACTCAATCTCATGACCTGGATGTTGTTTGCATTTCACTTGCAGGAACTGGGGTCTTCTGCTTGGAAAACCACAAGCAGGGATGAAATCCAGCATTTACTGTTATTTATCATATGTTCTAAAATTCAGGCTGCATTGACTGCCAAAAAATTGCAACCAATTTATGTTTTATGGTAGTTTATCAGTAGCGCTGGACTTTTTTTTTTATCTTAAAGCGTGATCCAATATGGAAAAGACATTTTGTAATACATATTCAAATTTATTGGGCAATGCTTGTTGAACTTATTTAATGTTTACAGATGAATAAAAAAGTAGGCAACTAATGAACTAATTAGTTTGTTTATTACATGCCACTGAAAATATTTTTCAGGAATTATAGCTATCTGGCTAACATTAAAACCATATAGTTAGGCCTACTTATTAGACGTTTACCGCAACTGTGTGAAAATATTTTATTTTATTATCATTATTATTTTCTAAAATGCTGAGAATATGAGGATGACTGTCGTTGCAATCTTGGCGGCGAAGGTTACTGGCAGACATCTTGCATCGGGGAACTTCTCGAGTTCGCCATATTGTAATTGATGGAAAAGTGAGTGATTTTCTCCACTTGAATGTGTTAGTGCAGATATGATTTAGGTTATTTTTTATGTATTTTAGGTTAATTTTATAATTATTATTAAGTATGCACTATATTTACTGCATCTCTGACGTTTATAAAAACCGCGCACCCAAATATCTAGCTTCAAGTATGTGATATAATATTGATTTCTAGGTCAATTTCGCGGGGGAAAACTGCACATGCGCACCAGGGACTGGAGACGTCACCCCACGGGTAGGCGGCGGCTTTGCCTGAGTTTCCTGCCCCTGCAACTGACCGGTCGGTCGCCGCCTGGCTGTCCTGCATCATGTTCAGAGCAGTCCTCCGTCTGTCTTTCTCCGGTGTTCGGAGTTTGACCCGCACGAAACCGGCTTGCCAAGGTATTTATGCCTATCATTTGCCATGTTTCGTTCATCTTAGAGCTGGAATAGCTATATTAGAACTAACTGTAACCCTAACGACTCCTGTGCTAGTTCAAGTTAGCGAGTGCAACTTGCCGAGTCTTAAAAAACGCCGGTATCTCTTTCACGTCAAGGACTGTGAATGCAAGCTATCAAGTCCCGTTCAAGATGTGCCATTGGGGGGGTTTCTGGATTGTTAGCGCCCGGTTGGTTCGCTCCGTTCTATCCGTGTCCTTGCCGTGACCCAGTTGAAAGGCTAATGTGTGGGGCCTAGTAGTAGTGCGGCTAATGCTAACACCTTCAACCAAGCGAGCTCAAGCCTCCTTTAGTCCCTTCACCTCGTCCTCACAAAATATTTGTATGTCGTTTAGGTGTGATGCCCTCACGTGTATTTATTAATGGTAAAAAAAAATATATTTTAAATTATGGGTAGTACTTCTAAACGGGACGCCCTTCACAGCAATAGGCATTCATTTTTAGGAACATGTATTGGTTGAGTTAAATGTTTTAGTTTAGGGTACATTAGCCACTATAGGAAGACCTTGTACCACCCATTGACAACGATAGTCGTCCAGTTTATTTAATCATGGAGTATTGGCTTTAACTGACCATGTTCAGTTTATTTAATCATGGAGTATTGGCTTTAACTGACCATGTTTCAATGCAATTGATGGGTGCCATCCCTCCCAGTACAAATATATTGGACTCCTAGCTGCCAGTCACTTAGCTGTATTGTTAATGATATGTATGTGTCTCATCTCACAGGTTTGTTGGCCTCAAGGTGCTATTCACATGGGAAACAGGAGACGGATGAGGAGTTTGACGCACGTTGGGTCACGTACTTCAACAAGCAGGATATCGACGCCTGGGAACTGAGAAAAGGTAAATTAACACTGAAAAATACTTCTTTTTTTCATTCGTTTCTGGGTGCAGAATCCGAATACAAATCTCAGTTTTTCCACACTTACTGTACATATCACAGGTTCAAGTTTTATTTAACAGTAAATGTTGAACTCCAATGAAATATGAATAACGTTTATGACAGTAGTGTGACTATTTTTTTTTAAAGTACAGTAGTAGTACAACAAAGAAGGTAAGCTGTGGAGAGAAAAAAACTGAACGTCTTTGGAAAAATTTTGAAATAAGCCTGCTAATTATAGTATAAAGCATAATAAAAATCCACCAACACTTTTTTCCCAATTTGTTATCCAGTTTAATTGCCTGACATGACTCAAAAAAATCAAGTAAGGTGCATTTACATTTAAGAGTTAGGATTGCTACAAAATGCGTTAAGACTGAAACCCACACACGCCTTAATTACTGTATTGGCCCGAACGTAAGACGACCCACTCTTTATCAAGACTCAAGTTTGAAAAAAGACTTTTTGAACACCAAATTCAATTTTTATAGTGTTTAGCATTCACTTTGAAGATATCTGGCGCCATCTACCATTGTGAATGTGTATAATGTCAAGACTCTGAATGTAAGACCACTGACACTTTTTCCAGTCTTATTTCAATGCAAAGAACACAATCTCACGGTGCCATTTTGTGAACATTCTATTCAAATAAAACGTTTAAAAGTAAAAGAAAAGGCCTCTCTACGGGACAGAAAACACATTATTCATTACAGTGTGTCATGTTGAATAATTTGCATTTCATCTGCCACTGCAAGTGATTTTAGTATGACGTGTGTGTCCAGGAATGAACACGTTGATTGGTTACGACCTCGTACCTGAGCCAAAGATTCTCGAGGCGGCACTACGAGCTTGTCGGAGGTTAAACGACTTGGCCAGCGCAGTCCGAATTCTGGAAGCCGTCAAGGTGAGAAGACGCTGCTTGTCCTCATTTGATTTATTGCTAAACTGGTCCCACCGACGATGGCTTCTACAGGACAAAGCCGGCCCGCACAAAGAGATCTACCCATACCTTCTTCAAGAACTTCGGCCGACATTAGACGAGCTCGGAATCTCGACACCGGAAGAGCTCGGCATTGATAAAGTATAAGTAAGTTATTGGAACTGGCATTTTCATTGCTCTGCCACTCAATATCAGTTTACTCGATTTTATTTTGTTGTTTTCCAGATAAAGCAGTCGCCGCGGATGTCCTCAGAACGCAGAGTCTGTGTACTTACATGTTTGCTTAATCCGTCTATTTAATTTTGCCTTTATGAAGTTCTTTTGCTTGTAAAATATTGATGAACCCAATAAAGGACAGTTTATCTGCAACACAGCTCACCATTTCAGAATACTGGATTTAAAATGGAAAATGATGCACTTCTGGAAAGAATCAATTGATTTCATGTTCATTAGTGGAAGACGATGTTTATTTAGATGTGCTTTCGTGTGTTTTGCTTGTTGCCACTAGAGGCCAGCATTTTCACTTTGTTAAGCTATTCGACATGCATCTGTTCATGGCTTTCATTCACTGATCAAATAAAAGTGTTCAAATGGAACATTGGCACATTATTTGCACTTGTAGACGACCATAAGTGTTCAAATCCAGTTTGACTGAGAAGTATTGCAGAGAGTTTGATCGCTGCCAGTCCTCCATGGAATTGGAATGGACATCTATTGATGTCAATGGCAGTAAACCATGATTAGTCAATGTCAGTCCTCCCTTGAAATGTATTTGATGTTTATAATAATTGTCATTGAGAGTGAATGAATTAAGGTAGAGGTGTTTGCGTATTGCAAAACAATTTATTCTCACCACTGGAACAAAATTTAAAGAACGAATAGAAAAGGAGCAAGAAAATTGCAGTCTTAGTTAGATTATTATTTGGGTCTTTATGTCAAACCTAATACTACTTTAATTCTACAGGTTCATTCTTTGATTTCTAATAGAGGGTTTATGTGACTGGCCCCTACTGTCATACCTGAGAGGTGCAACAAAATGTCGGCTCAACTACAGCTTCTTGTGCGGGCCCTATTCAATGAAATGTCCATAACTTGCTGCGGGTTGTAGTAGTGTGGACACCGCTGTTTTAGCCTCAACACATCGGTTGCTGTTGTGTGTCTGCAAGGAAATTCACTTTTACGACCAGTGGGTGGACCTCATTCATTCATTTACCCAAGTTGGGATGGGAGGGGTTGTTTAAAAAGAAAAAGAAAAAAAGGACGTTTTGTAGTTTCCATGCACTGTGACCGCGCAGCTTGTCGTGCGTGACCCCACCTTCTGCTCTTCAGCCTCCTCCCTCCCTTCCTCCTCCTCCGCCTCCTCTCCTCCACACGTTTTTTTCTCCCTAAAGAAGAAACCGAGCAAGCAAGTCACTTTGGTTCCGATCCAGCTCTCCCGTCCGAAAGGCTCGTGCGATGTCCAAAAAGAAGGTCGGGACAGTCGATCGGAGATGATGGATTACTCCAAGGGGCAAATGGTGAGTGTCGACGACCACTCGGTTCGAGCTTCCCCCCCCGACAAAAAGCCCCGCAGGCCACATATCTGCTGGCTCACCTCAACCTCACACAGTTGCCTAAGTAGTATTTGCTCGAACGCGTATCTCGCTTAAAAGTCAACTATTTGTATCAAATTGAACATTAGAAAGCGAAAGCACGTTCAAAGTTTCCTGGTCGACCACCCTGTACAAATGTTTACTATCCCACAATTGGACGCCTTCCTCTGGGTAAGGTTCCTCTTAAAAAAACATTATAAAACACACATATTATATGAATTAGCTCGTTCTTCGGAACACACTGGCTTAATTTCATTTTTTTTATGTTTGGTAGGATGAGATGGTCCATTTTAATAAGGCTGTTGGCAGGAAAAAAATCAGTAAACGGTACAAAATTACCTACGAGCTTTCGCTTGTGTTGTTTTTTCGCCATCTTTAGATATTTTTGTTGTGACAGTGGTAAAACATTTAATAGAGCGATGGGAAGATAAAAAGATTCATGAGCTATTCATGGTAGTATAAGTGGGGGTGATATTAGCCGGGTAGCTAATATGCTAATGTTTAGATAGCGATCATAAATACATTGCAAAAATGCAAGATAACGCTAAGTGAATTTATCTTTTATCTAGTGGGGGGGGGGACTTACTGTACAAAAATATTTATTTATTTAAAAACCTGTCAATTTAATTGCTATAATTTTTCTAATGAGCTATTGTTGTGATTGGTCTTTTTAGCTATTGATCATCAAGAATACTTTTATTTGGCTTCAATTCAAATAAAATAAGTGCATTTATATATCACCGACTGTCTCAAATGAAAGCAATGGTGTTGTGTATGTCTTAGTCCGGTTTATCTGAGGAGAGCAGCACCACAAGGTGCGCCCAGCCCAGTCCTGCCGGCTTGAAGCTGGAAGCATTGATGGAGCAACTCCAGAGACAGCAAGAAGCCAAACAAGACTTGAACCTCCAGGAGAAACACCTCCTTCAAGCTCAGCTCCTCTTCGCTCAACACGCCGCCGTGGCGGCGGCGGCCCGGGCCCAGTCCGGTGGCCGACCGGATCTGTTCGCCAAGCAAGCTGGCAACGATCACCCGAGCGGCGTTAACATTGGGGAAGAGGAGGAGGAGGATGAGGGCGATGGTGAGGACGATGACGACTCTGAAGATGAGGAGGAGATGGCGATGAATGTGGACAATCAGCAGGCCCAAAAACCCCGACTGCAGCAGGTCCCGAGCCTCCCTTTCATTCCATATTCTGACCCAGTGGCCGGCAAGTCCTCTCCCCCAGCTGTAGCCGTGAAACAGGAAGAGGAGGAAAAGGAGTTGGCGTCTCCTGTCGGCCCTCCTGCCTACACGTCAGCCAACGGCTTCACTGACTGGGCCTACGACGAACCCCTGAAACAAGTAAGCCAATGAACACGTTTCGGTGCCTTTGACGGACGGGGAAGGGCGTTCAATTCATGATGAATAGGAGCTGCTAGCAGCAATAACTTGCTGTCAGCCTCTCCCAATCCAAAAAGGTTGCACGTATATTTATGTCAATGGTAGCGAATTACTAGTTGAATAGGGTAGTTGTTGGATTCTGTATTCTGGTCAAACATCTGTACCCCCCTTCATCCGTAGGCTCAAAGAAGGAATGTGACCTCTTTGGCAAAGTGCCCATAGTGTGATAGTTCTCAATTACCGTCCGCACCATCGAGCTTCTACTTCAATTATATGGTGTACTCTTGATAAAATGCCACCAGCTCGACTAATTCCTCTTGGCTGTCGTTCAAGCCAGCTGGCTCAGTTGAGCCGGACGGACAAAGTGCAATTTAAAACGATGTATTTTCACTACAAGGACTAAATCTTGCAAAATTAGATATTGTAGTGTAGTGTTTTTCAAACTTTTATTGAGCCAACAACACATTTTATATTAGAAATATCACAAAACCAAATGAATGATAATAATGTGGAAACCTTAGCCCATTGGTATACTAGAAGCATGGGTTTGTAATAATGTTAAAATCGCTTTTTTAAAGCAGTTCCTTGTCATTCACAGTATGTTTTGGGTTTTTACATAATGATTCAAATTTTTGGTGACTTTTGTGTATTGCTGAGTCACTTTTTGCTGTTCTGCCAGTTGATTTTGGGTCATTTTTTGTTGGTTTTTTTCTGTCACTTGGTCAAAGAAATTGATCACCAATAGATTTCTGTGTGGGTCCGAGTTTAAAATGAATAGGATTAAATAGAAAATAAAATTTGGGGTCTTTAATTAATATTAATTGTGACATGGGAAATAAGGAATGCATTTTTTTTAAATGAAATTTTAGCGGTACTGTGCAATATGGCAAAAACTGAATACAATTGTGGTTTGCCTGATTTTGAATTGAAATATATGTTTCGGCTATGGGAATTGATGCTATTCGAATTTTCCAATATTTTGTGGAAAAACCTGAATTCTGGCATGAACCATTACTTTTTTAAGAGCAATGAAAAGGTTCCCTATGCCAGTGTGAATCGGTTAAAACGGGGCTTGTACCTTTTAAGTTGTAGCATATCAATTTTATATTTAATGTCAAAGGATTTCAGTTATTTATTTACTCGATGAGCTATTAGAGGGTGTTTGGTACAAAGCTATTATGCTGTTGTTTGAATGGCAACAGGTGCATATACATTTCCATGCTGCATTCTGCTTTAGAGTGGAAAAGCATTTGTTTGTTCTGCTCCACTGTATGCTGCTGCCATAGTTACTGTTCTCTCTTATCCAATTTGAGTGGTTTTTTTTGTTCTTTTTTTTCCAACTAAAACCAATCTCCCTTGTACCCTCCCAAAGTAATACGCTCTAATTAATAAAACCTTCAGCTAGATGGAATGCTGGGCTGTTTTCCCCAGCAAAGTTGACTTAATAAAATAAATTTAGTACCTACAAATGTATAAAATGTACACTTTCAGTGTGCATTGTAAGCTTAGTTTTTTAATTTTTATTTTGAGTTTCTTTACCTACTCAGTGTAATGTCTCATTAATTATTGAGATTTAAAAAAAAAAAAAATTCAAAATGAACTACGACCGCCCGGCCCTTTCTGTTAGCAACAATAAGTCCGCAACATCTAATGTAATCAATCAGCCCCGAGACAAAAAAGTAAGAAATAGGCCTCCATGTATCAATGTGTACACATACCTACAATATAACGAACAGATTTAATTGTGAGACGTCCACAAATGACACAGAATCAGTTTTAATTCTGTAATGTATTGATTTCATTAATGCATTCCAGCCATGAGATCCAAATCCGGGTCAGAGGATCGATCGGTATGCATTCCTAGAATACACCTTCCACATTTCATTCTTATCCGTCCAAGAGTAATGAAGGAGTAGCGATTTTTGTTGGTGTCCTCTCCAAGAAAACCAAATTAAGCGTTTTTTTTATTTTTTATTTTTCCTTCAGGCGGTCTAAAAAAAATCTTTTCCCACTCTGATGTCCCCAAACAACTCGTGGCAGCTCAGTGGACAGCCCTGCATAATTTCGTTGTCTCCTAGCAACACTAAATGGCACTGAAATTCACATGCAAGTAATCAATACATAATGGCCACCACAATGAGAATGCTAGTCCTTTCTTCAGCATGGCACTTGAGGCTGTGTTAAAACCAGCACTCCCTGTTAATCGCGTGCTGTTAAAAATGCAGTGCGGGATTGTTAAATGTTTTCTGGCACAGTTGAATTCTCCCTTGCGTTTGAACCCCCAGAAGCCATTCAGATTCGTGTCGAACTGTGATTTTTCACAAGGCCTTTGTATGTGAGGTGCGGGCTATCACCTGCAAGTGAAAATCCTCAGATGTAGATTCACTTTTGGATCACTTCCCTCCACTATCAAACCTCGATAAACCACGTTTAACTCACTGAGTTGCATTAATGACAACTGACGAACCAGAAGAACTGTTTTTACAGTTGACTACACAGTAACTTTGGCATCTTGCCCATTATCACTGTCAAACTACTTTACTACTGTTTTAATGTTATTTCTTACATTTCCAGAAATGCTGTGGCAGTACATGATCACATAACCGTCAAATTATACATTTTTGCCGTATTTTATACTTTTTTTGTATCATTTGAAATTGTGTACGCCGTATAACAACTTTTGGACTGGATTTTTATAAGTAAGTTTTTTGTAAAAGCGATCTCGTTTTACCCATTTCGGCTCTAATCCTGATCATCTCGGTCACTGAAAACGTCATCGTCATTCCCTTTCACCCATCCGCCTTTTCACTATACAACTATAGTGCATCAGCAAGCAATGTACCCAGACAGTCGAGCTGTCAGCGTCATACACCGACATCTACAGAATCTTGAATTCAGTGCATACTGATTGGGCACCCCGTCGACTTTGGAGAAAATTTTAGACTTTTAAGTGTGCCCTATGTGAGTAAAAATGTACCGCGTTGCATTTGTACGTTTTTTTTTAAATCACTTAATAAGGGGAATTGCAATCATTAATATGGGGAGCAATTGGCTGAGGTTGACAGGTATGTGATCATGGCTGTACACTTTCCCTTCATTTTAGTTTTGTTAGCCTTTATTGAGCCGTCTTTGTCGATACAATAGAAGATTCCCCACGCTGGACACCCTTTACACACCGGACACAGGCTTTAAGCCGGGTTAAAAAGCCCCCCGTTTGCACAGCATGGGGCCGGATAAATGATGTAGATTTGTATGGGAGAATAAAGGCAGAATAATTTGATTTGGCATCAGATTTTAGCCCCTGCTGCTTCAACTTTTCACTTTTGTTCCCCTAAATGGTTTTATAATGAATCCTTTGGTAATCGATTAAAAACAAGGGAAGGGGGTCTAAAATGAAACCTCACACATGACACGCAAATGGATGTCAAGTAACGGAAATGATTTTGCGAGTAGTAAAAAGTGGAATTTGTAGTGTAACAAAAGCAACCTTTTGCTGACCTACATACTGAATACTATCAGCATTCCCAGAGTTGGATGTGTGAAAGCTCTGTGAGCAATTAACTGCCAGCTCTTTTGTTAATAGAGCCACAGTAGGTCTCACTTGCTCATCAATAAGGGGGGCAGGGTTTTATTTCCATTTGATGGTGAAAGGACTGGGATGTTTATCTACCTTTGTGTCAATAGGGTTTCTGCACGGGGGAGTAGAAAGGCCTTTTATTAGAAATTCTAAGCCGAGCTATTACATGTATCAAAAGCTAGCCTAGGGTGAGGTTTGCGTGAGAAGAGGTTGCAGACAATCATTTATATTCAAGCTGCGTGGCAAGACAAATAATACCAAGTAGAGACTGAGGGCCAACATTTACATTGGGGCGTTTTGAGGTAAAAACTAATGAAACTGTTCTTTTCGCTCACCCGAACCAAGGAAATACTGGACTGGAAGAGGTAAGACAGGACAGATTTGGGTATGACCGCGCAATCAGGGATAACATTGTGTAAATTCTTGTTAAATGATTGTCCGTGTGGAGTTTCATAATTATAGTTTTACATCTATTTGAACTGGGCGTGTTGGCGTAGAATGGACATGTTTCAGTGCTGTTGACAGGGATAGAGGTCCAACAAGTGAATGATCCCTGCCAGCCCTCCCAGTCAAAATTGATGAAGTGTCTATCAGGCTCTGGAAAAATCCTCTAATAACTGATTCTTTGGTCGAGACTAAATAATCTAAAGTGGGTTTGTTTGTACTGTAAATATAAGGAGAATTGCAGTTGTTTTGTTTTGTTTTGGTTCCCATGTGTATAATAGCTGAGCGGGTGAAATGTTGTTATGGAATCATTCGTTCAACAATGGTTTTGGTTGTCAAGCAAAAACAACAGATATGTTACTATCGCAATCCGAGCAAGAACCACAACAATCCATTATTTTGATAAAGCACAGGTGTGATGAATGGACGAGGCGAACCTGCCAGGTACAAGCATGCCGTGTTGTCTAAAACACACCCTTGTTTTAGTCCCAAACATAAAATTGTACTGAATTGTGAACTGCGTAGGACCGAGGGCCGACCACGTACGGTTGTGGTGTCAACAAAGACGTCAAACGGTGACTTGGATGGAAGAACTCGATACGGTGATGCAACGTCCTCTTGGCCTAATATTTACGTGTTCATATCATCGCTCTGTGGGACAATGATATCTCCACACAGATTGACCTTTTTATCCTTTAACGGTCACACGAAGCAGCGACTCTTGAAGCAATAACATGTCACATCCAATTACCTCATGACAATGGAGGTATCTCCTTTCGAATGGTCACAGCTCTGAGTTTACTCTCCCCCTTTAAATGATGTATTATGTGTACACAGTCGAGAAATACAGGCACCCTTTACGTGGGGGCACTAGGTTCCCTTTTGAATGCAATAGGTGAAATACAAGTATTTTGAAGAATGTTGAAATTGTATATGGGGCAACGTGCATGAAAACTCTAATTGCATTGGCCTAAGAAGGCCCGTTAAAGTGTCAAGTGCTCTCTTCTCCTTGTAACCATAGAGAGCTCCCATCTGGGCCGAGGAGAACGAAGCAGGACGCGGAAGAGCGGAACCGTCCAGGGACTTTGCAAAGGTCAGTCTACTCAGTGAAGACCGTCTTTCTCATTTTACAAGCAATGACGCTCATAAGCTTTTCCCTTTTGTTCCCAGCTTTATGAACTAGACAACGACCCCCAGCGCAAGGAATTTCTTGATGATCTGTTTGTCTTCATGCAAAAGCGAGGTGAATCCTTGCTAGCCTTCAAAGTTGAACTTTTACAGCAAAATCAAACACTTTAGTAAGGGATATTTTCCTTGGCTGTGGCTTAATGCGTAACTCATTTCTTCAATGTTCTTAGTAGTGAAAATGTAACAAACAATACAGGGCAAAGTTGTTCTTCTAACACTTGATCATTCCTGAATTGGACATTTTACGTCCCACGCCTAAAAAGAAAAAAAAACATATGTCACAGGCCAAACTATGAAAAAAAATGCAACTTATAGTCCAGAAAATATGGTAATCAGAATAAGACAATTATTATTATTTTTTTTTTCCAGGTTCTACTCCCAGGAAAAAAACTAACATTAGTTTGCAACCCCTCGATTATGCCAACTATTATAAACACCAAAACATGAAATGGAAACTTTACTATTGATTTTTAAGATGAGCTAATTAAAACTTTATTATCTACAGTATTATTAATAAATCTGTAGCAAAAAAAAATCAGAAAAAGGCTTCTTCAAGAATTTTGATGCCAAATGTCCTCTAATTATGGAATAACCAATATTTAGTTTTTGGAGTTGCAACTCAACTTGTTTTTATTTAACCTTCGTGATCAAAAAGTAACACAGTCAGTAACCCTACAGGTCACGTTAAGGCCAACGGCGCATGTGTCCGTGCTTAGCCCAAACTAATCTTATTTCTACAACTTTACTTAGCCTTCTTCATTAAATGGCTTTCCTACAGAGGCTCAGGCTGTGGCCGTGATTGGCAGCCACTGCTGCTCTCCATCCCGCTTTCCCATCCCACCCCCCACACTTTTCTCAAATCAATTCTCAAACAAAGCTGTTGCTGCAGAATTACACCCATCCCCCAAGCTCATCAGAAATAAGCTTCACTCACCATACATGTTGAACCATTTTACCTGACATGAATTCCTTGTGGCTCCCTCCCTGTCAATGGAACTATGTAAAACATGATCATTCACTTCCAGCCTTCCCATTTCAAATGGAAGTACTATGCATACAGTGTAATAGAGGTCTATTTTAAAGGCTAGATTACACCACTTCGAGCTACGACAAGATTGGCTGCATTCACGACAAACAAAATGGGTATTCGCGAGCGTACTAATAAATCTGACAAATTCCACCGCCCGTTAGAAACAAAATGGTGGATGGAAGGGTAGGCTTGATGAAGAAGTCTATTTTGGCCTGACCGCATAATGCTAACACAATTCCACCGTGCTGGAAAGGAAGTTTGGCACTGATCCAAAATAAAACATCCTTTCGAAATAAAGCACTGTTCTCCAGGAGGATCGCTAAATCTGTCCATACTTTATATCCACTTTTATATATTTATTGAGTTTATTCATGAGCTGGTCATGTCATCATGCAGAAAAAGACAAACTCAATTTATAATGCAAATGTTATTTGCTGCATGATAAAACAATGAAACACAAAGGATCCACTTAACATCGTTATTATTATTAAGTGGCTGACAAAACAGTGGCGATGTGATCAGTAGGTTTTTAATTTACAGTGCCAAATTGAATTAAATTTAGAGAAAATCTTTCAAAATTATGATTCCCAATGACTTGGTATTCATCAATAAATACATTTTGAAATTAAATTCTGAGACTAAAGTTGAATAGGCTTATGAAATAATGACATACAAATTGCCATTGGGCGATAGCTCATAGTAACTCAATAAGAATCCAATATATTTTTTTCAAGCATTTTATTATAACTGAACACAACTAAGAAAATAACAAATCTCTAGGCTGTTAAAATACAAACTAGTAACCTTTGGACACCAACTGACAAAAGCATCAATTTTCCTCATTTAACTGTCAAAACAAGTCATATGTGAAGAAAATATTTAACTGGTGTTTTTTTTTTTTTTTAATATATTTTTTTTATTATGGGTTAATAAAACCTAGAGAACCAAGTTTAAAAGAAAATTCTGAAATGAATCGAGATTGGACAATATGAAAAATCTAATCGTGATCATTTTTTTGTCCTTATTGCCCAGCTCTAGTCTATATACTGCTTACTCCCACTTGTGCAAAACCTTTGTTACCGCAACTTTAAGTGTATACTTTGTATTAGCGTAATTATTGTGTGTGCGTCTTCCCGCAGGTACACCTGTCAACCGTATCCCCATTATGGCCAAACAGGTGTTGGACCTGTTTAAGCTGTATAAGCTGGTGACTGAGAAGGGAGGCTTGGTAGAGGTCATCAACAAGAAGATCTGGAGGGAGATCACCAGAGGTCTCAACCTCCCCACGTCCATTACTAGCGCTGCTTTCACACTCCGCACGCAGTACGTGTCTTTTCACTACCGTCGGCATTGGGGAAAAATTCAAAAAACAAAACACTTATTTTGATTATTAAAACTGCAACTGACATACTCATTTCAGATTTGCTCAGTTCTTCTCCACATTGTGTTACTACTTGTACACAACTAGCAAACAACATAATAGTATAATAGTGTTACATAAAAATTGCAATTATGCCTGTTCATTTCATTGCATGTCAATATTACATTTTTTTTCAGTTAAACAAGCACAGTATATTTTTCTTCTTTTTTTTAAAGGGAAAGACAACACATTATATATATATATATATATATATATATATATATATATATATATATATATATATATATATATATATTCTAGGTAAAATAAAATTGATTAAAAAAAAATAAACTTTAAAATATCAATTACAGCTAATTGCTATAAAAAATACAAATTGAAATGAGTATTGCCTTTTTGGATTTTAATTTAAAAAAGGGTGGCCTGTTTGTATTTTGAGCTGGGATTTTTTTGTTTTGGTATTTTAAATCTTGTGATCTCACAAATCTAGCCGCTTTGGCTACTTTATGGCAATAGACACAAACTGGCAAGCAAATATAGTGGCTGCCAATTTAGTATACCAGGCGTTCTTCCCCGCGTTAAAACAATTGTCAGACTTAAATCACCACCAATTTCGTTCCCCAGTGTTATATCTCGGTTTATTATTACCCTGCGAAAAGGCACACCGTGTTCATTCCATGAATCAGCAGTCCCACTTTATCTATTGATAATGTCAATCATTAAACATGACTTTTTTCACTGCACATTTGTGCACTCTTCACATCTCTGTTTAGGTACATGAAGTACCTGTACCCCTTTGAGTGCGAAAAGAAGGGTCTGAGTTCTCCAGGAGAGCTGCAGGCGGCCATCGACAGTAACCGCCGAGAAGGTCGTCGTCCCAGCTACACCAACAGCTTGTACCGCTACTCGCCTTCTCCCACTTCTGCTGCGCACAATCTCCTCTCCTCGCCCACCGTGCAGACCCCCACGTCTGGACATAACACATCCAGTCAGTCAATTAGCCCAAATGTCAAGAAAAATCCAGGTATGAAAAGTGCCTCATTTATCCTCATGTTTAATTTTCTCTCTCGGTTTAAACGGACTCTGCTTGATCTTCAAGATGAAGCCTCGACTCCGGTGATCCCCAGCCGGGTCCCCATGGCGCTGGCACTTGGGCAACAACAGCAACATCATCATCATCATCAACAACAACAACAACAGCAGCAGCAGCAGCAGCAATTGGCCCAAGCTGCCACTCTGGAGCATCTTCGAGAAAGGCTGGAGCGCGCTGATGGCCCGGAGAGGAAAATGATGCGTCTGGCGGAAGAACAACAGAGGCTCATGCAGCAGGCCTTCCAACAGAACCTTCTGGCCATGGCCTCCCACTTCAACCCTCTGAAGCTCAACAATGGCCATGGTGAGTCTTCCTCCTCCTCGTGCTCCTCGTCAACTCATTCACTCCAGTGAACCATGTTTCCCAATTACCGTATTTTCCGGACTATAAGTCGCACTTTTTTTCATAGTTTACAAATACTCCAGTGCGACTTATCTTTTTTTGTCCCTTTCTGACCACTGAAAGCCCTTTTTTAGGCCATAGTTATCCAAAACCTGTAGGTGTAACAGGTGCCTATTTATCCTGTTGGTCCCCATTTAACTATTTTTAATATGGAGTATGTTTGTTCTTGGTTTCTGATCAAATAAAAAATTACCCTCCCTAAAATGCGACTTATACTCCAGTCTGAATTATATATACTTTTTTCCTCTTCATTGGGCATTTTTTTTTCTGGCTGGCGTGTCTTAGTCCGAAAAATACGGTACATATTTTGAACCGAGTCCCTATCCGAACTTTTGGCCACGTATTAACCCTTTGATGCACTTCTTTTTTTTTAACCCGTACAGGAAACTCGCTTAACTCATTGGCTGCCATTGATGTCACATTCATTTAATGTGTATTGGAATATTAGGCCCATTTAATGAAGTGCAAATAGTGCAAATATTACCTATTGCTCCTTTAACAATGTTATCCCATTATGAAAGCCATATAAAGGGTGAGTGCAGCAGAGGTTCAAACCAAGGGAAAAAAAACATTTCCCTGACAATGACGAGTTTGGGAGGATGCTTCACATCTCCATGGCAAAGATCCACTGGTTTAGTTCACTCGTGATACTGCGCAGCTGCCAGATGATGGCAGCGATTGGCCACTTCAGATTCAAATTTCACTCATACGGCACCCCCCCTTTTCCCTTTTTGTAACTGACTGCTTACAAGAGTTATAAGAGTGTAAGACAAGGGGACAAAATAGTAATAATTTACACTTGACACTCAACCAGAGAATGTTTAAGTATAGAATTCACCATTTGCATTATGTATTGTGATACTATGAAAAGTTGTGCAGTGTTGTAAATCAAATTCATTGTTCTGCTTTATTAGAAAACCTCTCTAAAATGCATCATTCTCCTTTGTGTTGTGCTGATTGCAGAAAAACACAAAGTGGTGTGCGAGCAACATGAGGTTAGCTAAGCTGACAACAGCTCACAGGAAGCGGCCATTTAATGCTTTCTGTTGTTTTCCCCCAGAGAGCAAACAGGATCTGTCTCTGAGTATTTCCACTAATGGAGCGGCCAGTATCAGCGTGTCTGTGGAAGTCAACGGCACCGTGTACTCAGGCAAGTCCGACTTGATTGACATCCCTTTATAAGGTGCTCATTTAATTCATTGGCAGCCTTGACGGCGTTAGATGTCAAATCAATGTTTCTTGGGAGGAGTGGCAGTGGACCATTTCTGCCAAACCTCCTATTCAAAATAGATTGGCGGCCTACTGGCATCAATTACCCTAAAATATGTGCTTTCACGCCCAGTCGCACTCAGTTTAGATGAGTTGGATGAATACTATTGTTAATGGCGGGCAATGAGTTAAATGCAATAAAATTAAAAAAATACATTCACTTTGGAGTGTTGCTTATCTAGAATGTATTTCTCTATTTACTCATTTTAATGGTACTGATGTTGTTTTATTAACATTTTATCCATTTACAAATGTATTTATTCCATGACATCCCATTTTTATGTACATGCAATATTAATATTGTGGTCTCCCTCACCTGAAATGTGATGTCAACATGGTATGTAGAGAGATGTTTTTTTTTAATAAAAATCCCTTGCCTTGTAAAGATTTAAAAGTTGAATTTCCTTGTACCTCAAAACACATCAAATGAAATCTTGTGGTCATTTTTGTCAACAGGAACGCTGTTTGCCCAAAAGTCTGGCGCTCCGGTGGTCTCTCAGGCTGTGAACCAAGCAGGGACAAGTGGTTTCAGTGCCTTTTCCTCCTCTCATAGCCCCTCCTCTTCTTCCTCCACTTCTTCAAAGGGGCCAAATTAAAAAGATTTTTTTAAACTATCTGTACCATTATCACAGAGCGGTATAGACTGTAGTTGCTGCCTTGTCAGGCAAGGGCCGTTTAAAATGTCGGCTAATCGGTTTCATTTCTTTTAGTCAGACGGTTCAGTCTGTCGGGCTCGACACGCTCAATGTTTTTCCACGATATATTTGCCGTTAGTTTGCATTCATACTGTATTGTTAAGCCTGTAGCCTCGGAAAGCTATGAAATGTAACTCGTGAAGCTTAGTTCCCGATGTGAGCTTTATTTGGAATTGTAGTGATGTTCACGTAAAAGTGTCTTTTCAGTGCTGAGAGAGAATCAATGCTGTTTTTTGCGACATCTCTAACTAGTTTATCATCTTGTTCCGATGCCAATAGAACAGCGATGTTGCCAAAGTGAATGAAGACCAAAAAAGCCTTAGCTCAATGTCCTAGTTCGGTTTTGTGTTCAGCATAGACGGTATATATGATTTAACTTGATAACTTGATATGTGGCTGGTTGTGGCGAGTAAAGTTCATGGCGACCTTCAGGGAAATGTGTACACTTCAGGTACCGCAGGACTTTTTTGGAATTACTGGGGGTTTTAGCAACGTTTGCTGGTTGTAGTTTTTTTATTTTATTTTCTTTATTTAATGATCATAGTTCTGCCTTGAACATATCTGCTGATAGTCATTTGTGTAGAAGAGATGCCATGCTTACCTCATTAGAAAGGTTGTTTGGGGGGGATTTCTGTACTCAGGAATGTCCGCTGGACCCGTAACTGTGCTGTGATGTATTTTTGTATAGGCGACGAATGTATCATTACTGACCTCACGTTGGACTGAACCAGTGCTACCTCAATCCTCGAGAGAAATATGCAATTGTTAAAGCAGCAAGAGCTGATGTAGCCATCTGCTGACATGTACTGTAGGCGGACAATCAAGTTAAATTTCACACTAAATGTTACTGACAACTTGACAAGTGTAAACAGCAAAGCCCTGTGTTTGCTCTTTGAAAACATTTGGTGGATATATGGTCATGTGGAATAAATAATATGTGTGCTGTCCAATGGTTCTCAAATTCAGCCAAGGGCAATTTAATGCAGTTATTTGACGTCAGGAAAAGTTTCTACCTTTTGAAAGACTGTGTCAAAAACTGTTCAGTTCAAGTTGACACATTTTATTTTACAAATAGGGTATGACAACACTATAGGATTCTTTATATTATAAAGAATGTCTGAGTCCGCAATGATGTTTTTCAATGCACAATTTTTAACCAACCACTCACACAGCTTTGTTTAATAGTTCCTTTTTGCTTGGTTCTAGGATAACAGAGCTCAACGTTTTATTTCTCTTTGCGCTGCCAGCCCTCACAGTGGAAATGAGTTTTGGACATATATTGCTGTTTATGACACTGAAACATGAACATTCCAATAATTGGATTGCCTGTCTGTCGCTGTCCAGGGGCAGCCATGAGCCATGGAGATTATTTTTCTATTTTTTAAAATACTCAAATAGTGGTGCCAGATGTGTAGAAAGACTTGAAATATTCACCAACATTTATCATGTGTAAAAAGATTAATATTGATATAGTTCGGATTTGTTTTTCTGTATCGTACTGTTCCTTTGCGACAGAAGATGCTCAAGGATTGCACGCTAATGCTGTTTTTTGTGTGTGTGGTCATTTCAATGTTGTTAACAATTGGAGAAACAAGTCGTTTGGATTATGACGGTCACAAAAACACGAACTCTGTTGCTAAGATTTCATGGGCGGTGGGGGCGGATTGGGGGATTTATCGTCGGGATAGGTTATTACGCGTTGATTCTGCTGGATCGACAGCTGGTTCAGTGTGGGCTAGGAAAGAAGCATGCACAGACCGTGAGAGGCATTACCAGACCAGGATCACCGCAAATAAAGCCAACCCTCCAGAAAGCAATAATGCTTGCGTAGATGTGGAACTCGCTGCCCTACTTTTAGAAGGAGCGACTACCAAAATTGTGTGGGTTTTTTTTGTTTTTCCAAAGTGGAATTTCCAGCCTCCCCTCCAAATTCTGGAATAGCCTCATTTTTTGTTCTTCACCTACATTATCATTCAATTCTGTTATGTCGCATGGACAATCCAGATGTTTCGACAGCACGTGGGGAAGCTGAAAGTGAGAATGGTTCGGTAAATTGCCTAAACTAGGAAGAAATCTTGTATTGGCGTGATCTAATCGCTTGGTTGGGACTAAACCGGATCCATGCCTTATCACGACGAGGAGTATCCGGGCCAGCCTCTTTGGCAATCTGTGATGCTCTTTTGCTCCAAGGGGATGATCGAGATCATCATGGTTGTGCTCTTCTTCTGGCTCCTTGTGCAGGTGCTCTTCACCAAACAATTAGAAGGTAAAAGCGCTTCCCAACGGCCTCACAACAAATCATTTGTAATTCCGTCATTTTCCCCCCCTCTGTCTTCAGTTCACCTTCAAGTTCTCCTTCTGGTTGGACTCATTACTTTCTGTCTGTGCTTGCTGGCGGGATGTGTTCTCTGCTGGTGGCGGAGCGGCATTTGTTGTGAAGAAGACGAAGAACGTGTGGCATCCCTGGAAGAACGTGTGACATCCCCGGACTCCGCGACCCCAGATGCCGCTTCGGCGGCGCCCCCGCCGACGCCCGGCCTTCAATACGACGAGCTCGACGGAGACACTCTGGACTACCAGTCTACATTCACCAGCCCAGCCGCTTTTGAAGGCCAATTGACTTCCTGGTCCTTCTCCAGTCAAACCCGTTCTACATCGGAACGAAAAGAGCTGCCCAAAACGTTTTTCTCCCTGCGCCGCTTCAGCAACCCGCCCCTTTATAAGCCCATAGACAGCAGCCATACGTCCTTTTCTTCTATCCCCAAACTCTTTTCCAAGGTCTTGCAGAGACGCTGCACTGTGGCCGGCGGTGCCTCCACGATTCCACACGAGGAACCCATCCCGTTGGTTTCATTGGGTTACGGCTCCAGCGCCAGCTGCGCGCCGTCCACACCCCACCTCCATTTTACAATGCTCTTTTCCCCCGACAGACAATCTGCGACAATTTCAATCCTCAGCCTCACGGGGTCATCTCTCACGCTGGATGACGTGTCAGTGTGGGCCTCCCTTCAGCCTCTCCACCCGTGTTATGTACAAGCGTCCGTCCAAAACGGCTTCCCTCAGGTCACGCTTTTAAATGTAAGCTCCGCAGAGGAGCTCCAAAGGTGCACCCTAAGACTTGCCGTGTACGCGGGGGTGACGGACGGTGCGACTAGCAACGTTTTGGGTGAGCTGCAGGCTAAATGTTGGGAAAGAGACTGGGACACAGGACGCGAGATTCACTTCACCAAGGAGATCAAGTCAAGCAAATGGGTGTCTAAAAAGGTTGGGGTACAAAGAAAAATGTTGGTTCTCACTGAGGAAAAACTTTATTTGTACGCTCGTTCGTTACCATTGACGGCAATACAATGTCTGAGCAAAGATCATTCTAGAATGTTCTTGTCATTTTTCTTCTTGGTGGGGAACTTTACTAAAATTGCTATTCCTCCATTATTTGTAAATGGATCAGAAAAAAATGGTTTGGTTGTACAAGCATCTATCCTCGGAGCCGTATTTGTCTTTGGTATGATTAGGTAATTAGACTTATTTATTTTGGATTTATTGTTGCCTATAGGTTCCAAGTTAGCCAGTAAAGGGTATGGGTGGTCTTTAAGTGTACTTAACACATCTGGGCTGATAAGATGTTTAGGGTGGTCGTAGTTCATTTGCCTTACGCCACCTCCTGCAACTCTGTTATACACATGATGAGAATAAGAACATTCTTTTATTGTATTATTGTCTTAATACAAGAGCAGTAGTAACAGCTAGGTAAAAAATTAGCTTCTGCACAGGAGAAAAAGCCAAAGTTAAAAGCTCAAATAATGATGCCTTTTGATAGTTTATCTAATACTCATGAATGTGTCGCGTTAAATGAGAAAATTCCAGACTCCTTTTTTCAAAAAATTCCTAAAATTCTGTAATGACGCAAACAGCATAACAAAATAACATTGCACAATATTCAATGGTCAGTTTCCTTCTCTTTTGTTTGAACTTACACCCTCTTTTGCTGCAGAGTGTGACCTACCATGACGTACTGATGTGTAAGGGGCTCAGCTGTCCTCCACAGATCTTCATCCTTCTGCACTTTAACCCTCACACTCATCGGATCAAAGTGGCCGTCCTAAGGGCAGACAACCTGGACAACCTTGCTCACACTTCGACCGCACCAGGTAAAACTGCCGGTCACTCGAACTTGTCACCCCGTGTTCCTCCGCACCACATATTTAAACTGAGGGGGCCGATATAACCCTTCAAGAGGGGTGAGGTAAAATATTTCCCTTTAGCTTTTAATGGTAAAGGGATTATGGGATGTCTTACAGGACCTGAACGAAGTGGGTGATCATCCCGTTTTAAATGACATTGTGGATTAATCCTTTACTAGTCACAATCCTCATAGGGAAGTGTTTCAATCTCCAGGGTAGGGCTAATCTTTATTTGCATTAGCATGTCTAGGCATTATGTTCATGGCACTGCGTGCATTATCATCTCTATTTCATCATACGGACCAGAAAAGGTCAGTGTAGATTGGAATCCAATGGATATTTACACAACAGGACAAAATGCTGCGTGGTATCTATTTCTCGAATTACACATCGTCATCATGTCTTGTACAAAATCGCATACCGATTGTTGCCAGCACGACCAGTCAAAATGGATTCGGGCGTCTCCCACCGTCAATGGCATCGACAGATGGTCGTTCACTGCTAGCCGCTGCAATCAGTATTTGTGTACAGACTACCAAGTAGTGGTCAAGCTGCATCACGACGGCCTTGTGATCAGCAGTAGAGAAACGAAAGAAGCCTCGTTTGCTGTTTGGAACTCCTACTTCCTGTTCGACCTCCCACCAGGAGACATCCACCAATTACCGCTCATGTTGGAGTTTATAATCGTGCAGGTATGACTCATTCTTGACATGAGTGTGTGTATTTAATCAGCTTTTCGCATTCATCTTCCCCCTTTCGCTGCATATCAGAGTCACGCGAGGTCACATTGCAAAGTCCTCGGTCGGGTCGTCATCGGGGCCGAGGCCGCCGATGCGGGACGTGCTCACTGGAGGGACACGTGCAACCAGCGAGGGGAGCCGTCACGCTGGCACACGGTTCAGACCGAAACCTCCGAGGAACGTAACACCCACATAACTACGGACTGAATCGGTGGCCAGCCAATCGCAGGCTACAAGGAGATGGACAACCAATCATGCCTAGGGGCAATTTAGAGTGTTCAACCAGCCTAGCATTCATATTTTAGGAATATGGGAGCAAACTGGAGTACCCGTAGAAAACCCACGCACACCTGGGGAGAACATGCAAACTCCATACAGTGAGGACCAACCTGGAATCGAACCCTCGATCCCGGCTGGGACTGTCAGGCCGACACGCTAACCACTTTTTCACCGGGCTAGCACATAGAAGATTGCAAGAAAATGACATAAATTTACACCCAAGAAAGACAAGACAAATACAAAACCGTGTGTGTGTTTATGCAGACATCCGAGAATGTGTAGCATACGCCTCGTTGATTAAATACAGGAGCAAGGATTAGGTAGGTCACATTTGTGTGAGCGTAATGGATGACCGGCTGCTGTATCTCATCAGCTGTCTGCCCCGATTATGCCGTTTATGATATTAATTTGCATCTCTTACAGATGTTAATAGAGAATGTTTAACACACCAATACATTTCCAATGGTCTAATATTTTATTCATACAGTTGGATTAACCTAGTCTGCCCTTTAAATTGAAAAAAATATGTAAAATTTAATAAAATGAAAATACAAGATTTAAAGAAAAAAACAAAAACAATAAAGCAATCATAAAAGAACATTGATTGATGTGGTGAAAACAATCAGACTTCATTCCCTTGATTTAGCAACGTGCGTATGGGAAATGGTGGCATTTTATTTTGGAATTGTACCAGAAACCGGAACTCGTCACCCAGATGCGAGCAGAGAGTGTTAGCAAACCATTCAGCAACCACACTTAAGGTAATAGTTTCTAACTCCTTCAATTGAAGCTCTTAAATTAGCAGTTTCTTTGCGTTTTTGACGACTATTCCGTGCGTTTACTTTCAAAATGGGCACGCTACATGTTTAATTCTTCTTTTATGCTCACTGCGCTCGTTCACGAGAAAGACTACCTTAAGCTAACGTTAGCATTTTAGCTCTGCTTGGTCGTGATTGTCAGCACACTGGGATTAGCGTTTTTCACCCAATTTAATCCCATTTGGTTAGTCACTACGGTTCGACTGTGGAATGTTTTCGTCGTTCATTGTGTCATTTTATGAAGTTCACGCGTGAAATTAGACAGGCATGGCTGCGGATTGGCTGGGAAGTTTGGTGTCAATCAATTGTGGGTCATCACTTGGAGTCTATCAGGGAGAGGTCTCATCAGTGGACCAGTCTTGCCAAACCATCTCACTTAGACAACCTTTCCACAATGGTGTCAAGTGCCCAGTTCCAGAGGTCACATTCAGGTAACGTGTGGGATTACGATATTTGGAATGAATTCAGATCTACAAGGATGTCAACTCTGTTGCAGTGCCATAGACATAAAGGACCTCAAGATCTTAGAAATAAGAAATGGAAACGCTCAGATCAGCACTTCATTTTCCACTAAAACGAGCAGTGCCCCGGTCGCGGTACCAAAAGGTGATTCTCGGACTGTGGAGATTGTCAACTCGCCACAACACTGCTCCAAAAGTTTTGGAGACCGCCATCTAGATGTTCCAAAGGGCTTCAGGCGGCGACACAACTCTTGTAAATTTTAAATGCGACCGAAACGCAACTTTTTGTCAAAAAAACAATTGATTTTATTTGCCAATTTTGCGGCAGGGTCATCAAGCAGTCGAGGTGCAAACCAAGCCACCCCCAAAAAGAACGGTCTGAAAAACGGTAACAACCAGATGAGGCAAAGGGACGACGAGTGCTTCGGAGATGGCATGGACGACGGCCTGGACGCGGATTTTGATTTTGAAGGAAACTTGGCTCTGTTCGACAAAGCGGCCGTGTTTTCAGAGATTGACACGTCAGAGCGACGAAATGGGGCCAGGTCACGGGGTACGCCTTACGAGCAGACGCCCTCGCGATACCGCCACGACGAAAACATCATCGAGGGCAAACCTGTAGTGTACAGGCAGATAACCGTACCCCAACCTGGAACCAAAGAATACTGCACTGGTACGGGTTTTTCGTAATGCCACAGAACGAATGCGGCCATTACATAAGTATTAGTTGATTAATTATTTTTTTGTGCTTCTTAACAGACTCAGGATTGGTTGTACCAAGTATAACTTATGAACTGCACCGGCGTCTACTGTCAGTCGCTGAGCGATACGGTCTCACGTTGGAGCGACGGCTTGAAATGACCGGTGTGTGTGCGAGTCAAATGGCTCTCACGCTGCTCGGTGGGCCCAACAGGTGAGCTTTGAAGTCCTGCTATCGTGGATTTCATACCTGTCACCTCGTACGTTTTCCCATATTTTATACGTTTTTTTTTCCAATTGTCTACGCCACCTGTGTCAAAGTGGCGGCCCGGGGGTCAAATCTGGCCCGCCGCATCATTTTGGGTGGCCCGGGAAATCATGAGTGCCGACTTTCTGTTTTAAGATCAAATTAAAATGAAGAGTATAGAAGTATATTAAATTTCCTGATTTTCCCACTTTTAAATCAATAATTGTAATTTTTTAATCATTTTTTTCAGTTTTTAGTTCAAAAATCATTTTGTAAAATCTAAAAATATATTTAAAAAAAGCTAAAATAAACATTGTTTTAGATCTATAAATAAACTGAATATTCAGGGCTTTTAATCCAGTTCTTTTAATCCATTTATAAAAAAAATATCTAAATGTTATATCTAAAATGGTCCGGCCCACATGAAATCGAGTTGACGTTAACGCGGCCTGCGTGCCAACCCGAGTCTGACACCCCTGGTCTACGCCGTCTAACAACTTTTGTACAGGATTTTTTTTTTTTAAGTCAGACAGTGACATCCACACAATCCTGAATTTAGTGCATACATAAGGGCACTCCGTTCACTTTGAGGAACATTTTAGACTTTTTAGTGTGCATGGTTTATTATGACTTAATAAGGGGAATTGCAATCATTAATAAGGGTTGCGATTGGCCGAGGTTGACAGGTATGGAATTTTTTACACGCCTGATAGAATTTTGTTAAAGACTAATAAAAAATGAAGGATCACTACTCACACATTCATAACTATTGAAATTAACTAGCAAAATTGTAGGAAGGTTGCTTTTTTATGTAGAGATCTAGTCCTTAAAATGTGAAAAGACTCATTTGTTTTGTGTTCTTCTAGATTCACGCCAAAGAATCTCCACCAACGTCCCACAGTGGCGTTGTTGTGCGGTCCGCACGTGCAGGGGGCTCAGGGGATCAGCTGCGGTCGTCACCTGGCCAATCACGAAGTGGAGGTGGTCCTGTTCCTTCCCAACGTGGGCAAAATGCTCGATTCGGTCACCAGCGAGCTCACACTTTTTGTCAAAACAGGCGGGAAGCTCGTGTCCAATGTCAAAGGTGAGCACGTTTTTTTTCCCCCAGAAAACTTATTTAGGATGCCTTCATGTTCTCGTTTTCTGGTTGCTCAGACTTGCCAGACACACCCGTGGATCTCATCATCAACTGCCTGGACTGCCACGGGAACACCTTCCTGGTGGATCAGCCCTGGTACCACGCGGCCGCAGACTGGGCCAACCAAAACCGGGCCCCCGTGCTGAGTTTAGATCCCCCAGTTTGTGGACAGGGACAGGCAGTGGAAGCCAAGTGGTCCCTCTCCCTTTGCCTCCCTCTTCCCCTCGGGGAGGGGGCCGGCAGGGTTTACCTTTGCGACATTGGCGTCCCCCGCCAGGTCTTCCAGGAGGTGGGCATCAAGTACCTTTCGCCTTTCGGGTGCAAATTTGTTATCCCGCTGCACTCGGCTTAAAAGGGACGGACCACCCAGACAGCGCAAGATTATTGTATTCCTCACTTTCAAATCTTGGGCAGTTTCTTCAGTAGTTTACAAGTTACAGAATTTATTTTTAAGTTGTGAGTGTGGTCTCTCCTACATTCCTCACGGCAACCATCGTTTAATGCGTTAGTCGTCCAAGCCAATTGTAGCGAAAGATTTTTGTGTCAACAATTTGAGATTATTCAGATAATATAGTAAAACTTTAAGAGGCTACAGTAATGATGTAGATACATTGAACCTTATATCGCATCTTTAATATTCGGAAGAGGAGCCTATTTAGAAATAAGTTGATATGTTATGTTAAATCCTGTTGGACAATCTTGAACATTTTGATGTAAATCCCATTGGGATTGAACATTATTTACACCTTTACATCATCACTCATAAATTCATTGAACATGGCAGCTCCTTAAAAAAGGATATTAGTCTCCAATTGGCCAGATTCTTTTCCATGCTAACGTCGATTGTGATGCTAAGGGTTTTGGTTTAATGACAAAGCATGCCTTTAGTTGATCCCTTGTTGTAGTATTGTCTGAGGTCAAGTTTGGAAAAAAATTCAATGTTTTCCTGAGTTTTATGTACGTGGTACCCTTAAATTTATGACAGAATAAGGCGAGATCCCTGTCAAAATGCATGCCAAACATTCTTGATTAATAACTATAATGACCTTAAAATTAATTGTTTTAGCTAATTGGGACATTGTTTTCTCGTTACTACTAACTATTTTATTGAAGGTCGAGCTAAGCCGATACTGTGAAAAAAAAATTCAGGTTTGAAGAGTTCTGGTTTGCGTTGCACTAGAGGCAGAGAACAGAGAAATAAGCGCATTCTTCATTTTGGGACCAGATTCATTTGTGCAGGATGCAATGTGTTAAAAAAACATTGACAATTTTGTTGTTGTAATTTTCAGTTCATTTTTAGTTACACTTTGTTGTATTCCTGTATGAGTGTGTTACATATGATGAGCCCAGTCTGATGGTTCATCCAACATTACTGAATGTTGACATTGTGAATGGCTCTTCTGCTGTAATTGGGACTTTCTCGTTTGTTTCTCAGAGATTCCATGAAGCTGTTTGGTAACATTTGTACTTGTTTTATCACATTTGTGGCGATTGTTTGCATTTCAACAAACACTCAACCCAGGTACCTATTTTTGGTCATTGTTTTCGAATGTTTGAAATGTCTGCGGTCTGAAAGAATTAAAAAGATTGGCCTTTTTTGTTTAACCTTTTCGCTTGAGTCTCTTGTTCAAATTATAAAAGTGGGCTGAGTTCATTCACTGCCTTTTATGGGCAGAGATGTGCAGTTTATTTTAACTGGAGGGTCCAATGCAGTTTAAAATGATGAGATGTTTATTGAGGCAGGTTTTTAAAAGTGGAGTGACTAGTACTTGCCAGATTCCTAATTTAAAGAAAGAAGCACAACCCAAATGCCTTTTATATCTATCAATGTAGGCTGATCATAACTAGTCCAGTTTGGCAAGTTTTGCCCTGCACAACATATCACAATGTAAGAAAGTTACATTACTACATCCAGTTACCGTTTAGGTAAAATTTGAAACTTGGTTTGGCTGAATGAATGGTCCCAATGCTAACATAGTACTTTGATTTGACCAGAATTGGCAGTGCTACATATAGGACATATAGGCTACTGTCAATGGATCTCCAATGGTCAGATCTGTTCAATGTAATTAAATTGTATAATAAATATACTTTCATGCAGTTAATAAACGTTCAAAAGATTCAAAAACACTTCTTAATTGAGCTCACAATCTCGTTTCCCGGCCTTTGCCCAATCCAATATGGCGGCCGCTTTGACGTGTTTCTTCCACGTAAGTGCTGCAAGAAGGTGCGCATGCGTAATGCAAAATCAAGGTGCGGTAGTAAGAACTTATTAGAAGCTGTTGGCGTTGTGTGTGACACGTAAAACAATTCCTTTCCCATTTCTAGTGTAATTTAGCAGTATCGTAGTAATTTTAGTTTCACTTGGCCTTGTTTCTGAAGACGTCTGCCGTGGGCTTTGGGGACCCCTGTAACTTTTTCATGGTTATTTTCCTTATTTCTGGGCTTCGATTTGTTTGGTCTTCGTTTGCCCGTGTGATAAAGCCCGTTCATGCCGGGATGAAAACGAATTATAGGCAGTATAAAAATCTATATTCCAGCTGCAGCCACTTTGACCTGCATTCAGGTACAGTAAATATCTATTTTATTGCCTTGGTGGTGGTTTTTGTTTTTTATTTTAATCAGTCTGGCCTTATCATCTGCTTAAATCATAGCTCACGTGAAATTAATGTAAATACCCAAGCACACTATTATTACTATAACATTATACTACTCACACCCTTTTCCAAATATATGCAACACCCAAGATTTGAAAAACATTGTGTTCCTTTTTTTATGTGTTTGAAACAACATCTTCAATAAAATGGGGGATGTACAAGCAGGTGGAAAATTGGAATGGAAACCTCTCTTCCTAAAGTACAGTGAGAAAGTAACATGGTCGTACCAAGCATACAATACTTATAATTATAATATTGTTGCACACAATGGAAGTAAACATTACCCGTGTGCCCTAGATAATAGTTTCATGTTGAAAAACCAGTTTAACTGCAACAACAGAAGACCACTGCTTACTGGACAAAATGTGAAGCATTCTGGATTTAAAGCACCCCTGCTCACTTTGTAATAAATAAGCTTAAATGGTTAATTAATTTGATCAAGCAGTCACTAATGATTTGTTCTTTAAATGGGAGAAAGAGTGCAATGTAACAAAAAAAAACAAAAAGAAGAGAAACCTTGTCGCAGGAATGCAGAGATACTTGAGGGAAAGCTTGGTAAGAACTGGAAAGTTCACTTGCTGTATGTTCCAATAAGTGAGTGAATCTCTATCTCTTTGTCAACGGAAGGCGTTAGCACGTATTCCATGCACAACAGCATATCCGCTGTCTTGTTGACAAAATGATTATATGTATAGATGGCTGCTTTCTTGGCATAAAATCTAAGATTGCATTTCCAGTTGGGCCACTGTTTCACAATACACAATAGTTGTTCTGTCTGTAGCCTCAAAACTATTGCCATTTACCCCCTGAAAAACTGCTCCAAACCATTTTTTATTCATTGCTATTATTTGGCTGGATGTATTTTTTCATTTTTATTAACTACGTAGGGTGTGTTCATACTTTGTGTCCGCCATATCCTTCCCATGGAAACTTTGCCCTCCAATAGCGTGTCATAATTCTTAATACCTGACCTATTGTCTGTCTGTCACGGAAACTCGTCACATTCCAGAATTGCTATTCTGATGCGTGCTTGTACCGTCATCTGCTTGAAAAACTCTCTCTCAATCTTCAAAAACACTTCTTCTTCACTGCGACTGACTGCGAGGGCTGGCATTTATTGTAAAATTGACCATTGTCCCCATTATTTCGTCAGATGTGTCCTCTGGGTGAGATGTTTTCAGTCAGAAGACGTCACCTGTGAGGGGATTTGGACTGTCAACATGGCAAAGGTGCAATTGAGTTTTACCTTTGTCAGATCCACTAAGACAGTGGTTCCCAAACTAACTTACCTGACGCCCCCCTTCTTGCTTCCAGTAGACCCGCACACCCCCCCCCCCCCCCCTCCCACTTCCTCTTTTGCTCATGTGAACTTATTTTATTTTATTGCATTTATTTCTTAGCATTGTTCAGGAAAACAGATCTCTGTTAATAGAAAACGGGTTGGACCGTTGGAGTGACTGCTATAATCATATTTTGCATGTATTTAATGGCAGATATTTGTTCTTTGATTTTATTATTCTTATAATCTATTTAAACATTTTTTTAGCAGATGACTTCACGCCCCCCTTGAATTCTCTTTACGCCTCCCTAGGGGGGCACGCCCCCCAGTTTGGGAACAACCAGTTCTTAGTGACTAAGAATTGTGTATAAGCTTTTTTTCTGGTTACATGAAAAATTGTTCAACTGTGAGTTGGCTTAATCCCACTTTTTGAATTCTTCATAGACTCCATGGCCCAAAGGCTCCAAGTGTGTGGGACGATTGCAGTTTAAAGCTTCATTAGAATGTCACCTTCCCTTTAATGAAGGAGAAATGTTGACCATCATTAACGCCACAGAGGTAGAAAATACAAGTTTTATTTTTGCTTGGACGACACAGCTGCTTCTTTTCATCGCTGACACATTTTTTTTACAGGATCCGCAGTGGTACATAGCTAAAAATAACAATGGTCGTCAAGGAGCCGTTCCCACCAACCACATTCAAAAATTAGTGAAAAGTGAAAGCCAGCTGAATCTTATGCCGTGAGTGCTCAATTATGGTTTTTTTTTCGATTGCTTGTTCAAGGTAAACAGGATTACTTAGACTGCAACTCAACTTTCACTCCTTCCTCTAAAATAATGTACAATATGATGATCTGCATTGCCAGAACAACAAAAACTGTCTATGGACATCTTTCATGTCTATTGTCATAATCCCCAAAAATAGACCTGTTCCTGCATTGCAGATATTGGACAGTAGATAGCGCCGATTTGCGTTGACTTGCAAACTTTGATTCTGTATTCTGTAGTTGTAGCACCACCAATCGGCCTGAAAATGTCAAGATTTTGACAAAAAGTTAGTTCAAAAATAAAGTGAGTGGGACGAAAACTGTAATAATTGGCGTATTATTATTATTTTTAAAAAATATCTTTGCATATGACATGAACTATATTGGATAGAGGACATTTTTCTCCTTTTAGACCTTCCTGGTTCTTATTACAGGTGGTTTCATGGCAAAATAACACGAGTTGAGGCCGAGAGCTTGCTGTCTCCACCGGAGAAGGGCCTTTTCTTAGTAAGAGAGAGCAACAACTATCCAGGAGACTACACGCTGTGTTTGAGCACCGACAACATGGTGGAGCACTACCACATCATATACCGCGACGGCAAACTCACTATTGATGGGGAGCAATATTTTGACAACCTCATCCAACTGGTCGAGGTACCGTATTGAGTTTTTCAATCTATTAATTCCACTCATCATACTTGTCAACCTCGGACTTGCAATTCCCCTTATTAAGCAATAAAAAAAAACGTACAAATGCAACGTGACACTTATTTACTCACATTGGGCACACTTAAAAGTCCAACATTTTCTCCAAAGATGCCCAATCAATATGCACTAAATTCAGGATTCTGTAGATGTCGCTGTATGACGCTGACAGCTTAACTGTCTGGGTACATTGCTTGCTGACGCGCTATATTTATATATTTATATATTTATATATGAAGAGGTGGATGCGTTAAAAACTTAATTTAAAAAGTACCGTCAAAATGTTGTAATATGGCGTACACAATAGTAAATGATTAAAAAAAGTACAAGTTGACAGGTATGACTTATTCATTGCCTGTCAAAATCTTTTGTTTTTTCCATTTCCAAAGCACTACAAAACCAATGCCGATGGGCTGTGCACTAGTCTCGTCAAACCAAAGTTGGAGCAGAAGACTGTGGATGTCCAAGAAGAGTTTTTGAGAGGTAAGGTTGACTCGAGTGCTCTGTCTTCACGGCGACTTCCCATGACCATGTTGTGGTTGCGACATCCCTCTTGTCTTTGACTTCCAAACAGGTGGCTGGGTGAAGGACAGGCAAGACCTCCAGTTGCAGAAGACCATCGGACAGGGAGAGTTTGGAGGCAAGTAGTTACACGACTGTTTCCACCCCAATGGTTGTGTTTCAGCAGCAGGCAGGAAGACAAAATGGGGTGTTTTTACTTGTTTATTTTGACATTTTTAGCTCACAAAGACATCACTAATTTATCGTGTTTGCAGAGGTCATGTTGGCTTACTACCAAGGAAACGAAGTTGCTGTGAAGTGTCTTAAAAATAATACTACTGCCCAGGCCTTTATCGCAGAGGCATCTGTCATGATGTGAGTAAGACAAAATACCTAACCTAACCATTATTCTACCATGTGTCTAATCTGTCTATTGGTTTATTTTTGCGGTTAAACTAAAGAAAACATATCAAATTGTAGGGCTGCTTCTTTTGAAGAGGTCATTGGGTGTGCCCTGTTATGTCGTATTTGTTTTGATTTGAATGTATGACAATGTTTTTCGGTACAAAATGCGCTTCACAAACACCTAGCGAAGAGATCAGAGATTTTTGATAGTCATTTCACTTCCTTTTAGGTGGATTTAAAATTTTGTCACTGCACTGCAACTTTTGTTGTTGATAATGTAATAATGATTGTGATGGCATGTAGTATAATTGTTTGTAGTATTTAGTTAAACCCACTTCTAATCAATAAGCATCATAGAATCAGAATACCGTATATATTCATGTACATATGCGAACTTTGCCTCAGTTTTTTGGTACAAAATCTAGCGCGTTATACTCAAATAAATACGGCAGATACAATTTCTATTGCCCTCACTGAGTATTGGTCATATTAAATGATTTTGAATACAAAAAAAGTCTAAACTCTGATTCACCGCTACCTGCTAAAGGAAATTAAGACACGAGAACTTGGTGCAACTGCTTGGCGTGATTGCAGAGGAGGACGGCACTTTGTACATAATCACTGAATACATGAGAAACGTGAGTGTCCTCGTCATTCGCTGTCAACATCATGAGTACTTGCCTTGATGGCCTTGCTTTTTTTCCCTCAGGGTACCTTGGTGGACTACCTACGTTCCAGAGGACGGGCTGTCCTGACGAGTGTGGCGCTTACTGATTTCACCCTGTGTGTCCTTCGTACTTTGTACATCTGCTTTAATCAACTGCAATGCGATTAATCAACTTGAACTATTTTCCTTTGGCGCAGGCACGTCTGCGAGGCCATGGTGTATTTGGAATCCAGTAACTTTGTCCACCGGGACCTCGCGGCCCGGAACATTCTGTTGTCGGAAGACCTCGTGGCCAAAGTCAGCGACTTTGGTTTGACCAAGGAGGTGTCCTCCCTTCAGGATACTCATAAACTCCCCGTGAAGTGGACATCACCAGAAGCTCTCAGAGAAAAGGTAGACTTTTTTTTTTACAGTGGTGAATAACTTTGTTTTATTCAGAAAATAGTACTTCCAATCATTTTCAGAACTCCGCTCTTTCCCACTACAGAATTTTTCCACTAAATCAGATGTTTGGAGCTATGGTGTTTTGCTTTGGGAGATTTTCTCATTTGGTCGAATGCCTTACCCCAAAGTTGTAAGTATCCAAGTTACGACAGGAGAAAACATTGACTCAATGATTATTATCCGAGGAGACGTGCAATACTGTTCAAAATGATGGTTTTAGTAAGAGTAGTGAAAAGATCCTGACAACGACAGTAATCTCTCATAAAAAAAACACCAGTGTTCATTCAAGTCTTGTATCGTTATGGTGATATATCGCGATATTTAGTATCCCAATAAGTTATTTTGTGCTCCCGCTAAGACGTTTTGAAAACATGTCAGTGTTAAAAAAAAAAAAACCTGGTTGCTTTTCCGCTAGAACACTGCAATTGAAAAAGTCCAATTCGTTTGGACTGGAAAAATGAATTGTTCATTTGCCCCTAACCTTAATCTTTAATTTTCATATGTTGAAAACTAGCTTTAGCCTTAACACTTTCTCTGCTATGTAGAAATTAAAGGATGTGGGCACTCTTTTGGAGCGGGGTTACCAGATGCCTGCGCCAGACGGGTGCCCTACAGAAGTCTATGATGTCATGACAAACTGCTGGCATTTGGACCCGGATTCTCGACCAACTTTTCAATCTTTGAAACAGTCGCTACTGCAAATCAAGCACAAGCTCCGAAAACAAGGCACACCACTCTGACAAAACATTTTCTCCTTCCAGCGGTTTGTGGAAATCTTACTTCACTATCATTGGACCATTCGAACAACATTGTACACTGCAACATTATTCAATGTTGCTTAAGCCCCATGAGCCCTAATTGTGGTCCCGTTTGCCAAATTTTATTTGTTTATGATGCCTACAATTTTTCTGTCTAAAGGTCTAAGTCTGTTAATTTTTAACTTTTTTTCTTTCTTTAGCAATATAATGTAAATAAACCTCAGGTAAGTTTTATTAAGTGCTCATACATGCAGATTTGTCAGGCATCCAATAAGTGTTAAATATTGGATATGTCATTTGTTACCTGATGCTGAAGAGCATTACGAACACAAATGCAACCAGTCAAGGCAGTATAATTTTAAGCCTGATTGTCTGACATTTGCAACTAAAAAAATGTAACTTCCATTTTGTGCATTTTTTTTATTTGTATATTTTAATGCCGAGCCCAAAATGAATGACATTCATGCCCGTGAGTGACTGTGAAAATCATTGTGAAATGTCTTTCTGGTTTTAGTATTACTATTATTATTATTTTTTTATGAAACATTCCGCTATTGTAAAAGGAAATTGTGTGTGTTTTTAAGTTGACATGCTTTTGACAACTCATTACTGATATTACTATTACTATATTTACTAATAAAATAGAAGTATATGTTAACTTCTGCCCGATAGCGTGAAGGTTATTCTTTCATTCATTCATTTTCTATACTGCTTGTCCCCACTAGGATCGCAGGGGGTGCTGGAGCCTAACTCAGCTGACTTTGGGCACCAGGCGGTGGCCAGCCAATCGCAGGGCACAAGGAGACGGACAACCAATCATACCTAGAAAAAAATTAGAGTGCTCAACCAACCTACCGTCCATGTTTTGGGATGTGGGAGGAAACCGGAGTACCCGGAGAAAATCCACGCAAGCCCAGGGAGAACATGCAAACTCCACACAGGAAGGTCTGGACCTGGAATCTAACCCTCGATCTCTGAAATGTGAGGCCCACGCGCTAACCACTCGCCGCCAAGGTTATTCTGGAGAACTAAAATAACTGCAATACAAATTAACACAAACAGTTAAAAATATTTTGGTTCAAGCTAATGGAGGAGGATTTTTCTCCATCATCCTCCGGTATTTACCACCCACAATTGTATCACACTTTCTTTCCTCATGCCAAATATATTTTGCTTTCACTTTGTAGCTGCAGTGTTTTTTTTTTAAAGCTCACACCCAAGAAAGTGTTGTCACATTGGAGGAGACTCGTGTTTCAGGATTTGATGTCAACGCGTCAGATTTGAGCCCCCTAACCCTTAGACCCCTGCCCTAAGGCAATGGAGAAGCACTTTTAAAATAAATAGTGTCATCTAGCCGAGACTGCACTCAAGGTGAGGATAAATTGGTTCAGAAGATGAATGAATGTATGAATGAACATGGAAGAATGTATGAATGAACATGGAAGAGGCAGTGAGTGTTATGTTTACGCCTGCTTATGGGACAGATAGAGTCCCTAGTGTTTAGTGATGATGTAACTTCTGACATGAATAAATAGAGGTAAACTGTATTTTCCTTTGCTCTTATTGAGTAAAATGCAACAAAGGATAGAAAGACCTTTCTCAATACAGTTGAATAATGACTCCAAGGCGGTTCAGAAAATGACATGAGACACATACTGTTTTATAGCATCAAGACTACAAAAATCACGGCTACTCTACGTCATCTAAGTTGGAAAAACAAACAACCTAGTCGAGTGCGGTAAGCAAGCCACCATCTTTCCACATTCAATATGGCGGGACAATCTGGGCGTGGTTACGCCTATTGTCGACGGAAGTGCGTAAATTATGCACATGCGCAGTGTCTTGCCCTTTCGATCGGCCATTTCTATGATGATGACCGACTAGCACGCCAGCGAGGTAAGTCGGTGAGCAATTTACTGGCCTAAATACATTTTTATCACGCTACCGGGAGAATTTTTAGGAATCAATTGAGCCCAAAACGCCAACAAATGTGTTAGTTTAATGCCAGGTTAAATACACCGGTGATAATTTAAGTTTGGGCTCCGGCTGTGTGCCGCATGTGACAAGCTATCTTAGCAGTAGCATTAGCGTCACGACAACGCTTTCCATTTGACCACGTCAAGCGTCGTCTTAATGTTAATAGTAAGAGATCTAGTCCGTTTTCTCCATTGTCGAGTCGTGTAGAAAGACTTTTAATTGATTCAAACAAAGCCGAGATATAAACGGACAGTTTGCTGGGTAAAGGCTCACTCAAACGACTTAGTTGTATGTACTAATAGTTTTCACTGCGAGTACTAAACATCCGTTTCCAAATTGTAATTGTTCTGTTTTCACACTAAAAATCATTTGTACAAAAATGGTTAAGCCAACTTTCTCCTAGCTCCTATCGTCAGTCTGTATATTTAATCGCCTTGTCTGGACAAGGGAAAATAGCACGTAACACTAATTTATTTACATTCTTTATCTTGATCGTTGATTCAATTTCTTGTAAGATTTCTCTTCCTGTATTAGTTGTTTGGCAACTCCCAAATAGCTTTGTTAAATGAAGTTTTCCCTGTTTAGCATCGTCTTTTCGTCAAGGTAAAACTAGATTTAACAACAAAAATGTAAGCCTATCTGTTGAATCTCCAGTGTCTATATATGCTAACTTTTTTTGTTGTTGCACACAGGTCCATGTCCAGACTTTGGAGGGTCTCCAAGTGATCTTCCTTGCAGATGATGTGGTGTCTCTGAATTCTGCTGGCAGTCTTCTGAGAGGTTAGTTTATTGTATTGTAGAATATCCCAAGTATTCATCCAGATCTATTTTATTGACTAAGTTGTAATTTACTTCCCTCTCTTAGGTGAAGTCCAGAGTTCTCTGGCTCATGATGGCCAGATCCTCAGGGTAAGGAGGATCTTTTATTTTTTTTAAATCAGAAATTTCAATAAGAGATTTTAGTTTCGATTGTCTTTGTTAAAACACTTGGAGAAAAAAAAGACCCAAGACCCTTAATGGTCTTTTTTTTCCCTTTTAATTTTTGGTGTTATATTTTTAAATAGAATATTGACTTAGGAAAAAAATAAAAGTGTCAATTTTTTTTGTCTACTGGTGAAGCCTGGCCATGCAAATGTGTACCTTTCAATAAAAACTTTAAAATGTCATGTTACGTGTATTTTTCTTCATAACTAGCAACAAAAAAATGCATGTGTACATTTCAAGAACTTTTATTTTTCCAGCATTTAAAGATGAGGTTGTGTCTTCATAACTAGCGACAAAGAATCACTTCTCAGCACTGGATGGAATTCTGGAAGAAAAAAAAGTGTCAACACACAATAGACTAAGTCCAACATAAAGTAAATAGACTGGGGGTTAGATTTTACCAACATCAGAAAGGCCCTTTCCTTATGTCAGCAGGCCTTCACCCCCCTGCAAAAGAAGGCTAGCAATATTAAAGCCCCAGGAGGGGAAAAAAAATTAAATATTAGACACATCTGGTGTACTTTTTGTCCACTGCAGAGACAGGGGACTTAAAAATGATCTGAGTCTTTATAAGAGGGATCTCTAACTTTAGTCCCTGAGGGCCCCAGTCCAGTTTATTTTCCATGTCCTCCATCACACCTAAATCAAATAATCAGGATCTTGATCATCTGATTCAGATGTGATAGGAGTACTGGATAGGGACCCTGAGGACCAGAGTTGGAGACCCCTGCTCTATAGTGACAAGTACCTGAGGGGATGTTGGTGTCAAAAACTGTGCTATCCGCCAATGTCACTTTTTGGGGAAGTTTGTCTGGTCACCTTTCTTCAGCGTTTATCTGGTAAACTTGGGTGGACACTGAAGAGAAGCAAGATACAAAATGAGTAGGTTTAGTACACATTACCTGAAACACTCGGGTCCTACATCATCCACAACCTCTGCCTTGACTTCTTGTCGATTTTGACAGCGGTCACCTCTTCCAACGTGTCCGTGGCTTTAAACCTCTACAAAACAGCATGATTATATAATTGCTTATTTAACCATTTTGACCACCGGTCCCCAAACTATTCCAGAAAGGGCTGCAGAGGGTTTTCATTCCAACCTGTAAGAGGAAACCTTTCCACCAATCTGGTATCCTAGAAGTGCAATCACTGGATTGCACTCAGGTGATTCTTTTTTCAGTAGAAACCTCATTGGTTAAATTGTTTATGTTGGATCTGTTGGAACCAAAACCTGCACTCACAGCAGCCCTCGAGGACCAGTTTCGAGACCTATAATGAGGGGAAAATGGTTATTTTATCACATGTTTAAACTCGAGTGAAAAATGACCCCTGCGCTATTGTTGACTGAATGTCTCAAACGCATTTAAAAGAAAAAAAAATGAAAAGGTCCATGCCCTGAGGTCTTCCTTTACAAAAGTGAAGGGAAAAGGTCTATATTCTATAAAAGTGTACCGTTTATTCCTTACACCTCCACTGATGGCACTTGTGTGGGTGCGAGTTATCCACACAGGTTCTTGCCATTAAAAATAAACACCAGACCAGTTAAGTTAAAGTGTGTTTACATTGAAAATTTAAATTTATCCTAATAAAAAAACAAGCTAATTGATGAAATCCTTGAATACTGAACGCTGACTTTTAATTACTACACGGATAGAGAAAATAGAAACTAGAAAATTACTCACTTTGCTGACAAACACCTCGTTACGGCGTCGACAAGCTGCTCCTTTTCGGCCGTTTTAGCCACATTCTTGATGATCCCATAAGTCTGTAATCGTTGAGGAACTGAAACACACAATGGAATGATTTCTTTTTAAACATAAAGAGTTATCGGTGTCGCAATGTAGCCAATTTGTTAGCAAACATTTTGCTGCGTCCATCCACGTGGGGCTACAACACGCGAACGAGGCATGCTCTCGTCAAAAAGCACTCTTAAAATGAAAACTGGGGCTTCGAAATCTCCAAATAATAACGTACCAAATGCGCTGCATTGTCCTGAGAGAGCCTTATCAGGTCTTACTTCGGTATATCGTCACTTTTGAGCTGCTCTGCAGTCCACAGACGTGGTGGCTCATCCGCCATTTTGAAGGTTAGGCGGCCCATCGAACTCTGATGTCGGTCACGCCCATTACAAATAGACAAAAATACATGACTATCACTAGCCAATCATAGTTTGTGAAAGCGATGACGTACACTATGCTTGCGAGAGGGCACTGGTGTCGCCAACTCGAAATCTGATTGGTTAAAGCAAGTTTTATCGAGTATGTTTATGACTTTTAATCATTGACAATGTATATTGAATGAGATATGTCAATGGGTTGGACGTTAGACCGGATGTGTTGTTGCAAATAAATTATTAATAAAAACTTTTGGAGTAGGTATGATGTTACTCGAAATGGAATTCGCACCCTCTTCAATATGAATATTTTCACTCGGAAATTATTTTCGTGTTTGGGGGACTGATTTGTGCGCTGCATACGTGTGTCACATTCAAATGTGTCCGAAAAACAAACACAACAGGGGCCCATTTATCCGCGACACAAGGCAGCACCCAAACATTTCGATACTATTTAACATTGTTTTGACTATGGATGAGGACGACAGCGTCTTTTATCGGGATCTCCCGAAAGTGGTGAGCAGCAGTGATTCTTGTGGATAATTTGCAAATGAAGGACGTTCTTAAAAAAAAAAAAAAAACTAGTAACTTCTTTTATTCCAGGAGCTGCACGCTCATCTCAACGGCTCGGCGAGCTTCCAAACTATTGGGAAACTCATTAAGGCAAAGCCTCATCTCAATATCGAGCAGCACATGACGGCTATTGACAAAAATCAACGGAGAACATTGGCCGAGTGAGTGTGCACTACTAACTTCTTTATTTTAATCAACAAAAATTCTAAAGTCATCGATTTCATTGGTTTTTGGGGGGTTGGACTCCACAAGGATCACACGGATGGCCTTTTTTTAATTTAATTTTTAAAAATCCAAATAGAAATTTAGTTGGAGGAAAAAATAAAAAGTATTATTTGCCAATTTGATAGAATTGGGAAAGCTCAGTTTTAAGACACTTCTGATTTAAAAAAAAAATCAAATCATGATCTGAAACTCACGTGATTTAACCTTTGACATAATTGGGCACCTGGACAAAAATGGCTTATTTAAATAATGATGAAGCCTATTTTTCCCAATTGGGATCATGATTCGACATTTCGTGCAAAAGGTGTTTTCAGGTTTTCAAGGTCATTCACCAGCTGGTGGATACGGAGGAGGACCTCTTTATGGTGAGGATAGGATAGGGTGATTTCAAAACAATGTTTTCATTGTTAAATCAAATACCTTTCTTTCACTCCAGGTGGCCACAGATGTCATCAAGGAGTTCGCTGCTGATGGTGTCAAATATTTAGAGTTGAGGAGTACACCAAGAGAGGAGAAGAAAACAGGTATGGTATGTTAAAGACAACAAAGACACTTATTCACATGGATCAAAGTAAAAAAATAAAAAGTTTTTTTTTAAGAACCTAGCAACAAATGTGACTTTACATATAAAGTACTGCTCTCCTTACGAATAAGTTTGCCAGATTTCAATTATAATTCTTTTCAAAAGTATGAATCATTATTTTTAAAATATATATTCTCATGAATAGATACAATTACAAATGGAGATTGTTAATCAATTTAAAATGAAAACATACAATCTGGTTATGCCCCATATCGCTCTGAAGTAGTTTTAATTTTTTATTTCACAGTATTTTCAAGTGGCCATTTGTTTTTGTTTTAGGTTTAACGAAAAAGAGTTATGTGGACACCATTATAAAAGCCATCCGGCAGTGTAAGGAGGACGAGGTGGATATTGACGTGAGGTAAGTGTGCTATGAATGTCTTCCAGTGAAGTGGAAAAATGCTTTTAGTAAAGAGCACCATTTCTCCTGGAGGTTCCTTGTTGCCATCGATCGCAGAAATGGGGCAGAGGTTGCCATGGAAACGGTGAAGCTGGCGGAGGAGTTTATGATGTCTTCTGACGGGTTGGTGGTTGGACTTGACCTAAGCGGGGATCCCAATGTATGTAAACCATTCAATGACTATATTGCCTTCTTTTTGATTGTTGATGAATGTAGCCAAACGACCTTTACACCCAAATAAGCTTGACACTCAAATGACGCCGTACACAGACCATGATGGAAACCCATCGGAAGCCATGTACTTTTTTTCCCCAGGTTGGCCATGCTAAAGACCTGCTTCCTGCCTTGCAGAGAGCCAGGAACAGCGGACTCAAATTGTCCCTGCACCTGTTCGAAGTAAGACATTTAAACAAGCGCTCGTGGGCTGCAAAAATCGGAACATTTAAAGCGTTCGATCCCAAGCACCTGTTTTAAAAAAAAAAAAAAATTAGGTTCCCTCTCAACTGAAGGAGTCGGAGCTGCTCCTCAATTTACCTCCAGACCGCATCGGTCACGGCACCTTTCTGTACCCCGATGTTGGCGGCTCACAAAGCCTTGTCGATAAAGTGCTGAAGCATAAAATACCTTTGGGTAAGTTGACCATTTTTCCCCCTCTCTTGACTACTGAAACTTACATGAAATCACACTTAAGTTTGTTGTTTAACTCTTTAAAAAGCCATTTAGCTTGTGAACTGCACAAAACATCCAATGCATTTTGACTGCCGTCGATCCCAGTCAAAATACCTTGGACATCTTGCGCCGTCAATGGTAGACAATTGAGTAAATAACGAAAAATAGGCTCTTTAAAAAAAATCTGATAATTTTATATAATCATAAAAATATGAATAAACCAAATCCAAGTGCCATTTGTGTGTTGATTCGACATCTGTTTTCCTCCACCAGAGCTTTGCTTGACATCAAATGTGAAAGGACAAAGTGTTCCAAGTTATGCTCAACATCACTTTAAGTACTGGTACCAGTTGGGCCACCCGTGTATCATCTGTGTAAGTTTTACCTCATTTGTGTGTGACCTTCCGGGAATGTAGTTTTTTTTGGTAAAACCATTGGACTCTTCCATTTTGGCATTAATGCAGCATTTTTAATCAACCAAGGAATATATGTATATGTATATGTATATGTATATGTATATGTATATGTATATGTATATATGTATATATACATACATGTGTATATGTATTTATATACATGTGTATGTGGATATAATGAGTTGCCATTGGTCCTCCTGTAGACGGACGACAAGGGCGTGTTCAGTACAGACTTATCTCGGGAATACCAGCTGGCGGCGTCCACTTTTGGCCTGGATCGCCAGGCCGTGTGGAGCCTTTCCCGCCGGGCCATCGACAGCATCTTCGCCACAGACGACGTCAAACGGGCGCTCGAGCAAAAATGGGCTCAATTGGAGCCCGGCATGCTCAAATGATAGTTTTACACTGCGCCAAGCGGCCAACTGCTTACTCACTTTATGGAAAAGCGAAAACGACTAATCTTTGTAGCAATCATAACATTACTAAAAGTGAAAACACTCGATAGACTAATGTACAACTTTAATATTTGTACTTGATTTTTAAAAAAAAAGTTGACTGCTCGTTCATTTCTTACATCCAATTAAAAAAAAAATTGGAACGTCACTGTCCATTTCCCTTCATCAAAATCATTTGAAAAACTTTTTTCCAAATTTACCAGGTTTGTTATTCTTCTTAAACTTTCCATGCTTGTTGTCCTTCCTCTTTTGTTTCCCGTATTCGAGATCACCATTACCCGCCACTGCAGTTCCTGCATCTAATTTCCTCTTGTTGTCACTGACAAGAAAGCAAACAGAAAACAAACTTACAGATTTCTGCAGAATTTCTGCACAAAAAAACAAATCAATTCCAGTCCTGCCTTTCGCACCTTTTAATGCTGACCATCGCTGTGCTCCCACCTTTCTTCAGCACCTCATCCCATTCCTCATCATGTCCACGGATCTTGTACCTGCAAACGCAAAGGATTGGACGCCGATCACGTCAGGTCACATTTTGTGTGTGCTGAGATGTTCCAAACTTACTCTTCCATCTCAAGTTCCTTCACTTTCTCTTTTTCCTGCTCGTGTTTCTCCTCAAACTCTTTTGCTGCCTCATTCTGACGAGAGAAAACTATTTTTACTTTGGAACGTCAAGGGGAAATAGATTTTTTCCCCCTTAAAAGCTACTAAATAATCACGACACGTTTGAATTTAAGGGCAATTGAAGGAGGAACTGTACCAAATCATCATTAAGGCTCTGGACAGTTGGCTCCATGTTGACGTCTTTGGTTGTTGCCATGTCCGCTTCGATGGCTTTTTCTTGGATGCTGGTAAAAATCTACAACACAAGTTATACAACTATAAACAAATTGCCAATTTCAGATCCACCCCATCGAAAGGTGGTGTAACACTAAAAAGCAGGTGACAGGTTTGTTTTGGGTGAGCGGTAAACTCACTTGCACAAATTTGCGCACGAGGCGGTTAAAAAGCCCCATGAGCTGCGTGCTCGGGAGGTCCACCTCCTTTTCCAGCTGCCCCACAGATTTGTGTTGCAGTCCAATGCCCAACAGCATTGCCTGGGAAACAAGAACCACCGTAGACATGTTCAAGTGTAGGGGAAAACTGGGTTGATGGATACACGAATGGATTCATTTTCAGACATGACATGACTCCAACTGCGTCTTGGCTTCGGACCGTTTCTGTCTAAACGTGGCCTCGGGCGGCCGGATTTCAGAAAAGCGAAAGACTTACACACTGCGCCGCCGACAGAGACACGTCTCCCAGCTGCTTGAGGAAGAACAAGCGCGCCACGGTCGGGACCAGGTCCATGATGAGATGGTAGTCCACCATGCTGCGAGAGTATAACTCCAGGCGCTTGAGGTCGTACGGGCTAAAGTAGACTGCCAGCTCCGAAGCGCTCAAAGCTGTGAAAAGAACGGATGACTTTTGAGCTCCGCCGGAATGCGCCGACAAATAGCGGCGAGTCCGCCCTACTGCTCTGGGTTTCCTTGGCGCCCCTGTTCTGGAGGATGCTGAGGGCGAGGCTCGGCGAAAAGCTGCTGAACTTGTAGGACAGCAACGAGAGGAAGCGCTTGCGGAAATCTGAAGCAGACAAGAGGGGCTCAGCGGGGAAAGGAAATGGAGGACCAACCGGCAGGAAGCTTCACCTTTCCAGAATGAGGGCAACCAGGTTCTCTGGTCCTCCTCGCTAATCAGCTCTTTCACCATCACGCATGAGTGCTCTCCCGTCAGATCATTCTGCCGATGCACAAATGGTCAGAAAAAAACTACCCGTCAAAATCTCTGACAATTGAGTCTGCTATGGCAAAATTAGGCAACATACACACACCTCTTAAAAGAAACAAACAAGTTATTTTAGGCGAGAATACTCACAGTTGTTTGTCTCAAGTAGACTGGAGTAAAACCTGCTTTCTTCCAAAATCTGGTGAATAAACAACAAGTCATCTTTCACATATGAACATTCCCCCCACCTTCCACCCAAGAACATTCTCACTTGAGCAGCTGAGCCGTGAGTCCGTAGGAGACCCCTAAATAGTCAAGTCGCTCGGCTCTCCTTTCGCTCAGCTTCAACAGCAACGGCGGGAGCTCCTTGCGGGGCGTCACCACCTCCTCCAAGAGCGTGACGGCCTGAGACCACAACACTTTTTTTTTTTCTTTGTCATGACCCAGTGCGACTTGTAGTCCAAAAACAAAGACCATACTAGACCAGAACCCGTTTGAATGGGATACCTCACTGCTGACGCTGGTGATTTCGTTGCGCTGGGAGGCTGTGCTCTCGTCCATGGTGGGGAACTTGCCCTCGTAGTACATCTGCAACAGCTGGAGGACTCGCGAGCCGTAACCCATCTGTAAGACGGACAAGATCAATGGGCTGAACGGAAGCGTGACGGTTCACGATTGCACAAAGACCGTTTTGTACCCCTTGATAATCCGGATTGACGGCAATCCGCACCACTCTTCCTCCGGACAGGCTGGCAAACTCCGGATCTTGAAACTGAACGCAAAAGGATCGCCGAGCTCACTTTGTGTGAATGTGGAAGAGCAAAGACAAATGGAGGCTCCGCTCGGTCTCCCCGCACCTGTTCCGACACCGTCCATGGAATGAGGTCACCCGAGGCTTTCTTCCCCCTGGAGAGGCTGTTGAGGATGGACTGCCGGGAAATTTCGCCCTCCAGACAAACCTGTCATGTTTCCAGAGGATAAGTGAAAGTGCGACAATATTCTGGAGCGTATTCTGGTGGAACGACCGACCTGCACCACAGCGAGGACTTCGGGTAGAGAGTTCTGCGTGGGGGGGACTGGTGGGAGAAGACAGAAGAGGTGATGGGCCGGCGCGTCGGACAACATCTGTAAGTCGTTGGGGGAATTCTACAGAGGAACAAGAAGGGGGAAGTGGAATAAATGGGAGGAAATCACCAATCTTACGAAAACGCACGACTAGATTGATTCTTCAGACAATGATACAATTGGCGGATACAGTATTACCTTGACATATGAATTCCCAACATTTGAGATACAAATGTTAAGTTATCTACGAACACTCGACGGAGCGTTTTTTTCTGTGTTTTCCGTTAGTCAGTTCGGAATTAAGGGGGAAAAACAATGTCTCCAAACCAAGCAATGCAATGAAGGGTAGTGCGAAGAAATGGCGCATGATGACAATCGATATTAAGCCCGAAATAATCGAAAAACATGAGTGGTGTACACATGACAGAGCTGGCTCGCCAATACGACGGGAGCACCCGGACAAGTTGGCAAGTGGTAGTGCGTTATCCTATTGTGAGGACATTTGTGTGCGTCATTTTTGTAATATTTTGAAGGGGACACAAAGGCAAAAGTAGAAAAGTAAAAAAAAATAAAACAAAATTAGAAATAAGTTAAGTGTAAGGTACAATTACTAACTTATTTTTAAATGACCAGAAATAGTCACTTGCCAATTAAAGAGTCAATAAAGCGTTACAAAAGCATTTAAAAACAACCAGTTAGATCTCACTCACCTTATAGTGGGAAGCCACGTAGAGGGCCATCAGACGCTGTAGGAAGGCCTCAGAGGCTTTGTGGTAGCAAAACAGCGTGTCTCTGTTTACATAATATCTTCACGCATTTGGTTAAGCTTATAAGACTGCTCAATGTAGGTGTTAGATGGTTTGACTTTTAAATAAGGATACAGGTCACAGGTTTGTGGAAGAGGACAACCAGAGATGAGCCTAGGGATGTTGAGGCAGTCCAAGCACAGCAGCTCGTTGAGCCACTTCTCCACCGCGTCATTGGCCGCGTACCTAATGGACTCGTGCAGGCTGACTTCGTGCAACGTGCGAGCTGTGTGGGGTACCGCAGAGAAGTCACACACCGAGGTTGCCAGTCCAAAGTCTCTGCTGCATACCTGCCGCCAGTCTGGCCGTGCTGGTGCTCCTGTTCTGGGCCGACATCTTCTGTTGGCTCTCTGCACTCTGCTGCCTCAACTGCTGAATCAGTTTTAGGGAGAGGGAGCGACCGGTGCCTTCGTAGCTGCACACAGTCAAATGGAATCACCTCAAAATCAAACAAATCATTCGTTTAACACGGCCAAATTTCTGACTGCTTCACATTTAAAACCTCTTTTGTACAAAAAAACAGCCAAGTGTTCCGTGTAGAGGTAAGATCGGGCTGAAAAAAATCCAACCCGACCCGACTGGGCCTGTGGGTATTAATTTTCGGTATTTTGTTTTGACATTACTTCCTTTGAACAGGGGCGTAAGATAATATATTGCATCCCAATTCCACACATTTAGTGGGATTGCACTGACCCGTTGATGGTGGAGGCCATGAAGACCAGATAAGGTCCTAGCAGGTTCTTGACAATCGGTAAGGGGATAGCTGCCGCCTCGTCGATCACCAGAAGCTCAGCCTGGCCAAGTCTGACGGCATCGCCAGGATGGATATACTGCAAGCAACAAGATCTTGGAGATTTAAGATCAACGCACACGTTCCTTTCTTACAAATAAATTATACCTGAATAGTCTGCCTGTGCTCTTTAAATATATTGACCCTGACGACCGCTTTGTTGAACTCTGGATTCAGCGACTGGATGATCTCGTAATCCAGATGTTCCTGCACCAAAAAAAAGCGGAATGAAGGCACAGGGTGTACAACGAGCAACACCGCACTCGCGTATATTCATTACCTGATACTGAAGCGCATCGAACCCTTTAAAAATGAACTCAAACATGGTGTGGAGATTATCTGGGCTTGGGGATGTGACAAAGATGTTGGAGTAGCTGGAAACAAGATAACACTAAGAGGTTACATTTGCGCTATTGTTGTTGCCGCAGCTTTGAGTTCGATTATATGCATCCACTTTTCACGGTCTAGGGATTTATTCATACCCAAAGGCCACGGCACCCGCGACCGCCAGCCCCATCGCGGCCGATTTTCCTCGACCACGGGCGGCCGTCACAGCCACGGTGCTTCTAAGGGTCTTCTCAGAGATGGCTTCGATGAACTTCAGCACGGCTTTGGCCTAGACAAGAACACGCATCATTAGATTCTAGGATGATACAAATTTGGGCTACAAGAAATTATTAATTGGCTAGCCGGTTAATTGTCAGTTATTTTGTAGCTTAGTGGACATGTGGTCTCTTATAAAAATAGGAGTTATATTAAACTTCTCTGAGCGCAAATGCAAATATTGTGGGGAAAAAACTCATTGAGATTTTTTATGATAATATACTTTTTCTCACTTTGGTTTTAAAACAATCTTTCCGCCTATTAAAAAAAATAAAATTCTGCAATTAATGAGCCCTGATACAAAAAAATAAAATAAATCAGGCCCCGAGCACTGATGCCACGACATCCCAAGAATTTACCGACCAAATTTCATTATGATCTGTTCACAAATAACAGAGAAATAGCTCAAAATGAAAGAGTACACACCACCCACAATAACGACAAAAAAAATCATGAGTGACGATTTGACAGGCCTTGAGCATGTAATAAAAACACGCAGAATGTTACATAAATTTAAAGCGGAAAGTTGATTTATTATGGAAAAGCCTGTAACCTGGTCCATGGTCCTGCAGTTATCCACCAACACTCCCACTGGTTGAGTGTCCTGAAGAGTCTCCTTGAGGTCTTTCAGCTCCTGTTCTTTGGGAGACAAACCCTCCTCCTATAGTAGAATTAAGAATAAAAATTAGGTTTGGGGCGTTTGCCTAATGAGCAAGCGATCGGTTGTTGGGAGTGCAGCCACCTGCGTCTTGGGCGGAACTGGCTGAATGTTGGCCATGTGGCTGGAGATGGGCAGTATGTTGAGTTGGTCGTCGATGACCACGCAGTTTTTGCAAGACGCGAGGGACAGGATGAACCTACAGGACGAGGAGTGCGACGTTTAGTTGTAGTTAAAAATGTTCAACGTGGAGCCGCGTTTACCTCTCGTTGAACCTTCCCACCACGTCCTGATGAGCCTCCGTTCTGTAACGAGCGTGCACGTCCTGGAAGACATCGATAGCAACAACTGTATCATGTGACTAAGAAAATGCTAAGGATGGAGATTAGGGCTGCCAAAAATGATTGCTTAGAAACATTTTTTAAAAAGAAAACACCAATTAATTTTACGCTTAGTGGACGCATCCGTTCATGTATACGGCAAATCACGTGCTATACTATATCACCATAACGCAAGGGTGTCAAACTCGGGTTGGCTCACGGCCCGCATTAACGTCAACTCGATGTCACGTGGGCCAGACAATTTTAGATATATTTATTTTTTGTTTTTTTAAATCAGATTCAATGAACTGGATCAAAATAAATATTTTTTAATAGATCTAAAACAGTTTTTAATATGAGCTTTTTTTCTTAGTAATCATTTACATTTTCATTTCAAAAGGAAACAAAATATATATTTTTTAATCCTGTTCAATATTAGGGGAAAACAAAGTATTTTATATATTTATAGAAAAAAAAAGGATTACAAAAATTGCAATTATTGATTTAAAAGGGGGAAAATCAGGAACTATAATATACATCTATAATCTTCATTTAAATTTGATCCTAAAACAGAAAGTCGACAGTCATGATTTCCTTTCTCGGGCCGCACAAAATGATGTGTCGGGCCAGATTTGGCCCCCACTTTAACACTTGTGCGGTAACGGGAATAGTTGCAGTATTTTTCATTTAATTAATTTTAAATAGATGAAAGACTAAAAGATTGAGAACTGAAAGAGAGTTGTGTTTTAGTACTGATTTTGGTAGTCAGTGGTCAAACTAAAAATTGGGCACTCATACTTGCAGTGCAATTCTGGCATGTGTGGAAAAGCTCAAAGATTTACCATGGTCATTGTGTACAGCTGCTTGAGAGAATTGACAGTCCGTAATAATATGACAACAATCCCGCCACCTTCCACTGTCTCAACGGTCCTGGCTAAGAGGTTAGGAGTGAGGGCTTCAAAATCCTGTGCAATAAGGGTAGTAAATAAAAGCAAGTAGAAACACACACGGAGAATATGAGTCATCTCAAAAAGGCTTACCTGTAAGACGCACATGCCAAAAGTGTTTCCCAGTATCTTGTGGGTCTCCTTGTAGTAACAGTAGCGGATGTTCGTGGCAGCGACAAAGAGCTCAAAAGGGTCATCCTGATTGAGATTCAATGTGCCTGTCTTGATTTTCTTCTGGAGCTGCTTCATGCGTTTCTTTCGATTGCTGCATGGGCAAATGGGGTCAATTGTTGAAAAGAAGTTGGACACTATAAAACCGATAGTTCACCGTAGTCACCTGCTAAAGCCTAGCTCTTTTTTGTAGCACCACAAAACTGACGGTCGTGCTCGGACACTTGCTTTGGACAGCATGTGATGGAGGATCACCACCTAGTCCGTGAACCCAAATCGATTGTTATTTTTCAAAATGCCAACAAGCTTAAAAGAATGAGAACTTGACCTGATCTCTTCCACGATCTCCGACCACCACAAACATGGAGCGATGCTGGAGGGCAACTCCATTCTCGATCTGAACGCGAATGCGGTTGTCGACTTTCTTGCGGACAGTTGCCATTCTTTTACTGCAAAACAATCCAGAGGAATTACACCTTGACAGCTATTGTGTCGTACGATAAAATGGCACAGCAAGGAAAACAGCACAAATAGAACATACTTAATTTGAAGAAAAACATTTAAAGGGAATAGACAAGACACAAGGACAAGATGGTTAGTTAAACTATGAACATTGCCGAATTTTTAAGATAGCTGATAATGGAGAAAATGTTATGTAAAAATACACTGCTTTCGTAAATATAAAATGATAGATTCGACACGGGTGCAGGTAATAATTAGTTTTAATGGCGTAACGAGGAAGTGCAGGCAAATTTGGATAATCCCATATTGACTAGCAGAAATAGTACCATCTTGGAAATACAGGCCATTATTGGTGTTGTTCTTGACTATTTTATACATTTCTTATATATGCAGCTTTAAAAAGGGCGTCATGGAACAAAATAATTGTTTAAGGCAGAAATACAAACGTGATTTAGGCTTGTAAACGCAATGGGGCGCATATATATATCTCCACCACATCGCAAGCGCTAACATTATTGCTGCTCAGTAGATTCTAGCACGCACGTCTGGAATACAATACGATAATAAAAAACAAACGCATTATCCGCATTACCTTGTATTTTTCACACTGTATCAAAATGATAGCTGTTTAAATGTGTCCTGCCGTCATGCTGTTGAGAAAACTCACATGGAGCGAGACACGGTTCAAGAAGGACCCCTTGTTGTTACGTCATATTGTTGCGACGTCGATCCTCGTACAATATGGTATACTGTAGGTACCTCCCTTTCTTTTCAAATTATGTTTTCAACATTTTTTCTCAAGTTAACGTTTGGTACTTCCCCTTTGAGAAGTCTTTATTCCAAGGAGGAAAGGTTTTGGCGCGATCGCAAATGTATGGCATCCTTTTCTTTTGAAATGCTTTACATTCATAATGATGGGCGCTATCGTCACTTCCAGTGTCTCTGTCATGAAATCATATACTACTATTGACTCGGCCTTCTATTTAATATGGAGTTCTTCATCTAAAATTAAAAGATCAAATTTCATAACCCAAATTGAATCATAAAACATACTTTAATGTGCATAATTTAACAAAGTCATCAAGACAAAGCTGAATCTTGGGTATGCAACACAACTTTATTGAAACCCGTTGAGCAACATCAGTTTACAAACAAGGAAGGGGAGCTTTGTTGAAAATAAAAACTTTTTTTCCCTCCAAAACCAAAATGACAAGAACTGAGATGGGAATCAACTCTCATGGTTGGACCAGCAATGGCAGGTGCATTTTAATAAAAAAAAATAACTTATGAAATCTTTCAAGTTTCCAGGAATATTGTTAACACATGGCCTCTGTAAAACACTGATTGCATTTACAGCTTTGCTCTTTTCCAGACTAAATGATTCTGTTCTATCCCATAGCAAAGCAATTGTTGCTTTGATGGGAGAAGATAGGAACAATACTACCGATGAACATAGATAGTAACGAGAGCAAGAGTGAATATGGGGAAATGAATTTATGAATTTGGAATTTTCAGTGTGGTGCACTTATATTCAGTTATTCGGAGAGGCCTTTCAGGATCTCATTGGCTGAGTGTTGCCTCTTGAAGCGCCTCTAGGTCCTTGGCCAGTTCCACGCTTGTAGTTCTGTTGGTAACCATCCTGGAGCAGTCATTGACGAGACAAAAAAGAAAGATTTGAGGGGAGGAGGACTTGGGGTGGGGGAGAGAAGTAACATAAACTTTTAAAGAAGTGTTTCATACCCTCTGGTAATTTCCATTTGAGTAATCTCGGGGTGTGTTGAACTGGGTCTGTCCATAACCAGAGTTGGGAGTGTTGGCAAAAGGAGGTCGATAACCGTCATAACCACCTAGTATAATAATAAAAAGTTTTTTTTAATTTTAAATATGCATTCCACACAAAAATGTGACAAAACAAGTTGCATAATTATTTAAGATAGTCCCCAAACATCCCAAATAAAATGGACTTCTGCTCCATTTGAGACTGGCAGTAGGCAAACATTGAGCATGGAAATCAGTGATAGATAGTCATTACCCAACCCAGAGGTTGTGGGTTAGATTCCCCAGGCCTGGTGACCTCATCTAAGTATCCCTGAGCAAGACCCTGAACCCACGTTGCTCCTTTACCTACTGTCATCACTAGGTAAATCCTGATATGGCATCAAAGCGCTTTACCATTTACCAAACAATGATGACTCTAAAGTCAATCAGAAGATAAATGACGCCTAAAAACTTGGTCAGCGCACCTCTGAAGCCATTGGATGAGCCTCTGTAACCGTTGATCATGCCCCTGGCATTGCGGGGTCCACCACGTGACATCCCTCTGCTATTGTAAAAGGACTGAGGCTGCCTGTTGTAGCCCGGGCCTTGCTGAGAAGGCTGCTGATGGCCTGCAGACTGGTCTTGGGAATGAAAGGCACCAACTATTTGAAGACAAACCATACAGTGGGAAGGGAACAACAGTTGGTGAAACCGCTGGAGTTTGGCCTCTAAAAGTAGCACGTATGTAACGGAGCGGTGTGGAAGAGGTGCCCACCAGTTTGCAGTTGTTCCGGCTGCATCTCTGCTGGTTCAACAGGATGCTGAGGCTGACTGCTGAAGGCCTGGTTGAAGCTGTTCTGGTACTGGCCGGGCTGGCCCAAGGCCTCCGTCTCGCTCACAGGTGGCACTGGCGCATTGAGTTTGAACACCTACCGATAACAGTTTGAAAATCGCAAATAGGGGGAGTGCCAAGGCACCGTTGCATTAGCGTGCCGCTGGACACGATGCGTTTGTCTCTAGTCGTGTAGCGTGGGGACAAAAAGGAGAGAGCCTACCGTCTGCATCGACTGGAATGGTGCTGCGTTGACGTTGATGCCGCCACTGTGAGGAGCTTTGGGAACAGGTTGATAGACAGGGGTCTGCGAGGCAGTGGGAAGAGGCGCCGAAGATGGGGGCTGCTCTGACGCCAACGATATGGACGCCTGGCACACAGTCATAAATCATGGGTTAGTGTCGGCAATAAATGGCAAATCGGTTTTGACCAAGGCTGGTTGCAAATGTAATAATGATTATTTAGTTTTCCCTTAAATGGATTTATTTTTAATTCAAAAATGTAAAAAAAATCCTATTAAAAATAGTATTTAAAAAAATCTTGCAGTATATACATTTAACAAAAAAGCTTTTAAAATCAAAGGATTAAAAAAATATATCATTAGCATCTATGAATTCTTGGCAGCCTCAAACGCTTACCTGGATGGGATCGACTGTTTCTGTTGGTCGGGAATCTGGCGTATGAGAGTTTTGATACATGGGTGCCGGGGCTGGGGGGACGATGGGTACCTGGCAACACAACTTTCTTGTTCACAACAGATGGGTATAAAAGCAACATGCACACTTACATGCGCAGGCTCAGCTTGGACAGGAACATTGTTAGGTTGCGAAAGCCGTGAGACGGGTTGAACTATAAAAATAAACAAATAAAAAAAAAGTAAAAAAAATAATAATTTTAAAAAAAACATGGAAGACTTAGTCAAAAAGACCCCTCTCTAGAAGCACCATTCTTTTCTCCTACGTTACCTGGAGGACACATGTACTGTGGCAGGTTGATGCTCTGACCAGGCTTCATGGGCTGGGCAGATACAATAGCGGGGTCGATTGGCTGTCCGTCAAACTCCAGCATTGAGTCCTGACGCCGGACCAAATGTGCCATCCGTCAATTTATTTCCCATAAGAATCCTATAGTCTTTTGTGCGAGTCAGTCCAGCCCCACCTGCATGAAATTGTAAGTTCCCTGCATCTGGGCCATGAGGTCCTGCACCACCTGCCTTCTGGCCATGGGGTCGGTAGATGGCTGTGGCGGCGGAGGGGCCACCATGGTCATTGGGTGATTCTCCATGACAATAGGGGGAGGGGCCGACTGCACGGGAGGCTGCTGCATGGCGGCCATCACCTATGAGGTACAAAGAGAGAAGATGAATAGCCAGATTCAATCAATCTAGAGGGGCTTTAATTGAATTGATTGGGTTCAAAATAGAAGAAAATGACAGTGAGTCAAAAGGTAGCGTAACGCACCTCGGTTTCTGTGGTCCACTCGCCCGCTTGCTCCTGCTCACTGCTGCTGTACGCGCTATCAGGAATGAACTGTCTGTTTACAAACTGAAAGCAAGCAAGAAAAAAAGATCTGTGGTACAGTTATTTGTTTAAAACTTCATTGGCAAGATTGACCAACTACAAACCTCTTTTGTTTCGACAGCTATGGGTTCCACAAACTCTTCAATAATTTCAGTTTCTACGAAAGGTGAAGAATTATCAGTGTGCAGCCACCACTTTAGACTTAAGTCTTACCCACGTCTACTCGCACGGCTTCAGAACTCACCTCCGTCAACAGGCTGCTCTTCAGCTTCTGACGATTCAGCCACCGTTTCTGTAACTGAAGTCGCCGCCGGCACTTCAACTTCCGCTTCCTCACCAGCCCGCCCCTCTCCATCCTCATGCTCTTCCTCACACACTCCATTTTGGTGAGTTGGCAACTGGTCGAAGTAGCCGCTCAGCAAAAGCTGATCCAACTTCTCTTTCAGTGCCTTGTCTAAACAGAAAAAAACAGCAGGGTTCCAAGGTGAGCCAAAGGATGTTTTGAGTGACAGCTGATAAATCCAAAGTGTTCCTCAGATAGCAAAGAGATGATCATGAATAGATTATTTGAATATCCAATTACAAGCAGCAGCTGGTCTGATTCGACCGCACCGGTACATTTCAGCCCGGTTCAGCAAGCCAATAAGACCACATAAGCTGCAATACAATGGGGAATTGTTGCAGGCCCCAAAAAAACTCAATGTCATTATCCCTTTTCCAAACTTCCAATATTTTTAACGATAAGTTTGCCCGTCACCTCAGGTCAGCGAAGGAACACCACATGGAGGTAATTTGTAAACAGCCTCTTGTTTCCCATTCTTACGTTTGTTTACGTCTTAGTTCTTGGTTTCAGTAAAAAAAATGCCCCCCAAAATCGCAAATTATGTTCCAGTGCAATTTATTTGTCTTTTTCACCCCCCTCTTCATTGCGCATTCAAAACATTCAGCAAATAACGCAAAAGTACAGATTATATTCAATGTTCGGTTAAAAAAAATCTATTTTGTGTGTGTTGTCAAAAAAAAAAAATTGGACTGATATTAATGATGAGATGGATGATTTATTATGACTAATAGTGCTGAAAAACACTTTCTTGTAAAGACTCACATGTTGTTCCAACCACAGCCTTATCTTTTCCTTCCAGCAGGTCCCAAAGATACACTGATGCTTCTTCATACTGGTCAACCAATCTGAAAAGTTAAGAGTAAGTTATCTTCAAGAGAGACAGTAAAAAAAATAAAAATGCTCTTTAGCAACCTGATTTTTTGGTCACGGTCTGGGCCCACCAACTTGTAAAACTCATCGAAAGTAGTCAGATCCACATCTGTGAGTGGCACTGAGCCCCCGAGTCCCTGCTTTAGGTCCTGTCGCACAGTCTCGTCCCCCAGTCGGTCCAAGAGGAACTGCAGCTCCAAAACCTTCTTCAGCCTCCTCTGCTCAGCCTCCTCCCGTTGGAGCTGCTCTCGCCGGGTAGACTTTTTAACCGCCTTCTGAATCTGTTAATCATCAATTCAAAAGAACCATTCAGATGAACTCATTGGTGGCAATGGTGGAATAAAAATGAGATTACAACCCTCAAATCAAACATGCCATTCTTACATCTTGACCAAGCGCAACGAATGTCTTCTGCAACTCGCGGGCAAACTCCAGGTTGTTAACAACTTCCTGGTATTTGCAAAGGGCCTCCTGAAGTGACAACGTAGAAAAATGAGTCAGTTTTGCAATTACCAGCAGTGACAACATTTCAAATCCAAAGATACTAGGTATACGCTACCAGTTCACACAAATGAAATGGTGTATAATTTTTGTTCGAATGCTAATTTGGTGTTTTACTTTGGAAAAACATTGGCCCGTGCCTCCTGTTACGTCTTGACTCTCGGTGATGGGATACATCAATCCAAAAATTTGCGCACAAACCAGTTGCTGTGTTTTTCCTGTTATACGTTTAATGGCAGGCTTTGTAGAAATAATGCCTACATTTAACAGAGTTGTGGTTAAAAAAGATTTGCGTGCCACTGCTCCAGAAGCATATGTGATACTCAGTTAATGTTTTACATTCCACAAGTTGGTGGCCACTTGTCAAATTGTTACTAGTATAATGTACTACATATGGGGACTTGTGTTCTTACCAGCTGATCTTGGTTAAGGGGCTCGCCTTTATCCTTTCGCACTTGGTAATCATCCAGTTTGCTCTGTGAGAGAGAGAGTGTTACATTTTATTTAACAGTTACTAGGAAGCAACCCTGGTTTGTAATGGGAGATATGTTTTGCTTGATACTTTTCAACACATTCCAAAACTTCATGGAATAACAGCGGCCTTCTTCTCTTCAACTAGCCAATGGGCTGCCAGAATGATGTGAGGCGATAGCCAATAGCAGAGCAGCTACAGGTGTATTTACATTCAGTCAACTCTGGGAGCGGCAACTGTATTTTTGCCTTTCTTATACTGAAATTTCTGTCGCAACAAGAGACCATATTTTCCCATTGACGAGTGTCGTAAATTGTGAGAATCTGATTGGACGTTGAATTATCATAATTATCATGGTGTAGGGATTGGAAGAGGGCAGAAGGAAAAGAAGAAAGTCTTGAAGTTTGAATTTTAAGAACGGAAGAAAAGATGCAAGGTGCAGATGAACACAAAAAAGCAAGATGTTGCTGAAGCCATGTAAATGGTAGTACATGTAATAACATGAATACCTACTTGATAACGCTACCTCTAGTATTAGAATACATGTCTGCTCTCTACCTTTTTCTTCTCCATGTTGCGTGCTTTCTTATCAATGACTTGGAGCACTTGCTTCAGAACTTCAGACGGCCCGCTGAGAGTGTTTCCGATCACTACGCCTGGAGCGGATCCCACATCTGGGCTGGCGGACTGCGCCGTCCCGTTGGCATTCATCGCGGAGGGCATCTGAAAAATCAAGTTTAGACGTCTTAAACTAGGGAATAAAAGTTTTGAGTCACCCTGTGCAGAAAGGTCCAAATTGAAAGATGCCAAACACTGCGTTAGGACATGTCAATCAAATAGTCGTCCGAAAAGTACAAGTAGCAAATTTGGGATTGTCATATTGAAAATACTAATAATACTGTTACATGGTAGTAAGGATTGGATCGACAAAAACTTGATATATTGATGATGAGTGGATGCCATGAAAGGCTTTGTGTTCATCTGTTGCCTTAAATTATACAATTCCCGACAATCGCTGTGATCAATTTAACCCAGTAGCCTATGAACTCAAGCCACCGTTAGTTACCCTTTTTAATCCTGAAATGCGTCATGTAGCAAGGAAGATGCATTAACTATTGCAGATCAGGTTTATTCTCGCTTTTAATACGAGACACCGATAAATGGGTTCAATCGGATCTCTGATCCACTGTGGAGAGTTGCCCGGTGATCTGTGAGGTTTGCTAAAATGTCCGCACTCCCGTTAGCATAGCTAACGCCTCGCGGTGCGTCTTAGCTTAGCAGCCGGTCGGAAGCCTCCCACACTTCGCCATTTTACCCACCTTGATTATTTATTATATATGTCCACCGGGGAACTTTGTGGCGAAATGTACAGTACGGTCAAGTTGTTACAGTTCTTTGTTGCTTTAGTTTCTTTTTCGACTGCTTGTGGGATCCGCCCCGCCGGCCTCACCGACAACTGAGACGGCTGGAAAGAGGGAGAAACGCTTTATCAAGTCGAATGCCACTTTTGTGCTGTCCAATGTTTGCCTGTTCAAATAAAAATAAAAACATATTTTTTAAACTGCCATACTGATCATGTTTAAAGTAGAATTACACTTATTTGCTATCAAAACGGTTACACAAATTAAGAATATTTTCACTAACAGGACACCCATTATTCTTATTGTCGATTTAGTCAGGCATTCCCCCTTCTGCTTTCAGGAGGAAAGATGCACAATCATTAGCTTTGATGGGCTGTGTGTGGTTGACCAAACATATACTACTACACGTTTATGCCGCAGTTTATTAACTGAGCAACATTGCACACTAGTTTACGTTGTTCCACATTACGAATTGGAAGAGGAAGTTTTTTTCTCGCGTGGCTCCAAAAATCCCAAATTCAAACTTGAAGCTATTGGCCAGATATTCTCATCTCATTTTCTGAAGCGCTTTATCCTCAATAGGGCCACAGGGGGTGCTGGAGCCTATCCCAGCTGACTTCAGGCCAGAGGCGGGGGGCGCCCTGAATTGGTGGCCAGCCAATCGCAGGGCACAAAGAGACAAACAACCATTCACGCTCACACACACGCAAGTCTTTAGAATGTAGGAGGAAACCGGAGTACCTGGAGAAAACCCACGCAGGCCCGGGAAAACATGCAAACTCCACACAGGTGGACCAACCTGGATTTGAATCCAGGTCCCCCACTGTGAGGCCGACGCGCTAACCACTCAGCTGCCGGGCCGCCCTGGCCAGATATTGTGCAGACAAAATATCATGAAAGATAGCCTCTCTGTATTTTAGAGAAATAAAGTATATTTCATGTTTCAGTATTGAAATATGTCAGTGAAAAAAACATTGTATAAATGATATCTTACAAGAATCCACATTTGCAAACAAACCAAAATATTTGAGGTCTCCAAAGTAGGTATGTTGCAAGAGTCCTTTCCTTCTGTTTTGCCCAAATACAGGAAACGGTTACATGGCCTGCACAGCCTTTTGATTGCAACGTTCCACCCGGTGTTTTCTTTTCAGGGGTAATGCTGACTGTGAGTGCAAGTGAAGTTTCTGTTTCATTTCTGCAGCCACCTCGAACCTTGACTTGGAGGTTTTAGAACACGTTTCGCTGCAATTGTTCTGGCTCTTGGTGAAGCAGGAAATGTCACTTCTCATTGAATAAACCTGAACAACTCTTAGCGCTCTTGAATGAACATGAACAACATGACCTCCTAAAAGTTGGTTACCTATTGTACTTATTTTTATCAACGAGTGCACTTTTATCTCTGTTTACGTAGCTCTACTTGTGCAACCTTGTCACTGGGCGTTCCGTGCTAGATCTAAATGTCTATTAAGTGACTGTATGTAGTCCAACAACTGTCAAGCCTAAGGATATGAATTCTGCCAACATTGCAGCTGACTCTGGCTGACTGCCGGTTCGAGGTGCTTTATCTGCTGGACCAGTCAAACTGCAGTGTGTGCCCCTCCCTCCTGGAGGGACCCCGAGTAGTGTGTTGGCAGCAGATAGGAGCAACTAGCAGCTTGGACAACAACAGTGAAGATATGGCAGTCACTCTGTTGTTTTAACAGAGGCCACAACATTGCAAAATTGGGATGTTTAACACTAGTAGACATCCCATCCATTTTAAGCGGGAGGGGGGCACCGTTCCACCTCAATATTGGCATCACTATTTTCTCTTGGGGCAGCAAGAAACTCCACACTCTCCATTGTCTACATTGCAAAAATGTGTTCTTTAAACATATAAATACTCAATAAATAAGTAAACAATGTAGAAAATCACATCAAAAGAAAATTAAAATTGGCAGTCTATCTAAAATCGGGTGTGCATCGACGTAAATGGCTGCCAATACATTGTAATAGAATACAGTTTTTCATATACTTATAAGTAATATTTGATAAATACACTTCTCGATAATTGTACTTGCGTACTTGTATTTTTGTATAGGTGCGAAACGTCGTATGATAGTAATAATATGGGTGATCCTACTTTGCGTTTTTTTAATTTATCTGGTCTACATTATCCGCGAAATTCGAGGGATTACTGTACTTAACATTCAAGTTGGTGTGCAGTAAATCCTTATGAAAAGGGGAAAAATATACGTACATATAAAAAATGGTAGTATATCGGCTAACAACCCAAAGGCTGGTGTTGGAATGAGTATCAGGGGCCAAAAAAATGATATCGGTGCGAGACTCATTTTCACGTGTCATTACCCAAAGTTCGCAGGGAAATGTAATTAGCGAAAGCACGCACGCACGCACGCACGCACACGCACACTTTGGCACAGATAGGGGGGCTCATTAGTGTCAGTCACGACTCACGTCGCAGATCTACCTCGAACCGCCGCTTTAAGGCTCATTTCCTGCCATTGTCACACGGTCGTGAGCAGGAAGCGGCAGAATCGAGGCGAGGCGGGGGTGCTTCGAACGTTGCCCACCCAGCCCCCCCGTCCACTATATAAACACGATGGACGCTCCATCCAAGTTGCGACTGGAGCGGGACAGAGACGCGCAGGAAAAAATGATGCCAGTCACCCCCTAAAACTCCAGCGTGAGGAGACCCTCGTGAGACTGGGGGGAGCAGGTGCCGCCGCCCCCCTAACACACCCGCAGGAGGATATACGTATCGTCATTTCTAGAGGAATGTCGTCCACCATCGAGAGGAAAACACTGGAAGCCAACGAGTGAGTGGAATATAGTTCAAGATGAGCGTCGTTTAAAGGGAAATATTACCGAGCGGTGCGTTGGATTCTATTTGGAGAGCTGTTTAAGGGGGTGCAGAAATACAATTCGCAATAAACAGAGGGAAATATTAAGATAAATGTAGTTTACCTGGGTTCTCCCACAACAATAACATTCTCCACAATCCAGAAAAAGTCGACTGATTGTTTTCTGTGAATGGCCCAGATAATTTTCCCATTACATTTTTTGAAACAGCTGTGGAAAATGTCAAGTGTTAAATTAAACCTAGATCTAAGAGGCTACTTAATTATGGTCTATACCATTTTGGTTGTTTTAGGTCTAATATATAAAAAAATCAAACCAATTCTCTGGTGGAGAAGGCAAAACTGATCGTAGTTTTTCCCTCCATCACCTCAAATTTGTAAACTACTATAGATCTCTGTTCCCTTTAAAAACATGAAAACAATATTCTTTACATATTTGATGTTCATATATAATATAGTAAATTGAAAGAGGCACGTCAGTATTTTCTGATATAACTTCGTTACATGGCCCTTAGCCTTTGTGCTTTTCTTTCGCCAATAAATTGAATTGAATTGAATTGAACTGCGTTTGAAAAAAAACGTAGTATATATGTAGTACTAATATCCACATACGTAGGAAATTTGTTGAGAAAAAAAACTTGCCGTGAAACACTGATATCAGTTTTGAATTCCAAACTACAACAAACAAAATTTAAACAAATATTTTTTCAATTGCTGCCCAGTTTTATACATACTACACCTAAACATAGATACTATTCAAACGGTCTTTGTAACGTTGACAACTCCATCTGCACTCTATTTTATTTCAAATATTCTATTCTTTTGAATCTGATTCCAAAACATTTTCCCAACAGCTGGGAAAGGAGCCTGTAAAGCAATGGTCCCCAACCACAGGTCCTTGGCCTGGTACCGGTCCGCTAGCCATCTAATGCCGGTCCGTCAGAGAAATACGTACATATTAATGTTTTCAATCTTGCCCTCCTACTTGAAATGAGATTTTTTTTAAAAACAATAATAAATAATTGCTATTATGCTTGGGACTTATTTTGCCCATCCATGAGAAAATAGGAAGAGCTTTACCTGTCTTGGGTAAGAAAGAGGTTGGGGACGGCTGCTGTAAAAGACTTTAAAAAAAAAACGATAATCCTGCCATCAGGTTCACTACTTTGTGAACAATAATGAAAGCATAAAAAAGTGATTTAAAAACTTGAAGGGCAGCGTGTTTGGCAACCCAAGAAAAATGGCAATTATTTTGTGAGTGGGTTTTTTGGAAGGTTCTTAGAAATGCAAGAACACGGATAGATACAAGTGATCAACAATCTACAGTACTGTATTGTGTTATGTTTTATGATAGCAAAGCGGCTAAAATGATCGATCCCAAGCACTCTATGACTTTAGTGTGTTACCTTTGCCTTGTGCAGGGAGCCAGTGGACGAAGTGCTGCAGATGCCTCCGTCTCTGCTCACATGCGGCGGCTGCCAGCAGAGCATCGGCGACCGCTTTTTCCTGAAGGCCATCGAGCAGTACTGGCACGAGGATTGCCTCAGCTGCGACTTGTGCGGCTGTCGCCTCGGGGAAGTCGGTCGCCGGCTTTATTACAAGCTGGGAAGGAAACTGTGTCGAAGAGACTACTTAAGGTCAGTCTGCTTTAAAGGATGCCATCTTCCCAGCTCATCATTGTTTAGTTGAACATTTTCATTAAAAGTTAGTGAAATGATTCTAAGGCACACAATCCCTAAGGATTGGAACATTTTGTTTTAAAATCACCCCATTTATTGTGCCAACATTTTTAGGTCATTAAAATAAATCCCAAAGGCATAATGATACAGCAGAAGAGTGGTTAGTGTGTCGGCCTCACAGTTCTAGGGTCCTGGGTTCGAATCCAGGTCAGTCCACTTGTGTGGATTTTGCATCTTTCTACTTCTACCCGGGTTTTTCCGGGTACTGCGGTTTCCTCCCATATTCTAAAATCATGCGTGGTAGGCTGATTGGACACTCTAAATTGCCCCTACGTCTGAATTTAAGCATGAATGGTTGTCTGTATCCTCGTGCCCTGCGATTGGCTGGCCACCTATTCAGGGTGTCCCATGCCTTGTGCCCGAAGTCAGCCGGGATAGGCTCCAACACCCCTGCAACCCTTGTGCGGTTCAGAAAATGAATTTAATGATTCAATGATCTGTTTCAATTCATCGATTGCTTAAGCAACGATCCAATCAATTCGATCAAAATGAAAACTATCGCTCAATATCGACCTCATTTAGATATTTAGGACAATTTCGGAAAGCCATATTTAAAAAATGTATAAACGTGAATTCTGTTCATTTTAATAGGAAAAGATATCGGTATGTTGAGTTTGACAACTCTCTTTCCTCCCCAAAGGCTTTTCGGTCAGGATGGCCTCTGCGCATCCTGTGAGAAGAGGATCCGAGCGTTCGAGATGACCATGCGCGTGCGGGACAAGGTGTATCACTTGGAATGCTTCAAGTGCGCCGCCTGCCAGAAGCACTTCTGCGTCGGCGACCGCTACTTGCTCATCAACTCGGATATTGTTTGTGAGCAGGACATTTTTGAGTGGACCAAACTTAACAATAGCAGTATGGTATAGAGGCCCCTGCTTTCGCAAAGAGACAATCAGTCATTTCTCAGCATCTCAGACACTTTTTGATATAAAATAATCCAATGTTCGTTGGAAGATCGTCATCTGGATCATCATCTCTGCACAAGGACGGGCAGCTCTTTAACTCAGGACTCACACGTGCAAAACTATTAGAATTGATAAGGCAAATAGAACTCTCAAGTGCACTAGTTGTTCTCCAAACAATGCAAGCATTGGATTGGACTTGGGTCATTTTGATCGGTAGTATGCCAAAATTGCTGCGTTGTAAATGTAAAAAACAATGAGGATATGGGTCGTCTAACATTGTGAAGCGTCGCCAATGAGTTAACAAGGATGAGTTTTCCCACATTAGTTGTCTCACTTTTATTCACAATCACCAATCGTAGAGATTTTGAACTGTCGCTTTTTACAAGATGATGAAAATAAGGCTCCTAAATAGTATTTGAGGTAACCAAAGCTATGGCATCAGAGTATATAATATGAAAATTGTATTGTTTTAGGCTTAGGCTTAGAAAAGGCGAACACATTTTGTCTTTTGGAATGGAATAGACTCAAAAGATGCATTGACAACGTTTTGTATTTTGGTGACAGCCGTGTAATGACCAGTTTGGCCACAAAGGGTCACTAATGGACTTAGATGACCGGCTATCGAGTTCAGTGAGACATTTGTACTAAATGCATTGGGTAGGTTTAACCATTTCACTACCATTGGGGACACCCAACGTGAATTTCACTTGAACAGGGAGGGTTGGCAGACAATGATCCACTTTCAGTGCCACTGACGCGGACATCCAATCCAAAAGCATCGGAGGGCTGCTAGTCAATGATTGGATTGGACGTTTTTTAATGTTTAATTAATTGGGCACAAATGTACAGTACTATGCTGTATGTACAAACTCATGGGTTGCATTTTAAGTTGACGATAGTGAAGCAAAGTACAATTTGTATTATCAGCCAGCAGATGGCGTGGGAGGGGCAGCAGCACATTATGCTTCCCAATCTTATATGTAGTATTGGCACATGATTTGCATTAGAAAAAAATATCTCATGGGACACCATGAAAATAAATGCCACCAAAAATGGATATAGAGGTCGAGTTTACATTCACCGCATTCTCAGCAATCATCTTCACACATGTATAATATATTTAGAAACTAAATTTTTAACTCTTATTGTTATTGAAAATGATAGACTGCAAGCTCATCACCATCTTTTAGATGTGAATTTAAACCAGTCTTTATAAAGAGGTCTATTGCTGTCAAAGGCAGCCAAGGAGGTAATTTATGAAATATGATTAAAGCAGTTTGAACAATAGGTGGGGTTATTATAGTTTCAGTGTTATAAATGGTTAGTATTTATGTGTCCAATTTTTTTATTTTATTTTAGAAAAATCAGATTGAAAGGGCCGTCTTAAAATACTTTGACTTTCTTTGTAAACATAGAATTCAAACCGGTTAAAAAAAGGTCGGGTTTAACTCAATGACACAGTGATAGATGTCATACATTTTGGCTGTGAGGTCTAATAACGTTTACTGATCAATACCAGCACCCCAGTCAAATTGGATTGGATGTCTAATGCCGTCAATGTCAGAAAAAGATGATCTTTCAATGCTAACCTTCCCTGTCAAAATGAACTTCATGTCCATCCATTACTATCAATGCCAGCTTCTTTATTTTTATCACATGGGATTATTTATACAGAAGAAAATATTGGCACTCTACACAAATGTTTTCAGGTTTTTGATGTTTTCTAGTGTTGAAACTGAAAAGTTCAATAATGTAGGATAAAAGCAAGCTTCTAATGCATGTCATATTTCATGATACTTCCATAATTTGCCGGAAAATCTTCATTGTGAAAGTAGCGCAGATTCATCAATTGCAGCCAATGAGCTAAATTCACTTAACAAGCTCTGGAACTCTACTTGTAGACAGTAAGGTGAAGAAATTAAGCGCAACCTTATATGCACAAATATTGGTGTGGTGATTGATGTGGACAACACGGGAACTCCCCCTCCCCCACGTGGCCTTTTCGCAGAGTTGCCGACACGTGTTTAAAAACCAAACCAAACAACTTTCGATGGCTGAGCACCCATCACCATCAAAGCATCCACAAAACCTATGAGGTCTATGTGGTTGCCATATTGGAAGGGGCGTTGAGTTGCGAATCACTGCACCGTAGCGCGAAATATGAGCAAATAAGTGCTTCGTTCATAACTGTCATCTGGAGAAAAGGATTGATTAAAAAGGACCCGAAGGCGAGGAGCCACGACAGGAGACTTCAGCGACACCTACCAAGGAAGATGCGGTCAGATAATGATCTACAGCGCCGCGACCATTCATCACGCGGCGGGCTGTCAGTGTCAAGCGCGTCGGACCAAATGAGTCAAGAACTATTGATCACGCCCGCCTTGGGTTTCACTTGCACTCACGCTTTATCAGATGCAGCTAATTGGGAACATATTCAGGCGGCGGTCCTGAGAGATGCGTCTGTCAAGAGTCACATTCCTGCTCTGATTTTCCGATAGCACGTAGCGCCTGCCGTCTGGATGGAGGGGGGCAGCTGTGGGAGTTGACTTTGGGCGTTTGGGGGGCTGGGGGGCTTGGGCCTGAGGGTTAGGCCCTCCAGCAGCACATCCAGAAATGGATAGGTGAGTAATATGTGTACATCCTTTAACTCTCAGTGGGCTTGTCCTCAGACGGGATTAAATATGTGCTCAGGATTTATGAGTTAGAAACCCCCCGGGACCTCCGTACGAGTCCGCCTGCACTTTCTCCTTTGCTTTTCTCTCTGACCCTAATTGTTTTTGTCCTGGCAAAATCATAAGAACATTGCTTTGTTTTCCTATTTCCTTCTACTGAGTACAATCGTATCGATCAAAAATAAAAAGTCGACTGTTGCGGCTTGTTGTGAAGATTAAAATTCACAGCGATCTGACCTTAATGGCTAACTGTTAAATGTTGTTAAACTTTGTTTTGTTTAAAACCAAATTCTTCTTCATGTCTGCTTTCTGATTCGTTCAGACATGGCAGTGTCACTGTTGGTTAATATGAGGGAACGGCGGTCATGAAGTTGTACCCTGTCTTAATTTAAAAATGACGAGCAAAAAAAAAGCTCAACTATATTATCTTTTACTCGCACTGTAAGTACTACGACAAAAATAATTTATTGATCAACTTCCAAGGTTGTTTTTCTCCCAGGCAACATATTTCTTCCTCCCTCATAGTGTAGCACCATTGTGGATGTAATACATTGTTCCTGAGGGACTGGGTGATGTCATACATGCTTCATGTGTTGCACGCCACATTTGAGGACCCTCATAAGCTTCGAGTCCTACTAAAGTGCTTTTCTGCTTGTGTACAGGATGTAAATGTGACTCTTACCTCTCACGTTTTTGTTGATCGACCAGGGATGGATGTGGAATTACTTTCTCCTCTTCCACTTTCAGTCAGGCAAAAGCTCGTCTGTAAAAGAAACGACAAAAGACGTTAACTAATTGGCTGCCATTAACAGCGACAGGCGCCCGATCTATTCTCATTGGCACTGAAACTTATCAATTTATCGCTTCGTCTTTCTGTTCAAAACCATCGGACGTCTGTCTGGGGTTGCCTCACCTGGAACTAATCTGTAACACAATCACAGTCCTTACATAAAAGCTCAGTTCCTGTCTTTGATTGTCCGTTTCTCTCCACACTTGTTCCTGTCCGCATTCTCGGATCACCCAATGTGGAAAAATCCTGTTTTGAATCGAGTCTTAGCAGCTAACCTTCAAATAATTTCCTTTGAGTAATTAATCGTCCCTCGGCTTTTGCCGGAGGAGGCATGGGTTTCCTTGTTTCAATCATCTTGAGAAATGATGTCTGATTACACCATAACCCACCAGATCTGCCGAGCTGAGCGTGAACATTTGAGTGTGTTCTTTTGAACCAATTTTGAGCTAAGATGTTAATAAAATCTAATGTTCTTTGACAAGGCCTTGAATTCAGTACTTGGACCGATATAATAATGTCAAACATCATCACAGTTTACCATTGATCATTTTCTGCAGAAATTGCATTGGAATGAGTTATTAGGGCTCAATAAACTGCTGTGGATTTTGGATACAATCCCTTATGTGATTTTGGGGTCACTTTCAGTTGATTTTGGGGCATTTCCAAGTCACTTCTTGTTCCTCTTAGGTCACTTTCTATGAATTTTGAAGCAATTGTGTATCCGTTTCCTTTGATTTTCGATCACTTCCAACGGTATTTTGAGCCAATTCTGAGGTGATTTCTATTGATTTCTGATGATTCCTATTGATTTGGGGCCCACTTTGTTTCGGGCCACTTCCTCGAGTTTTGAAGGGATTTTTGGGTCGTTTAAAAATGATTATTTGGGATCACCAACTGTTGATTTTTCTTCTAAAATAAATGTAAATTATCTTGTGCGTCCGATTTCAAAGTTAATAGGAGTAAAAATGTGGACTGTTTTGAGGGTGTAATCTGTGACAATTAAATTGTGATAAGCAAAGTCAATGCATTGCATTTGATGTGCTTTTGGAAATGATTTTTTTGGGTGGCAACAATGAACTTTTGGGCTAATAAAAATACAAAACAGTGAGACATATTAGAATATTTTGCTAGAACGGTGAAAATCAGGTATGAAATTTGGGCCAAGAGTGGTGTGGAAGTTTTTGTGGGATGCTTAAGCATGTCAAAGTATTCCCACCCGCAGTACCACTGTGATTCTTGATGAAATTGCCGTGAAAAAGAATGCCACAGAGAGACCTTATTTTCTGGGCTTCATCAGGTTGATTGGCCTTTTCTCCAAGAACGGATTGCATCTTCTCAAGAAGTTAATGCTTCCAATTTTGTGCATTTCATGTATACCTCAGTCATTCGTCCCAGTCAGTGTCCAGTATTGTGGGCCGATCCCAATCTAATAGAAGCGTTTTTTCAAGTCCAGAGGGATTTACTCGTTAGTCAACATGCCAGACCCCATTTCCTCTTCACACGCAGCTGCCTCTCAACACCCGATTGACCGCAGCCATTGCAGTTCTCCACATGGAACTTGTATAGATTAAGGAAACCTTGGAGGTGACCCTTCAAAGGGCCTTACACATACACACACACTAAGACCGTGAGCAAGAAATGTTAATTTTCTGCTCTGAAATAATTTGTCTACACAAATGATTAAGGAGGTTGACCTTCATATTAGGAGCACGGGCAAAATGCCGAGTACTCCTGCAACACTTGGCCCGGACCCCTCTGTGACCGCGACCCACCAAGAACGAGGATTTTACACTACTGAAGAGTTCACTATTTGACTGTGATGTTTCATATTGAAAGTTTTGAAGTCGTAAACTTTGAGGAAAGTGGGGAATGTTGTTACATACATATTTACATGACAGAACACCTTAATTGCATGCATCAATAAAACAGGGAGTTAAAGGATTTCTAAAATCCCTTTATTTTAAAACAGAACAGTGAGAAATTTAGTAATCATAGATAATCAAATAAATAATGTCTTCATTTTTTTTCTTGATCTTAAGGAATGAAACTTGGCTTTGTTCGTAGATATGTACTACATGTGACAAAGTTGTGTATCTGTGACAACTGGTCCAAAGGTTAATAACATGATGACAAATTTGGTTTAATGCATCATGTTATCTTAACCCATAAAGTTTTTCAAAAGTGGTTGCGCATGTCAGTTCACCCTCAAAAAGCTAGAATTAAGATCTCGTTAAGCATAAAAGAAAGAGAAAATTACCCCCGCATCTCAAACTGCAAAAAGCGTGTAACATATTTTTCGGACTATAAGTCGCACCAGCCAAATAATGCCCAACGAAGAGGAGAAAAGTATATAATTTGTACTATGTATAAGTTGCACATTTTTTTTAGGTGACCAGAAACCAATAAAAAAAAGTACTTCAATGGAGAAAAACAGGCTAAAGAGGCACCTCAATGTAAAATTTATATATTTTTGGGATTACTATAACCTAAAAAAAAACAGCCTTTTGGTGGGCAGAGAGAAAAAAAACAATATTACATGGTAGGTATTATGACGTTGTGACAATGCACCAGCAATCTGGAATACTCACATTTGATTGGCTAAAATTGGAGCACGTTGAAAAATGTCATGGGGCCACTTCCTGCAATTTGTGGTTTTTGTTAACGTTTTTTTTCCACGATTACACACGCGAAAATTACAATTCTGTGTTTTTCCATTTAATATATAACGTTCTTTCCAATGCGATATAAAGGTGTTGTCTTTCCTTTTCTCAGTACGATCTGGTTTATCCCCAAAAAGCTGTCCTATTATTGGAATACACAATTACAGAAAAGCCTTCCGACTAAGCTTAATAAGAGGAATTTTCCTACTGTCATGAAACAAAACCGACTGCCCACCGCAACTGAGATGCCCGCCGCATTTTGGCAAATCTTGTTTTGATGCTTCCCACGAGTGACAACAGTGCAACCGTTATCCGGCGTCCAGTAGCGGGCTCGGGACAACAGATGATGCTCCTCCATGTGACATTAATTGAGTGATTAGACCTAACTCAATAAGCGACCGAGGGCCAGTGCGCGTGAGTCGTAGGCGTAAAGCAAAAGAGGACTTGGTGAGTGCATCCTTTGTCCGTGACGCTCAGTCGTCGCTGCTACCTTTCAGCGGTGGTCACGCGCTACGATGGGCCTCGGGCCGTCACCCCGACCGGACCTCTCCGTTCTAATTGTCTAAATCTTACTGGCCTATGGAACTCTACACGCATTATGAAGGTTTAATGGTTCACATTTGCCTTGTGAGCGACCGGACTATTTCTGGTGGCATCAAGCGCCCATCGACGCGGACAGAGCTTGGAAACTGTGGATCTGCAAAGTTATTAGCTAACGTACATATGACTTTGTGATCATCGACGGCAACTTGGCGTCAATACTTTACTAGCAAAGTATCATGAGGGCCATTTGGCTGAAATAAATGCTGAGCTGCCAAATGCTACAAATTTTCCGTAGTTTACAACGCCAGTCTTTACCAAACTACTAAATACCCATTTTGTGTAAGATCTACGGAAAAAAAACACATTTTTTTTCAGCAATTGAAATAAAGTTTTCATTTTTGGCTCGCCATTTTAACGATTATTTTCGAAATGCAAGGCCGTGTTTTAAATAAGTTTTGCATGACAAAATGTTCAAATATTTTGAAAGTTAAGAAGCGTATTCACTTCCTTCTCAACGACACGTGTGCATTCTCAGTCGTTTCAAGCCGTGTAGACGTGTTAGCTCTGTCCAAAAAACAAAAACGTGAGTCATCGTTGATTTGCTGTTTGTGTTTTTTATTTGTTTGCAAGAATTATCTATTGAGAAAAGGGAATTATTTGAAAAGCATTAGAAAATTAGATAATATTGAGCTTTATTTCAGTATGCTTCGCTAGTAAAAAGGGTCTCAAAATCTGAAAATTCTCTACAAAATTTGTAAATGCAAGAAATTGAAAGTACAGTTAAGACGAACACCTCCACTGATAATTACTATTGGCAAGACAACAAAAATGTGTTTTGTAATGGCAATTTAAAAGCCACGGTTCAAAAAACGCCAGGGAATTAAAGATGTCTTGGGCCATTCATATCTAACATGTGTCTTTAATATATAGCGGTCCACATGCCAAGCGTCATATTGTTGGACTGTAGCCTTTATGCCTGTGCCAAAACGATCCATAGATTTACAGTAATAGCCTGAAGCATAAGAGCGAGAGCAGAAGCTTGCAGGGCAGCCACAGGCCTTTTTCCAAGTTGTTTGCTGTTAAACGTCGCACTACTATAATTGGTTCCGGCTCCTGGAAGTCATCAGGTCGAGCCTAAAGAAATTTTACCAGTTCTTACTGTCAATGGTCCTTGAATAAGATACTATTAAAAACAAACAAACGGAAAAAAACCCAACAAAACAAACAAAAAAATAAAACATGATGTCCATGACGTGAAAAGCAAGTCAACTGTAATAACTTTTTCCTTGCAGCTGTATTCTATTGGGTGCAGTCTTTAGAAACCTGTGATGACTTATTTGAGGACATTTGTAACTTTTTAAAAGAGATCAAATCAAGCGGTGAAAATAATGGAAAACAAGTGTCACGGGGACAGTGACGAGGCAGCGAACCATCATTCCCCGGTGGTGGTTTGGCAGCGGTGCGAGGAGTCTCGGCAGCCATTTGAAGGAGGACAAGGCAGTTGTTCAACAAGTGTCCTCCCAAATTTAAGTGCAGGCTGTACGGCTCTGATTAGCGAGACCATGTGAAAAGACGTCTTTCTTGTCTCATTGAGAACATTCCTAACAATTAAGACCATGAGTATGGTACTGTTTGTCCATCCGAAGGAACGTTGTCTCTCTGCTTGGTGAGTACCTGGAAGGCCGAGATGCGCCTGAGCCATGTGACCCATCTAAATGGCGCCCTGCCAAGTTCCAAGTTGAACAAAAAGCAGGGAAATATATCTTCATTCTACAAAAAAGTTCACGGTGACGGCCGTTATTTTCCATTTTAAGCAGCTTTGGGATTGAGGAGCAAACAAGAACTCATTTTGTGTCGTAATGTTGAGTATGAGCGAGTGGTTAGCGCGTCGGCCTCATAGCTCTGGGGTCCTGGGTTCAAATCCAGGTTACGTGCACATGAGTGGAGTTTGCATGTTCTCCCCGGGCCTGCGTGGGTTTCCTCCGGGTACTCTGGTTTCCTCTCACATTCCAAAAACGTGCATGGTAGGCTGATTGGACACTCTAAATTGCCCCTAGGTATGGGTGTGTGTGCGTGGTTATCCGTCTCCTTGTGCCCTGCGATTGGCTGGCCACCGATTCAGAGTGTCCCCCGCCTCTGACCCGGAGTCAGCTGGGATAAGCTCCAGCACCCCCCGCGACCCTAATGAGGATAAAGTGGTTCAGAAAATGAGATGAGATGTATGTGTTGTTGTAGTGAGTAAAATTGGGAAATTGGGACATTTGAAAACAGCTATGGACAATGAAAATAGCCATCCAATCCATTGTAACTGGGGATTGAAAACGATCGTTCGATCCCAGTTAAAATGGATCGGACATCCGTTAATCACAGCCAAAAGATAAACAAATAGCAAAATAAATACATCCCAGGCAATGTTCCCTCTAATTTTTCGTTGGTCTGAGCAGAAAGTCAACCTCCCTGAGCGCACTGAGTACCAGTGTGAGCGACATCATCGGTACTCGGATGATTCGCCTAAAGACGTTTCGCCGACGGACGTTTGACAGACGGGCAGGTCGCCGAATGAACGTCCGGCGGAACGTCCATTCGGCGACCTGTCCATTTTTCATGTAAAACATGCTGTAAAACACGAAAAACATAAGTGGACAGAGCTACTGCCACTTGCTGCCGCTTAAACGGCGCCATCATGGGGAAAAGGGTAAAAAAAAAAAAAAAAAAAAAAAAAAAAAAAAATTTTTTTTTTTTTTTTTTTTTTTTACTGCGCGCCATATGATTGCTGCTGCGCAGCGAGGACGAGAGTAGTGCGCAATTGCGCACGCGCGCAGCTTAGAGGGAACACTGATCCCAGGTAAAAAAAAAGAAGCAAAAATCCCTGTTTTTTATAGTATAATATAATAGATTACAAATGTCTTGAAGATAAGAGTTTGTTGCTCAAAACTGACCAAACTAGACAATTTAAGTGACATAAATGTGACAATGGTGTTCAATGAGAGCTCTCACTTTTTTTCCGATTTCGATCTTAAAATAGCTCTAAATTAATCTTCCTATGTAGTGCTACAACATACCTTACATGATGATGATGATGATGGCGAGAATGCTTCTGTTTCTTGGGGGTTCGGGTTAGTCAGCAGTCAACCCCAGTGTCTTCCTGTTCAACCTCCTTTAAAGGGACACTCTATTGGATTAACTCTGGCCCAAGGGGCGAGTAGGTAGGGGCAACCTGAACAGAGGGGAAAATGGGGTCAGCCCACTGTTTCAAGTGAAAGTGGAATTCGGGGCATGTATGTTTGTTTGTCATTGGCTGCATGTTTGGGACTGATGCTGACATCCTGTGAAGCCCGAGGGCTAGGGCAGAGGTTAGCGCCCAAGTGCATTTTGATCCAATCGACAAATGTTACCAGTTCACGCTCAGGAATTCGCAATCCCGTCCCGCTCGGAAAGCGGTGAATTGGCATTCCAGGCCCAAAGACACTGTTGGACGTCACGATGTCAACGGGCCAAAGTCTAAAAGCGGCGAACAGGTTCCTGATTACGGCTTCTCTTCTTGTGGAGATGACGATTATCTGGACCCTCCAGTTCACTCAGAAGTACAAATGGAGGCGCAAAACATGGGTCGTTTGCCAGAGATCCTTGTGATTTGCCGCCAATATTAAAACCTCAAACTGTGTTTTGGATGAATAACACTTCCATCAGATTACAAAGTGTGTCACGGGATAGCTCAGTGTTCAGACCCCCCCCTGTGGGGCCACCTCTAAATCTCTCGGGGTAAGAGTTAATGCTGTGACAGTGAGGGTCTCTCTTTGCGGCAAAAGCAAAACACCAGAGGGCAGAACGGCAGGCTCATCTCACCACCCAACCCGAGTCCTCAGGTTCCTGGCAGGGAGGCACAGAGCCCCGGATCATGCCCCCCGCCCCCCTTGCACAAATACAGACAGGGTCGTGGGTCATCCGAGGAGCTCACACAAGGCTTTCATCCCAGAGAAGCTCATTTCAAGGGAATGTGGCTCTTTCCCCATCTAGATAGGAGTCCTCCTTGAGCCCTACGTGGCTGATCCGAACCTCGGATCGACAGACACGTTCCCTCGGACGCGTTTGTTTTGCTTTGTTCCCGCATCTATGTGCGCAATGCCTGGCCTGGTCCAGACACTGTGGTGGGAAGATCAAGTTGGGTCAACATACACATGGTTCTCTGTTACAATACAAACATTGGCTAAAACTGTATCAAACAGGCTGATCAAAGAAACCTGCAAACAAAAAGTAGAGAGGCTAGGTCTTTACCTTGAAAGACCTTGAGGCTGCCACTGGCTGATATTTGTTTAGATTTTGAATTTGAGGAAATCATCAGAAAAGGTTAAGACTTGTCACATTTAACTGCAGATTATGTTCACGCTCTAGAATGTTGAAAATCATTAGCTATAAAGGCAGATTTTTTTTAAAATTCATACTTCATCAAAATGCAAAAAGAGAAAACTGAGAATTTGTCTGTTTTCGTTACAGATTTTGTGACGTCAAAAATATTTTTCAGCAAGTCGACGTTTATTGTCACGGTCGAGTATACTCGATTAGTTTTGGTTTTGTGTTTTTTTAGCGGCCAGGGTTGGGGAGGCTCCGATACTGCTTCAGTATGAACTGCAAGCTTGGAAACAATAGGGTAGCCGTAACAACGCCAGTAGCTTGAAGTCATGCGCAATTTTACACGTAACATCTGTCCAAAGAAAATTTCATAGGAGGGCGCAAAGCACCACTTCTGAACTGAAAATATGGAAAATAGGAGCATCATGGGAATAAAAATGATGCATCATGGGAGTAAAATCAATTCTAACTAGTTTAAGCGATAACCTACAACAAGCGCATCTGGATTTTTGCCGATCAGAGTAAAGCTTAAATCTAAAATTGCAGGACTTGAGCGTGATACTTTTAGAATGTTTAGTGCAAGGCATCATTTTGCCCTGCAATTACTTTACACAGAATTGACCCCTGAAAAAAAGAAGATTCATTATTGTAATTATCCTTTGTTCATTTTGCAGAGACCCTGCTGTGATCTGATAGTCCTCAATATCACAACAGTAAACATGTTCCTACTTTAGTGGATGGCATTACTGCTGTGTGTGTGTGTGTGTGTGTTTGTGTAATATTTGCAGCATGTGTCCACAACTTGCTCGTCCTCTGAAGTCGTCCATATGTCCTGCATTAAAACAATCATGAGTGCTGTTTCAGTTTTGACATTATTAGTATGGGACGCCTCCATGAATATGTTAACACGGCCAAGTGATAAAATATATTCCACATTTTAGCCACCGAATGTCAATCGTTTGATCTATTGTTAGTGGTCCGTTTAATTGTAGTGGGTCTTTGTGGGAATTTGTTTTATGATTCATTTGGCCTGACACATGCCTCCCAATATCTTGCAATTGAATTGTATTCTTAAATCTGATAAATACTTTTACATTTATGTTAGTACAGTGACAGAGTACATTATTTACAGAGATAATAGTAAAAAAAAATACAATGTGATTCCAGTTTCACATTTAAATACATATGTTTGACAAAACCAGCCAATTTTGTGTAAGAGTGAATAATAGCAAAATAAATAAGAGTGGCAGAAATTGATATAAGAAATTTTCGTTTAAAACTTAACTGTAATGACTGTTAGAAAATTGCAAATATTTCTAACATTTATTTCATTATGCCTCAAAGTACTACTTTATCAACGTGTCATTGAAATTTAACCATGATTGCTCACTTCCTATGCATTAATATGATTACAAATTTGGCAAATACCCTTTATAGAAATGGATTTAATAGTATATATTCAAAGAAAATGGCAGTTTTAATATGAATACATAAAGCTAAAGATTCGACAGGTGGCCCGGTGGGTGAGTGGTTGGCGTGTTGGCCTCACAGTTCTGAGATCGAGGGCTTGTTCCCATCTCCTGTGGGGAGTTAGCATGTTCTCCCCGGGTTTGTGTGGGTTTTCTCCGGGTACTCCGGTTTCCCTCTCACATCCCCAAAAAATGCAAGTTAGGCTGGTTGAGCACTATAAATTGCCCCTAGGTATGAATAATTGTGCCCTGCAATTGGCTAGCCATCAATTCAGCGTGTCCACCACCTGGTGTCCATAGTTGGCTGGGATAGCCTATAGCACCCCCAGCGACCCTTGTGAGTATTAGTAGCACGGAAAATGAAAAAAAAACATTCATTAACAAATAGACTATAAAATTGATTACTTTTCCAAGCCTAAATAAAGCAATATTTTTTTTCAACATTTCAATTGTGTTACTTATGAGGGTTCATTTCCTAGCCCGGAAGACCCTCGGATACAGTGACTAATTGATTTGGCCCCTTCCAAGATACAAATGGCTATCCCAGTTTGACATTATGATGATGGATTGATCTTGAGTTAAAAAGCGTACTAGTCAAACATAGAAGTACATGAAGGCAGCACAGCATCTCCTCTGTCTATCTTTTTGGTCTCTGTTATTGAATTACACATCAGTACAACCACTGCCTCTTTTTCCCCCTCTTTTTTCATCTCTGCTTAATTTGATCAGAGAATCTGCTGATGCGGTGTGCATTTGACTCATGTGAAACCAATTTGAAGCTATACGTACAACGCCGTACACATTCGGGGTGTGGCGTTGGAGACACATCCGGTTATCGATGAACTCACAAATCAGACGCATGGGGTGTTTGCGATGTAAAAAAGGGTAAAGGCCACTGTTAATAGGGGTGCAATGATGAAGGAATTTTGATCATGATATAGACAGGCTAAGCAAGAATCTATTCAGATCTATGGAAATGCATAACATTGATCAAAATTGTCATCGTTAATATTCACGGGCTATCTTCCCACTTTAAACGAATTGGAGATCTATTACTATCAATGCCATGCAATGAGTCAAATATAAAAAAAAAAGCTTGGAGTGTTACTTGGGATCGTAACCAGCATATATTCTGTTTTTATTCATCTTGATTTCATTAATTAAAATGTTTCTCAACGTCGTATTAAATTATGAATTTAAAAGTATTTAAAAGAAATAATTAAAATAGTAACAATAGAACAATATAATAATTGTTCAAATTTACTTTTTTTTCTCAAATGACCAAAGGTTTCAATGCTGTTACTGGTACTAAGAAATGGTGACAATGTCAAAAAATGACAACAAATGAACAGCGCCTCTCGGAAGTCCAAATTAAGAATTCCAATCTTCAGTGACTGATTCCCAAATCCTATTTTAAAATAATTGCTACAAATTTTAACCACGAGGTAGATGAATAGATTTGAGCGCAGCTCCAGTTTTGTGTCACTTTTGTGCAAATTTCAAACACTTTTTTTTTAACCAAGTTACAAGCTGCCTCATCGTGTTACTACTTCTATGGGGAGTTTATGTTGGGAGGGGTTCAAACTGGACTTGGTCCCTGCTAGAGGTTAAAGAGCCAAGGGACCATCTAGTGAAAACCTTTTAGAGAAAATGCTAGGAAGGGACGATGCCTATCTATGACAGCAAGCAGGCAGCCCCAAGCACACGACTGTTTACGATTAAGACCACTGGATTGCAGGTCAGTAGAGACTGAGCTGTCACTCCTACAAGAATTTGGTTACCCGTGAAAACCTCCAATGTCACATCACTTATATCTATTTTGCCCTTTAAAAAAACTTTTTCTGTTCAAGCATCTTGCTCATTAGTTTGACTTTAGTTTTTCCATATTACAAATGAGCAATTGGAGGACATTTTGGCTTATAAATTATTGACAAACAAGCCTTCGTTCCTGTTTTTTGGTCTAAAAAGAAAAGAGAAAAATGCAAACCACACTTATTCAGTATTTTTACAACTATTTTCAAACATTATTTTCTTGTGAAGTGGTGATCTTTTGTTTTTTTAAGACTGGGTATCAGGACAGATATTTACTCAAAAAGTGCACTTTAGTATTTTGGCATGTGAATTATTTTAAATCAAAGCGTGGAACCTAAAATTTCCTCCTATTCAAAATGAAATAAGTCACTATGAATACACACCAAAAACAATATAGAAAAAAGTGAAATAAATGAAATGTTTTGAAGATAATAGAAAAAGGAGAAAAAAAAACAGGCAAGTTAACTGCAAAAATAATCATCCAAAATGTCTCTTAAATAGGCCTATTCAAACTGAAATGATTATTGATCGACAACTTCTTTGGATGACTATTTAGTCTTTTAAACTGACTATGGGATTCATAAAATCCCTTTTTATTATGAGGCCTGTTGCAAAATCTAAAAAAGTGGGGGGAAAAAATCCAACCTCAACTTTCTTGGAAAGTTTTATAAGAAAAATAGGTCTGAATTATTTTAATTTTTGTTGACACAAGTCATTACTTTGTCTGACCTTCAGAAAAATTAGGAAGGCGATTGAGGACTTATTCAATTTGGCAAAGGATGGAGCCTACTTGGTTTTGACAAGCTAAACATTTCAACGAGCAACATAATTTAATATTTAGATTATCGCTCGTCCCCAAATAAACCGAGCGGTGGGTTTGTGTGCATGCTGCACAAAATGGATTGGATTGGCTCTAAAAGGTTAGCATTCACAGCCAGTGCTCCTAGTTTAAATGAGTAGGACCTCCATTGTTGTCAATCAAATTTAGAATAGACAAAAACAAATCAATTTTAGAATGCTATTATGGGCCATCAACCAAGTGAATTTATTATTATTATTACTATTCTTACTCATTTATTCATTAATTCATTCATCTTCCATACCGCCCATCCTCGAAAGGGTTGCGGGGGTTGCTGGAGCTTAACCCAGCTGTCTTCGGGCAAAAGGCAGACTACACCCTAGACTGGTCGCCAGTCAGCCATAGGGCACACAGAGAGACAAACGACCATCCGCACCCCCAATCATACCGCCACCAGCGGGAATTGAGCCCGCGCCTGGCCGCACCGAAGTCAGGCGAGTGAACCTCTACACAAGGCGGCTTTATTTATTTATATGACCACTTATTCATGTAGACTACTTAGCTATGTTTACTATGACTTATTTATTATATTGACTGTTAATTTATTGATGATTTATTTATTATTATTTATTGATTTTTTTATAGGTATGTTTGTTGTTGTGTTGACTACTTATTTATTTCTTATTTATTGTTATTATTTATTGATTATTTATCTGCCAGTTTGTTTGTGGTTGTATTTTGGCCATCTCGTGGTTAAGCTTTAAATTTCATACTTGTGTAATGACGATAAAAGTTTTCAATTCAATTCAATTTTCGTTTTTTAATGAGATTTGATTAACATTTCATCAATTTCAATTCTTCTATTCATAAATGTCAGAAAAAATAATGAATGATTAAAACAATGTCTGATTATAATTGAGATGTGGCATCATTTTGAGTCATTTATACACAAAATCTGATTATTGTGGCCTACATAACCAAAAAAGTGACATCCATATACACCAGAGAGTTATCCACTTATTTACTCAAATATGGAAAAAGTCACTTGCCTTAAAAGGTTAATAAAAACTCGTCAAACAAAAGGCATCGAAGCTATTGTTGACTTTGGAGTGAAAATAAACGCTCTCGATCCTGTAATTGAATCTGTTCCGAGTCTGAACATAAACCCCAAAACAGCAGCGAGCAACAAGAAGTCTGATTCGGCGCACGCAATCAAAGTCGCTCCATTCATCTCCTAATGGCATTAATGTCATGTGATTGGTTTCCTACGTGTTTACCAGCAATAAAAAAAAGAGAGTGAAGAAGAAGAAGAAAATGCTGCCCCCGTGCAGCCCCCTCCACCCCTTTCCTTGCTTTTGACCTCCCATCTGTGCATAATAAGCCTGTGCCGAGCGGCCCTACTACGAGTGCGTGCTTGAGGCTTGAAGGTCAGCGCAGTTCTGCGCGGTGGTCTTGCTATACTGAGGCATCTCCTTCACACAGAGGGGCTTTCAGCATTTCTTCTTTTTTCCCCTCCTTCTCTAAAACAGTCCCAGATGCGACACTTGGAGCGAGCCAGAGCGCGTCAGTGTGGAAGTTCGGGGAGACGCGTTTAGAAGGGTGGGCGAGAAGGGCAGCGTGGACTTTGCCTGTGTTTTTTTCCTGTTATTTATTTATTTTCCAATACATTTTTGGGCTAGGCATGAACGCTGATACGTGCGTCTCATACTGCGACATGACCTCGATGGATTCGTATTACAATTCGTCCGCCTCTCAAGGCAGGGAGCACCAGGCCAACCCATTCAGGACTTTCGGCCCCGGCGAAGTCAAATTCAACCCGACGACGTTCGGGGCGAGCAAAGCCCCGGCCTACGGGGAGAAGTCTCGGAGTCCTTTTCACACCGAGTGTCCGTCGTTACAGGACGGCGCGGAGGGAGAAGGCCACTTCCACAAGTACCAGCTCTTCATGCACAGGCCCACCTGCAAGACCCCCCCTGAGGGCGGCAAGTTGCACTCGGATGGGGGGCATAACGGCATTCTCTACGGTGAGTGGCATCTCCAAAGGGGGGTGCATGCCATCATCAGACAATATATTGATATTTATAGACCTTATAGGGAAACTATTTTTGAAAAGCAAAACAAAAACAAAAAAATAGAGGTACTATGTCCTAATTTGATATGTTCACAAAGTCAAAAAAGGCTAAACATGTGCATACACCTGAGATATTTATTATTATTATTTATTGCGTGAATAAAGAAAATTAACAAATGAAGCAAAATTTGGGAGTTAAATAAAATTGAAAACGAATAGAATCGGAAAAAAAAACTAAACCAAAATGAACAAAAACTGAAATTCATTCTGGTTTTAGCCGCTAATAACACTAACATTGATAGGCTCTAATTTACAGCATTAATAACAAATAACATTTGAAAAAAAAAATCATTTTTAGATTTTAATTTAAGTTTTAAAAATGTACCTTTGAATAAATGGGAAAATATTTAGTTTCCCTTTTTTTGGTTCATTAATAAAGAACTGTAAAAAGAAACGAAAAGGATATTTACTGTAATGCATTGTCTGTAATTGACAAGGAGAAATGTACAATTCATTTAACTGTTCATGTTTAAGTGTTTTTTTACAGTGCTAGATGTCCAATCCATTTTGCCTGGGAGGTCTCATTTTCTGTCAGCCTCTGCCAGTAAATATATATTAGAGGTCTAGCACTGTCAATGGCAACCAATGAGTTGATTGAGTGCCCTACAATGGGTTAAATTATGAATACTGTAGGCCTAATTAGTAGTGAAAACTCGAAGAAGAAAAAAACGTGACCAAGAGAAACATACATATATCAAGACTACAGAGTGTCCCTAAATGGTTGAACATTTGGATAATTTGTCATATTTTGATATACATTACATTGCATTATGCTGAACTTTAGAATTTTTTTCAAGGCAAAGAGTGATGTTTTCAAGTATTTATATCATGAAATTGATGTTGAAAATATTTATGTGGAGTCTGTTTACTATTTAAATGTTGTAATTGTTTAGGGGTGGCAACTGTGTTCCAAGTAAAAAAAAGCTAGACTACAATCATGTATATTTTTATCTATATTCTGCGAGAATATTTAAAGCCTCCAAAAGGATTAAAAACTGAAAAAAAGATATTGGTGCACATGTCAATCTAGCTCTATATACAGACTGCTACTTTTATTTTGTTTACAAAAAGTATATCACATTACAGGAAACCTGTTATCATGGCTCACAATGCAGGCATTTGCACAAAACAGAAACTTTCTTAACATGCTTATTTGCAAAAATTAATTTGCAGAAAATGTAGAGGGGAACTATACAGCATAGTTTCTAGCTGGCTATATAAATAAAAGTCAAGTGGCTCACTTGGGGAGGAAAAAAAAATGTTAAAGTGCAAAGTCATCTATTTTTTTTAGTGGGGAGTGTGTTGTGTCGCCAAGCTTGTGTTGTACTTTAGTGATCTGATCTGGCGAGCGCAAAGACAGAACGATTGAACGCGATCATTAAATGCAGCAAGCGTCCAAAGAGAAGAGGCTCTGAAAATGTTGCAGCCAGATGAAGGCACTGTGGCTGCGGGGAGGAGGACACTTTTGGGGTCTAGTCAAAGCCTCAGGCGTCAGCGGGTTCTTATGTGTGGCCCAACACGAAAGATATATTGCTCAAGTTGATAGTGAATCTACTTCACCGTGTCAGAAAAATCATGTGATATACAGGCAGCGTCGTGTGTGTGTGCCAACTTTGGCGGTTGACTGCAAAGTTGTTTACATGGCAACCAGGCTGTTGTGGGCTATTCGCTTTTCACAGTCATTCTGGAAATATTACTGCATGTGGAGATTCGAAATTGGCACATGCTTCGAGTTCATGCCTGAACTAACGAGGTTTTGACAATATCAATAAAACACTCTTAAATCATGACATTATACGGGTAAAGATTGGCAAAACTACTGAAATATTGGACAGTGTGTCAGTCGAGCGTTGACTAAGTAGGAGGGGTTTACCTTACTCTTTCTACACAATACCTTATAAAACAAGCCAAGTGTCACAAATGGAAAGGGAGAAATTAGAGAATATATTCTATGCATTTATAGGCAAACTAATCAAGTGCGCCTGCATGAATAGTTCAATCCAGAAAAGCTTATGTTGGTTAAAGCTTGAATTCATTTTTTTTATAGTATGAAAGGCAACATAATACAAAGCAGAGCAGCTATACATAATTGCAAACTTTGACAGTGTCAATGATGAATTCAGTCAATCAGTTCAGGCATTAGAGTTGGGGTTCTCAAAGATTTTACCTGCGAGGACCACTCTTAATAGGCCTAAGACTGTGAGCTAAGGAGTCAATTATTTTTGTATGATCGGTTAGTATATTATAAAATAACGGTTTCAATGCCACTGATGTATAAATATGTCAGGGCCATTTTCTTTTGACAATAACGGTGAGGGCTAGAAACAAGAAAATACTAGTTGTGGTAGTTGAACTATGAGTAGGAGTGTCCCTAAAAAATACTTAAAAGATAGAAACAATGACTTGACCAAGGAGCAACCTCTAGTGTAGGAAAAAAGCAATCCCCAGATTTTAGTTGTAATCTTGAATTAGTGTACTGTGGTAAACATTATCCTGTGAAAATACGGCTTGCTATCCAATTGACATTGTTTGATTGAGGATTTGGCATTGTGATGTCTTGTTCTAGTTTTTGAGGAAACATCATCGGAGTGAAAAATGAGCAATTTGAAGAGAGTAGACAAAGAACTGTGGAGGCAAAAAGGAGAAAAGATGCAATTGTTTTTGTTTGTTAAAAGGGGCTAACTATACCGTACAACAAATTAGTTTTTTTTTTTTTAAAAGGCATTTCTATAGCATAAAATGTGTGCACAACAAAATGCCAGTTAAAAATGAGTACAAGATAGGCCATATAAAAAAGCACCCTAATCTGTATCAATAACTGTATATCATATTGGATTTGACCTTGGACCAATCAAATAAATACATAAGATATTTATAACGGGACCTTTTCTTTTTGGTCAGACATGACAGCTAGCTAAAATTCTAGTTTCTACTCTTGTGAAAAAGCAAATATTAGTACAGATTTGGAACCCTGCTGTTGTGATTAGAACATATTTGGTAAACGCCAAAATGATCCGTAAACTGGGAAAAACAAGCCTTAGTTTATTAACTGTTACCGATGAGTAGTAGAAAAACTGAAAAGAAAGGACTTATTTTTCCAAGATTTTTGGCACCCAAATATCCTCCAACTCTGGAATGATATAGTATTTTAATTTTGCGCAGTCATTTTGGCAGAATTGTAACAGGGCGGATTGTAGTTCTAAGTAGATTTTTTGGGACGGGGGGGGGGGGGGGGGGGGGACAGATGCAGCCCTAAAATAAGTAGACGAAGACATCCGGCAAAATAATAACATATACATACATAGTGATTGCAGCAATTCTCCTTTGCCTTTTTCTCAGTAATATCATGTTCACATCATGCAGTTCAAACAGCCGCTCTGACCTCAGTGTGAAATTAGAGCATCCTGTGATATGTAAAACATGTTTCTCAATGCATGACAGCAAAACAAGACCACAAGGAGGTTCTGGCAGCGCTTTAAAAGCATCCTGTCAAAATATAGTCTTCAACGTGGATGGCGAGGGGAAATTGGAGGGAAATGATGTCAGGGGATATGTATGGATATTCGCTGTGATGACTACCACATTTTGGCCATGTTAGTGGCTCAACGATGACCCGTGATCCTGCCCTGAAATGGTTTTCGAATAAAAATGTCCCCCCCCCCCCAAAAAAAGTCAGCCTTTATCGTTTTCCTGAAATTCCTACTGGAAAATAGAGGATTTTGGTGATTACACCCTTTGTAAATACACGTCTTGTCATGAGAATTTCCTCAGGCGACAGCCCAATCTTATTTTTTTGTACTGAAATATTTAAATAACCGTTCGGGCGAAGACGTGTAACTTTATTCTTAACCACATTTCAACGATAATCCTAAACTATTTCTGCACCCTTTGATACGAGACAGTGACAGCTGAAGCCTAAAGTCTTCGGATACTGGTGAGGTAATGACTGCGTCGAGTCTATCGGTCACTGATACAAAACAGAAAGATTTCAGGTTTCCCATGGAATAGAAGCATTCCTTTATGTGCTGCTGCCATAGATCTCTCTCCTCGGGAACATCTGGGAGCCTTTCTTTAACAAAGAAACAATACTCAAAATATTGTCAGGGCTCCCTGGCAAGGCATTTCGTGTTTCTGGTCCATTCTTCAAGTTTGGGGACCGGAGCAGTATTTGCGTTATGTACTCTCCCGTAGATGCGGTTTGGCTTGTGAAAGATCTGAGTCAACGTGAATTTAGATGATCAGACCTGATCTGAACAAATGAGGCCTTTTAGAAGAGCTTGATTTTGTGCAAGCACTCATCGGGGAAAACGAATGATAACTACATTTGTAAAATTAAATTTCAATGTATTGCAATGCCACAGTCAAATCAAACAATCAGAGGTTATAAGAATCGGAATGACGTGTTTTTGAGTGGGGAGAAGAAAAGACTGTGATTGGAGTTGAAATTCCAAGGAAAGACTCAGAAGAAAGAGACTCATAGCCACTAAAACCAACAAACACTTTTTTATATTTTACTCATAAAGTTTGACGAGAGGATGGGAAGCAACATTTTAGGAGCATTCTCCTTCCTCGTTAGTACAAGGTCATTAACCCTTCCCCAGGTTACTAATTTATAGTGTTTCTTTTATTTAGTTTCACTTGACCCTCCCCATCCCATTCTATAAAAACTGAGAGGGTGCCTTGCTGCTTTACAACCAGTTCAATTACACTTTGATGTTTTCAGCAGCCATTAAAAGCCTGACCCTAGTAAACACGTGACCTCGGCCGACCAAACGGGTCTGCGCATTGTCAACTTAGTCCAATGTGTGTACATTGATGCGTGATACGGAGCGAGTAAAAAGATTCCTCCGAGTTCCAGGAAAATGCCGCCATGACAGTGGCGCCTCGTGAAATTTTTCATAGGGGTGGCCAGATGTTGACACTTAAAATCTAAGTAATGTCATTTCTTTTGTGTTCCGAGATTATTTTGTCCATTAGCAAAATTTCCCATTTGGCTCCTGATGGTTTTAGATAAAATATTATTAATGATCTAATATGTTGTAATGACACTACAGTTCTATCATACACTAAACAGTGGGCGGCCAAAATGGAAGTTCGTGATCTTCTAGAATAATAGAAAAAATGGCCGGTTAGATTTGTGCTTGCTCACAAATCGTATGCTACAAAATAGATTGATGAGTACAAACTACATGTTGAAGGTGCACTTGATGTATGTAGGGATGAGCATAAAACTTAACCATGGCCATCTGTAGCACCAGCTGTGCCTCACATGTTAACGCATGTGCCTTGCCCACGGGCACAATTGCACCATCTCCACTTTTGAGTGGATTAAACTCACTTCTGAATGGTGTAGTCATGCTCCCTCCCGCCCAGTGGTTGAATGAAAACATTTTACAGGGCCACAGGAGACAACGGTAACATCAGAACATCTGCCTGCGTCCTTGGAGACAGTAAAAGGCTTTGACAGGTGGGTCACAATGATGTGAGGTCAGAAACCCCAGCTGGGCAAGCCGCGTTGTTCCATTGGAATAGTGGATTGGCGCGACCGCTATTGACTTCACATTGCCAGAGAGTATTAATTCATGAAAACAAACACGCATGTTGTAGACAGCCCACACCCAACTTCATCACCACCAAACTATTCCCCCAACTTACTCAACATTCAAAATATGGCTTACAGAGTCGTCAGCACCACAAAATATTAACAGTCCTCCTCACGATGCGCTTTTGTTGCGCAGAACACTCGACATAAAACTGCAAAAGAAAATGCCTGCCGATCGTTATTTGAAATGTAATCGAGCAGTGGCTCAAAGTTACAGCAAAACCAAGATTGACACCTATTTATTGGGAAGCATATTTTGATGGTTCCTCTGCAAAATGCACCTAGTAGTCAACACATTAATAGATTAATGATATTCACTTCAATACTACTGAGACAATCACAGATACTACTTAAGATGCCTTTTCAATCATTACACATTTACATTGTTCACTTTTGTTGACATTGTGCAAAAATACTACTTTTGGTAATAACAGGAGTTGGAAAATCAAACGGTTAAATTACACACAATCACACGTTCAAGGTCTCCTTCGGGTCTCCAACTAGATTCCCAAAATAGTCATGCGTTTGGTCACAGTCTCAGTCTTTGTCGGTATCGGCCACATATTGACTCTCAAAATTACAAAGATATTTTCTTCGTCGCAGTGCTTGTGATGTCATATGTGACAACGTTTTGACTTCTGAATGCATCTTCCAAATTGATTACCACTTTTTTTCCGACGCATTCAGGAACGCAAAAGCTTTCCTGCCAATGCAAAGCAGTTGCAGGGAGAAAAACTGACAGAGCAGCATTTTGACTGGCCTTATACCAAAGTCATACGTACGCGCTTATTTATGCACACTTTTGTTTGTTTATGTGAGGAAGAAAGGAGAGCCTTCTTCGTCTCCAAAAAAGAAACAACAACAAAAAAGCTGGCATGTGTTGACAGAAACAGAGGCGGGTCTGCCACAAAAAGGGGGCTGTCTAAATTGAAAGTGACAAAAACAATGTTGTTTACATGCGAGGGCCAAAGTGTGTCGGGCGACAGCAGGCAAATGGAGGGAGGCCGCAAGCACACAAAGTCCTCAAAGCGAGACCGTTTTTTTCGCCGGCTCGGATTTCGGACCGCGTTGATTGAGAGACGTGAGCGTGGCCTCCTGGAAGCCCGTGTCACAGGTCGTCCCAATGCGTCGTGACAACCCTTTCAAACACGTACAAGACAAGTGTAGATTCAGCATACACAGACAAGGCCTTTGAACCCCAAAATAAAACATTACCGAGGTGATGTAAGCATTAAGTAGCCGCAACTGTGCGTGTATGCTAAGATGTGATGGTGTGCAGATGCACTTGCCGACTTGTTAGTCACGGGGTTCTTTTTTTCCGGCTACATTCACCAAAAGCAACAGACGTTTAAAAGAGCATATTGCTCTTTGACGGTTGCTGGTTCTCTTCAGCGCTAATTGGTCAGCGACTTGCATGGCTGCAAGCCACAATGAAATGTTTTGCTAGAGAAATAGTTACGCTACTCTTCCATTTTCAACAGGGCAACCTGTCATTGCAACCCATTTGATTCCCCAAATAATCTTCTCAGCACTGACTAAAACTGATCTCAACTTTCCATTTATTCATGCAGGAAAGGACAACGAGCTGGCAGAATCCGAGTTGCCTTCCAGTGTCGACCCCCCTGGGATGGAAAGCAGCTACCTAAATCTAAAGGACACGGGCATGAAGGGGTCGACCGAGCGGCCGGGCTCAGATCTTTCAAGTCCCCTGGATAAAAACGAGGCAGAGAGCAATAAAGGCAAGAAGAGGCGCAATCGAACTACGTTCACCAGCTACCAGCTAGAGGAGTTGGAAAAGGTTTTCCAGAAGACGCACTACCCAGACGTGTATGCCCGCGAGCAGCTGGCACTCAGAACAGATCTGACAGAAGCTCGTGTCCAGGTGAGAGCAGAACAAATGCAAAAAGAGCTCCGTTTAATTGACTCATTGGTTGTCATTTACAGCGAAAGACAGTCAGTCCTTCTGAATTGGGAGGGCTGGCACCAAATGGTCATTTTTCAGTGCCGTTGGTGACAAATTTAAGCCATCTCATGCTCTAGCTACACTAGGATGGGTAATGTTACACAGGATATTTAATTCATTCATTTCTGCGTATCCTCACAAGGGTCACGGGAGTGCCTCAGTCTATCCATGCCAACTGTGGGCAGTTCACACATGCGTTTAATTTGGAATAGAAAAGTTCAATACAAACTGGAAGATGTGTGCATTTCTTGTAGAAGACCATTTAAAACATTTTCTTGTTCATCACTTTTAAATTAATTGTAGAAGACATAGGCGGCCCGGTGCAGAGTGGTTCAAGGGTTCAATCCCCGTTGGGTTCCAACCTTCCTGTGTGGAGTTTGCATGGTCTCCCTCTCCCTGCGTGGCTTTTTCTCCGGGTACTCCGGTTTCCTCCCACATCCCAAAAACCTGTATGGTAGGCTGGTAAAATTTTCAAGCGTGAATGGTTGTCCGTCAACCTTGTGCTCTGCGATTGGCTGGCAACCAATTCAGGGTGTCGCCCGTAACTCTCTTTTCTGTAGTCTGACATGCTATTCACCAGCTCTTCTTTTCTCTAGCATTTTCAGGTCCCATTTCCTGATTTCGTTTTACATGTCTGCCCTCACTAAAGTGTGGCAACAGAAAAGTCAATTCTTGTCCGCATCCATCTCCATTTCCTTCCAGCCAACTCGAGATCGGAATGAGATGGAGAGGAAACAGGGAATATTCTCTGCATTTACTCGCTGCAGACGAAGGTCAAGGGGCCAAGGGTTTATCCCTTGTGTAACCATGTTTCTACTACTTCCCTACCAAACTATGCAGGCAAGAGGTGAGGGACACGGGGAGGGACCAAGACATCGGACTATTCGGGAAGGATATAAAAAGCAATTGAAATGCCACTTTCAATTTCCACGTGCAGTCTGAGACAAAGTCAGGGACGGTCTGGTCCATGCAGTGGTACAGTAAAAAAACAAAAACAAAAAGGACCTCATGTTGGTTCGCACAGATCCATCTTTTCCCCAGATGAATATAATTAACTTTCCCAACTGAGAGGCACACAGCCCACTCTTTTGAGTCACTGAGGTTTGACCTGGAGTCCTACAAAACAGACCCTAAACATGCACGCAATCAAGTCTAAATCCCACAATTGCGAGAGAAGGTCTGTCAGGACAAAGTCCAGGGATATGCAACTTTGGAATACTGAAGGGCATCGCTAGCTTGCCAAGCCATTTAATAATCTTTTTCAGCTGCAATACGACACACGTTTTCTCCATAATATGCCTTATGGAATCTTCCTCTGTTCAAGCGATGTTCTTTGTTCAGTTTGGCGCTTTTTGCTACTATTCGAGGGTTTCACGCAGCGTGAGCGAAAAATGCGACCATCTTGGCCGTGGAGGAGGGGGGCTGCTGAGCTGCCCTATCAATCGCACTGGTTCTGGATGACAGAGATGAGGTGGGAAGGCTACAACTTCAAAGAAGCTTTTGGAGTTTGTGCACTCGGGCCCGACCCCCGTTCTCTTTGCCTGCTGGCTGTGCAGCATAAATAAAGCTCTTTAATGGTTCTGTAAGCTGCCTTTTGCTGTCAACGTCTTCAGCTATTACTGTAACGCCGCCAAAGCACTTTGAGTCACCTCCCTTGCAGATGTGTCGGCGACAATGGAACTAACTTTTGGGATTAACTCATTGGCTGCCATTGGTGCAATCCACATTGATTTCAAAGATCATCCGAAAAAAGTAAGATAATCAAAAGGGCAGTCTTGGAAACATTGCCTTAGTTAAACAGTTCTAAGATGACAATTTTCTACCTAAATTTCAAATGTCCAATTTGTGTGAGCGGTCTTCGAACAGAGCTTTTACCGTCGTTTCTTTTTTTTGTTCTTCTTTGTACAACAAACTCAACAGTTGTACATTTGTTTTGGCATCTGTTGTTGCATGGAATATGAGTCCTCCTCATATTAGCGGAAGTAGAGCGCAGGCAAACCTATTCGGTGTGTGTGTGGATGTGTGTGAGAAGAGGCTTCATTATATTTGTTGTGTTGCCGGCTTTAACAACTACAGTGCATCCGAACATAATTTTAAATCATAAAACTGATCGCATTAAGGAAATTTTGTCCATTTAAATGTAGCCACTGTTGGTAGAAGTGCATTGTATAAAATACCAGTAGACTCACTTTAATGGAGAAATTGAATTCATCATTGACAGGAGCGGAGAATTTAACAAAATTATTTTATTTGCGTTGTTATCTTAATCTTTTGACTTCTAAGAATAATCATTTTGTAAAACGGAATTGTATGACTTGATTTTGAAATATTTGGGATTTACATATTTTATTTTTTGCTTCTTAAAAATCAATACTGGCAAAATATACCATGTAAAAATAGGATTGAAAGACAAAAAAATTTGCATTGGGACATCCCTAAAGACTTCACAGTTCTAATGGATAGGACGTTGAACAAGCAAGCTAACTCATTGGCTGCCATTCACAGTGATTGATGAACCACAGTTCGTCTAAATAGTATAGTATGTATATAGTAACTGGGAATATTACCACCTACAACACTGAAACTAAGAAAATACAGCAAGTTCTTGTCGATAAGTATGGCTTTTAAAAGGTGCGGCGTGGGACAGGCACATCTGACTTCATAACAATTGCGCCACGGATGATCTCTTTGCCAAACTATTTGGCCCACATCCTCTTTTTTTCCGCCTTTCAAAGACAAAGCAGCTCATGACTAAGAACACAGAAACCAAGACTGGGGGGGGTGCATTTTCTTTCCCAAGTTGACAGCATTCAAACTTTGCCAGTGATAGTGACTTTTTAAAATAAATGACACGGTATGCAAATGAACGTGTGTTTCTAAGGGGCCGCCTTGGTCCACACGCCTCTGAGAGGTCAGAGGGGTTGGCCGCGGAAAGCCACGGGCTTTGGCGTCAGGAAATTAAACATGAAATGAAAACAAGCTCCAGTTGGAACATTCTACCATCTCACTTTCCAATATCCCTGCTCCACTTCTTGGACATAAAAGAGATGTAGGAGGAGAACGACGCACTTTGTAGAGGGCGGAAATGGTGGTGACATGAGGTGGGATTAGGACAAAAATCAGACGACCCATTAGATTCGTATTTTGCGAGGAATATAAAAAACAGACACGTGAGAAACACGGTTGGTTGTCACGCTTGGGATAACTCCACCAACAAGAGGGTGATGTTATGTAATAGCAAACGTAAAATGATCGGAATTCCTCCAATAAATATTGTCTTTGTAGAATGTCACTTTGGGGTAAGAGCATTTTTTTTTAATGATCAAATGCAATATTTCAAAGGTCTTATGTTACTTTTATGGTCTTTCACGTTTCTGTTTTGTTAGCATTAGCAAGCACAAATTCAACAGTATTTTAAAGACATGTCGGAAGCCTGTGTATTGAAAAATCTATTTAGAAATACAAATGCAATGTTTTGAGAAAACAGAACAAACCAAAAGAAAAAAAAATGTGGTAAACATCAAACAATGACAGACCCCCACCTCCGAGTCCTACCAAACCTCAAGGGATGAAACGGACCCCAAGCCCTCCTGCAAACATATGATTTAATTCAAAGGGCAACAACCTCTCACCTTGACATTGGGGGGTTGTCACAACCTTCCATATCGCTTTACAACTTTGGAAGGCTTTTCTTGCCAGCTGACCTGTGGAATGTGGATGTGAGATTGGTTAACGTTCTTTATGAAAAAATAAATAAAATAAAAACAGTCATTGATACAGTATGTGGCACATGAGCCTTATTATTTTATCTCAAGATAAAATCTATAAAGCATGAGTTTCCCTATTTATATCTTTGGCATCTAAACTTTTGCAAACCTGACACGTGATAATTATCAAGAATAATTCAAAGGAATTTTGCGATCATTTTTATTTGGAGACAATAAGGCAAACCGTCTTCAAACATGACGATAGGGTACGTGTGGGCCGATGTAAGAATGAGTGTCAACAAATTGCCTCATAATTGGTCAATTAAGATAGGAATATCACAAAAATCATTGATTTGGTAACACCAAGATCAAGTCTTTGAAGGCTCTGTCAAGTTTGTGCTTTTCAATGTTGGCAACTCAAAAAAACTAAAGGAATACTGCTACTTTCAACCTACCAAAAATGGTCTAATTCGCCAACTGTATTCAAACTTCACAGTACACATTAAATCACAACAAAAATTGCTGTTTTTTTTTTGCAGGTGTGGTTCCAGAACCGCAGAGCCAAGTGGAGGAAGAGGGAGCGCTTTGGTCAAATGCAACAGGTTCGAACGCATTTCTCCACAGCCTATGAGCTTCCCCTTCTAACGCGGCCTGAAAACTACGCCCAGGTAATTGGAGAAGGGGGTGTACTCTACATAAATATATATATATATATATTTCTAAAAGTCAGTTCAACTTGAAATTTTAAGATAACCAATTTGACCTGCTGTTTCAAGTCAATAAAACAACTCATTATTATTAATAGGACTTTGGTTTAAATTCAACATTTTAAATAAACTGGACATCACTATTAAAAAGTCATTACATCCAATCCAAAACCACTGGGAGAGGCCAGCATTTCAAGATTGGTGCCTTGCCTCCCAGTCGAAATGGATTCGATGTCCATGGCATTAAATCATTCAGAGCAAGCCCACCACCAGTTTCGGTGAATTGAATGTCTATCATTGTCAGTGGCAGGAAATGTGTTAATAAAAAAACGTAAAGTAATATCGGGAATGGATTGGGGCAGCATCTGACTTTTATATTTATGGCTTCCAAAGTGGTTGCAGGGAAGCTCTATCTTTTTACACTGTGCATTAATCTCATCGGTTACTCCTCTTCCATTTCAGATTCAAAATCCATCGTGGATCAGCGGCGGCAGTGGCGCCTCTCCGGTGCCGGGTTGTGTTGTGCCTTGTGATAGCGTCCCACCCTGTATGCCCCCTCACTCTCATAGTCACGGAGGGGTCCCGGACTTCCTAGGTGTGCCCAGCCCAGGAAGTAGCCACATGGGACAGGCGCAGATGGGCGGTCTGTTCGGTGGAGCCGGAATGGTCGGAGGGTTAAACGGCTACGACCTCAATGTCGATCCGGATCGCAAATCTTCCAGTATAGCGGCGCTGCGAATGAAGGCCAAGGAGCACAGCGCCGCCATTTCTTGGGCCACATGAAGTTCCTGACCAAGTCTGACCCCGACTGTGGTGAGGAGTTTTTTTTGAGAGCGCTCATGCTAACATAGGTCAAATAAACAAGGAGAGACTGTACACAGATAGAAGACACTACTACGGGCAGCACAAAGGAAATAAGTGCGACTGCGATTGTCAGCAGAATTAATCCCATTTTAAACCACTGACTGCCAATGGCGGTGATAGACGTCCAATCCAATTCATTGGATCCAACACTTGGTGCAGGCTGAACCAGCGTCCAGTGGGAGGATTCTGTAACGTTTAGGTAACGTTATGACATTAGTCCTGGAGCGCAGAAACGTGGAGAATATACATTACAGCAGTGTTTCTGAGGACTGAAACGAATCAAATGAATCAATGAAACATTTGACTTTTTAAAAGAACGGAAGTGAACTTTCAGTTCTTAAATGTCAACAAAATGGGTGCGACTGACTGCAGCTATTTCCATGACAGTACTACTGAAATGTCGTTTTGAGCAAATGTGAACAAAATATATTATGTTGCTTGTACGTTATTATGAAAAACACTGGGGAACCTAATTTTGTTGAGTTTGTTGAGAGCGTCCCACCCTGTATGCCCCCTGGGTGCAAAATTGAATACTGATCTTGTATCTTTTCCCTCACGTCAAATTTTTCAACTACAGGTTCCTCATCCTTATAAAATATGATAAATACTGTACTTAACATTGGAGATGAACCAATAATTTAACAAGCAAGATCTTCTAAAATGTGATCCAAAACTATTTCATCACTAAAATTAAGGTTTCCTAACATTGCTTTGGCACAAGCAAAAAGTAGCTATTAGTTTGCACATACAGTGGAAAAGCATCCACGACATTCATCTCCAACCTAGAAATCTTCCCTTTTTACAAGTTGCATCCCCCCAAAAATAATGAAAATAAGACTTCAAGCAAAAACAATGAAGTTCAAGCAAACAAAGTAATCTGAAAAATAAAACTCAAAATATTTACAATTGTCTTTTTTGCTATCAATCTCAAACTTTCTCGTTTACTGTTATTTAACACAATATCATCTGCCTGTAGTAGAAAAACAATCTACATTTATACTCACAGTTTAATGACGTTAATCCTCTGTCCATAAAACCGAAGATTGCAGATGTGTAGTAAGGTAAACAGGTGACCCGTAATTATTTCCGTTATCTCCTTGACCAATGAGGCACTTCCAATAAAGCCCGCCCACCTGTGACGTTCGCGTCAAAAACCGTAAAGGCAAAAGTGGGGGCGCAAGAGAAAAGCGCGACACCGATAGAGAAATCTTTTTAGCAAGCAAAAGTTGCGACAAAGTTTATTGAAAACTTTTTTTGATACATTTAAGCTCTTGAAGTGACCCGACTGCACGTAAGCAAGATCACTAAATGGTGCGTTCAAGGCTACTCCGAAAAAAGACTTTCAAAATAATTCCTTCAAAACCGACCCGGAAAAACTAATGAAACCTACAGATACCAAAATATATAATACAAACAGGCACATTAAATTAGAAAGAGGGCGCCTGTAAATCAATCACACATTATTAAACATGCCTTTTTTAACTATGGCGGGTCTATTAATGTTTGTATGTTTTTTTTTCATGTCATTACCAAATAAACCTTTTTTTTTGTTATTCTAAGCGTTAGGAATATATACATGTTAAAAAGTGTGAATAATTGTCTCAATTGTAGTTTTCTTTACATAAATATACTTTAAAAAGATTTTAATTCATAATAATGTTTTCTCAAAATCTTCATTTTGGTGCATCCCTCTGTAGCACATTTGCTTGTGACGGCAATGTTTATTTTACACTATTATTTCAAAAACATTATTCAGTAATTGAAGCCACCTTCAATGTGCCTTCTGGCTGATTGGCGACCAGTCTAGGGTGTAGTCTGCCTTTTGCTCCAAGTCAGCTGGGATAGGCTGCAGCAACCCTTACAAGAATGCACGGTATAGAAGATGAATGTACTATATAGTAAAAACAACAACAACAACAACTGACGTGATAGAAAAAAATACCTGCAATTTTGGATTAGCGTGCCAATTTTAGTTTTAATCAGCATAAAATTTAACTCAACAGAATGATTTTTTTTCTCCACAAAATGTTCCTCGGTGTAATGGACGTCCAACAGGCAAACCATTCTAGTGTTAAATATTGTCAAAAATACATAGCGTGTTCAAAATGTTTTCTAAAGGAAATGTGCTTTGGGCTTTAAATTGCTTTCTAATTTACTAATGGCTTTAAGCTGCTTTTTGTATAACAACCAAGTATTTTTACTTATGGCAGTGACCTTATATAAATGTGCCATCGCAATAACTTATTGCACTTCCAATTTGGAGAATTGTATGTTTATACTTCCACTGGGACATAAGTTGAATAATGTTGCAGAGTTTAAGCCATCCATATTAGCACCATGACAACGGCTCAAGGTGTTGGACCTTTGTACAGAACTTGTTTTTCATATGATGGAGTGAAGTGACAATGTAATAAAATTTCAAACAGCCTGATGTTATTCCTCCCTTAAAATGCAAACGAGGTATCTTCTAAAAAGGTGTCTCTTACCTCAGTGACTTCACAGTAAAAATGATGTGGGTTTTTTCTGAGCACAACTTAACATTGGGCAACACTGCTATCTTGTGGTGGATTTATAGCAAGCATGACAACCAACCATGAGACAGCAAACCCTGCTCTCCCCTAATGCTTCCAAACTAAGCAATGAGTTATTTTTCTTCTTTGCCATTACTATGAGGCTGCTTTGACATGACCTGGCGGTCCATAACGTAAAAGCCAAAGTACTCAAGTTGGTAAGTAATATAAACAGTGACAGCGGGGCGCACGTGCCCTGGGTAGCTCTCATTAAAGCGAGCGGGTCACACTGCCCTAGCCAAGCTCCATTGACATCCTTAATAGAGAAAAGGCCCCCATGGTTAAAAGGACCATGTGCACCATTAGGGCACTTCAAAGCTCAGTCCACTGTGATCGGGCGAAGATGGGAAACCTCTAATTCCTCATTGGCCAATTAACTTGCCAGTCAGCAGGCTCTGTAAACAAACGGTAAAGTTTACTGCTCATTAAAAGCCTTCGTTTGCAAAGTTGGGTCGCTCAAGTTCATCTAAACCAATGGAAGGCCACTCTAGAAGTGCACGATCTTGAAAGCGAGATAAAAAAATTCAAGGATTTTTTCCGTGACTTTTCGCTTGCAAAATCGTGCAGTAGTAAAAAAAAATTCAGTGTGTCTTGTGATGCATTATCCCAGGGCTGCAAGAAAACATTTCTAGTGAAAAATCTTTCAACATTACTACTTTGTAACCGTGCAACTTTTCTAGGGGCTTCGCACATGGGGTCATTTATTTGTCGTCAGTTGAATACAAAAAATGCTTGGCCTGAGAAACGTCTCGTCCCAACAGACTCATTTCCTGGCCTTCTCGGCCCACTTCCTGTTTTATGTCGACTCGTAGGCACCACATCGTGTGTGAGGAATGACAGCTACCCTGAGGAAGCGCGGCCATGGCTGCATGGAACAATTTATATATCCAATTCAGGAAGTAGCTAGAGCAGTTGGGTAAACATTAGCGCTTGAGGGAGAAGCACCTTTGACCAACTATTTGGCTTGCAGCGACATCTTTTGCAGTCTATGGCGCTGAAACGCAACTGTTCATTGGCAGTTCAAATAGACTGGTCAACAAGTTAACACAGGATTGAAAAAGCACTAAGCAAGGAAAGCTGAGAGTTTAAAGCATCAGGAAACAGGACTTGTTCTATTCCTTGTGGGAGTTCATTCAGTCATAAATCTTCAAGCAATGAAGCTTCGTCTACAAACACAAACCAACCGCTCCGCATCTGCTTTTTTCCCCCTGCTTGGAATTTTTATGAGGAAAGAAGAGATGCAGTTGCTACATGACTCCATTGGAGGAAATATGTAAATGAGTTGATCAATCTATAATGTATTTTCTATGCATTCCCATTCACTGCAAAACAAATGTGAATCTCTCAACACTGTGCTTTTCTTACACTAGACCACGGCTGTCAAAGTGGCGGCCCGGGGGCCAAGTCTGGCCCGCCGCATCATTTTGTGTGGCCCGGGAAAGTAAATCATGAGTGCCGACTTTCTGTTATAGGATCAAATTAAAATGAAGAGTATATATGTATATTAAATTCCATTATTTTCCCCTTTTTAAATCAATCATTGTAATTTTTTAACCATTTTTTTCTGTTTTTAGTTCAAGAATCTTTTTGTAAAATCTAAAAATATATTTTAAAAAAGCTAAAATAAACATTGTTTTAGATCCATTAAAAAAACTGAATATTCAGGGCTTTTAATTCATTTACACACAAAAAATATCTAAATATATCTAAAATGGTCCGGCCCACGTGAAATCAAGTTGACATTAGCGGCCCGCGAACCAACCCGAGTCTGACACCCTTGCACTAGACCAAACGAATAAAATGTTTTTGAACACTTGTAACAATTGTGTTAATTGAGAATTTACTGTTGTGCTGTCGTTAATAGCATTTTTTAAACCAAAATTGAGAACTCAAAACAACACTGCCACTTGCTGACTTACCACTTTTGAAGTATCCAAGTATTTTGTTTTATTTAGCAAAACTTTAAACATTACACAATAATTGCAAGAATTGCTATTAGTGTACATTAAACACAGCACAACATTTCCTAAATGGGTTTCAGTGACGACTTCCAAGAGAATGCCTTGAAGTACAAGCGCAAATAACAAATAACTCTTTATCATAGACCCAAGCAGTACACACTCAATATTAGTCTTAATAATAAAATAGCACTTGTGCCCTCAGAGGAATTTACAGTGACAATTTTGAGCATACATTGAAAAATATTATGTCAAAAATCAAATAATTGTTAAAAAGTTATTTTAGAACTTACCCATAATTTATACTTCTGTAATGCATGAGAATGAAAGCATGATTTTAGTTTACAGGTATTTTTATATATTAAAAAAGTACAATTTGTTAGAGTAGATGTATATTACGAATACATGACTGAAAATGTGAATATATTTGAAATACAATAAAGTACTTTTTTCCCGCAGTCCCCTGCAGCACATAGATGGACATGGGGGGGGGGGGGGGGGGGGGGAAATCCAGCCTAGATATGTTGGAGTCCCCTGAAGAGGCATATCGCGAAAGACATGACAACAATCTGAGGAGAACAGATGGAAGAGAGGAACATTTTATACATCAAACAATGAAATGGCGGCAAGTGAGGATAATCAAATCTGCACATAACCGCTAGATGGCGAGCTGACCACACAGAGGCTCTACAAGAGTTGCATGTGATCATTTTTAAAAGATACTGCAACGTCAAATTGAGGATTTTTTTCTCAATACATGAAACCAGTTTGAAATGTAGTGCTGAAAACATGGGCACAAAATGAGAATATTAAGTGCTCAATCTCTGGTCAGTTTTTTTTTCTTTACGTGGCATGGCGTTAAAAAACGGCAAAAAATGATTATTAAGAGCCACACAAATGGAGAATTATGTGATCGCGATACTCTCACGTATTGGAACGAGAGGGATGCGCTGTTGTAATCCTCTCTGGCAGGGGTGGCCAACTCCGGTCCTCGAGAGCCGCTATCGGGTCTGTTTTCCCTCTCTCCCTCCTTGACCACACCTGAATCAAGTGATCAACTCATCAGCAAGCTGTCCACAAGCTTGATACCGATGCTGATTATTTCATTCCGATATGTTGGTGGAGGGAGATATGGAAAACAAGAGCGGATAGCGGCTCTCGAAGACCGCAGTTGGCAACCCCTGCTCTATGGCTCCCTAAAAAAAATCAACAACATACTGTCAGAGGTGGCTTTCAAAGACATGTTTGTAACTGCAAAAGTACAAACAAACTAGGCGTTCCGATAACTGACGGCTACGAATCACCGACTGAGGCCAACAAAGGGGACGAAACGATAAGGAAGACATCTCTAAAGCAAGAGCATTTTACAAAGGAGTTTGGTCAACTTCAAGCAGATGCAACAGAGCTTTGTGTTTTATTTCATGCCAATTAGGCCCTGGGTTCGAATCCAGGTCGATTCAGCTGTGGTGTTTGCATGTTCTCCCTGGGCCGGTGTGGGTTTTCTCTGGGTACTCCGGTTTCCTCCCACATTCCAAAAACATGCTTGGTAGGCCAATTAGACACTAACTTGCCCCTAGGTATGAATATTAGTGTAAATGGTTGTCAGTCTCCTCGTGCCTGGCGATCGGCGGGCTCGAAGTCAGCTGGGATAGGCTCCAGCACTCCCCGCGACCCTAGTGAGGATTAAGCGATTCAGAAAATGAATGAAGGAATCGTGCCTCTCTCACCACGACGCAACCTCATATCAGGTACAACTCCTCAACGACACCTAACCGCCGGTCAAGCCACGACTACAATGGGTCTAAGTTGAGATTTGTTTCTTTATAAAAAATATTTAGGCACTGTTTCATTATCAAGTCCGCTGCACTCACCGGGAGTGTGATTGACATTCAGATGCGACACGCCTCCTCAAAGCCAGCACTAGCCAAAATAAGGCAACTTGAAGGCCTAATTTCATGCACAAATATATATATTTTGTTTATTCAATCCAATTAAGTCTTTACTTTTGCCCAATCCAGCTATTTATTCCTTTTTATTTGAGGTTACAGAACCTTTAAGCTTTCTGGGAAAATATCAGGACAAAAAAATCTCTTTACCTGAAAGATCAGTACGAGGATAAAGAATGCAACCCCTATATACATCACAGGTTCAGCGGCTGAATAGATCATATCATAGCAACCCTGCGAATACACAAAAGAACAGTGAGGGAAATCACTAATAAGCTTTAAGCATAAACCTCACACTTGAGCAGTTTTGTTCACAATTTTCATAACCTTAAATGCTATTTTACCAGCTTTGCACAATTTGCATTCAAAGTATACCCAGAATGTAATTTTACAATCAATTTTAGTTAGGCTCTTTTTCTCTTCCTAAATAAGAATCATTTCTTTTTAACAGATGGTTGAGAGGATCCCATTTGGCTATCCAATACTTTGATTTCAACTCTTTAGTCTGATATGGCATCGGTGGAACGGATGTGCTGGTAGCAAGCTTGTGCACACACACACAACACACACACACACACACACACACACACACACACACACACATGCATGTAAATAATGCATTATTTATAGACGGTGTTTTTAATATGGCACTGTTTAGAGGCAGGAGGTGGCAGACTCCAGCTTTTCTCAGTGCTCAGCATTCCCATTATTAGAGGGTGTGGAATAAGATTGATTGCAGAGAGCACATGTAAGGTATTGATTTTACACCGTGAGCAAGCAATTTCAAATGTTATTTGCAGACTTGCGTGATTACTTAGTGACTCCAAAAAAAAGAAAAACTAAAAGGACAATGCTTCGCATGAAGTCTTGACAAATAATAATATTTAGATCGCATAAAATGGCCTATATTTTTGCACTTTCATAAGTGCTTTCATTGAATAAAGGCAGTAGTGACTAAATTGAAAGCGCAATGCAAATGATGCGTCTACGTACAAAAGTAAGCACAAAGACAACTTTAAGGACGCACACGCTCCGCTTCTGGGTGACCAATTTCAACAAATTTTAATCAACACAACAATCGGTGGATTGTGTGGACTATATTGTCGGTGAAAAATACATTTTTTTACTGCAGACGGGGCTCCAATGTTGCTAAAGTACCGTGTCTCTGGGTAACAGGTGTTTGAGAAATTAAATCTGGGTCAGTTGCTACCAACTCTGTTTCAAATCACCATTTTAGGCTGAATGTGAATGGGCCAGAGCATATTCCCATTGGCACTAAATATACCGCCCACAAATGTTTAAAACTACCATTCATTTAATTTGCCACCATCATTTGCCAAGTTGAATTGATTGCATCCAAAACATTTCATAGAAAAAAAAATGATATTTGTGACATAGTAACGAGAATGATTTAAAAAAAAGTGGACAAAAAAAACCAACCACGCAGTGATGAATCAGCAATAATCAAGTGGCTATCATCTCATCAGACCGACAAAGTGACAGACAAAAGAAAGTACCACGGTATTGCGGAGTGCAGCATCTGAGGGATCGCATGCTTCTTCCTTGCAACAGCTGTGTGGCACTGTTGGGTCAAAATCTGTGTCACCCCTTATGCCACAGCATTCTTTCTGAAGACAAAAGCATTTGTTACCTTAAAGCGTAGCGCATCACTATCAATGGCACTGAAACATCATGCAACAGCAGCCATCCCAATTAAAATGAATTTGACATCTATTTCTGTGAATGGCAACAAGTTCATGTCAACTCATTTGCCATTAGATGATTGTATACAACAATGGACATACCTTCCTCATAATAGCATTCCAAGCTTTTATGTATTTCTTATCAGTGGCTTCCGAATACTTTAACTTCATCAATCCAGCTAACGAATCCTCATATAACTAAAACAGGCAGAGAAGATACAATTAACCAAAGCCACACTGGATCATTAATATTTTTCTGTGAAAACATCAGCAGATACTGGAGTTTACCTCTGCGCGACCCGAAACGACCACACCCAAACCAGTCATCTCGAGTATTAAGACCACGCACATTAACATGAAGAACTGGAACGAAAAGGAAAGGACACAGCGAGTAAAGACAGTGTTAACCTTAAGCCAATAAAAACACGGCTTTGACACTAAACTCCGGAGGAAGATGTGTTTGAAGAGCTTTTGGGTTTAGGAACAAGTTCTCAATGGCAAGATTTTTTTCGGCGTAGATTGAGCGGGTTTAACGTTTCTTCTCTTTATTGAACCATGACGGAATATGATGTTGAGTACTTACAGGCAGGGGTCAGCATAGTGCTATGCACGTGTTTAGACTGCCGCAATTTTTTTTTAGAAGCCAGTACTGAGAGCAGATCCACCCAATAGCGTTTAATGAATTAATTTGATCCTGTCTGTTAAAAAACTGATCTGCAGCAGGCGGCATGAAGAGAAGTCGCCATAGTTTTTTTTGTCTGAGAACAACTTCATCTGCTTTTGTGCAACAGATTTGAGGCTTATTTTACTCTAGGTGCCATTTTTACATTATCCTAATACTACTTGTGTGCAAACACCTCCTCCAGTACAGATCGCCATTGTTATGACATTGTTATGACCGGGTGAATCTCCGTTATAAACATTTTGTAGCCAGATCCAATAGGAGCATTCTCTCTGGTCTTCCCATTAAAGTCAAATAGGCCAATCAAACTTCCCCCCCCCGAAAGACCCATATTTGACGTCGTTTTGCGCATCAGGTTTAACAAGCATCAAGTATTCTAGGCAAACATAAATGAGCACAAGACCACAACTACCATACACGTACTTACAATTATGAGTAAGACCCTATTGTTGCGATGGGTTCCGCAGCAGCCCACAAAGCCCAGGATGAAGAGTGCGACTCCAGTTGCCAGTACAAAGTAAATGCTTTGAGTTAGCAATTCCGTCAGATGCAAAATTGTAGCTAAAGCTGAATCGCCGACAATGAACATCAATCCCGCAAATACGAAGAAAACTCCTGCCACCTGAAAAGGGATATGAGGTAAAGGTGGAGAAAGTTGAAATTAGCCCATTAGGCAATTCACTGAAGTATTAGGTCAAATGGACACAAGGGCAATTTAATGTGGGGAGTAGATTAAAAAAACACAAGGGCTAACAATTAACTTTGCGGTATCTCAGCAGCACAAAAACATTGGCACTCATTTAGCAGGACTTGACTTGACCCTTGCAGAATTTCATCCTAAGAAGTATTTTGGAATGCTGAGCAGCTCATTAGGCAGACAAGATAAATGCTAAGGGTCCCAACCAATAAGAAGGCGGCAGCTGGTGGACAAAAGTAAATGCTTAACTGTCCATTCTACAGTCTTTTTGTAAAAGGTTAAAATTAATCTTCACTAATCAATGTAACTGTTCATTCAGCAGAATTCGGGGTCAGATTGAATGAGCCCTCCGTACCAAATATTTATTCCACATAATTGAGGTGTGCAATGAGAAGTTTGATGTGGATTTATCTCACAATCATCTCAGCTAACCAATATTTTCTTGCAGAATAATGAGTCATATTAATCACATATACATTAAATGAGAAAATAAGTGGCTTTTACCAAGCAACAATAAAACGGCAAAATAGCTCAGTCTAAATTGAATGCAATTTGTTACTCACTTTCTCAAACAACAACTCTCATTTTACAATATGGTAACCATTAAATTGTTAGGAGACGAAAAGAGAAATACTTACAATAAAGAAGACGTTCAAGATTAACATGACGTACTTGATGCATGATAGACAGTCACCTGTGGTTTGCGTTCGTATCTTCTGCTGTGAAACAAACATATCACTTAAATTTAACATCAAATAATTTAGCAGCGAAGAGTTTAACAAGCACGCAAAATTTCAATTGATAAAAAGATTTCTTAGTAAATGTAATAGGCGGCGTCTAATGGAGAAAAATACTGCTACATGGTCAGAAGTCTGACCCTTGTCTGTGTCTGTCATCTTACTGTGCTCAAACCATGACGCACTCAAACGTGTACTTGTTATTATCGCTTGCAACGATGTTTAAGTAGCAATTTCTGTTAGTAGACTCGTACGATACACTGCAATTTGCTAGAAATTCGACAGGCCCTTGGCAGTACTGTACCTGCCTTGACGCATCTACTGCTGCAAGAAGCAACACATTCCTGTGAGGCTTCCCACAATGCCGCCCTTAGCAAATAATCGGCAAACCATACATTATGAATGTGGAGAGACTGTGCTGTACCCAGAATAAGAACTACTCTGAGATTTGCATACTAGTACTTTATCCCCTCCGAGGAAATTGATTTAAATCCAGTTAAAAACCTACGCTAAATCATAATGAAGCTGGGCTATTGATTACTCCTCTGGTCCTTTTGAGCTCAGCTGCCAGACTCATTGCTTGAGATGGGTTTTAATTATAGTCCCTCTCTGTTCTAAAGCCTGACGAAGCCTAGCGGGAGCTGAAAAAGAGCTACAGAAGTGCTTTTTACACTCCAAAAAATGTATACCTGCAGTCTTCATTTTATCGGGAGATGAGAGAATGAAGCTTGGATGAAAGAAAAAAAATCTGGTGTACCCCACCTATTGCCCGTAATTCGATGGAATAGGCTCCAGCACAAAAAAAAAGACCCAATTTCTAGGCGAGAGCATACGGAGATCACATAGGAATGTACTGATCCAAAGGAGTACGCCAGACAGTTTAAATATGATCGGCTATTCAAATTAGAAAAGCTTTAAGCTAAAAGGTTGCAATAGCATGTAAATGTAGCCATGCATGATAATTTATTGAGCGTAAGGAGTAGGATGTGACTCACATAGTCAAAGCTCAAGCGATAAGCCATCTGTTTGATTAAGAGTATTCCGCAGCTTATTATGACAGTGTGGTTTAACGAGGCAGGACAGACAATTGTAATAATAAAAAGAATAATGCCAGTTGTTGCTTTCCCATTGAAAAAAAAATGGTTTCACTTACCTTTTTGTAGTACCTGGTAGTAGGCTGGTAGTGCTCTGGACATTCGACATGAGATCCGTGGTGTGTGCAAACGGCAGGCTCTACGCGAGTACGCATCGTTTATTGTTGAATAGAAAGAGCCTCTTCTTCAGCAAACTTCTACTTTTCCTGCTGTGAAGGGAGCTATGGTGAACTTTCATTGTATTTTAGATGTTTTGACAACAGCATTTTTGTTACAGCTCTGAAAAGTTCTGAACGCACTATATAAATCAAGTTCACTTTCGCTCAATGGGCAATGAGGCAAAATTAACAACTACGGTATAATTGCAGCCTCCAAGATAACACGACTAAGTTGACTCCATTTTTGTCTTAACCCCAATCAAATTTTGGACAAATTTAAGCCAACGTATCTGATGGAGGAATGCAAAAAAATCGTCAAACTGTACCCACATACATTTTTTATGTCGCTGCACCCCAAAAATGCCAACAAGACATGCATAAGAGAAACCACTACCGGTTGGGATTTGCTCTCATGTAGCAAGCCCATGGGCAAAACCTGGGGAGTAATGCACAAAAGTAGGATAAAGACATCCACGGCTAAACTAAGCTTGATTGGCCCATTCTTGCATAAATTGGTTGCAATTTAATTAAGCAAGTTGTTGATGCTTGGGATAAGAACGCAACCACAACATCCTCAACAAGTCCACAACAAATCGAAGATTTATGAAGAATTAAAATCCACTGTTTGCTAAAACGTGCCACCAAAACCAGAAGAGAGAAAAATCGGGTTGGCGTCCAATCCATAGGAGCTGGGAGGATTGGCGGCGAATGAACATTGCAGCTCTACCAGATTATGGACTGGACGTCTCCTAGTAAAACTCATTTCAATTCATAGCAACAGGCCCACGATTTAACTTTTAGCATTTTCAATGAAAGAGTTGCTATTGCAACATAACGCAAAGTCAATTTAAAATAATGTGGAACGCTTCAGTTCCTATGAGTAATCATTCTTTATCAACATTGCTTATCCTTGTCAGGCTCGCAGGGTGCTGGAGCCTATCCCACCTGACTTGGAGGAAAGGTGGACTACACCATTAACTGGTCGCCAGTCAAATGTAAATCACACAGACACACAACCATTCGCACTCCCAATCATATTGTCGAAAAGTCGAAGTCATGCGAAAGAACCACTGCACTATCGGGTGGGACAATATGGGTCATTTTACATTATGTAATTATTGCCTCTTTATAAGCATCTTTTCAAACCTTTCAAAAGCATTTCAAACAGTGTCTTGCCTCTGTTATTCTGTGATTCATTCAATCATTATCCTCCCAAAGGTTGCAGGGGTGCTGGAGCCTATCCCAGACAGATTTAGGCACTAAAAGGAAGACACTGACTTGAGTGACCCTGCGATTGTCCGGCCACCGATTCAGGGTATCCCCCTCCTGGTACCTGAAGTCAGCTGGGATAAGCTCCAGCACCCCCTGCGACCCTTGTGAGGATAATCGGTTCAAAAATGAATGAATGATATAGAGCAGCCAAATATTTGTTAAGAGTTGGAAATCCACACGAAAATAGCCCTGTTAACAAGCTATTTTGTGACAAACGTCACTCCACTGTTACACATTGAGGGAAAATATACATATATCTTAAGTCTAAACACAAAATCTTTTCGCTGGGCTGCCGTTATCACTTTAAATCTGCTCTGCAGTGCGAACTGCTTTTGTGCAATTCATATGTACAGATTCTATTCCTTATCCTGATCCTGTTTTTGTGCAATACCCTCCCGTACAAGAAAACGACCGGTCTAATACTGCAGAACAAGTGAATTGCGTACAATACGGTCATACTCACGAACGATCCAAACATCCAAACTCTAGCTACTTCAGTCTTGCCGTGATTTATGTGGGGGAACCCCAAATTTTGACAACAGGCGACTTAAAACAAAGAATCTCGCAGCAATCAATAAAACTACGTACCGAACGGCCTTTCAAACTGTCTTCCAGTACATAGGCCGAAGCATGTGAGAGACGTGTTGCGAAGCGTAACCTTTTATACCCACCTTTGTCGTCTTGGTGACACCCCAAAAACGTTCAATGTGCGCGACAACATCGTCCATTCATTCGTATGACGTTTACGCTTCATCTGCTCTTTTGCTTGGTTTAATGACGGAGAAAAGGGCCAATGGGCTACACGTGTGTTTGTTGTGCTCACGATCGCGTCGGCCACGTTGCCTTTTAGTCATTTTTAGACTGGGAAAAAAAACGAGTGCGTGTGAATGGAGGTTATTGCCATGTTCGACCAGGGCCGTACCTGACTAATTTGGTGCCCTCGCAACGTATACACTACTGCACCCCTTGCCCCCCAACACAGACATGCGCACGCAAGCCTGCAACGACAGCTAATTTGAAAAACAATTATTCAAACACTCACGTATGACATTATTTGTTTGAAATTGATAATTAAAAAATAGTAAAAGTAGGGCAGGAGTGGCGAACACGAGGCTCTCGAGCCGCATGCGGGTTCAGGCCAAAATGAATGCGACTCTTTGCTTCTTATCATATTTTGTGTATACTGTTGCCTCATTTCATGTTTTTATTTTTATACTCTTAAAACACTCAAATGAATCAGGGCACATTAAAAGAAATAATAAATTATATATATTTTTAAATAATTTGGGAGGTTGGATTTTTTTAATGTTGGTTTTGATGTAAGGTGTGGCTCTTTGACCCTCACAGTTTAAAATGTTGACTCTTTGTGTCTAACTTGTTTGGCACCTCTGGGCTAGGGTGTGGTTTGCCTTCTCCACAGTCTGATGGGATAGGCTCCAGCACCCCCCGCAACCCCTGCCAAGATGCACGATGATGAATGAATGAATTAATTAAAAATAGTAGTAGACTAAATCAGGGCAACAATGAACATTAAAATATTCCCAAAAGTATTTTACAGACAAATAAAACCAATTACTATTTTTCAAATTTGTTATTTTGTTGTTGTTGTTTTAAAAAAAAATAAAACTGACGATGAATCTAAGTTTTTTTGTAAAAATTGTTTGAATGTGACTAATCACATAGGGTTTGCAACTTGTGAAAACAACTTATCTCTATGACAATGAATTCATATTTGAGTTCTGGATGCAAAAATCTGTCAAAAAGACGTGTGCATAACTAGTAACTCATTTGTATGATCCTATCCATACTCTTGTGTAAGAAATTAAGTGACACTTTTTGACCCTATATCAGAGCACTTCCTTTGAGGACAGTCAAATCCAATTGATTTATAGCTAAATATCTAAAACATCAGCTTCATTAAAAAAAGGATCCAAAACAGCTCTAGTTACGAAACATGGTGCTAATTTATACACCAGCATAATCAAAATGAGACATGGCCTTCTGTGGAGTATTCTCACATGCTGATTAAAGGCATCCTGTTAATGAGATTCCCTAAGAAGCCTATTACTGGGAACAGCAAGCAACAGACCCCCCCCCCCCCCCCCCCCCCATCGCTATTTTTTTGTACATTTATCAGCTTTGCTTCAAACATTCAACATTCCAATCATGCAATATTCTCTTTAAAAATAAGAGTATACCACTCTTGTCAGCTATTGTTAAGAGTTATAGAGAGATAATGAATAAAACTAAGTTTTTTTTAAATATGCAGAGTAAACATTGCATATTCTACAAAAAAAAAATCAATTATACATATGCAAACATTCCTGACTATGAGGGAGGAAAACTTGTTATATAACATTACAGCCATTAATGAAAGCTCTTTCACATTCTGTAAAAGCACCAACCTTTTAGCTGCTGTCACTCACCAGACAACTCTATTATGTGCTTGGCAAATCTGCATGGCCAATTCCTCAAGAACCATCTCAAGGCTCAGTGCGGAGAGAAAGTATGTAGCGTGGGTCCAGATGTTTTAGCTCAATAAGCTTAAGGATGAGTTCATGGCAAGAACATCTGAGGCTTTCAACTCTGTTGACCCAAGAAGGAAAGTCTTATTGCAGCCTCATTCAACTGTGTGTGTTAGTGTGTATGTGTGTGTGATGTGTGATGTATACGCCAGTCGGGAAAGCCATTAATAGATCAAATGTGACCTATTTTACACTGGGAAGGTGCAAAGAGTTAAAAGGAACAAACAGGAAGAAGGAAATGCTGCATGTAAACAAGTGGATGAAATTGTGTATGAGAAATTTGAGCGAAAAGTAGGTCTCAATTCACAGGTGCGAAATTGTGCTTTAAGTGTGAAAATGTCCACTGAAGAAAAAATATGTGGCTCATTAGTATTCATTCATTTTCTGTACTGCTTATACTCACGATGGCTGCAGGGGGTGCTGGAGCCTATCCCAGGCAACTGTAGGCAGCAGATGGAGGACACCCTGAATTGGCGTCCAGTGAATGGAAAACCAGCGACAATTTTAGGTGTCTGAACAGCTTACGGTGCATTTTTTTTAGATGTGGGAGGAAACCGGACACCTGGAGAAAACCCAGGAGAACATGCAAACTTCAAACAGGAAGGTCGGAATCCACCGGGGATTGAACCCTTGGTCTCAGAACTGTGAGGCAGACGTGCTAATGTGCTATGTTTGCTCCTCTAAGGTCTCACTCGTCCTTGACAGCATTAAACCCCCAATTTCCAGCACCTGCACAATTGAGCCAGAAGTGGACTCAAGGGAAAGGGAGACTTGTTAAGTTTTTACGAGAGCAGACAGACATAATTACCTAAGTAAAACAGAGGAACACTGACTTTTATTGACTTTAGGGTTGTTTGACAAATACTGGACCGACCCCGTGCAGCTGGGTTTAACTCACTGATCGCGATTGATGATATCCAATCCATTTTAACTGGAAGAGACATAAGAAATTATTTGTTTTTTGTTTTTTTTGTAGGATGAGATTACAAATAAGTTACTTCCCTCCTGTGACTTGATTGGGCTTTATAGCTGACATAATTGAGAGTGAAAGTGATTGAATGAGTATCACCAGAACGTTCCAAAGTCCTTTGACTGTCTGCTTTTCTCCTCACTCTCGTTTCATAGACTAGGATCAATCTTCTCAGCAAATACACACACAGGAACATAATGATGGGCTTCTTGGTTAAAGGCGAGAGCAATCTTTCTGCATCATCTGGCTTGGATTAGAGTTTGCCTGTCGTCTGTGTTTCACTGTCACAGTTTGGCCACGGCGCAGATAGAGGCAGGCGGTGGGGACGCTCTGAGGACGAGAAAGTGGGAGGGCATGGTTGTGGAACAATAAAAGCAGCCATGACTGGGGCAAACGAAGAAAAATAGCAGAGCGTATGAAGGTAGATAACTCAATGAACAACTGTAAAAACAACTGTACTGTAAAATTTGATGTGAAAGGATTTGGTATGAAATGTAAATGACATATCAGAAGTGCTGGATCTCTTGGTGCTCTTTGAGAGGTCTCTGTGTTATTTTGCCTCTCTGTGTTCATTCTCTCAGAAATTTCTTAACAATGTGTTTGACTTAATCCAGGCTTTTAGATTCTGATCTGAATGGTGGGATTTTGGTTGTTGGAATTGATGTTTTGGGGGCTTCCGTGCAGACAGCTTTTTTTTTTTTTAGGTCACTTCTACTTGATGACCGGTGTTGATAACCATAAGTCGCATGTGTGTGTATTTATCTGGATGTCCTGGATTTTAGCACTATATTGTTCCGAGGCATGGGTAAGTGACACCCCCACCATTTGCCGCCAAGCCAAAACACCCTTTATGTGTCCCACCCACCTTTCTCTTGGGTTTCTACTATTTCCAGCAATACTGTAGAAGTACACCCTCTGGGTTAGTGTGTGTGTGTGTGTGTGTGTGTGTGTGTGTGTGTGTGTGTGTGTGTGTGTGTGTGTGTGTGTGTGACACCGTGGACAGATAAGTGTGGGGGTGGTTGGTGCCTTCAGAGTGTTAATGCAATGTCAAATTGTAGGCAAGGTCAGCAAGGAGAGACACGATAAAGGTAATGCATCACTGAATTCTCTGCAAGGACCATCCATCCTATCTGCAGAATCTATTTTTTGATGCACTTCCCCAGTTTTTTTCTGCAAATGATTGGAACCTTTACCATTGTGTCGCTGAAGGTTTAAAGACTTAAGTGTTACTGAAAAATGAATCAAGAGTGATTTCCCAATTTGATCTCCTTATATTATGGGCGACTTAAAAAGACAATTGTTCACTTAACAAACAGTTAGTTCCCTTAAATCAAAACAAAAAAATGCTATTGTTTACTATAGGGTATCCCTAACTGTGCTGAATGTTCAAATATGCAATGTATGACTTGAGCTGTTTTGTGGATTATATATATTTTTGTTTTAAAACTATATCATTGATTTGAATTATTGGTTTGTGTTTTTATTTCTACTTTGTACCGGATTGTTTTTGTTTTCGTTGTTTCTTGCTGATTTATGAAGCACAATGAATGAGTTTGTCCAATCTATTTTATGTTTTTTTTCATAAAGGTTTGTGTAAATGAAAATACTGAACTTCTACGCATTTTCCTACATTGATTTCAACATGTCAGGTTTTCATCACAGTGCTAACGGAGAAGCTGTTTAAGTAAAGTCATTTGTATCCAGTGTTTAAGATGAGAAGTGCAGGTCGAGTTTAAGCTTTTTGTGTGGGCCATATTCAATTATATTTGCACAATTTGGTGTGTGCCAATGAAAACTGGTTTGGACACCATAGTGGAACTCCAACACGTTTCCACAAGCACAGAAGTCTTGGCATGCAAATGCTGACAAGACACAAGGAAGGGAATACCTCAAAATACTAATGTGAGACAAAACACAGCAGGATGTTGTTCTCCCGCATGTTAAACTACAGGAACACCTTGACACATTTCTTGAAATTGGCACCCATGACATAAACGCTCCAGAGGAGAGAATCAACTTGTTAAGAGACGGGCTCTTTGTTGGGCTTGGCAGGTAATCGTGTCAGGCCAAGTTTGGGCAAATTTCAATGATGTGAGTAGACAGCTACATTTGAAAGAGCCGCTGGAGGCATAAACACCACATATATCTTTTGCTCCACTGAGCGAGCAATCTTTTTCACATACCCTTTTAAGAACGGACTGCTTATCCTAGACATGACAGAAGTAACTGATTTGCTGTAGTTGCCACTCTCATGTGGTGAGATACAAACAGACCTGATGGGTAACTGATGCAAAATACCTTCAAAAATCTGTCTTCATCTTGCATGAGTCCGTTCGTGAGTGACCCCGCTTGCTACTTGTTCAAATCTGTAGACATGGCCAAGCGGCTGAAGAAAAGAACAAAATATGAAATGGACAAAATCTATGTCAAAAGAAGATTTGGAGTAGTGTCAGGGGAAGCGGCAGTTGGTCCATTGGCCTACTTTCTATTATGGACTTGCCCACTCTTCAGTTTATCCTTGTGGGAACACTGGGAATACATGCAGGCGGGCAATTCAGTCACACTTGGCCCGTCAACTCCAGACAGAAGAGGGGTGGGGGTGGGGTGGACATTCTCGGAGCTTATGCATAATGATGAAGCAATGATAACATTTTTATATTCCAGTATTCACCCAGGATTATTGCTAAAATGTCTGTACGTCTAAATAAGAAGCGAATAACCTATTGATGTTTTTTCCTGGTGAACATACAATTGATACATTTTCCTTTTAAAACCAAATACATAACAATAATTATAAATGTATATTGTAAAAAAATCCTAAATAATAACATAAAATGTGCAATGAAGGCAAGCCATCTCCACAAGATGATGTATCAAAATATTTGTGTGCCAATGCTAGGGAAATTCCTTACTGCTGTGTGTGTAATTGCACAAAGCTTCCTTTGTGAGAGCTTGGAAAGCAGTGCCATGGACTGTTTAGTGAGATAGCACATGGTAAGATGGTATGTATGCAAGATTGTGGTGGCGTAAATGGAATAAAATGGGTTTAAGGGATATACAATGTGCTTGTGTGTTTTCGCGCATAAAAGTCTTCATACAGAGTTTTAAATATTTATTAGAGTACAAAATTGTGAGGAAGATTACAAATCATGGAGGATAATCTTAACCCTTTGGAGGGGATGTGACTATTTTTGGTATTTAAAAAAAACACTTATTAAGACATGGCATCGACATATGTGGGGATCACATTGTGGGTCAGGTGGGCCACAATCTTAACATTTGGTATAGTCCTGTGCTGCTTACTTAGCCCCCAAAGTTATATCCTCCAAAGTGGGCGCCAGGTCTAAATTATAATAATATGAGTCTTTTAAATGACTGTATTAATTATTTGTTAAATATTTTTCTTCAGAAAAAAATTACACAAACTGTTTTTTCCTCTAAAAAAGCAATTAAAGAAAGCGCGATAAAAAAAATAAATTCAAAATGATTAGTCGGAGAGCTTCCTTGTGTCTACTTAATGAGGAAGGCTTTTTCTTCGCTCTCGGCTCCTTTTGAAAATACCAGAGCAGCCAAAAAGAAAATACCTCAGCTGTTCTTTGTGCAGCCAAACTGTTCATGTGATACTTGTAGTGTGAAGCCGCCACCGGAATTTTTTCAGTGTTAGCTTTCAATAAACTTTATGCTTATTCTCCTTAGCGATGTTATTTGTTATTTCATCTTTGCTCATGCTCAATGGGGAGAGGGAATAAGCACAAGGGTGGAGACTGGTAAGAAAGTATTTGTTGGCTGCATCGCGTGTGCCACCGGGAATGTCAGAGTCGCGACCTTTTAGGGGAGAGGGCAAAAGGATTGGTCTGTGGAACGCTTATCTTGCACTCCATCTGTAGTAGATTTGATGACATGAGGAGCTCAGAGGGAGGAACCCCGTCCCCACACCCAAAAAGAAAACAGTCAAAACAAAAGCAAACTTCTTGTTTGGTGCCAAGTGAAAGCATTCATAACTAACACGAGACAAAACGTATCTGTTGTTAGTATCGCAAGCAAACCTCAAGTCACTTGAGGAAGCCAAAGTCTACTTTGAACATCAGCTAAACATACAAATGCAAAGTTTGTTGTCCTCGGCTGTTCTTCCTTTAAACACATTAAACCTCAAATATGAGTTTGAAACGTGATCCGCACATACCAATTATCTAACCCAATACGCCCCTTTCGGTCAAGGTCGGTAAAGGTCTGATTATCGGATTCTGTCAAGAAGATGGAAAATTAAACAATTATAAACTGTTGTCATGGAAAATGCAGGAGAAACTAGTCATGTTACATGTTGGTATGTTCTGTATATTATTTTAAAGGAATATACAGATATAACAAATCTGATGAATTGAGCTATCTTGGTTCTGATTTTCACGTGTTGTTTTGCTGTTGCTGGAAATTTTCTCTTGGTTTTGCAGTTTGTTTCAGTAGTGTAAATTTAAATACTGTATACAGGTTTTGGATTCATTTTTTGTTTGTAGCCATTGGCTGTTCAATTCTGTTTCAACTGGGAAGGCTGGTATTGAGCCATCACATTTCATTGCCATTGTAACGATTGCTTCTAGCCCTCCAGTCAAATTGGATTAGAAGTCTATCACTGTCGATAGAGGGGAAATACCACAACATTTTCATTTTTTGTAACACGTATCCTCACAAGGGTCGCGGGGGGTGCTGGAGCCTATTTCTGCCAAAGATGGGCACAAGGGTGGGCCAGCCAATTGCAGGGCACAAGTAGACAGACAACCAACCACTCACACCCACACTCATGCCTAGGGGAAATTTAGAGCATCCAAACAGCCTACCATGCATGTTTTTGGGAGGTGTAAAGAAACTGGAGTACCCAGAGAAAACCCACGCAAGCCTGCAGAGAATATGTAAACATCACACAGTAAGGTCCGAACCTGGGATTGAACTCTCAATCTAAGAACTGTGAGGCCAACGCATGAACCATAATACTAAAAAAAAAATTACATTTTAAAACCCCAATCTTGTTTTAATTTTTTTTTACCCGATTCCAATCCACTGTTTAACAAATAATGGTAGGAGGACACTCCTGATCTAATGAAATGTATAAGATAACACAAGCACTGAAGAAATCCTCCACTTTCCGAGGTTAATAATTCACTATTTACTCACGTCCAAACCAATTTGCTCAGTATAAATCCGATAACGCACCCACCCAGTCAAAATAGATTGGACATCCATAGCCGTCAATTGCAGCCAAAGCGTTAATTCACAAATAATGCAACGTAAAAAATGCACGATCGCGAATACTTAATTAAAATGCCTTTTGTGAAAGAGAAACACGATTTTCATTCCCCGGGAAGATTTCCAGATGGAGCCAAATTTGGGATTTTTACTGCGGGTCTTCCCCTCCCACTCTTAGCCGAGGAGGGTAACCCGGGGGGCGGTGGAAACTGTGTCGGGGAGGCTCCAGCATTCCTGGTTGCTCCTCTGCTGCTACTTTACTCTCCTCTCCTCTTGCCGTGATTTAGTAACTCCACACTTGGCATGCCCACTCAGTGCTTCTCCACTCTACCGTGCGTGGATCTTTAAAAATCCAAACACGACGTTTGGACGTTTTAACTAGATTCGTGCCGCGGTCTTGTGATATTTCCAGAGAAAGGAGATCACAGCTCAACGCTCCGACACCAAGGTAAAACGCGTTTTGGATCGTAAAATTGACTCTTACTTTTTTCATCAAAATGCCTCCCTTTAAGCTTGTTTTGTTGTTCGGGTGAATTTACACATTGTTGATTTCCCCCCTCCCCTTTACCCCCACATTTTTTTTACGGAAGAAAGCATTGTTTCTTTGGGAAAAAATATTCGGAGTAAATAAAAGGGGATCTTTTTGTTTTTAGTCGGACATTTTCCCGTTAAAAGCCATATTTGGTCTGTGTAGATTTTTTTTTTGTTGCAGAATTGATGGACCACCCATCCACCTGAGCAAATTGAAAGACCCCTAATTGATGTTATTGTGGTTGTAGTTAACCCTTTATAGCACAGGTTTAATTGTTTTTCTGATTTTGATATGCACCTGTTACATGGTTTTATTTCCTAAGATAAAAGTTCTATTAACTTTTTATAGGGCACGCTTTTATTTCATTGTCTGCCATTGACGGTGCCAGATGTCGAATTTATTCTGACCGGGAGAGGCAAACAGTGATCACTTGCTGCCAGCCTCTCTTAGTCAATATGATTTCAACATTGAACGCCGTCAATGTCACTGAAACCTTAACATTCACACCCAGTTATCCCAGTTAAAATCAAATGGACGCCTTTTGTGACTTTCAATGGCAGAGAATGAGTTAAATATCATGCAAAAAAAATCAAAGCGTCTAATTGGGCTGTGGGTGTTTTTATAAATTGTATTTAATTTGAATAATTTATGCATATTCCTGAGGATATATGAATTGAGAACACGCATCTAAGTATGTAAACATCACATTTTGGGTCATGTGGGCAACCACATTTCCAAAAAATGTTTTTTTTTTAAATCAAATTAGCAAAATGAGTCTCTTGCCCTATACAGGTTTAACCGAGGTGTACTTTGAAATTTGAGTGCCTCAATTAAAGTTTAATCATTGTCAGAATATTTGAAATACCAATGGGAACAATTCTACCCCAACTAAAATAATTACCTGCTGAAGATATTTTTTCAGACAAAACTGAGCAGTGTTATATTTGTTAAGGTGTAATATTGCTTCCTATTGTGTGCCGGTCTGACGTATAATCGCCTCCCAAGCAAAGTCAACGGGGATAAGCTCCAGCACCTTAATGAGGAAAAGTGGTATAGAAATGGATGTGGGCATGTAGGGGTCCCCCACCCTACCTCACCCAATCTGGTATTCTTCCCACGGGATCTGGCCAGACTGAAGCAGTCTACTGACATCTTCCTGTTCATCACTTGCATGATACTTATCCTTCGCTGAAAGCCATTGGTACAAGTGTCACTTTGGATCCATCACAAAGGCTTATACACCCCCACCCTATACCTACTCTCTCGTTAATGATTCGTGTTGCACCGATACTGTTTAGGGCTCCAGATACTGATTTTGCGACCCAACATGGTCTATAATGAGGTAAATACAGAAGGCAGTAAGACTAAGTAGCAGTACCAGCTGGAAAAGAAGGATTGCATTTCATCTAAAGGCCATTTTCAACATGGGAACCATTATCACAAACCAATGTCCAAGTATATATGATTGTGTGCTTTTGCCATAATCATAATAGTTCATGCATTGAGCTGCTTACCGATGTAGCGCCGGTTCCTTCTTGCTTGGTGACAGGGAGACAATGGTCATGTCAAAGTAGTGTAAAGAAGCTCATAGACAAGAGCAGATACAGAAGCTTGCTTGTTCATAAAAACATTTGTGCTGTCATTAAGCCTATGTGAAAAAAGCAGCCCTATTGATGCTGTAAAAACATCTGCCAACGCAGATGAATACAGTGCGCATGGAGCTTTTTCTAACAGGTGTTTGATGGACATGAGTTGTACTTCTCAAAAACAAAAAACATCAGAGGGGGCTTGTAACTATTTATTGTTATTCATATGAAGAATCACAACGAGCAGCGTCGATTCATTTAGTTTATTTAAAAAGCTGTAGCTTAAATTCCTGTGATACAGTGCACATTTCATTTTTCTTATGGTCTGATTTGCTTGCTACTGAGCCTCCAGACTTGGCAAGTCATCTGACCACTGGCACAGATTTCACATTCATCAGCCTTACCACATGCATTAAGTCATCTATTATTCTTTCCTCCTATTCATTCAGTTCATATGTGCGTGGACATAAATGGAGCATCCATGGACTGTTCACTTATTGTGGGTAATCCGTAGGAATTGGCTGCTAATGGCTTCAGCATATGCCTAGACGACAAATTGATTTTATGAATTCTTTTGTGTTTTTTTTTTATTATGAATGATTAAAAAATGATTAGACTTTTGTTGCTTCCTAACAAATAGCTATTCAATATAGTATACCATGATAAAGATTTTGTTTTTTTTCTGTCGTCATTACTTTGTATTTGAGGGCTGACAGGCTTTGAAAATATTATGTTTAAGACAAAGGTTTTGAACTTTATTTACATGACTTTTGGAGAAAGAAACTGTTTTAGAAACTAAAAGGTTCATTTTTTGAGTGAAAATAAAAAAATTGAGATTGTCTCTTTGTGTGACCAGTCTAGGGTATAGTTTGCCTTTCACCTAAAGTCAGATGGGATAGTCTCCAGCAACCCCGGCAATACTTGCGAGCATTCCCGGTACAGATGATGAATGAATGAATGTTTCAGTATTGTTGTGACAAAGAGCACCATATTTCAGTGATGCTCAAATATTCATTCATTTATTCATTCATTTTCTGAACCGCTTTATCCTCATTAGGGTCACGGTGGGTTGCTGGAGCCTATCCCAGCTAACTCCGGGCCAGAGGCAGGGGACACCCTGAATCGGTGGCCAACCAATCACAGGGCACAAGGAGACGGACAACCATGCACACTCACACCCATACCTAGGGGCAATTTAGAGTGTCCAATCAGCCTACCATGCATGTTTTGGGAATGTGGGAGGAAACCGGAGTACCCGAAGAAAACCCAAGCAGGCCCGGGGAGAACATCCAAACTCCACACAGGTGGACTGACCTGGATTTGAACCCAGGGCCCCAGAGCTGTGATGGCGACGTGCTAACCATTCAAGCCGTCCGGCCGCCATCTGCTCAAATATTGCGGAGTAATTCTCTTCTTGTGTGTAAGCATAGACAAGGAAGAATTGACCTCAGTGGAGGTCATCCGGCAGACCCGCATGAACATAAAGCAGGAAGTTGAGCGGCCTCTCTGTTGCCACTTCCTCTTTATCAGAAGGAAACAGGTTGCATGTTTGCACTCCACCTCCAAATTCTTTGGGTTTATCTTGCCAGCTCCCTACATCCTTCTGTAATGTCTAGTATTTAAAAAAAAAATCTGGACCTTGTGGATTAGCAGCCTCACTGGCAGGATTTAGTAAAGGGTGCATTTTATCTCACCTTAGCATTTGGGAAGCACTTCTATACATTTCAAGAAAAAAAGTTCAAGTACCCACACTGCAGTTTTGGCATGGAGCTCCACTATCTTTCTGATGTAGCCAGAGCTGAGATTGAGGCTTTTATCTGGCTTTTGCATTTGGCGATGATGCAACGCTAATTAGCTCCCTAACAGTGGAAGAGAAGTAAAGATCATTCAAGTGAAGTTGAAGGAGAGAAAACACTTGCTGCCTCATGTTTCAAACCCTCCATAGTTGCTTGTTGTTGTTGTGGTGGTGGTGGGAATTTGAACAACACACCACAAGAACCGCATTCACATAAGGCAAAAAGTGGGTGCTAATCAAGTCACACCAGCCAGGAAGCACACAATAAGATGTGATTGTTAGGACATTCCATCCAGAAATGTTTGGTTTGACTGAGAAGAACATAAGGATTTTTTTTGTCTTCTTTCTTCAAGGTTGACTTACTGAACAAGTTGTGTGTGGCTGCTTTTTATCTATCTACGTATCTGTCTATTTGACAGTTTTGGCTATCAAAGCAAACACAATAAATCCATATGTCTCTGTACCAAGTGTTTCTTCACCAAAAATGTAAATGTTTGCAAGCTTATCTTTGGGGTCATGTATCACATGACATAAACAAGCATCATCTATTTTCAAAAGGATTAAGTGCATTTCACAATAATGATCGGCTCATGGTGTTACTTCCTTTGACTCCAACGGATTCCGGCAGTGTTCCAATGCCTCCGTAGGATGAGACTCACCGCAGATGAAAAGCGGGGTCATTGTCAGCAGCATCGAGGGACACAATCAGTGTTTGATATTGGCAGTTTTCCACACCGTGATCCATATCGTGTCTGCAGTAACTTAGTGGAGCGGTTGTCTAATCAGCTCACTCCTGCAAGGATCACAAGCTTGGAAGCGAGCAGCTTGTTCTTCTCGTTAAAGGAAAAGAAACAAGAAATAAGAGCTAACGAAAAAAGATCAACAATCGTTCCAGAAAAACTGTTCTACTTTGTATTACTATTCAAATCAAAAGTCATTACATTTTTTCCCATTGGAAATGCTAGCTTTATGAACTTAATCTAGTTTTTTTCAGGGCTAAAGTATCTAAATATTTATTATTTGGACAGGTATTTTTCTTAACTGTACACATTAGAGCAGTTTACTATTTAACTCTCTGGATAATGTGAGACTTTCTGCAGTTGGCTATAAATATCGTAACTGACGCTTTGCCCTTGAACAACCACATCATTAGGCCAAATATGCTTTTAATATTTTAAACCCAGGTTGCTATAGCCAATCGTAAATTTGAAGCAGCCTACTCTACTTAATGATACAGCACAATTTTGCTTCGTTGCAGTAACCCCGCGTGCGCCTCAACGTGGTCCAGCACAGCCTGTTGCCAGCAGATCAAATGTACATCCTGTGGATATTGTTGTACTCTTGCTCAGTAGAGGAAAAATTTAGTTGGGAAAACCCAAGCCCCCCTCTGTCTCATCATTTTTTCATATAGCTTTATAAAAGATTTAACCTAGTATGCTGCCTTAAAAGCTCAGCAGTCAAGGCAAGCTTCATGGATGACCATGTTTGAACAATGTCTGTCTTCAAGGGGGAAACAAACCATTGCTAGGAATTAAGACAACATGGTTTAGGATACGGATATCCATTGTTATGGCCCATGTGACTGTACTGTCATACCTCTACTTACAAATGCCTCTAGGTACGAAATTTTTCAGGTTACGAAATTTTTACATGCAAACGAGCGACATGAGATACAAAAAAGATCCAAGTTACAAAGTCCCCCAAAAAGTAAATGCATGGAAGGATCAAAGAAGTACCACTGTCGTGATCCGTTACCAAAGGCTTATTTGCCTATCTGCCTAAACAGTTTGAATTGACTTTTTAATTCAACAAGGACCAGATGTTTCTCTTCAAGTGTTCCTTTGATTCACCACATCAATTTATATTGCAAGTTTACAGAAAATCTCTCAGAATGATTGGCTGTTTCTTGGGGTGTACATATTTGTTTTGTTGCCTTAGATCCCCCATCAGCTTAACAGATTGCAGACATGAAGATTTCTTAACCCAAGAAAAAAACTAAACAAAATCACTTATCAGTATATCCTTTATATGCTCCACAGAGGATTATTTTACAATTATTATTATTAATCCTAGGGTTATCTAGGGTTAATCAGTATGGTGTAGATCACATGTGTCAAAGTGGCGGCCTGGGGGCCAAATCTGGCCCACCGCATCATTTTGTGTGGCCCGGGAAAGTAAAACAATTTCTGTTTTAGGATCAAATTAAAATGAAGAGTATAGATGTACATTAAATTTCCTGATTTTCCCCCTTTGAAATCAATAATTGTAATTTTTTAATCATTTTTTTTCTGTTTTTAATTCAAAAATCATTTTGTAAAATCTAAAAAAATATATAAAAAAGCTAAAATAAACATTGTTTTAGATCTATAAAAAATGAATATTCAGGGCTTTTAATCCAGATCTTTTAATCCATTTATAAAAAAAAATCTAAATATTATATCTAAAATGGTCCGGGCCACATGAAATCAAGTTGACGTTAAAGCGGGCCGCCCGCGAACCAACCCGAGTCTGACACCCTTGGTGTAGATCATAAATGATTTCCCCATTCTGAAATGTTCCATAATCTCATTTTTAGGAGTTGAGAGCTAGTCTTACCCTACATCTTGCCATTGGATGGAAGCTCAGTCTTCTTGGTGAGGTGTGTCCGTTTTTTTTGGTTTTGTTTAGACAATGCAGCCTTCTAGGATAGGTCTATGAAGTCACTGTGGCAGCGCGATAGCCTGAAAAAAAATAATACTGTTAAAATTGTTTAGTTGGCAGATCCCTTACCTAAATCTGCTCAAATCCTGCTGCTTTTGGAGGAGTAAAAGAGTTTGTTGCTATTACTCAATACTCCAGAAATAAATGTTCAGTTTTAGAACGTTTTCAGTATTCGTCAGCAAACATTCCACGTACTTGTAAAAGTGATTTTAAAGGACCTTTAACTTGAGCCTCAGAAGGATTCTCGGACCACATCCATCATGACACAATTGTCACCAGTCCATCTTGTTTTGTGGTATAAACTTCTATTGACTTGTGTTTCATGAGGAAAAGAACCTGGACTGCTTCCAAGCATTTCATTTTCCATTCTCCCCATCACGCATAAATCAAAGTGACGTAAGTGCCTGAAGTCCCTTTCCCACAGCTCTGGCTCGGAGGCAGCGGATCTCAAGCGTCTCTATGTGGCCAGTTAACCTTAACCCCCGATTCCCAAGACCAAACTCCCTTTCCGAGGATTTTATTTAGATGCCTTAACATCTCACGTTAAAAACAGTCTGATTTCCTAGTGTTTGATGTATTTTGTCCAATCCAAGAGGCAGCAGAAGTTCTCACAGTTGCAGCTCCCTGTTTACTTCTGACTCACACACTCAAAAGATTAGCAGATGAGATCTAATTTTTGAATTTTTTGCAGGGCTTTTTTGTAGAGCCAAGCATGAGTTCTCCTGACGTCTCCCGTCCCCACCACTAACGGCCTTCCCCGCCTGTCTGATTCAGTAGTGCATTTTTGCAAATTTGAAAGATGGAAAATTTCCAACCACGTTTCTTTCCATCTTGGTTTCCTCCTAGAACAACTCTCTTACAGCATGCCCGTTATAATATCTTGCCAGAAAATATCTCACCACGCACGTCATTAAAAAAAAAAAACTTTCTGGCAGGTAACAGTGTTTAGATATTTTTTCAAGGTTTAGGAGTATATTTCGTGTCAAGTTAAATTTCTGGTTTGCTTTGCCTTTATGAGGAGGTGGCAGTCTGCTGTGTTTTCTGGGTTGAGGAAATGATCCAGATGCAAAGCTTCTCACTCTCATAACCCAGTGGGACACCTGCGTTCGGTTCCTGTGCAGCCCCTGTGACCCCCCCTTTCCCTCCACACAACATTTCTCAGCACTCAAGAGATTCATCTTGTCTGTGCTGTTTCCTCCTCATGTGAATAGCTACATTTCTACACATCACATTTTTATTGGGCTTGATATTTCTTGACTTTTGACCTGAAAATTTTGAGGGATGTGTAACTGGCCTGAACTCAGCTCAACCTTTAGAACTGTGAGGCGAAGGTGCGAATCCACAATAAAAATTGAAATGTCCTCAACCAGAGTAAAAAAAACCACCCCAAACTATTATAACCTTGGTTATGTGTTGGATTTTTATAATACTAAGTTGAATAGTTTAGTTAAGAGCAGCATGTACAGAACTCGTGATCCAGTCCGCAGCCTTCTGGAAAAAAACATTCGGTATTAGAATGGTTAGTTATCTGCTGAGAATCAGTGTTGGGAAGAAACAAATACTCAGAGTTCCTACACAACTGCTGCTATTTATTATCTCTACACTAGCAGTGCAAAGCACCCTGAGGAAAGGTAGTCTGCTAACATCATTATACACTGAAACATGCGTTGCTTCGGATTTACGCGTTCGAATGGAAGGCATGTGGAGTGCTCAGGTGGCAGGACCACGAGCAGGGGAGTCCGTCAAACGAACCGATCCGAGTCGAGCCCCTCCCCCCTGAGTATAGCAGAATGAACTCCTGCCCTGGTCCGCAAGGCTGACCTGCTGGTAGCCTAGTAGTGTTTTTGCAACTCTCACTTCTTAATTGTGTCCCACGGGCCCACAGCTTGCAGGATTCACAATTTTTCCTGCTACAGCCTTATCCTCATCCTCCCCAGACAGTCAGGTCTTTCCTCTTCAATTACTAAGCTTCAATCTACAGCCTTAAAGAAATGTCAAATTTAAAGACCCCTTTTATGTTACTCCCATCAGTTGGCCCACTCCAGGGAAAGGGACAAATTTTGTATCATAACCAGTCCCATTAAATATATATGACCACCCTCTTTATTCTATCATGAGAGAATAATGTGTACATAAAAACTGTGTCAGGAGTTTGGGCCACCTTTTTTCTTTATTCTGTTGCTTAAAATTACACTTAAGCTTTATGAACATTTACTATTGCGTTTTTTTAAAGGTGGTGGTGTGGTTGTGTGTGAGGTGTTCTTGGGAAAATGAGCTTCCCCTTCACACCCCCCACGTTTGGCCCACTTCTCTTCCTGTTCTATACCATGTGTCATCATGTTCAAGGTTGAAAAGATTGACAGGATGTGATATATAAAAAAGGAAAAGTATGGGGAATTTGGAGCAAATGCTAGTGGACATAAACAACATTGGCAGTAACTGACATATCAGTAATGCAGTTATTTTGTGATTGGTAATCACACTTTTTAGAGCCCAGACGTAGCATTCTTCTCTTAACAATTTGATTCAGCAATTGTCAAAATGGTTCATTTTTAAGTTCTTAACTTATTGGTTGTGGTTCAGAAATGAGATTTTTCAAAGACATAAACATCAAATATTCTTTTCATCCTGCTATGTAAAAAAACACCTAAATATTCTCCTTATATACATATACTAGCTTGAATTGGTTTTAAAAATGATGTTTAAAAAAAAAAAGGAAAATAATGTCAATATTCTCTGTGTAGCAGATGATTAATGTTATGGCAAATAGAGATGAGAATTTTGTAAATCATCTTCATTTGCGCGACGGAAAACTGAACTTCATATTGAGCTGTTTAGTCTACTAATTACAAAAATATAATAATTGGTTAATAGACAAATATCAAAATAATCCTTTGTGCCAGGTCTAATAGTAACGTTTGAGCTTGAAATAACAAAATCAAAATGAAATTCTTCATCTGGCTTGAGATGTGAGGCGACGTCTTGGAGAGAATAACTCATTATAAAAACGAAGTCTTTTAAGTGCGCCTCTTTATCGGACCTTCCTGCGTTTGGCCTTATTGTCTCCCTGCAGGGGCTTGTCCTATTGTTGCGCTCTCTCAGCCGCGTGCGCTGATCTCTTTTTGGCCCCCATAACTGATTTAATGAGGTGTTGCCTTCTGATTGGCGCTCCACTTTCCTCTGAAAATGGTTTCCATGGCACCCACCAAATAATGCAGACCCGCTCCAGTGTTGCTCTTCTACCTAATAGCCCTCGAATCTGACGCGTGGGGGTGCAAGCGCGCCAACAGGCTTCAGAGTGCCATTTGAGCAGCCCCATGATTAACGCTAGATTATACTGTACACATGATCATCATTTTCGTAGATTCTTTTTTCATAAACCAATAGGGATGATCTTATCACATTATTATTATTTATCTTTGCTCCGATTTCGAACCATCTGTTTAGGCACATCTGCCGATTTTCTCTCGTAACGATAGACATAACCAGGCTATCACTCTTTTATTACATTTAAATGTAGTTTTTATTTAACGTTTGTATGAAATCATGATTCTTTTTGTAATTACACTTTAAAAAAACACAATGAATATAAATTGAATCTAATAAGGTTGTTTATCTGGTTGTGCCCTACCTCCCGCAACCCATGTGAGTATGAGCAATATGGAAAATGAATGAATGAATAAATCTAATTATGACTGCCAGTATTTCATATTCTTTTAAATGTTCAAAAATAGTTCCTTTTCCTAAAAAGGGTTAAGGTACACTGTAACCCTTAAATTACAAGTTTAGTTTTTTATGCAACATTTCTTATATGACTTTTAACATAAAATTATTTACTGTCCTCAAATAAATGTATTTATCCAAGAAATACTTGAGTGGACTATTGCGATTCGTCTCTGTTAAATTTGCCTTCCAGCCGAGGAATGAATTATTTTGCAAGATAAAACAGAATAGCACGTTAGCTATCCGGAGGGAGAGAGGTCCTTCATTTATTATAAATGCAGCTGCGGTCATTTTAAGTGTCCTAGAATTGTCTCCTGTTTTCTCATGCACTGCTTCAAATGAATTAAAGTGTGTCGGATTTTGTCCCTCGCTTGTCTCTCTTTTTTCCTTGGGTTCACCTCATTAACTTGGTGCTGACCTGTTCTTTTTCCATTGTGCTTTCAATAGTGCATAAAAAAGGAGCATCAGCGAGTGCTAGAAAAGACATCCACTTGACTTAAACAAGGACAAGGCATCAGGAAACAGACATGGTAAGCTGGTAACTTATATATCCGCACCGCTTTGTTCAAAATATTTTCTCTAAGCATAAAAGGAGAGGCATTTTCCATTACTCCAACACGTTTGCACTGGCTGCAACATCTATTGTAGTCCTAGTACATGAAAAACACTTCCTTGATTCGCCTTCAGAGAGGTGTAAGGCACAATTCTGATTTCATGGTTGTATAGGGGTTATTCCAATCCTCACCCATATAATCGATTAGTAATAAATGTTTACTTACATACAGACTTTGCTCAAAAATCATTCTGAACATTAAATCTGTATAGCCTACAATGAGAATGATGACCATTGAAGCTTAGAATCATCCATTATAGTACATCAATTTCATCTTAGGTTATCCAATCATCATCTTTTTTTTTTTTTTAAATAGAACAAGCTAACATAGCTCAAGCCAAGATAATCATCTGATTTTAATAATGCCAAAGACATATCAGGTAGAAGGAAAATATAGCATCTCATCTAATCAGGATTTGTTATTCATGTAAATTGAGAAGATTGCATTATTTGGACTTTTTTTGTAGAATACTTGATATGGACCACACTCACCCAAACTCTAGTAATTGCTGGCTAAATCTGATTTGAGACCTCTTTCCTAGAGTGAACACACAGTGCATACATAAGGTTTTAAAATACAAAATAAGTAATAAAAGCACAGCATAGCAAAAAAAACCATTTGTACTGGTTCTGCTTGAGGTGTGCATCTTTTTAAAAACTAGAGTTTTCTTAAAATGTTACGTCCTTGTGTGGCAGTTTTTTTTGCTGTACCATTGATTTAAAACAATGAATTTTGTTATCTTGATCGACTTCTCCAGATCACATGCGATAACAGGCGGGTCACGGGAGGCCAAGAAGAACAAAAAATATTGAGGAAGCCTCAGAAAAAGGGCCCAAAAATGTTCTCCTTGTTGCCTTGACACATTACAACAGCATTTCTTTTCAATTGAGTTATAGCTAATTTATCTGGAAAGCCCCGGGAGTTGCGCTTCCTTGCACTAACTAGCCTGTGGGAAAAACTGTGACTGACCAGACTCAGACTGGCTTTTAGTGTGTGTCTTACTGTATTTGTTGATCCTGTGATTCAACCACATGGCTTTCCTCAGTGGAGCATTCTTCTTTGTCCTAAAAAGTAAACAGCTCATTAGACATCCTTATTAATTACATAATCATGGTTTTGTATCATTTTAACATTATATTTTGTGGCAGAAATGTGCTCTGCCCACAAGAAGAGTCTCAAAATGTGGCCATGGTAGATGAGACTTATGCCATTTTCACTTATGTGACGTTTTTTTCCTCTTATGAAATGACTCAATTCAATTGATTAATCATTGCAGTTTTAATTCATTGCTTTGTTTGTTTCGTAGGGGCACGGAGAGGCTTCAGCACGAAGGACATCAATCACGGGTGACTGTCTATCATGTATCAAGTACCTGATGTTGATCTTCAACACTTCCTTTGTCGTGAGTTTTTTTTTTGTGTCTCTGACAACACCAATTACAAAAGCTTTTCAGGTTGAATTTGGAAGTGCAATAATTTTTCATCTGTCCTTAATCTGCCCTCACTTTGTATTCATTTTTCAGGTGGCGGGGTGTTTGCTGGTTGGTTTGGGATTGTTGGGAATGTTAGGCACTTCAACGTTGGGTGCAGTGGTTAATCTGCACCAAGGGCTAAAATTAGCCATTTACTTTGTCCTGGGAGTTGGAGCTTCACTCTTTCTTCTGGGCTTCCTGGGCTGCTGCGGAACGCTACGTGAAAATAGGTGTCTGCTCTTGTTTGTAAGTAAATGACATTGATATGAAAGATGTGTTGTCTCGTGTTCAATTCTGGTTACGCTTTTGTATGGCCTCAAATACGGGCTAAAATTAAGCAGAGATGAGCATGAAAAACCTTTCTGAAGGAGGTTTTAAGTTTCTCATATCCATTTGGATGAAAAGAACAGTGAAGGGTGCTCAACTTCAATCTATCTGCAAAATGTTTGTCGTGACAGAGAAAATCACCTGTCATGTCCAATCAGATTTGCTGGGAAAATGTGAGGTCTAACAACTTGTGGGCACCTGATCAATGTGCAGAAATGCTTTTTGTTTCGGCCATTGGTTGTTGATCTTGAGTTAAGATATGGTCTGAAGAATGCTATTTTAATAATAGACTGAAGTTTAATATCCAATGTTTTGCCCACTGATTTGACATGTTGTTTTCTCCACTTGTTGCAGTTCCTTCTGCTCATCTTCTTCGTCTTTTTAGCAGAGTTAGGTGCTGCAGGTTGGACCCTGAGCACTCAGCGGGAATCGGTAAACTTCCCTATTTGCTGATCTTTTCACATTTTTGTTCAAAGGGAAAATAACAATATTCTATAAATTTGCTGAATTGTGCATCTTTGTCTGTTTTAGTTGACTGTGGATGAGTTAGCCAAGCAAATGAAGCACAAGTTTAAAAGCGATGAAAAAGACCCATATTCAAAAGCGTGGACGACTTTGATGTTTAAAGTAAGTGCATTTGTGCATACAATAATGTGGTGAAAAAATGGCCTGACCAAATTTTGCCAGATAGAAAACACAGAACGGGAAAACATAAAGAAAACAACACATTACAAATATATATACACATGCTTTGGAATCAAATACAACATACATTTTGTTTTTGAATAATATACATTGGAACTGCACAATGATAAAAATGATCATCCCAATGAACAACCGCCTCAGAAAAGAAATGCTCGACAGACAAACGCTCTTTACGAGGAAAAAAGTAATGTCAATGAATCTTTATCAGAATTTCTTGCAGTGCTCACAATCTAATTTCTCACAAAGCGCCACACTGCCACCTAGTGGCGTAAGAGCGCAAAATGCCAACGCACTTTGTATGAATTATATTTAATTGCTGAATGTATTTCAATATTTTTTTTTTATGTGACAAGTAATTATGATGTTTTGCATCATGTTGTACTCTTCTCGTTTTAAATCAGTACGACTGCTGTGGCATAAAGGGTATGCAGGATTTTCAAGGCAATAGTCATGTAGCACCGCACAAAGTTCCGCTGAGCTGTTGCATAACTATGGAGACAGAAGCTACAGAATGTCGTCAAGGTCAAAGTTCAAAGATCCACCAAGAGGTACTTTCTGTTGTCTTTCCGTATCAACTACCCGTTAGAAAGCAAACAGCAAGTTGATTATTGCTCATACCCGGTTATTTTTCAGACATTTATTCTCAACTCTGATTGTATTGTACTATTCATTTCTTGTGTAGTCTAACAAGTAGAATAAGATGTGGCTTGTTTTACTCTGTAAATGTTATTTCATTTTTTTGTATTGTTTTATAAATCTCATGTGATTTCATAGAGTAGCTTAACTCATTGAATGTCATATAGTAAGGCTACAACACTTTAAAAAGAATCGAAAAGACAACTGATCTTTTTCTGTACGATTGTTTTCACAGGGCTGCTATCAAAAAATCTACGAAACTGTCGAACCTTACATGTACATAGGGTTAGCGTTCTGCATCCTGATACTGACTTTTGAGGTATGGATATGTTTTTCATTTGTCATTTAGTCTTTTTCTCTGTGATGTTTTCCAACCGATGATTGAAAATGTTCAAACGTGTGGTAAGCTTACCATCTGGTGGCGGTCACATAACATCAACAGATTTGAAGACAACCTGTCATTTCATTTATATTCCACCTGCCCATGATAAAATGCATGTTATTCTTTTCAGCTTTTGGCCATGTCTGTCGCTATGTGTCTCTTCAGAGGACTTCAGTTTGTGTAGCCTGTCTGGACTCATCACTTCTCCAAGGAAAATGGAAAATATATGAGGAAAGAAGTTAAACATTAACTTTGTAAATGTATTGAACTTTTTTTTTAATTTGATGTTATGTTGGGATTTGAAAAAAATCCCTTTATTAAAATGGTTGTACTTCACAGCTGGACTCTTGAAGTACTGGGTTAAAAAAAGTGGTAAAATCATTTCTAGACCAGGTCTTACATAGACTACATGTAAACTGTAAAATAGACTGGGCATGAGTACCAGATGAACATTTAAGAAGGCACTGCACTGACTTTCTGATGAAGAATATTTATGTTTGAAATTCTTGTCTTAACTGTTAAGGATGGCTGTTACAACCATTTCTCTTGATTACTGTATAGTATAGTAACAATTGCTTCCCTTGCCCTTTTCACAGGCACATTTCTAAGAAACTGTTATATGAGCTGTGTGCGTGGGAACACTGAATGCGGATTTTCAGATGTGCGAGTGTACAGGACCTTCCGAGACTTGAAAGTCTATGTGATTTAAATGTATGTGTTTACACTTTTGTTTGTGGTTTATGATAATGAAATATGAATTTGGTCTTTAATAAATGGCATTCAACATGACCTATCGTCTCTCTTTAACATGATTTATTAAATTTCAGAGTGGCCCCGTGGCCGAGCGGTTAGCTCGTCGACCTCACAGTTCTGAGATCGAGTGTTCAATCCCCTGTGTGGAGTATGCATGTTCTCTCTGGGTTGTGTGGGTTTTCACCGGGTACTCTGGAATCCTCCCATCTCCCAAAACATGCTTGGTAGGCTAACTTGCTCCTAATCATGAAAATTGAGTGTGTGCATGAATGTCTGCTTGTGCCCTGCGCTTGCCTGACCACCAATTTGGGCCGTCCCCCGTCTTGTATCCGTAGTTGGCTAGGATAGGCTCCGGCACTCCCCGCGACCCTTGTGAGGATAAGTTGTATGGAGAATGAATGAATGAATGAATGGAAAAAAATGAATTTCAGTATTATCCCTGCAATTGATAATCAGCCCATGCTTTTTCATATCTTCTCCTATCTTTTATTTTTTCATCTTGTACGTACACAGCAAACATTCCAAGAATTTTTATCATCCATCTCCAGTAGCGAGCAACGTCCAACGATTTATGCCAGGCGGCTGACCCACAGAAATAACAAGTTACACTTAATTCACACATTGGACTATTTTCGTATGCCGTTAAAATGTACATTTATGCGCCCAAAAAATGACAAGCATATACTCTTTTTTAATTGTACGATAATTTCAATTGAATCAGTGGCACGCTGGGAAAGACGCACAGATGGGCTAAATTGAAAAACGAGTTCGCGTTCACAAAATACAACTTTGCATTTTCTTGAACTTTAAGTGCATTATATTGCATGTTATGGTGTTGGTTAGAATTCCTACCTTTACATTTGGGTTGACACGCCAGGGAAAATAAAAGTGGAACGTTTACGCAACTTAATATACTCCTTTTCTGATAAGTACATTGGGCAAATTTTACCCAGAATGCATTTGAAATCTATAAACAAGAAGTAAAAATACATTGAATATACGCTTTAAAAAAAAGCTCAATCATCACGAAAACCACCCATTTACTTGTTTTGTGCATACTGCCCTCTACTGGTGTAAAACGACCCAATCCCACGGAAACAAATATGAAACAACACTAATTCGTGTAGTCTATTTAATTCGAGTTTTCTGGAGTTACAAAAAATACAAAAGTTTTTCAAACATGCCTGAAAATCCACATGCATTTGTTGGAACAACTATATTACTTTTTCCCCAAATCGCAAAAACAAAAGAATAACAGTAAAAAGCCTTCATCATATGAGATAAATTAATGTTACATATGAACAGATGGAACAAGAACATATCTGAAATAGGTCCAACACAAATAACAGCAATATTTAGAAGCAATACTTGTGTTTGAAATGAACAGGACAAGGGATTACCAAGAATCCATGTACAATGTGCTTAACGCAAGATAAATGGGACTTTTCTACCTGTGAAATAGACCTCTGGTTAACTAAAAGAGGATGGCTTATTGTGTGATGCCAACAAACAAGAACAAGGTTGGAGGAGGCCAGTGGGAGAGAACAAAGTGGTGAGGGAAGCCAATGTTTTTTCCTCCTCCACTTGGCAACGGCAGAAATAAAAGCTGCGAAGAACGAGATCAATTTCACACACATCCACTCATACCTTCTTCATCTCCCCTCACTTACGGTGTCTCGACACTATCCAATTTTTGTAAAGTGCTCCCTCGTCCTTTCGCATTCTGCTATAAAAGGAAAATAAAGAATAGTATACAGACTGGCGTGAGTGCATCCTTTCAAACAGGTAACTACTGACCCCCCCAAAAAGGTCAGACAAAGTCTCCTTTAAACATACAACATGTAATAACAGCAATAAGACAACAATGGTAACTTGTGATCTATGGCCAACAACTGTTAATTTGCCCGTGTTTTAAGTGGAAAGCAGAAAAAGCTCAAACGTGGGAGTCAGCTGCCTTCATTTGTTTTGTGTGTCGGTCTCATTTTAGGGACTAAGGGAGAGTCCGTCCATGTACGTGTTGATCAGTACTTGGACACTTTGGCATAATCTTGCTGAACAATACTCTTGCACAGACACATGGAGAGGATCATGCCAAGAAGCTGAAAGAGAAAGTAGTGACAATTAACCCTTTATAGGACCGTCGCAGAACACATTCGCTGAGTCCAGTGCTACACGTCCTATCCATTTTGACTGATTTTTTTTTTGGATGAAATGAAAGAAGAGTGTTCACAGCCGTTCCTTAGTTAAATTGAATTGAATATCTGTCAGTCAATGGCAGATATACAAGAAAAACCAAACACGAAAAAACACTGTGGATGTTCTTCTCTGCAATTTAATATTCTGTGAATTGATAACAACTTCAGTACTGCCATTATCCTTTAAATTATCCAAGCAGATGCACATTCTAACCACCCTCGTCACACAGCCTTCTCTACATTGCCTGCGATTTGTCAATATTTAATAAGTATAATAAGTATCTAAGACGATTGCGAGGATGCATGAGTGAGATCAACAGATAAAAGATATTGCGGAATCCAGCACTTTTCTTGAGCAATACTGTTAAATAAGGAAAAAATGGATACCTCCACAACTGCCACTCCGACGCAAATTCCCAAAATAACTCCACAATTCTCCAGAAGCCATTTTTCCACATTGCTCATGCAACCCTGGAGGAGAAGCAGAGGAGAAAAATCACTCAAGGAGCAAAGACATAGGAGAGATTGATGTGATCCCACTCAAACATGAGTGTAGCTTTTTCAAAATACAACTATATATATTCCTTGAACCTGGTTGTAAATTGGTAGAATATGACCTAACTGTGCGGAGTTAGGCAGGCAAGTAAGTTTTACAACATGCAACACTAAAATAAGGCTTCAGAATAACGACTTACAATGGACTCAAGTAAAAAAGGGTATTTGCTTCCCATCTCAAAGTCAGTTTGAAGACATTTTTCCCCAGCACGATTTTGTGAATATTCCACTTTTGTGGAAAGCCCGATTCACGCCGTTCCAACTACAAAATGTTTCAAGAATTTACACGACTCGGGGTTGGAATTGTATTAGCCCCAAAAATTGACAGTTTCCCCCAAACTCACTTTTTTTTAACTAAGAGACTATATACAAACAAGGCTGTACCGTTTGGTAGACTGGAAGTTCTGAGGAAAGGTGCTCGCACAGACCCTCCATCTTGATGTCGCTACCAGGCAATGACTCGTTGCGACACGAACAAGAATAAAGGTTTTGGGAGCTATTCTTGATCAGCATGTTGTCAGACCAATTGTTAGGACCCATCCATCCACAGCACTTCATCTGCGAGAACAAAAGGGATGTGTGAGCTGAGTGGGCATTTTCCTGCCTCATGTGAGGAGAAACAGTAAAGAAAATGAAGGAATGAATAAAATACCTCTACACATACAAGTGTGTATAAAAACAAAACACACACAAAAAAAAACTCTGAAACAAGTGTGATCACTCACTGTACTTTGGATATAGTCCCAAGTGTGCTCTGAAGTTTTGTTGTGGCCAGTATAGTGGACGATCATGTCCTGGATGATGTTTGACATTTCACTTTTCAACTGGAAAACAAAAAAACATTCATTAACAGTCATATTACGATCATAATTTTTAAGAAGAGTGACATTACATTTTCTCAAAGTACAGGGTATTATCTTCCCTGCATTGCTAAAACATAACATACTTTGATATTCATTCAGATTTACTCTATTGACCTTTATTATGAAGATTTTGCTACACAGAAGAGTTGCATGAACACAAGCCAGGCGTGTGGGTGTTTGTGTGCGTGCAAGATCACAGAGTTGTGGAAGAGTTTTGGCCATAAGAGCTCTTTTGGAGATACAACCTCACCCTATTCTGGGAAAAGGGCACCGCCCTGCCCTGTGGTAAGCTTTAAATACTAAGAACACACAGGGCTCACGGGGGATGCAGACGCACGGTGAAGAGAAGCGGCAGAGATGGCAGCTGTGAGCACAGGCTCCAATCTTTCAATTGGCATAGGAAGGGGGTATTACACAACGTGACCTCCGCACAAGTCTCTATATGATTCAGGGTAGGTTATTACAATGCATGCTAAATTTGAAGGAAATTCATCTGAATTCAATTTGATTTTGATCATTTTTACAGATTTCGTGTTTCTAATGGTTTTAAATGTATGAATCAAATTTTCCCCTATTTATTAAAACTTTTTTCCCGTGAACTCATCTAGCACATGGTGAAATATCTTCGGTGAATTTGGTGTTGTTCTTATTCAAATATTTCCCCCTGAAGAGGAAGACACTTCAGATGGTATCATTAGACTTTTACTGACTGAAGGTTCTCCATGGTAGATCTCAGATTATTATTATTATTTCGAACCTTTCTTCCCTTAATCTTTATTTTATGCATAATCTTTATGTTAGCATTTCTCATCAAGGAAGAAAAATATTAAATAATTGCAGTATAAATTCGAAGCAGTTTTAATTTTGATTCTTTCAAATATATTTTCTAAAAATAAACATAATAATTTGCTATTTATGTAAAAGTATTTCTACTGCTGTTGCAAAAAAAGATCCTAGAGGAAACATTGAAAGTCTAAAAACAACACCCGCTGACCTGCCACTTGTTGAGCTATGAAACAGTGTTTCACCACAGGAAAAAGGAGGCTTACGCTCACAGCTGTGACATGAGGAAGTACAAACACACAGCAGGCTACAGCTGCACCAATAATAGACAGAATTCTAAGTGGACTATAAAAGAAAATACGACAAAGTATCTCACCTGATCTCTTTGGAAGTAGATGAGAACTCCAGCAGTCACTTGGGCGATAAGGATAAGCAGGAGGCATGAGAAGTACTATTGGGGAGGAATAGAAAAATAATGATATTCACCGGACAACTCTTCAGCAGAATTCAAGGGGAAAAAAAACTGGAGGCGTTGCTTGACTTTGCATTTGTAGTTGTGTAGACGTGGTTTCACACATTTTATTTACATTTGTGAAGATTGTTTGGAGGCCACGTGGCAGCTGGGGACTGACTGTCATTGGGAAAAGAAGTAGATCCCAGCAGGCCACAATTAACAGCCAACAGAACGGAGCATATACATATACACCTCATAGTTGACCAACTAAGCAGCTTTTATGCCTGACTCCCCACTCTCCACCTCCGTCAGTCAGCAAATGTTGCAAACCCCCACTCCACCCACACATAAGTAGAGGTGCTGTTGGCTTGAGTGTCAGCAGGAATTTATGGTTCTTAAAGAGGCATGCTGACTTGAAGCAGGTGCAATTACAAGCATGTTTCAACTCTTACAATAGCTTGAAATAACACAGTAGACAACCTCAATGTGAGGATGATTTACTATTGTGGTCATTATTTGGGATATGCAGCATGGTTTTCGTCTATTTCAGGCTATTTTAAGTGTCGTGAAATGTGAAGGAAATACGGGAAATTTAGATGACTAACATGACTTGCTGGGATTGACCACAGATGCTTGTGGAGGGCGTTTTCATCGTGCGACCAGGCCATACAGTAAAACAATTACTTTTTTGTGTGGTCGTGACAAGGCTGTGATCACTCGCGAGTGTAACCTGTCCTGTTGTTGATTTGAACAGTGAGAAATAATTACGTAATTGCTCACCAGACCAAGCAAGCAACGAACTTCATAGATGGCACCGATGCACCCGAAGAAGCCCATGGCCATTGACAAGGAACCCACTCCTATAAGGATGTAGGAAGCCACTTTCACAGAGTCTGACGATTCCTCTGTTTAAAAAGAAAGGGGAAAAAAACAGTTGTAAGAAAAAAAACCAACAAAAATAGTGCTAACTTATGATTTTAAGTAGACTCAAATGCTTAAGTTCTCTTAAATAACTTGCTGTTCAGAGTTTTCCGTACTCATTTTCTCAAGTTAATATTCTGAAGTACATCAGCTGTACTAATTAGGATGATCAAGATCGTAAGCCATACGTAAAATGAAGCTAAAACGGCAAGTTTAATTACCGTAATTACTCGAATATAACGCGCACTCGAAAATAACACGCAGGTATAACTTTGGGCCAAAAAAATCTGGAAAAACGCAGTACTCGAATATAGTGCGCACCTAAAATTTCCCGCTGACGAAAATCAGAAATCTTACCTTTTTTTCTTCGTTTCACGATTGTTTTGTTCAAACAAATTTATTCATTAGAATCCTTCAAATGAAAAGTTCCTCTCTCTCTTTGTCTGTCCTCTCATACATCTCTTCGTTGAGAATCCTATCAACGTCCACGCTTCCTTCATCCACTTCCTCTTCCTCCCACAACACATCATCCGATTGGCTTTACGAGATGACGTAAAATCCGTGCGTCAAAGTGAGTTTGACAATGCTTTTTTCGATCGAAAATTTGTAATTTATTTTAGTTATTGATTATAACACTGAACTGAGAGAGGGTGAACTGAGACGGGTACGAGGCTAGAGGGGGGCAGTGGTGGTCTCGGCTTCACGAGATGACGTAAAATCCGTGCGTCGGCTCTACGAGATGACGTAAAATCCGTGCGTCAAAGTGAGTTTGACAATGCTTTTTTCGATCGAAAATTTGTAATTTATTTTATTCAATTCAATTTCAATTCAATTTATTTGGCAAGAAAAAGCACCAGGCTAAGGGCCATGTAACAAGACACAAAAAAAAAAAAAATAAAAAAAAAAATAAAAAAAATTAGTTTTTGATTATAACACGCACCCCCAACTATTGGAATTAATTATTTTGCAAAAACCTGCGTGTTATATTCGAGTAATTACGGTAAGCCTTTGCCTTTGTTCCGAACCTTTCAAAAGAGCGTGCTGACAACCACCTATAGGCAGCCAGCCAGTGTGTTGAGCTCAGTGGTCTACTCTCGCTGCTATCACAGTAACAGATCCCCACTTGAAGCAAAATATTATCTATTTACTTAAACTGAAGTTCAACTTACTTGTAATGTTGAGTTCAATTTCCATGACAGATGTCCAGTTTATTTGAAATGATGAGTTCAAAGTATTTAACTTGTGTACCATGCTCTTAAAATGATGAGTTTATAGCAGGGGTCCCCAAACTTTTTCCTGTGAGGGCCACATAACCTTTCCCTTCTCTGATGGGGGGCCAGTGTCAGTTTGTAACAGAAAAAGTGTGACGATCGTAGGGGAGCTTAAAATTTTGTATTGTTTTCCAGAAAGCCACACATAAACAAATAACCCTTTCCAGGTTCTTTACAGAAAAAAAGTCAGGAAAGAAATAATAACACTATTAATGAAATAAATAATAACTAAATAACCCTCTCGGAGTTCTTCACAGAAAAAACAGGAAATAAATAACACTATTTATGAAATTAATAATAACTAAATAACTCTCTCTGGGTTCTTCATAGAAAAAAAGCCATGGAACATTAACTTTCTGTTGTGCCATGCACAATCTTAACAGATAAAAGTTCAGCTCAGTTGTCAGAGCAGAATCTCTCTCACGTCAACACTTTGCAGCACAGTGCTTGCTGGTGAATTAGGCAGTGGACACGTAGCGGGGCGGTGAGACCCCTTTTTTCCAACTCCCGGTTCATGCGTCCCATTAGACCGCGAGTTTCGCCCACCACACTAGGAACCCCGTCAGTCGTGATGCTAGCTAGCTTTGACCAGTCCAGGTCCGACTTCTCCATGGTTTGGCACACTTTGTCAAAAATATCCTCTCCCGTTGTAGTCCCTTTGAGACTTTGGAGGGCTGCCAGATCCTCGCATATCTCAAAGTTTGCGCTAACTCCACGAATAAAAATGAGCAGTTGCGCTGTGTCTTGCACGTCCGTGCTTTCATCCAGTGCTAATGAAAAAAAGTCAAATTCTTTCGTCTTCTGCTGCAGCTGGGCATATACATTACTCCCGATTTCTTCAACGAGTCTGGTCATTGTACTCGCCGACAGACTTACGGCATTAAATGCATCTGTCTTCTCAGGACACACCTCCTCCGCGACAGCATCCATACATTTCTTAAACTCTCCGTCAGTGAAAGGCTTACCGCTGCTTGCTATCAGTTTAGCAACCCGAAAGCTGGCCCGAACGGATGCCTGGTTCAGCTGAGCTTGGCGTACAAATTTATTTTGCTGAGATAGTAGTCCACTTTTTCGCTGTGAGTTTGTCTGCTCGTATTTGGCCATGCAAGCTATCGTACTTGTCTTTGTGACGGGATTCATAGTGTCGGCGAAGATTGTATTCTTGGAATACCGCAACCGTCTCTTGACAGATGAGACAAACAGCCTTTTCTTTGCATTGGACAAAAAAATAATCGTTTGTCCACTCCAGGTTAAATACCCTGCATTCTGAATCAATTTGTCTCTTACCTAACTTTTTCGCCATTATTCCGTTCTCAAAGAGGTTGCACAGTTTTTATATGTTTGAATAGTCCGCGATGGTCCCAGGGCTCCGCCCTCACCTGCGATCGTCCAGATGTCTCGGTATCACTGTGCTCGCGCATCCAACGGTGGACATGCCCGCGTGCATCAAAGGGAAACACTCTCCCCGCGCGTGTCACCAAAGAAGCAATGCGAAGCCCCGCTTCACTGGGATGATTTGTGGGCTCAGCAGGGGTGCAATGAACCAAACACAAGATTAAAACGTCCCAGTCTTCAAGGCCAAATAGGAAAAAAATCCGATAGCGTCTCTGGTATTGTTCAGAGGGCCGGTCCAAATGTGCCGGCGGGCCGTGTCCGGCCCTAGGGGTCACCGTAGTTTGGTGACCCCTGGTTTATAGGCTTGATGTGTTAGTTTTCTGTGTCATCTAAACTTGTACGTTTATGTGAAATGGTCTAACATGCAATTTGAAGTGAAACCATTTGAAAAGTGTATTTTTTTGGCATTCTGCCAGCACCCATACTGCACTGGAACTAATTGAGAGAGGCTGCCACACTCCAATGATTTTAGTTCTTTTTCTGCTGAAACCACAGAAAGAGCGTCCAAATTTTCCATTTAAGACGGAGTCTTTTTTTAAATGAATAACCATCTGATCTAGCTAGTCGCAATGAACAACTACACAAAAATGCTTGTTAGACATAACAGAGTTAAATACTGACACACCACCACCACCAAAAAAAAAACATCCGGCGAAGTGAAAAATTCAAGGCAAAGCAAGAAAAGTAAAACATATGCGAGATATATTGATTGCCCTCTTTGGAATGCTGAGATAGATTGCTTGCAAACAATCACAAGAAGAAGCTGGATTCATAAATTTACTTCGTTCAGGATATCGGAAAATGTGTTTTGCTTACACTGTGAGAAATTAAGCCTTCTACACTATGAGAAGCTGTGTGCGCGTCTGTGGAAAGACAAATGTTTCCAATGTCTTTTTTTCTAGTGAAAACCTCCTACACATGCCTCTGTTTATATAGCCTACAATGAATGGAAACCCAGGACAAAGGAATACCGTTTAAGGATGAGCCATGGTGCAACTTCAAAAACACTATGAATCAATGAACACAACATTACAATGTTTTGTTTGTTTTTCAATGCACAACAGAGGGATACTTTTAGTGAGGTCAGAACTAAGAACGAGAGGACCAATGGGTTGGAACATGTATGTAGAACAGGTCACCAAACCTCCTAAGGAACAGGATGCCGACACTACTGTAGATAGTCAAAGGGAGGATTTTACAAGTGTATTTACGTCATTGGGAGGTTTGAATTTTTTTAAACTTCGCATTTCGTAGCTTGAATTTCTTTCGTATCCAAGGGAGAATTTTTTTCCGTTGATGTAGAGAGGTTTGCAATTTCAAGGTACCACTAAATACCAATGTTTAAAAAAAAAAAAAAAAACCTAACATAAGCGGTTACATAATAATTGGGTAGTCTTTTCATTTAAGATGTTTTAACGTGTGTACTTTTACTTTTGAGTAACATTATTTTCAACGCAATTTGACGCTACTCTTGAGTAAAATTATTGGCGACTCAACCCATTTCTGTATGGCACTATTAAAGTTTTGTTACTCTACATAAACTTGAAATAAAACTGACGTGTAGGTTCGTGACATTGTGTGTCATTCAAAGTATTGAGAGTAAATGTGGTAAAGTCTCAAAGAGGGTGAGTTTCACTCAGCTGACTCAAATTCGGTGTGTTAGTCAAGATTGTAACTTTTACACAAAACCTGAGGAAGTGATCATGATTCACTTCATTTTGGAGGGTTTTTTTTTGTTTCTACATGGTTACACTGCAATAATAGTTTTGGTAGGTGAGCCAAATATGTTGCACAGAGCAGCCAGTATCCAGTCAGCACAACTTAGATCAGTCCAATATGCTGAATGTTTATGGAACTTTGAGACAGCCGTACGTGGCAGTCAGAAAGCAAACGTGTGTGTTTGTTAAAGCACTTACGTAGAACAGCAATGAAGCTCTGGTTATCAAAAAGAACCCACAGTCCGAAGCCCATGATCAATGCTCCACAGACCTGTGAAGGCAAATACACAAGAGTCAGCTACTGAAATAAGTGTTGCGCCTTCACTGGAGGGAATTCTTGTTTAGGTCTCCACTTGCATCTGGTTTTAATCCAATTCTCTTGCTCAAACTGCAAAAAGGCTGGGAACAGACTAAAAGATTCACAACCTGTGCGAGATTCATCGACTTCTAATTTCAAGTAATGACCAAATTAATGACAAAGCAATCACAATTATGATATTCTTTTTTGGCTACCATTATTATTCCTTAGAAATAGAATAATTGGGATTTTGTGTGTAAGAGGTTCGGAAAACCTCGAGTATACCACTAATAAAGTTCTGTGTTTCGCGCCCTTGACGTGATTATTATGGTTCTTGTGAACCAGACATAGTGTTTGGGTGTGGGGCAGGGGGGATAGGGTAAATGAGAGTTGCTTGTGGAAGCCCTGTCCAGCACGGGAACCCTAATAATTAGGCCTGGTTAAGAAGTGTTCATTCAGTGCTACTACTAACCCCCCAGCGGTCATCATTAGCCCACCGGTTTCTGACGTGTGCAAACGGGAAAACATCAACACACTCTTTAATAGGCACATCAAACACGTCCTTTCAAGAACATAGTCATTGGAAAAGTCCAGACATCCTTAGACTTGATTTTAAGAATTTAGTTTATCCAGCCTTGACTTAATTGTGCCTTGTGAGAGCGAGATGGCAATAAATGTTAATAAACAGTCTGCTCCACTTCAGTCTTCACCACGAAAGAACAAATACCACATTTGGGGCTCCCAAAGCATATTTCATAGTATCGCCCAAATACGCCAAATATGGGCTTTTATTAAAAGCATAGTTGTTTAGTATTAATAGTTTAAAAGGCTTTAAAAAAAGCCAAAAAAAACAGGATCAAAAAGGGCATTTATTATTCACATGCATACACACATACACTTTTTAAAAGTCGCATATTCAAATGGACTCAAAATGTAAATCAATAAAATTAAAATGAACATAAACAAATGGTTATGGACCCCGATATATATTCTTTTTTTTTTTTTTTTTTTTTTTAATAATGTTTCTATTGTTTCTAATTCATATTTTTTAATTGACACAAATAGATGTCCAATTTATTTAAACTGAGAGGACTGGCTGTAAAATGCTCCTCTTTTAGTGACACCGAGCTCAATGAGTGCCCCGTAAAAGGTTAAATGCCTTCAATAACAAAAAAATGTTTTTTTGGTATTATAATTTTTTTTAGGAAATTTTCTTTGTATTAGCTACAAAGTCAATCAAATTATGCCAATAAGGCAGCAGCCATAATGCATAAACTGTTTTAATTATAGTGAACATTTTATGAAACAGGATGTAATATGTAACTGTGAAAGCTACTTACAAAGAAGATAAGGTTGAAGAGGAAGAGAAAGTACTTGGTGACGGTTGTGCATCCTTGCGTCATGTTTTTGATTCTGAGAGAAATAAACACAGCTCCGTGGTTAAGTTAAATTTTAGAGCCAGTGCAAGCATGAAACAAAAAAAAAACAAATGGAGAAGAACTCGTTATACAAAGGCAGTTACCCTGGAGAAGGTCACCACATAATAAAAAGGAACATTTTTACAAATTCAATACTCTAACAGGTATCTTTTTAGGTCATGACAAGATCAGCAGGAACACAATGCGGTGAAGACGCAAGCCAATTCCATACTTGCTGTAACCAGTTTACAAAACAACAAACAACAGTGTGACTTGATGACGTACACGGTTGAAAAGTTGAAAAAAAAGTTGTCTGACAGCACAACGTTCGGACACGTTACGGTAAGATCAACTTCCAAACATGTTTTCTACTTTGCGTCATAGCCGGGAAAAGCATGACTACACGCAGTAGCTTCTTTATGTGGAAAATTTTCCTTTGGCAAAACAGCTGTAGGGCAGACCAGCACCATTACAAGGAACAATATTAACACTTAATGGAGCTCCCTGGTGGCCGGACAAGAAAGCAGTGCCCCAAAAGCATTAAGTAAATATTTACCCTAGACAGGTCTTTTAAATTAAATCCAGAACTAGTCGTCATAGCAAAGTGATAACACTGACTAGCATTTTACAAAATTAAGGGACAAAGGGATGATGGTTTAATTACACCAACAAATTTTAAACACGAGTTATGCAAGTAATTATTTATATAGTCCTGATATCAGTACATTCGTTAAACGTGTCTCGTGTCCCAACAATATTTCAATAATGCTTACGTAACTATGCCTTTAGTTCAACCAGATATATTTCCAAATTCTGAATAAAATGGCTTTTAGGGTAGCATCCCAGATAAACCCTTTGGTTGTCAACATTGTTTTCAAGCTTCTGGTTTTGCTTTGTTGTGGTAATTTACGAACAGGTTACACGTTTCAGCAGTTTTGAACATGTCTGAAAAACAAGCCAGAAAATGGGTGATATGTTCCTGTAACACATTTGACATGTGAAAAGAGCATCTGCTAACCGGATGGAGCAAATGACCCAGATAGCAACAACTTTGCGCTGAGCCTTGGTGTACAAAGCCAACGCCACCATGCAATAATGTAATCCTTAAAGAAGATTTTCATTGTGGGTTGATGGAAGCAGTTTACATTAAAACGCTTGAGCTGTGGTTCACATTGCTTGTAAAAAGAGCCTTATCCAAAATAGCAAAATTGAATTGGAATGGTGACTGGTCTACTCTAAAAATTTGCTACCAAACTTTTTTTCTGATAGACATGTCATCGTTTTTTGCTACTTTTTCAAATTTTGATACCACTGTTTTCTTATAGCTGCGCCCATTTTAGTTATGGCCATCTAATCACGTTATCATGACTAAGTGAATAAATCTTCTTTCTTCTGTTTATAGAAAACTACATTTTGTTGTTGCTCAAAAATGCTCCCAGGACTTAGTGCATTAAAAGATCGATCATATTAACCTTAATACCCTTGTGACATTAATCACAGCTACTTTGGATGCGTTCTTAATCGTTACTTTTTGGCAGGAACATATTTTGATGGCGCAATTTGGACTATAACAAATAAATTGTGTTGAGGGCTCAAGTCACGGATGTTTGTGAGTTTATTAAGAAAGGGAACCAATTTTGATTGGCCTAACATAAAGGACGTGAGCGCACGTGCACAAAACCACATGGTTGCAATTTCTGATGGACAGCAAAATTTGATAAAACATCGGCATAGCTGCTTCCCACGATGCCTAGCGTTCAGAACTTGGTTGTTTCTCGGGCCACATTTACATCTATATTCAGTCAAAGTTCTCTTCAATAATGAAAGGACCATGTTCCTCTCCCTCTCCAATAAAAAAACCCCAGAAGGTCACCAGACAAATGGAAATATGATACAGCAATCCAATGTTTGTTTTTTCTTCCTTTGTTATTGGAATTGTTTAAGCTTCTCACCCCTACTTGAGGCAATGTGAGTGGCAGATGGCGCTATGTCTAGGGGATCCACCGTGGATCAAACACAGCCCTGAAAGGGAACAAGCCTCGACCTACCTCTAGCGACTGCTATTACATCAATAGCTGACCCATTTAAACATCTGTGAAGCCTGTGCTCTGGCATCAACCTCCTGGTAATAAAGCCTTTTAATACCGTCACGGAATCCTGTTTCAACCACTGCATCCAAACACAGGATGTAGTAATTATCTTTCCTGACATAATTGCGGTGGCATTTTGGGGCTTCAAATTATAGGGAACCAATTCAGGGGCGCTAAAAAATGGACACATTCCAGCTTCCAAGTAACCCTGAAACAGGTAATTGCAAGTAAAAGAGATGCTTCGGCAACATCCAAGAAAAGGCTGATGAATAGATATCATCTCAATTTTAAGTGTGTGATGTCATGGGGTATTAGTGGACTCGAGACAGTGTTTCATCAGTGATGGCAAAGAGGGTTCTTCCAGATGGCACCTATGTGACTCATACAGAGTTTTGCCATTACAATCTCACACTGTTTGTTCCTCTCGAGAAACAACTTTAGGGTGATTGGCAGTATAGTGTTGATTTACAATTGTGATTAGTTTCAAGACAACTGATAACAGTACAGCACTAATAGTAAAAATCTGTATGTAGCGCTAGTAGAATAGACACACTCAACTTATTTAAAAGTGTAAATGGCACACAGTTTACTGGGGTTGGAATTATAACTATACAAAACTATTGTGTCCGGTGAATGTAATCATGCGGTTGAGATATTTTCAAGTACGACACAACTTAAATGTTTGGTTGGATGAAGGGCAATTTACAAAGACACAACAATACAAAAAATGAATTTTATTTAGCACGTTATCAAAGACATCAAAGGTTAACGTGACTAACGAAATCCTACGTCGTTTCACGAGACACCTCCCTGGTTTCCTAATTAGAGTGAAGAAATACGACAAAACATTGGCAACATTTTTAACAGCCTCAGACATTAAACAAAGAAGTGACAAACAACTAACGAAGACTAAAAAGTTTCATTCACAATCAAAGTCCGCCGAAAATAACGTTGGCAACAGAAAATATGGTTTAAAGGGTTAGCAAGGGAAATTCGACAATAATGAGAAACTTACTTGTTTTCTTTCGACAGGTGCAGCAATTCTACGAGTTTTGTCGACAATATTGGCACAGACGTGAAACTTCAACGGATTTCTTTTGCTGAGTGGGAAGAGCGTGAGTGTGGTTCTCAGAAGACACGCCCACTTTCCTTTGGTGAACACCTGCTCCTCCCCTCGTGGGGTTGATTTATTAACCCTTTACAGGGCCATTGACCATTTTGTTGAATAAAAACAATAACAAAAATTAATCCGATGCCCACAAACTTGGACATCACAATATTAACATTTCACAAACGTGGCCTCCATATCCCAAATTGTAATGTGCACATTCTTGGGGATAATCAATATATCTTTTAAATATATATTTTCCAAAAACCGTTACAAAATATTGGAAAAATGTAAATGAATAAAAACAAATATACTCTAGTCATGGCCACAAACCACTAAATTGATTGATATTTTTAAATAGCTCTGACTGTCGTTGACAAGAATAGATGTCAAATTTATCGGAATTATCTTTCAAAGCCACCCTTCGCAGTGAAGAAACAGGGTCCTCAACACACATTCAGGATGAATCTTGTGCGCGCACACACACACAATCTTACTTCAAACAAGTTTCATAAATAGAGAACCCTGAAAATGACTTGGACGTCTTGTGCTGTCAATGGCAGACAATGAGTTAAATGTGTGTCCTCTAAAGGGTTAACCCACTGTTGTCCATTGCCAAGCAAAAATGAGGCCACACATAATACCCATAGTAACATGTCAACCCACCCTCACCCATCCCATGTATGATGTGAGGTCAATGTGAGATTTTGACTTTGGTGTACAAAGAAACAATAACCATTAAACAAAGATACTTTATTTCAAACCATCAATTCAATTTGAGGTACAAGATGCACAAACAGTCTATACAGAAACAAAATGCTACAAGTTGAAACATATTGGCCCCAGTATGCTATTCAGAACACAACAGTCTAGTTGTCAAATGTATCATATTGAAAAAAAACTACTCTTGATCTTAAACCCAACAAATAAACAAGTCAATTTTTCTCTCCCTCTTTGTGACTTAATGTCCATGAACTGTAAGGACAGAACTAGCTGCTTTCTCCTTGCGCATAAAGGCCCATCGGCTCTAAGATCATACACATTGCAAACCTTTGAAAATGCAAAGTCTGATGATTGGAGGTGGAAATTAACTGACTTTATTCCCTTTCGAACCCATTAATCAGCATGCTAGTAAAGAGAGAGTAACACTGTCACTGGAGAGAGCCGTATTTAATTAAACCCTGGTAAAAGATAATTACTACCTTTACACATTCAAGAGACCTCACCCACGTGCAGGATTTCCTAGTTGGGAGTTGAGACTCACCCAAGTAAAAGCACATGTGTGCTCAATACTGGACTTGCAAATGCAAACCCGCAATCACTCTGACCTCAGGACTACTCCCATCTGGGGTGGGACTGTTGGACCACCTGGAGGCGTCTTTGTACGTGTATGAATCAATTTAAGTTTTGTTTTCACTTGGCTTTATTTTAGAAATTCCCTACGCTCAAGCCAAAGGTGGGGAAAGGTAAAAGCTCTGAATAAAAACCTTGACTGAATTTGAATGATGGGAGGTAGAAGAAGAACTGTAGGGAAGGTTTTGGAGGAAGAGTAAGATTGCCAAGCAACCGTGACATCACACAAAAGCTTTCCGTCACCCCCAAACATACCAAGTCATATACAGACGTACATATCCACCAATGTGACCGCGTCTTCATTTGGTTCCTTGGTTGCTACACAGTATCAGCTATTTCTGCACGGCTGAATTATTACATGCATGACATCCACACACAAGAGTTGCCTAAAACTGGTACAAAATGAAATTTGAGAGAAATCTTAGCAATAGCGAATACTGAAAGAGTTCCATGTCCGCTTGACACCACCAGCACATGTTCTTCTATTTACATGTATACCCGGTAAGGACCTAGATAGAGTGTTGCTGATTGTTTTAAATAGTTGTTAAGACTGGGCTATGGATATGTCGTTATATAAAAGTCGTGGTACGACCCTCACGAGAAACCACGGCGGTTTTGTGGACCACTTAGATGCCAGCTCATCACTCACGGCCAACTGTTCCATGCTTATCCTGCCTTGTATGTTGACAATAATCATCACTGTTGTAAAGACACTGTACACATTTTACTCTTTACTTTGGCAACATAGCGTTAATAACAAAGTTGAGCTTTCAATTACAATGCAATTCATTACTGTTAATTTCCAGTGAACAGTCTTAATGCAGAAGTGCTTTAGCACACACAAACAGTGTGAAAAAAACAGAACAACAAATTCTGCATAACTTAATCATCTTCATGTGGGGTGAGGAGGAACTATCCAAATACACCTTCTCATAAAATAATAGTAGCCATACATATTCTCACGATGGCCGCTCTGTACAACTCTGTAAAACAGATCCTAAAGGCAACAAAATGACAATGCAACACAATAGTGCTTCTCTTTTTAAACTAACAAGCAATCGGGAGGAATTCCTGTTGACCTTATTAGCTTCTATGTGTTTATTTGTCCATATCAAGTCTATAATGTGCTCATTTGTTGAATATTTGGGGGTAACACTAAAGATAGGTCCCTGCGAAGGATGGAGCAGTGGCAAATGACAACACTCCTCTCAATTCCATTTCAAATCATCATCCAAACCTTGTAAGCATCTGTTTGTGATCTGTGCCACCCCCTGGAGTTTGTGTGTCAGCTTAGATCTTCTTTGGCTTCCGACCCAGGTGGTAGTAGTAAGCCATGGTGACCACCAGAAAGAGGACTCTGCTGAGAAGCAGCAGTATGGCAGTATTGGGTAGAATGCCAATCTCAATTAAGGTGATGGAAGTCACTGAAACCACAAAAGAATCACATGATCATCAGAAAATAATGGGGACCTGAAATTAAAATTGGTTGAGCTATAACTGCCATAACTGAGTGAGTGTGAGAGAAAGTTTGTGTAACTTCATGTAGTGAACACTAGGAGGCAGGGTCTGCACGTGAAGGTGATTGGTACTGGACTAAGAACTGCACTGAGATTGAAAAAAAAACTGCTTCTACTAATTATTGAATGAAAATGTGACATACAGCTAAACAACTGGAATTGTAAAATGAATACTATATATAGCGAGTTTTGAATACCGAGAAACTGCACTGCAAAGTAGCAAGCTTCACTCAGCAGAGTCCACTGGATGACAATCTTCTCTGCGGTGTAGAGGCCATTCCAAATGATGAGGGCCAAGCCTACAAACAGAGGTTATCGTAGGTAAATGGAAGAATAAGGGGTAATAGAATAAACATACAAAACACAATGAATTGAATGACAATGAATGAAAACATGAATTTCTGCAGTTACAACCTTTGGTAAAGGGTAACATAATGATATAATTGGCTGCTTGATTCAGTTAAAAATGTTTTTACTTATTGATTTTGATAAAAGCTAGTGTTCCATTTCATGTTCCCTACCATTCTTCCAATCAATTTCCCTACATGTCATTCCCACAGACACGGCACTATGGCTGTTGAAGCGGGTTTGCCATAAGGCGGGAAGGGGCTTATGTACCGTATTGTATCCCTGCCAGATTGTGACTGCTTAGCCTTAGATGATGAGACCCTGTCCATCAACCAAGTTCTTTGTTGCTTCTTGTCACAAAGAAATCATTCTCCCCTGCCCTTTGATAAAGCCCCAAAGCCCTTTTGACATTCAACACAGAAAAAAAAAGACAGCCTTTTTTGCCCATGTTAGCTGATTCAGTCATATGTTCTACACTGTCATATTTAACGTTAGGGAGCATGGGCTCTATTCATGGTTTTTTTTTTGTGTGTGTGGGGGGGGGGTTAACTGTACTTTTAAGGAGTCACGTTGTAAGATAACGGATCTTAAATGATAAGCGGTAGAAACTTTTACTGTAGAAAAAAGCTATATGTTGTCAATTCCTTAATTTTTAAGTTACTTTACACCCACATTTATTACACACCACTGGAAAACAAGGTAGCTTGGACGGATGACTTCTATTTCTATTCATTTCATTCAAAATTATAACTTCAACTACTAATTGTTTTAGTTTTCAAGTCTTGGCACAATAAAAGAACTGAAGTTCTACTCTAAAACATAAGTCAATGTGATGCATAAAGATGCAGAAGTCATATTTGAAAACTACCTTCCAGATTTTGATCCCCTAATAAACTCAAGACGCAATGGATGAAATTAGAGGGAAAATATTTAAATCTCAGGCTATTAGCACCTCAAGGATTTTGCAGTCAACTGAGCCGGAATGGTTGAATGAAGCTGTTATGTCTATGACACAAAGTATTAAGCAAAAAAATCTATATCTTGTCTCCATGTTATTCATATGGCTGCAGAGGTTCAATGAGGTAAAATGTGCATTAATGCTCCATGCATGTTCCAACCAATACTCACTGAGGAGTGCTCCTCCGTAAAGGCGAACAGAGAGGCTGGGTGTTGATAACTCCTCCTCAAAAACAACCTCATACAGATGGTTGGGAAACACCAAGGCCTGTGTGGGGAAAAGGACATCGCAAATGTCACTATTACAACACAGCAACATTGTTCCCCATTCCCCCCTCCCACAATATTCCTAAAATGAGCCTTCAAAATAAAGCCACTGTGTACCATTTGTGAGTTATACAACTCCTTAACACTAAATACATTGAACAAGGAGGCAAGAAGGCAGACAAATACAGTGGTACCTCGTCATACGACCGTTCGTCATACGGAATGCTCGTCTTACGGGGGAAATTTCGATCGAATAATTCGCCCGTGATGCGGTCAAAATTTCGTTATGCGACCAAGCCAGGTGGCCATGGCATTTTTTTTTGCATATCTTTCGTGTACGTATAACAATATTTACGAGCACCGGATGAGCTATTCAGACCAGGAAACGCACAACGCCCATGCGCGGGGAAAAGAGGGCTTTCTGGGTAATGAAGTATACTCGTGCTCGCAACAGCATCCCCGGGGATGCGAACACAGATGCTACAAGCTAAAAGGAGCCGCTAGCCAGCGCCCCTGTAAGCTCCCATGAGAAATCCGACTCGGATCGCTGCCGCCTGTGCGACGAGGAAACAGAGTCGTCTGAACACTTATGGCTCCGCTGTCCGGCCTTAATGACCGAACGCTACCATCGCGGCTTGGGCAACTCCCTGGATGAACTTATCCGTGTTCCAGTGGCAGCCCTAGCGCTGCTGAGGGTAATCCTCAGGCGCCTGAGGTGAAAAAGAAGAAGAAGTAGAAGAAGATGAGCAGCGGGGCGATCGCTGATAAGACTGCTTGCTGCTCGTTGGCAAGTGGTCGTGCGTTCTCCGATTGTGAGGACATTTGTGTGCATCATTTTCGGAATATTTTGAAGGGAATAGTACGACAGCAAACAGCCCATGGATAGCGAACGTGAGGGTGGAGTGTTTGTTCTGTTTACGAGTGCGTCATGTTGAAAACAAACCGAACCCCCCGCCCCTTTTGTGCGTCTCTCTCTCCCCTCGGCGAAATCCGCCCAATTTTAGTTAGATTAAACACTTTATTTCTATTAAACCACTCGTTATTTATTACTTTGTCAATATATGGCGAATTATAAGAAATAAAACATTTTTTTCAATCCAATATCCTGTTTTTGGTGTTTTTTTCAGAGAGTTGGAACGAATTAATTTGTTTCCCATTCATTTCAATGGGAAACGTTACCTCGAGTTACGAGAAACTTGTCATACGAGCTCAGTCCCGGAACGGATTAAGATCGTATGTCGAGGTACCACTGTACTGCAATTTCATTCATACTGTAAATATAAATGACAATGATTGTAGGACATTAGGTTGACAGGTTAATAATATCTGCAACACCTACCATTATGGCAATGACTGTAAAACCCACTGCTGAGGTTAGCAACCACATCCTAAAAAGAGACAGAACTTTATGCATCGCTTCACAAAGACCCGGATTTGTTTTTTAAGAGAGTTGACACATCTTGAACTTCATTGGGTGTGAAGCAGCGAGCGCTGTGTTAACAGTTGCGCTGAGTAACTGAGGAGCTAAAATCTCACCTCAGCCCGATTGGCTCACGAACGGCAAACTTCATCTCGTTTCCCAGCATCTGACTGATCTACAAGTCAACACGGGAAGGAAGCAAGTTATGACAATATATAAATAGAGTGAGAGAAAGTGCTTAATGATGTTATTTACAGATTTTGTATGTTTTCAGTTACTTAATCAGAGCCTGAAGATTAGGAGGGGATGTAACATGACCTCATATTAAGATCTAGATTAGTTAGCAGCATCCAACTGAATTCTGTAAATTAGCTTCATCGAAGCAATAATTGGCCATTACAGTAATGGTACTTATTTTAAATAACTGAAAACTGGAGGCTTTTGCACGGCTGACAAATTAAAAGGCAATTATGATACCTTTAAAAACTGAAATATTTGCAGAAACCGAAAGAATACAATAATTTTGTCAAATCGTGTCTGTTAAAATAGATATTTTATATTGCTTCTGGCACAAATAAACATGTTTGACAACAAACATGCGGTCAATAATTTAGATAAAGGTTGCTTGGCAAATTAAAACTTTGCAAAGTTTATGAATGGCTGTTTGTTTTTATGTGCCTTGTATTTAGCGACCAGTCTGGTGTACAAGTGTACAGTGTGCCTTTTCCACGACTATGTCAGCTTGGACATAGTAATTGGCTGGGGGGAGAGGGTGATAATGCTTATTTAGATGCTTTTCTTCATCATTGCTGTTGTAATTACAGCTCTGCCGATCAGAAAAAAAGTAGTTAAAATGACTATAAAGTCGCAATAAGAAAAAACAACATGCATTCTTTGCTTGAATCAACTCCTCTGGCACAAACATTGAGCATTGAGCTTGATTGGCTCTAAGGCCAAAGTATTTTGCCCAAAGCGTTGAAACTCAACAGCCATTTCTTATCGCTCTAAATGGGTATTGTGGTTTGGTCAGATGAGCAACATTGGGGGAAGAAAAAAAACAAATAACGAAAAATACTGGCGCGTGAAATGAAGCAAAGCAAAAAAAGATAAATCACTTTCTAGATAGCAGTGCCCACGAGAAAATTACTATCAATCACAAAGTCGTTTTCTGCTCGACGAAGCCATTTACCAAAAGCGACACGACTGGCCTAAATTTCAAGGAAGAAATTATATAAACCTAACCACCATGCTCTGCTTTTGCATATTAGGCTGCTCTGGATTTTGACGATTCATAAAGCATTTGCAAGCGCCTCATTTCGTATCGTCAGACAAATTGAAGGAGTGACCATTGTATTCAGAGGCTTTCAACTAAACCCTTACGAATTATAAATTCAATAACTCCACATGCGTATTAATAATGTCAATAGCATTTCCATCTCCGCAGGAAGAGACACCGAGTGAGACACTACAGAATCATGTCCCTCCTTTGTTTACAAAGCCAAAAGGCTTCAGTTGTTTCCTTATCTCGAGCAAGCCATGGCAAGGAAATAACTTGTACATTTCTCTTTGCTACCACACGATTAAAATTCCCAACCAGGGTGAGTATCTGATTTAAACAGGGAATTAACACACTATGCACATGAAGCCGAAAAGGCTTAGTGACTGGTGCTGGATTACTATGCAATCAAGTCCCTTTGTAACAATGACTGTAAGACTCCGTAAATTACCACGGATTGTCAAATATGAACAACTCCTCGTTCTGTTTTCATCATTCTACTAAATTTTAAAATGACTGGCTTCCTGAATCACTGTAGAAAACAACACGTGTCATTGTGTACGAATGTATGTTTCTGATATGCATCATGGTCCTTGTGCGCATGGGCTGTACATGTGAAAGCTTTAACAGAATGCACAGTACACCAATCATCTATCTTCCAAAGAATTCCAGCATGTGAACAAAATAACACTTTAAATACAAGTAGTAAATAAAGTATATTTTTGGAAGAATCTGCTCAGACTGTGTGTTATATAAGCACTGCTTAAAAAATAGCTATGGTTTGCCTTTACTGAAACCAAGGACCGTAAATAAACCTGACCTTTGATCGGTGAACTTCCCCATCATCATCTTCACCTCCAACTCCGAGAATTTTTCGGCTTTTCAGGCGGCTTATCAAATCTGTCTGACTGTGCTTCTTCATCAGAGGGGGGTGGGGTTTTGAAGCCATGATCCAAATGCCTGGAGGGGAAAAATAGAATCTTGCATGAAACCGTTTTAGGGAGACATTTATTTGTATGCTACCAAATGGGAGAAGATGCCGAAAAACATTTGCCTAAGCCCAGCAAGAAATTATAAATGTTGCAATACAAAATATATATAATATCAGCCATTTTTGATAACACATACATATAAAAAAACTATACTTATTTTTGTTATAAAAAATAGTCTCCAATTCCATTAGTGTACCTGATACTTATACTGCACTAAAAAGTAGATGGCATAATGTCAATTTTCAAAATGTTCTGTATATCTACAGGCAAAAGGGCTTATTTCCTCAGAGGCCAAATAGCTACAGCTAATTTACATGTTCATTCTGACGAACATTGCACACGCAATGGTTGGGTGTATGTGCGTGATCTACTGAGATTGTGATCGTCTAATATCCCAAACAGCAGCACCAAATTGTGTGTTTACACAAACAGATCGCGCACAATCTGTTGACATGATGGCGCTTTGACAGACGAAATCCTAATTATGCAGAATGATTAAATAAATTTGCCTCATCTGTTTCCATGAGCAGTCAAGTTTGCATCTTTTTTGCACAGGTAAATCTCTAGTCAGCACCAAAGGTTTCAGATGCTTACATTTTCATAGATTTGTCACCGTATACAAATAGAACCTGTTACAAGCACACACCAGAAAGCCAACTAATTAGCACTAATGACCAATAACTGGGGACACAACATGGACAAACAATAGTCAAAACAAGAGACCTGATCAATGCCTCAATGCTTACCTCCAAAAGGCATGTATGCTCAATGGAACAGCGTGACAAGAATTCAATGGTTGCTCCACAGGGACAAATCTCGGAGGGAGATTAAGAGTCACAATTACTGAACAACCCTTCTACGGATAAGCAATCCATGCTAAACATGACAAAATGAGACCTTTACTCGTGGTAAGCAAAACCAAACATCAATTTCTTTCGCTTACAGAAACTACTGAGGTTTTACGAGCATATCCCACTGGAAGACTGTTCTGCAGACCAACCAGGAAACACTGGTAAGAGAGAAACAAATAACCAAAATATCTTAGAAGAGAAAGTCTGGGCATCCCCTTTAAAAAGGTACTCCCTCTGCAACCCAAACTCAGAAAAGCACCTAGGTGGATCGATTATCCGCGTGAGTGATATCTATATGTAGTAACATACAGACACATAAAATAACAGGTGTATAAACACTCATTTAATTGTGTCAATACATAAAATACAAGTTTGACACCTTTTGCTTCTTGCTGAAAAACGTAGATCTAAGATGAGTAAAATCAAACTACACATTCTTCCATATGCTCAAATACCCCTGCTTGAATCTCCTTAATACTGCTTCTTGACTTGCACTGATGCAGTTGCCTAGCAACTGCCGATGGACCAATCAACTTCTCATACGAAACCCCTGTCATGATTACAACTAGCATTGTTGATGAGGTCTATGGTGAAAGCCATTGATGATTCCATAGCATTAATGTTGATATCATTGAGGACACTTCAAAATACACTTAAAAAAAGATTAGGCACTCATAATGGTCAGTCAATATAAATGAGGTGGTGGAGCCAATAAGATTAAGGAACCAAGTCACTTTTCAGCCTATACAGTAACACCTCGCCATTTCATTTTTGTGTTTTAATTCTTTTTTTAAGTTCATAACAATGTGAAGCCACTCTTGCTACTAGGACTCACCACTAAAGATTTTGTTTTCTTTCTTTTCATTTATTTATTTATTTTAAATTGGGGTGACCCTACTTTGCGTTTATTCGATTATCACCGCCATGTCCAGTCCACATTAACTGCGATAATCGAGGTATTAATGTACTCCTAATGTCTTCTTTAGAAGCAGTTTCACATATAGACAGTTACACATTCTTGTCAGAGGTTGCAGACACTGCGACAGAAAGTACACTGTTGGTATGGGCTGATGCAATAGAAATAGGATGGCTTTGTAAGAGGATAATTGCATTCTCATAGGAGTGAGTGCGAATGACTGCAAGTTTCTGAATTAAAAGGCCATTAGGTCATTGTGTATGCCAGCCTTTCACTTGCCAGTCAGCATGGATCAACACTGGCAACATTGAATCCTCTTTCTGTACACAGGGAGGCATTGAGAATTTTTGCCTGCAATTCAAAGCAACAACCACAATAGAAACAATTTCACAGCAAATACACTATTGGGCCAGGATGTGTACAAGAGACATCAAGGTCTTCATTTCTTTGCTTGATTTGACAGCAGAGCATCTGTTGGTGAAATGACAAAATGGCTAAAATAGGAAGAAGTGTGGGAAATGTGTGAACTCGCCAGGAAACCATTGGAAGTGACATGATATATGGTGAAAAAAAGAACACCAGGCAGTGTGTAGCTGTGAACAACAACAAAAATGTGTTTCTTAAAATAAGAGGACAAACTACACTGTTGTCTCTCCATTTCCAAAAATAAGACAAATGCGAAGAATACAAGACTTTAAGACTGGGAGTAATAAAATTGACTAGTCTGTACAAACCCTATAGTTCAAAACAGTGGTCTATAAAACACAATAGGTCTATGAATAGAACTAATCCCCTAGTCAACCATCAACAAGGAGAAAAAAAAGATTAAAACTGTTAACTCTTCTGAGAGCATTCAGCTCTTCCTATTTATCCCGGCAGGTGCTCAACCTTGTCAGTTAATAACACGAGGAGTTCCCATGTCTATTGATTTAGTAATTTGGAATTTTGGAAAGGTAATGACAATAAAATGTGATATGGTGGCCCAGTGGAGCGAGTGGTTAGCCAGGTCAAGTCCAGGTCAGTCCACCTGTGTGGAGTTTGCATGTTCTCCCCGTGCTTGCATGGGTTCCCTCCGGGTACTCCGGTTTCCTCCCACATTCCAAAGACATTCATGGTAGGCTGGTTGGACACTTTAAATATCCCTTAGGTATGAGTGTGAACGTGAATGGTTGTTCGTCTCCTTGTGCCCTGCGATTGGCTGGCCACCGATTCAGGGTGTCCCCCGCCTCTGGCCCGCAGTCAGCTGGGATAGGCTCCAGCACCCCCGTGACCCTAATGAGATGATAGTAGAGCAAAACAAAAGAGGATCTCTGGACTTTGAAGAAAATATTCACTTACTTCATTAACAAAACTATAGTATAACCAAGAAGGTAGTCTTACTTGATTAGGAAACCTGGTTGCTAAGGAGCCTCACTGAATGACGTGGCAAATTCATTTCAGGACCCAATCTGCGTCAGAAATAATGTCTCTACACGGACTTTATGGCTTGGCAAAGGTCAAATCCAATCCATTTCCTCCTAAATGTTGTGACATTTTTCAGAAAATTGAAGGTTTTATAGTATTCTGGGGTGGGTTTGCACCATTTAATCCTGACAACAATTCACACAAAAATCCTTGTAAACAGTGTTTTAAATGAACCTTCCACAAGATTTTGAGTAGAGTCAGTAATACTGAAAGCTACCCAAATTGGGATTAGGAAACACAGCAGTTGCACCTATTGCAGTTTTTACAGTGTGTTTATTGACAAACAATCAGCAAAGAATCTTTGAGATGCCTGAAATGAAAAGGATGTTTAATACTGAATGAATTAGTTGTGAATTAGCATATTAAGATGCACAAATGCAAAAGTAATGTTTTACCAGCCAGTGATTATTCCTGCAATCGCTCAACTGTCACCTAAATCAATTTCCACTTATCAGTGAGAAGACAACACACTTTTCTCACTGCTGCTGGCTGCAGCCACAAACATAGTCAAATTTACACATCTGGTGGTTGCTATTCTATTTGAGAACGCTCAATCATTATTCCCTTCCATGACACGACTACAAATGGGTTCCTGTGTCAGGAAAAACAAATACATACGAAATTTTGCGTATTAACTAATTTGCTGCCTTGGACGTTGATGGACACCCAAACCATTTGAACTTGCAGTGAAGTACATAACTTTAAAAAAAACATCAAAAAAGTTCACATGAAATGGCTGCATGAACAGATAAACATAGTAATGAAAAAAATGTCATACTTGTGCAGAATCATTTGGTGCCAGTGAAAAGAATTCAATTAACTCTGGTCAAGAGGATCTAACAAATTGTCTTTGAAATGTCCTCATCTTGAGAAAAGCAAATGGCCCAAAAACAATCAAGATAAGAATGTAAACAATCAGCTAAACTCGGTTTGTCAAGATACATACAAGATATGTCGTTTCTCCTGCAACCCACCCGGGAAATCTAAGTTTCATTCTTCAAATTTCCACTCACTGACCAATAAAACTTATATTAGGGGTGGGCAAACTATATTCCACAAAGGGTCGCAGTGAGGGCAGGCTTTTGTTCCAACCTCTAAGGAGGAAACCTTTCCACAAGGGACCAAACTTAAAATTTTCCATGATTTCAAAATCATTTTCCAATTTTAGACATATAAAATAGATCATAATGATTCTGCGACCGGGTTTCAAATGAAAACAATTCTGTTTGTCAAATCACTGCAATCGTCAAACTGCTTGTGAAATTTCTAAATTCCTCATTACTAAACAATCTGCCATCTATATGGCTGGTGCCCACTGTCTCAAAGGAGAGGCAACAATCACTAAAATATACTGTATTATGTATGTAAATATATGTTTTCATTGAGCGAGCATGTTTTTTTCTTTTATATGAAACAAGACATAATGAATGGGCCATCTTTTTATTCAAATGAACATTGCGCTTGTTTCATTATCATGTGCATAATTTTCTTTGCGCTCGAGACTGCTTAAACACAGTATTATAAGAGGGCTTTGAAATACAAGCTGTTTTTTTTTCAGACTCTTGACCCTTTGATAAAGATAAAAAACTGTTTTTGGCTGAAATGACTCAAACAGTGGGTATGGTTCCCTACCTAATTGTGTTATCAGGGTATACAGTAATACTGATAAGGCCTTTTATAGTCATCATAAAATATAGTAAATCTTAAACTTCTTCAGAATAAAGGGCTCCAAATAAATTTCCCAGTTGCCTTTGATTTTTGCCTTGATATGCATTATTCACACACCTGCACATGCTGTGATAATGTCAAAGCTCCAAGGCTGGCTGGACTTGGTAAATGTGAGCCATAGAGCTTGCTAATCAGGTTTTTACCAAGTTCCCAAAATGCCATGTGGGTTCAGTAGAGTTTACACAGCAACAAATGAGGGACAAAACCTTAGCTAGCGGCAAATCATTTCCTACACAGTATCTCTAATATTCATGCATGAGGAACTTGGTCTCTAATCACGGGAAAGGTTGCATTTGTCTCCTAGACCAATTTGTTTAATAAATTACCTCAGCTAGAAAGTGCCTGAGATTTTGATCCATTTAATAATCAATTAAACTTCAGTGGCCGACTGCTCGTATGTTTTGGGGATTTTCAGGCAGGATGTATTAGTCGCTTCTATTCCTGTGGACTTGCTTAATATTTTAATTAAGATGTATAGAAGTGCAAAATATAAATGTATCACAAGGTCTAATAGTCACTGAATAATTGTTCTAGCCGGTAATACCCTAGCATGTAGTAGATGTGTGCAATATGGACAAAAATAAATAGATCCATGTTCTTCTTCTAATATACAAAACAGTGCAACCAGACAACCAAAACTAATTACAAATTATTCACTTTTTGTAAACATTGCTGCTGACTGAGTGGTTAGTGCGTCGGCCTCACAGCGGGAGACCTGAGTTCAAATCCAGGTCGGTCCACCTATGTGGAGTTTGCATGTTCTCCCCAGGCCCGTGTGGGTTTTCTCCGGGTAGTCCCGTTTCCCTCCCACATTCCAAAGACACGCATGTTAGGCTGATTGGACACTCTAAATTGCCCCTAGGTATGAGTGTGAGCGTGGATGCTTGTTTGTCTCCTTGTGCCCTGCGATTGGCTGGCCACCAATTCAGGGTGTCCCCTGCCTCTGGCCCGAAGTCAGCTGGAATAGGCTCCAGCATCCCCCGGGACCCTTGGGAGGATAAATCGGTTCAGAAAATGAGATGACATGAGACTGCTGACTGATGAAAAAAAATGCTAGCATTCAGTCAGGCAACACTTCTTTAGCGTGTCAATTGTTTTTTGTTTACTTCAATTTTACTGGACGGTACAGAAAATGAATTAATTAATTTAATTCTAATCATATCGGCACAATTAATCAGATAACCTAATTCAAACATTAGAGCACATGATTCAGGTACCTTGTTTACAAAGAAATTCCACTAACTGCTTGGAAGAAATAAGCTGTTATCAAAATGTTACAATATTACAGCAACAAGTCTTGTGAGATTCAGTATGTGTAGCCATAGAAAACAACAGCATTACCATATAATTTGCCTATGTTAGTTCCTGAAAATGGACTAATCCAGAAAAAAATAACATTTCAAGTGACAGAAAAAGGAACACTAATTAATGTATTTAATGTGTACAAAGCATACTGCATGTGACTGATGTTTGCAGTACAAACACATTTCACACTGAAAATAATAAGAACGCACCCAACAGTCAAGCCCATATTGTTACTCAGCAAACCATTTTCAACTTTCAGCCTGCAACCCATTAGACAGTACTTCAAGTGACTTGTTTTTTTTTGCCGAGATTTTTTGAAATTATTTTCTCTTTCGTATCACAAAAGAGCAACGCAATGGACACAATGCAAAAACGCAAGACACAAAGAAACATGGATGCTCAAAGCCATCTACCAGAAAAGAAACTAACAAACTAATTTCCACTCCCTGACCATCATTTAGGGAACTTTATTTTATTTAGCTATTGTAAATGAGGAATATGAAGTGGCGAGATGATGGAGCTATCAAAATATTAAAAATGTCTGTTGTGTCCACAGTTTCAACTGCCAATCAAGACAAGAGCAATGCTGTTTGGGTGGCTACATTTTGGATCTGATTGCCAAACAGGAAACAACTGGATTGGAAGATAGGAAATTCCAACAGCACTGTCTGCTCAAGCATAATATCCAATATGATGGAATAAACTTGTTCAATTAATTTTCGGTCAGTTCATTCTAAATGAACCAGAAGCCAAGGAAATCAGAACCACAAATCTTGATATGAATTACATTCTCATTAAAACTATTTTAGTCAAGATTATACAATAAATGTGAAATGAGATTTTTCAGACAGCTGCTTGAAAAATGAAATGTTCAATTATATATGCACAATGTATTGTCCACGGTTCTTTGTCAATGTGTAAAATGATTTTATGTCTTCCCCTTGCTTCTAATTAATGACTTTGGCAGCCTACAGTTGTAATAAAACTGCCAGTGTCATGGAAAGCAGCAGGTTTTGAGCTTTGCTAATCTTGTTCACGGGAAGTAAACATGCACATCTGCTAAGGGGGGCATTATGTAAGCCACCGTTAAACTTTTATTGCCTGTCGGTAGGGAATTGAGTGGCAAGATGCTGTGAAGAAAATAAACCACATGGTATCAGTCAAGGTATCCCCAGAGGCAAAACACAAGTAACCGAATAGACATGATTATAAATATAGTGGATCACAATGCCCTCCAACTATGCAATCTGTGTCAATTCTAATAATTACTCTGAAGGGATCCAAAGCAATGTCGCTTTGTATTTAAGTGGAAGACCCCAAAAAATAAAACTGGTGCTTTTATCTCAGTTTTTTCTCTCTTTTGAGTGTCCCATACAAGATGCACAAGAAAGACTAATTCAAGCACTTCACCCATCAATTGATGGGCTTTTACCACTTACAGGCAAACTTTTACAGGTCGTTTGTCTTGGAAGCAACAGAGCTTTTGATTTTTTTCAAAATTCTGAATAAATTTGACCAATAGAAAATGATGCAGCTGCTCAGTCCTGGAGGGTTAAAACAATCCTTGTGAGGATAAGTGGCTTAGAAGCTGAATAATGGAAGGAATGAATTGCAAAAAACAGTCACCTGTATTACAAGAAAATATGGCACCGATAAATTAATCTCAATTTAATTTAACAGAATATTTAGAATGAGGGCATTGAGAAATGTATTAGTTTTTATGCAAGGAAATAAATGAACATTTCCTTCCTATTAGATTGTCCCCAGTCCTTCATAACATATTTGTAATTTTTGATATCTTTTTTTCAGCATACCTATAGTATATGTGCTCAGCATTATTTAGATGGAATGCCCTTATCTACGCGGGGCTTGTGCTGGCTTGACAGTGGACCTTCAAGAAAGGTTCAGATCAACTTTTAGAGCTGCTTCAATTTAACATATAAACCAGCAAAACCAGACAAGCCCTCAACCATTTAAGTCCATTTAAATGTGGTTCAACTGTGAGGGTTTTAAGCACTTTTCAGACATTGTAAGCAAACATTGATTTGATCTTTTTTCTCTACCAATTGGAAGCTTACCACATCATTTGTATCTGCCCGGCTCTTAATTTTCTCTTCATTAGTATACAAACATCATAACCATAAACCTAAGATTAATTGCACAGGCTTTATTATATCAACCTCCATTTAAGTTGTTAGTCACTGAGGAAATTAAGCAAAGTGTAACCATCTGTATCGGCTACCAATGAAAGAATATCTAAAGAACCTGGGGCGAATGCCTTGAGCCATAGTTAAATATGCATAGACACAACACATCATCTACATTGTATGCTAGTGCTTAATTCTTTGCTGAATTGCTTCTGGAATTCTCAAGCCAAATAACATTTCACATGAAAATGTGAATGCCTGTTCAAATTCCATATGATAATTAAATTAACAAAAGAATATAAGCAGTCTCAATGAACCAATATGAAGGAAAACACTAGTTGTGGTTTCAAAGACAACTTCAGGATGAACTTCTACACGCAACAATTGGGAAAAGACCTGGAGCTCGCAAAGATTTTTTGACACAAAGAGAGAAGTAACTGGTTTCCAGTATAGTAGTAGTATTAGTAGGTAGTGAGATAGCCCTACTCCTGCTTAAAAAAAAACAAAAAAACGAATGCATCAAATATTGCATGTTTGAGGAAAACATATCAGCCATACAGGGTATTCTTGTTACATTGACAAATGAACAGAGGCAAATTCCAGATGAAAACCCCCCTTTGGAACTTGAGGCAATTAGAGTCCCTCTGCCTGCAACGCATGGATGAATTATTGATTCCCAATCACATACAGTAGTGATTAGAGCCAAAACGTTTACGGGCTTTCACTGGGGGAAAAAGAACATGACTAGTGAAAAATGCTGTACAAACCAAGCAACAGTATGTTTCACTCCCCCGTATTCCATCCACACCGACGCAGTTGCAGGCCTTTGAAATATACAAAGCCCGCATGCTTCTTCCCACATGTAATGATTGGCGTCCGTTTCGCCCAAGCCACAATTGGGAGTTGAGGATGTGTTATTTGTTGCTTCATTGCATAGAGAACCTGAAGACAATATTGTGAAGTGTGTGTTCTCAATAAAATAAAATAAAAAAATCACCAAGAGCCAAGTCTTTCAGATCGACACCAACAGGTGATGAAGATGTTATGCAAATGCACTGCTGCATTGCTTCACGGCTTTGAGGACAAGTCATGACACACCTAAATTGCACAATAACCTCTCACTATGTATCATGCATGCCTGCTGCTCATACCGCACTGCCTCTCCTATCCTCTGCTGTTCAAATATCTGCTAAAAAAAACAATCTCAATAGAAACAATTTTTAATGAAGTCAAGTCAAGACTATTGCTCAAACTACATGCCACGTAAACTCAGCTGTCGAGCGTGAAAATCTTAACACTGCACAATTTTTAAATCTTTTAGATTTCATCAATGACAGAAAATACTGTGGTCATGTTTTTTTTCAAATTTTGTGCCACCAAATTTAAGAAATAAAACAGTTAAATTTGCTTGAACAGCATGCCGTTGCTTTAAAATGAGATCTTTTTATATTGACCACACAAACAGGTCAGCCACCTACTGTTCTAACCTTTATAACCTTTTTTTTCATATTTGAACTCAGTATTAGCCATTGGCGTCGATAGACGTCCAATGCATTTGGACTGGGAGGGGCGGCACAACCCTCCCATTCCAAGTGGAGTAGACGTCTCGCGACGTCAACGAAACTGAAATATCACGTATTTAAGGGCTGTCAGCAGCAAACGCGTTAAAAGAGCAATTTAACGGGACGAAGTTCACAAGAATGTAAACATGACTCGTGTTTGACATGTTTTGTTTTCTGAGTTGAAGCTATAATTGGATTAAAGAAAGGCTGCCCACGTCTTACTTCGCCTACACTTGAATATAAACTTCAACGGGGCATCAACTACAACCTGGAAAACAAATAGACATCAATAAAAACATCTTCAAAATGTTTGGAAAAGTAGTTAAGCAATCTCGCGTGGTCGTAACGGAGTGAATTGACCTTTTTTTCTTTTAGCTAACGGTCACAACAAGGCGTTCACGCACACACGCATAAAAACATCCCTCAAATCACCGTAAATGCATTCACATTTGGTGGGAAAGGAACATTTTGCAGAGGGAAGTGGTGTACGGTTACTTACAGGTGGAGCAGAGAAGAGTCCTGAGTTTGCTCGAGAGAAGACTCCAGTGGTTTTATTGCAAGAAGTGAGCCCCGCACACATTGAAGAGGATCATCGCCGCGTTCTGAGCTTTCACTCAACAAACACCAAAAGCCAGCCACGAGCTCCCGCTTACCGTAATAACCAAAACTCCCCCTATTACGCACGTTCAAACCTGCCGTAATGGACAAAAGAGCACCGCCCTGATAATTTTCTCCGCGTATACCCCAGCTGTAAATTGTGTTGCAAATGCGGCATTGGCGAAGTATTTCACGGTTTAAATTCACACAAATGGGTATTACGATGAAATATTTCATTTTGCTCAGACCAAATGCATTATTTTCACAATTATAAATGAGAACATGTTGCACTTTATACTGACATTGTTTTGTTTCCTTTTTTATAATCATATTGTGTGTTAGATCCTGTTCATTCATTCATTTTCTGAACCGCTTATCCTCTCAAGGGTTGCGGAGGGTGCTGGTGCTTATCCCAGCTCACTACGGGCCCAGGCGGGGGTGGGAGTCACCCTGCTAATTGCACTGCACAAGAAGACAAATGATAAGCATTCACACTCATACCTAGGGGCAATTTAGAGTGTTGAACCAGCCTACCCTCCATGTTTTGGGGGATGTGGGAGGAAACCAGAATACCTGGAGAAAGCCCACGCAAGCCGGGGGAAAGCATGCAAATTCCATACAGTGAGGACCGACCATGGATCAAGCACTCAACCCCTGAATTGTGAGGCAGACGCGCTAACCACTCGTCCACTGTTAGATTAACTTGTCAAGCTTAATAAATCCACTAACGTAGTGGAACATCATAAAATTATATTTGTTTATAGAGGAACAGTGGGCTTCCTAATTGAAACATGTTGCTAAGTGAAGATCTACTGATCTCATTAAAATGCATCACAAAACCCAACCTGTTTATTGCCTTTATTTTCTGGTTCTATTTTACTAATATGCATCGTCTACAGTTTATCTAATACAAATAATATAACGCTGAAGAAGATAGCTTAAAAAAAATTTCAACTGTTATGCTCATGATGGTTCTAAAAGGTAAATATATAGCCAACGTAATACTACAAGATAACATATTTGTTGTTTGTGTTAAGGTCACATAATCGTTGTTTATTTTTAATCGTAGCACAGCATGTCTCAAAATGGAATCATTTTCCACACTCGAAGAACATGCAACGATGAACAAAAAAGATTAGAAGAAATCACAAAGTAAGGCTTGAGTAAAAAAAATGTTATTTGCAAGGTTTATCGATGAGGAGTCGACAGAATTCATGATTACGAGTCTTGAAAAACGATGTTTCAAGTCTGCATCAACAATTTGCCTTAAAAAAAACACGGTTCACTCAACGCCATACCTCCTGTTTTTCCATTTGATAGATGTATATTGATGATCAAAAAGTGTTTTTCATCCAAATATTTACTATAAATATGACATTTGGAGATTATGAACAGTGTAAGGACCCACCGTCACACAGGCAAACCTCTTTATATCTGTCACAGTTATAAGCAAAAACATTTCAAGAAATAAAATACTCAAATGCAAAAATAACAATGAAAGTACACAGTCCCAAGTGCATGAACCTCCTTGTTGTCCCATTATCGTTTGGTGGGGAAAATAACAGTCATTCTTCTTTAATCTCCCTTTTAAACAGCATGGGAGTTACTCAAAAGGGTGTTAATAAAACGAGTTCCTCGACTTTGAGCCAAGGTGTTGAATTAGTGTTGGTAGAAAGAGGCTCAGAGGATTGTTGAGTGGAGGCAGGATTATAGTCAATTTGGAAGGGCAAAAGGTGCATAAAGGTTAACGAAAAGCAGTCTGGACTGGTTAGCAGCAAATTGCAGACTTTAAAAAACTAAACCTTTAACCTCAATCCCCAATGAACTGAATAGAATATCACCTCCACCAAACCCTGGATTGAGATCTCTGTCTTTGTGTGGGCTGCACAATAAAAGTTGTTCACACTATATAACCACTGACATGTAAAACCAGCTCCTCTCATTAACCCGGATAAGGGTGATTCAAATTTATTGTTGGCGTCCTTTCGTGTACAGCTCATAAAGTAGAACCAATATGAAATATCGAGTCATAGCAGTTGTCTTATCAATGTTTTCCCATGTATCCTACATCTCTAGCTATTCCTTTTGGAATAAGACTTAAATTATTTGTGATGTTTTTGAAAAATAGGTTATTCCATGTATGTATGTGTTTCAGCAATCCAAAAATGGATTGAAAAAAAATCACCTCCAAATCCTCTAATACCCACAGGAAGGCATGATGTTGCAGTTTTTAGGCACAATATAGAAAAAAGCAGTATCTTTATGTCATGGATATGTTTATTTAGGGGTATCGCCTGAGGGGAGCCACTCATCACGACAGAAAGATTGTAGAAAATCAATGGATACAGATACTTCCTGAAAGGAGGAAAGAACAAGCTAATAATGGCTGGTGAAAATGTTTGTGCCAATAGTTACACTACACTACACAGTAAGAAGGGACGGTTACTTCTGGGAATAAATATTGCAGATGTAGGCATAATTGAACCTTAAAAGTTCCATTGCGTCTGGTATTTCGATGCATCATGGCATTTTGGAGGTAAACATATCTGAATATTGGATGGAAGGGGCTCAAGTGCAGTAATATATAGTAATTTGAAAAAAAAGTATTTTGCACTAAACTCATACAAACTACACAGACCTATTGGAAATCATTTGATGGGCAGAAAAATGAAATTGAGCAAATAAATTCCAATCTTTTCTGCATGCTTCCTAACTGTAATGTCCACCTATGGTCAAAAGTTTGTCCCACTTAATCTGAATTTCCAAACTGAATTTGAATGACATGATTTTAGATTGTTTGGTTGATTGGAGTTGTTACATAGAAAAACTGCATCTGAAAATTGTTATTTGAAACTGAATTCTTTCCATGCCATTGAATGGATTAGAAGTGTTAAAAAAATAACAACACAGCATTTCCATATAACAGAAAACTACATGACATTGATATGTCTACCCACACCTTAAAATAGGTGTCATTGAACCTTTAATCATTTTTTTTCAATTATTACTCTCGACCAGAACACATAACCTCCATTCATTGAGGTTACTTCTCTGGTAGTGTATCTACTGTTTGAACGAGTACTCTTAGATATGAAAACCATCAAACTTTTAGAGAATAAATCCAAAATTACCAGTTTCACAGCATGCAATTCAGATGGAATATGCATAACAGTGCAGGATGAATATCTATGACTTCTTGCACACGACTCCAGGTGCATCAACTCAATACTTCATCACGTTAATACAATCGTGCCACACAATTAATGGCATTATCATTATGTCAAGTACATCAAACAATATTAACCAGCGGGAACCAAAAGTCTTTCATGTTAATCAAAGTAATTATGAAAAGCTATTTCTAGTAGGGGTGTCAATGAATCTTCATGGTACAGTGTCATTGACAGCATTAGACGTCTAAATAATTTTAACTGGAAAGGTTGGCAAATGATCACTACCAGTTCTCCATTCACATGAACAAGGGGTCGGCAACCTTTAATCCCGAGAGAGCCATTTTGACCCCGTTTCATTGGAAAACACAACACTTGGGCTATGTGATGAAGTTGTTAGCACAGAGTTCAGGAACATTTTAAACCAAGTGACATAAAAATCCACATATTAAAAAAATATGATTTCAAAGGACTACCTGACGGTGTAATGTTTCACTCGCCTGAGCTGAATGAATGAATGAATGATTCCACAAGAGCTGTCCAGTGTGTGTAGGTGTGTGCATGTATATATAGTATGTGTATATATACATCAGGGCATCTAATTTGAAATGTGTGAAGAAAATAAATTATGTACACATTAATGTAACACGACAGAAAAAGGACTGCTTTCATTCGTCTTCCAAAACTAACAAAAAGAGCAAAGGCTTTTAAGGTGAGGATTTGATGAAAGCAGACTTTAAGCCTTAAAAGCAGCAGTTGTCATTGCAAATGAGAGTCCATTAAATCTCACCCAAAAATAAAATGTTAGCTAATTCATGCTTAATTAAGTTGCTCCAGGGCGATGCACCAGTGCTCTGTCAAAGACACATTAAAAATTCCATTATTGGGTAAACATTTTTCATTCTCTGAGTTCAAGAAACCAATTTAACAGGTTATTGGATAGTTAGTAACATCTGCAGCATGGCCACATTAAAACCCTTTTGAGTCCTTATTAAACTAAAAGGTAAGTTTGGCAGTATTAGCCGCAGCCTTTTTTGATAAATCTCATACATACTTGTGTTGTTCACCTTGGCAATTGGAGATTGAGTGAGAAGCGCTGACACTTGTGAAACGTTAGCTGTGCATGAAAATATGGCGGCTCTCTGGGGAACCATATTGAGAGCTGACTTCTATTACACTTGCCCTCGGTGCTTTATCGATGCGACACCAACACACAATACGTATGCATTTTCTCTGCACAGTGCTTAAAAACTCAAAGGTCAAGTTTTCATCTGGTGCAGTTCAGCTATTTTTGGAATGGTATATAACTGAAATGTAGTATTTATGGTACACTTGAAACAACAATAGGCTATGCATTAGAGCAAGGGTGTCAGACTTGGGTTGGTTCGCGGGCCACTTTAACGTCAACTTGATGTCACGTGCGCCGGACCATTTTAGATATAATATTATAGATTTTTAAAAATAAATTGATTAAACGAACTGGATTAAAAGCCCTGAATATTCAGTTTTTTTATAGATCTAAAACAATGTTTATTTTAGCTTTTCTAAATATATTTTTAGGTTTTACAAAATGATTTTTGAACTAAAAACACAGAAAAAATGATTAAAAAATTACAATTATTGATTTAAAAGGGGGAAAATCAGGAAATTTAATATACATCTAGACTCTTCATTTTAATTTGATCCTAAAACAGAAAGTCGGCACTCATGATTTACTTTCCCGGGCCACACAAAATGATGCGGCGGGGCAGATTTGGCCCCCGGGCCGCCACTTTGACACGTGCATTAGAGGCTCAGTGAAATGCCACCAAATATCACGAATAGTAAAAACATGAACATTTTGTGGTCCCTGTGGAGGTTGGTGTCCTTCCACCTTTATATCAAACAACTGCTTTGAAATATATCAGTATTGTCACCAAAGCTCTTGTGGAAAAGTTTCAAAAAGTATCGCTTTTGTGTGCCTCCATCTGATTGAATGTAAATTTTGTGCAACAAAATATTAAGAGCACAATCATTTTTATCTAGGTCAGCAAAACGACTCCTGCCTTTAAAGGTAAATAATTGCAAATGTGCTGAATTAAAAAGCTCCCGTCACCTGAGTTGCCTTCAATATAAATAAAAAAAATCTGGTTACTGGAATAAAAATGTTGTAAATATTGGTTGTAACCGCCAACATGCCTTCATATTCATGCAATATGTGTACTCTTGTTACTTGATTTATTGTGCTACTACTGTGGTAGTAGGCGTGGATGAAGGCTACAACCGGTAGTGATTACCTGTCAGTCAAGTGTGATTGTGCATTGAGTGGCAGTGAAAAGCGACCCCCCACGAGTTGCAAAAAAAGGCAGGTGTGTTAACCGCTACTCTTCCAATGACTCTCTAACTCAGGAGTTCTCTCTTTTGCAGTGATAATGAAATTAATGGACCTGTACTTAATGTGAAGTGTATTATTTTATAACACAGTCAGCCTGCCTAATGTATTTCTTCAGTACCTTTGTGGATAATACACCACCTACACACTTCAAATGTGGGCTTCTAATTTGAAACTTTTTGTGTGTGTGAGGATGTTAAATTAATTAAGAGGTCTACTTAAGCCTTCAAAATGATACTTTAGTGGTTTATGTAAATGATTGTCAGCTTGGAAGATAACTTGGCTGTGACCACTGAGCTATAAAGAGACAGAAAAACTCAAGTCAGTCACGCATGAAAATCTCCAAGGAGACAAAGAACGAAAATACTTAATGTTCCTTTCACCAAATGTAATTAAATAATTGGCTGCCAGTGATGGCGATAGATGTCCAAGTCATTTTAAATGGGAGATTTGACAGTGAAAGACTGTTTTAGTGGTAGTGATGGTGATAAGCGTCCAATCCATTTTAACTGGGAGGGACAGCAGTAATCGATCACTTATACAAATGGATTGGTAGCCCATCTGTGCCCAGGGCAGCAGTGAGTAAAAATGATAACCCAATTACACAAAAGACCATCAAACAGTGCTAACCACCATCTATCCTGCCATTTTAAATCAAAGAAAGTAATATTGACAACACGGCTGCCTTAGGGACACACAAGAGGTAGGACATCTGAGCTCTTTCAGTGAGTCATATGCTGATGTGTGCCTTTAGGATAGAGCAGCTATCAGAGAAGTAGCAGCCGGGAAAGGGGGGCAGGGGGTATACATTCCCTCTCATCTTGGACAAGCGTGAAAGAATTCCCTCAATGAACATGTCCTTGACAAAGATGCAGACTCTGAGTCGCCTCTTGACTGTCAGCGAACCCCTCTCCCAGATGCTCTGCGAAGAACCACTCTGTCATTATAGGAAGTGTCAATCACAGCAGATTTTGGAGATTGTGTTTGAAAATGACCCAAATTGCGGCCAAAAATGTAACTAATGGATCTGAATGAGGAGTTAAGTGTATGAGTGTGCTTGCGAGTATGTCGCAGGCGGCTCATAATAGTGTTGAAATAAGCAAGTGCTACTTTGTCCTCTGTCTTAATATGCTGACATGTCAAGACCGGAGTGTCCGGAGAGAACAATTGCAGACTGCTTCACATTTGAATGGGGCCCACCGCATGTATCTTTTTATTTTTTTTATTTTTGGCATGTCCGTAAATTTAAACTATTGTAGTAGTATTTTAAGAAGTTGAGGTGTATGTGAAGGGTTAGAAAAAAAGCCACACCAGAGACTGAAAAATGACTGAAACTTGATAAATGAATGGGAGTTGCACAACAAAGACACATGCAATGACAATGACAAATATCAGGGGTTGAATCAAGACTTTGCTCTAAACTGATAAAGGTCCGTCGCTAGCCCCGTCTCACATTTCCAGCGGCAATGCCAAGCCTGCCAGGTGACTCATTTGCGATGCTCCCCGCTCACCTGAGCTCACCAGCTGTTGCCATGCCGACGAAAGACGTAGCCATGAGGCATGACGGCTCCGTGGGCCGAGATCATGCCCACCCCTGCCCTTCGCGTTTTCTTCAAGCTGTCTCTCTCTCTCTGTCTCTCTCGACAACCAGCAGACCTCCCTAATCATGTCCACAAAGATGCCATGAAATAAACATGCGCTTCCGTCCCACTGAAATTGACATTTTCATTTATATTGGGTGCCACTGACAGCGACACACGAGAAGCACAACATGAGAGCGGGTGTCTGATCAAGTTAAGTTCAGAAAATAATAACTTCCACACAGAATTACTTTTCCTCACATTGCCGTACTTTTTACAATACTATGGCACTAACTATTAAGGGAGTCCAGACAAAGAAATTTGACGTAGAGAAAAACTCACATCAAGAGCTCCAAAATTTGGTAATTTGGTCTCAAAACCAATACAATACAACTACTACCGAACTAAAATAAGTCTGTTTCAAGTATATCCCATCGTCCAAAACCTCAACCTCTACAAACAGATACCAATCAGGTGATCGAAAGCTTATCTCCTCACAGGAAGCGTGACTTCCCCTGTTGTTTGACAAAAAGTGGGTCCACTTTTATCGCACTGTAAGGCATCTAATGTAGAAGTTTAGTTATTCCATCTGTCCTATACATTGATGGCATATATGAATAAACCATCAAGTGAAACCAAGATTGTGTCAGGTCCAGCAAATGATCATAATATGGTTGGGAGAAAACATGACTGACGTGTGTACATCCTCACTGGAGGAGGTTTTTCTCTTCTGTTGCTAACGACGATACAGCCTCTAATGACCACACAGGAAGATCAGTGTGTATCCAGTTACTTCGCGCCTTGCATTTCATGCTGCATTCGTCATTCACTTGGTTGTCGGGTCAACTGAAACCAATTAAAAGGAAGCAGGTGCTTAAATGCCAACATGCATGTGGGGGAAAAATACAGGGAATTTTCTGTGTTCTTTTTTAGACAGGCAGAAGAAGATGCTCATTATCTCTACCATGAAGAGACACTGGGTTATAATTTCTGTCGAGTAGGAATTTTGGTGATTCAAGGGCTTTAATGTGTATTTGGCTGATGTGAGTGGAAAAAAAGAAGGGGATGGGACAGATTTTTCCAGAAGAATGCAAATTGAATTGGCAACAGGCACTCAGCCCAGGAGCAACAGCAAGCTGTGCCTCTAAGCCCTCAGGATGTGAGAGAATGCTAAATACACGAGAACAAATTCTACAAAACAGCTAGGAAATGACATTTTTTTTCGTGGCGTGGAATGTCAGTACTGTCACAATGATTTCCAATATTCCGAGTTTACACAACCATTTACCAGGAAACTGAAAGGCTACTTGCGGCTTCCTTTGCACTTTCAAGCTTATAGATGTGCTGATTTGATGCACCAGCTGCTGATTAGATAACCCTCAAGTTAAAGCAAACTCAATGGAGGGCAAACCTTTGCATCACATTTGATTTTTCAGACAGAAACGATGATCCTAGAATTAGGTTTTATATACATTATTGTTGCGACTAACAAGTTTTTGAGCCGGTGTGTTGAAAAATGGAGCCAAACAAGAGCTGATTTAATATTACAACTGACAAAAAAACTCACCTAGGCTCTCATACAAAATCAACAACTCGTTTTGACTTAAAAAAAAGAACAAAAAACAAAACACAAGTTGTTTGTTTCCCTTGTTTATTTCTGTATGACTACAACAAATCAACAAAACGATCAAATAATGACAGTAGTTTAATGATTGCCTGCTTACACGCACCTAATGCTGACCTATCACCATAATGCAATTTCTCTATAAATATATAACTACTGAAGAGCTGACACATTAAAATTGGACTAAGTCAAGCAACATGGCAGGAAGCTAAAAAAAAACCCTCAGAATTTGGGGATTTAAAATGTGCAATTTGGGAAAAAAGGAATTACTGGAATGTAGAAAATAGTTCCCAAGATCTCTTGCACAAGTTTAAGTTTGAATCGCAAAGATGATATTTTTTGTTGTTAAACGTCTCATTCCTCTGGATGAGTTGTTTTGCATTAAAGAATCATAAAAAGCATGGAGAAGGGTTATGAGCATTTTGCAAATTTTGTGAGAACATTTGTGTATGTATCTAAAACAGGGGCACTCACACTTTTTTGCTCCAAGATCGACTTTTCAATGAGCCAACCTCCCGCAATCTATTTTGTTGTTAGGGTCAGAATTCAGGGGTGGGCAAAGCGGTCGTGGAAGGCCGCTGAAGGTGCAGCTTTTTGTACCAGAGACACTTTAACCAATCGAGGTTGTGCTGAAATGAGAAGCTCGTGACTGCAATCCCTGATTGCACTTCTAACATACCACATTTGTGGAAAGGTATCACATGTGACTTACTGCAGTGGTGTTCAAACTTTTTTTGCTCCAACATCTACTTTTCACGATCTATGTTTTTTTCCAGGCCACTGACAAAGCTCAGCAATTATGTAATAATATACATCGGATTAGACTAGAGTTTACTTGCGGACATGCCAAATTCATAAGAGCCTAGCTAAGGAAGTGGACAGAGGGGAGGGATCAAAATGTTATTGTCGTGCGATCTACCGATTGATCGCGATCTAGATAATGGGCACCCCTGATCTAAAACATGCTCTTCCCCATTTAATCATATGGGTTGTACGAACATTGTAAACATCAGTTATTTTAAATCTATGTATTTTGTAAAATAAGCCCTGAAGCGAGAAGCTAGGTTATTCCCAGTTTAGAGGTGATTAGGGAAAATGCCAGTTGAGTTAGAACTCAAAAAGATCATTGCAGATATCCAGCTGGGTTTTGGACACAGCTAAAGCAGGATACAGACGTCCAGTAAAAGTGTGCTTGTAGTAATGTAAAGGCACAAGAGTGCCCCCTGGCGTCGCGTTATAGAAGGTTAAGAGCCCCTCTTCATATTCGAGAAACACTCCTAGCCGACGCAGGCCTTCTGCAATCACAGGCGTCGCTGCCTTGTTGTGCAGCGCCAACAGCTTCTTCCTGTCAGAGGCCAAGCACCAGGAGAATGCGTTGTGGCCCAGGTGGGAGTTGTCCCTTTGGCCTTTCCTCTCCATCCGCGCATCGCAGATTCCCACCTTCCAGCGGCCTTCGTCCACGGGGACGTCCACCTCCCAGTACCAGTGTCCTCTGCTAAAGCCATGTTTGCCAAGCACCTGCGGGAAGGAGCTGAAGCGTGCTTTGTGGTCGATGAAAGGCTGCTGGGCCTCAGTGTGAGTCACTCTCCTGTTGTTATTTGACAGTTGCAGCTTGGGATGGGCCGTATTCTCATCCAAGACAGGGACAGTGCCATCTGTGCAGGAAAGGAGTAAGATGGGGGCTTCAGTCATATGATTTCATTGGCATCATTTCAACATCAGGACTTCGATATCATTTGACAATTTTATTTGTTTTAGACCTGAATAGAAATGACAAGTCTAAAGTCTTTACTTTTGTCGTTAATGGCAGCTAATAGGTAAAAATGAACAATCCTCACAGAGCACCACATAGAGTTCTCTGTTCTTCTTGGACTCGGAGATGACCACCGCGTCCAGACGTTTCTCCGTCCACCGCTGAAGACATTTCAGCCGAGCTTCATTCGCTTCTTCTGGGGCGTCGAGCGGATGAACGTTAGTTTCCCTGGCACTGAACAAACACTGTGTTGACATTTTTCTGTATGTGTCTTATCTCAACATGAAAAAATCAGTTACAATGTCAAAGGGTGCCACACACTGGACAATTGTTTAAAATCTAAACCTTCAATTGGTGCATTAATTCAAATGATCCAGCCTCTTAAAATCCTTTGAGATATTTTGTCGTGTTTCCTTCCTTTCCCAAGATGCATTATTTCATTATTACGTATTTGCTTTTCATCCCTTTCGCTTGTTTTATGAAACTAAATGAATACAACCCTTTTGTAGCAATATGAATCCAGTACTGCTTTAGAATTCACTTTCTGAGTGATTAGTTGCAATTATTCATGTTAACAGTAGAAACAAGTCAAAATTAAACACTAGAGATTGACATAGACAAATTAAAATAGTGAATTCCTGTTTTGGGCCATAACTGTGTTCCACATACATATTATTTTTCATAAAAAAGATTTTGTACTAGAAGTGAGTGACTTACATTTTGGCGACTTTGCTGTATTCCTAAACAAAGATCAGGAAAATACGTATAGTCATTTGTAACTACACACAAGAACCATAATTAGAAATAAACACACTCACCACAATGAAGGCTTGGTCCCTAATGTGATTATCACCCTTAGCATCAACCAATGTCTCCAATGTGTGAAGGCCATTCTGGACAGAGACCAAGGATTTGTTAAGGTGGCCCAACTTCTGTTCCAGGCTTCCCACAACTCTGCTCTCCTCCTCTTCAACGCATCGGAGAGCTGATTGTTCCTCTTGCTGAAAAGCCTCCCGGATTGTCACGTACTGCTGACGCACACTTTCCCGGGCCCCATTCAAAACTACCTGCATGTGCAGAAGAGAACAAATACACACAAATACATAGTGTTTTATTTAAATTAAATATACTATATATAATTAATGAAAAATGCATTAATTTCCTTACTTTGATGGCCTCTTCTTTCTGACTGAATTCAGTCACTCTCTCTTTCACTTGTTGTTCAATCTTCTGCAGTCGTTTGACCTCAGATTTCAGATTACCCTGCACAAACAAACACACACCGCAAGGTTAAATTTAATTGGTCCTTCAATGGCAGATTAGATTAGATTAAACTTTATTCATCCCATACTTGGGAAATTCACTTTGTTGCAGTAGAAAGAAGGTGAAAACACAGGAAAAGACATTGTAGACCTAAATAAAATAGATAGAGTAAATAAATAAATAAGCATGTTACACGAAATATGCATATACATACACAGCAAGCATAGGAAGTCAACTGAAGCTTGCACAGTTTCAACACCATTGCTTAACACCAAGTTAACAGCGGGAATAAATATGAAAATATCATAAACCCGCTGCTCACGGGGCCTGGATACGCGCACGCACTTACTCTGAGCTCTTGCTCTGCCTCCCTGATGCTGATGCAGACGTGGGCGCGGTGTGAGCCGATGAGCGTGCACACCGTGCACACGCATAAGGCGCACTCTCGGCAGTAGATGCGGTTGACCTCCTGGTGCTCCTGGCACCGCCAAATGGAAACGTCATCCGTGGGCGGAACCAGTGTGTGACTTTGGAACACGGGAGACTCCAAGTGGGGACGCAGATGCTCGGCACACATGGAGGCCCCGCACACCAGGCAGGTCCTCACCGCCAACTGATGCACTGTTTTTGGGCAATAGTGGCATGGCACGGGGTCTGAATTTCTTCTCTCGGCCTGGGTCAATATCCCAATGCTGTTTGGGGATCCTGAGGCGTCAGCGCCGTGATCCGGTATCATGGGTGACTGCCCGCCATTGCGTCCAGGAGACAATGATAGTTCCGACGTAGAGGCTGCAGTAAACGAAGGAAGATCAGCAGGGGAAGGACTTGGCACTTGGCTGTCTTGTCGGGGCGTCACGAGAGGAGGGATGCCAAATATATCTGCTTCAGTGGACGAGTCGGAGTCATCCTCCAACTCTGAGCCTCTTTGAAGCCCATCTATATAATCAGGGGAGGATGTAGCATCATCACTATTGGAACAAAGCCCGTTGCCGGTTGTCTCAACCCCGAGAAGCTCTGATGTCCCTGGCTGGGAATTTATAGGTGTCTCGGGCAAAGCTGACCCCTCACTGGTCAATGGGCGTTTTGTGACAGGCTGATCTGGAGGAGGATCGCCAGCCTTTCTTTTGCCGAGGAGTCCTGCGGAAAACAACAGAAAAAAACAGGAGCGTCCAGATTTTAGACTTAGTGGACCGTGATTCGAGTAGTGACAGCATTTTGTTTGGATCTCTAATAATATTTCGTTATTAAGCAATGCTAATATTTATATTTGTACTTTTTTTTTTTTTACCGTAATTGATTTTTGAATAAGCGTATGTGAGGGCTGCGCCAGGGTCCTTTGAAGGGCAAATCACAGAACGGTTGAACTGTTGTGCTTTTTTTGTTCTTTGCAATTGGTCAATTTTCAGTGGCGACTTGTTAGTTTGAAGTTTGCTGAGATTTTTGTGAAAAAAAACAACCCAAAATTATACTGTCATTATTCATTTTGGTAACTTTTGTAACAAATTCAACCAAACTGTGTTCATACACTAACCAATATTTCTTATTGAATATTCAATTATTTTTTCATCATTGACTTAGATTTAAAAAAAACACTGAGAAAATATCCAAGTTAAGGACCCAATGATGTAATATGATTTTCATCAAAAATTGTACAATAATTATGACACTTTCTTTTTGAATTTACATTAAACCAGAATGCCACAAAAGTTGAATGCATCATGTAGTGCTCCAACTATTACTGTTTAAACCGAAACAGCAACGTAACATATATACTTTAGTTCAAATGTAGCAACAAAACATCCTTTCGAATTTGATTTGAATTCTTGATAACATACCCGATTTCCTGAGTCGGCTGCTGTTTAACGGCCACTGAGACGGAAGTGTCTGGTAGCTCGTGTTACACTTCCACATCGGGCAACAGAACGGCCCGTCGGGTTGAACACTCCACAGGTCGCCGATGCATCGTTGGCAGAAGCGGTGGTTACATTTTAGGATGACGGGTTGGCGCGTTAGGTCGTTGCACAGAGGACACTTTGATGGTGTATCTAGTGTAGCACCCATGTTGTTTCGTCTACTTTCTTCCTTCGTATTATTTGGCGATCGGAAAATGTGGCAAAACCAACATTTTGGCGAATTACCGCCGTCTAGGGAACCGGAGTGGAAAGGCTAGGACGGCAAAAGGAGGATCTTCAAAATATTGATGTAATTTCTCGCAAATTTAGTCTTTATTTCACTTTCTGGAAGTCATATGAACTTCATTTCACTTCTCAAATATCACTTTGTTTGTCTGCTATGTGATATATAAAACTGAAGTTGCTGATGCAAACCAATAATTTATAAAGGAATTTGTTTTTAATGATTAAGGGTGTCCAAACGTTTTCATATTATTGTATATTCAGTCTTGCTCAGTGGCACATCTATTGAAACAGAATTTAATCTGACAGCACATTTTTCAAGAACATTTGCAATCAATCTTTTTCGCTGTCTATATTGTTAGGTAATCACCAGTCCTTGTCTTAAAGCCAAGTTTGAATCCTTTTTAGATACATCAATATTTATCAGTTTTATTGGATGATGCTTTTCCATATTCTATATCCATATTTCTATTGGCTATTGTCCATATAGTCCGTAATTGTCTTGCAATAAATCTCCAGGCATAATCTTATTTTTTTTCCTATTTACGTTTCCAACCCACCCAAAAATGGAAATGCAGCTTTCGCAATTTTCCAAACCGTCCTAAAAAAATATTCTTGCCAGATGGCATTTATTCTGTGCTTGTAGAGGTGTCCAATATTTCTACATTGTTCCCACTCTCCGGATCCTCAGTGATTGCTGTCCCATTTCTTTCTCTTTGCAAGGCTGCTGAGGAAGATGTGCAAAAAGCAAAACTGTATATTTTCACTGACCTCACCTTATGGTTTCTTGGGTGCTTTACACATTTTTTTTTTTTTACCCTATAATTAAATTACATCTGTATTTCTTTTAAAAATATACAATAAAAAGTGTTTATCAGCCAAGTAAGGCAGTGGCTTTGGAATTCCATTACAATTCAATAATGTAATTCAATCGATTATAAACGTAAACAAAAAACACACGTTTTTGACAAATGTTACTCAGGATGAGAAGTCAGGAATGGCCCAGTTGCATTCCTTTTAATCTGCACTAAATTCTTGTGTACATGGTGGTGTGGACATTACTAGTGAAATGTTAATCTTTCTTCATCACACAGTTAAATAGAATCACCAGAATACCAATGAAAGCACAAGATTGATCAGGTGAAAATCTTTATTAAGTCTTGCTATATTCTTAAAGGAATCTCTTAAATGACTGTTAGATAACCCTTTTTGGGTTTCGCCTACATCTATTTACACAAGACAGGTGAAGCTAAATCCATTTGAGCTTGACTATTCATAAGCCACACGACTTTGCAACCTGTTACCCTGTATGCACACACTAGTTACCTTATGGAGGGGCCAAAGAATAACACAAAACAGCTTGAAACACATTAGAGACAGCAAAAAAACAAACCTCAAACCTGCCCCATTCACAGTGTAGATACAGGGTTAAATACTAGAAAGCAAGAAAAGTGAAGTGCAAAGATAAGTATAGATGGGCACGGGAAGGATCGAGTTATAGCATCTTAATATAGTTTCTGTACATACTTAAATCTACATATATTATTTATTTCATGTGAACAAAGAGAGACCAACAAATGTTTCAAATAATTTTCTATGTCAGTGTTGAGCCTTTACATTTACTGTACATTGATTTTGCTCATGGTGACGCAAATGTTGACAGTGGAACACATAGTACTGTAGATCATTGTTAACATAGAGTATAGTAAATGGGTTGTACAGTGCGGTATGCAGTTGTATTGAATGATGTGTGCCGTGCATTAAGATAATGTAATGCTTAACAGTCTGCGCCCTTCCCATGGTCTTTCTGTATTTTTTCTGCAGGCTCACTGGGTCGAACGTGGGTTACATGGGTTCGGTTTAAGTGCTGGGAGGTGGCGTCAGGGGCTGCAAGCAAAAAGGAGAGAACAAAAATGGTAGAGGACATTTGGCAGGTCGATGGAAAGAGGTTAGCTCAACTCCTCGTGTGATGTTGAAAAGGATGGAACTCAGTGGAGCCTGGAAATAGGAGGGCAAAAAAATTGAGCATTTTGAAATCACAAAGTCAATACATAGTAATAATATGCAATTTTGTCAAGGTCTCAAAATGAACAAGTTGATTGTGTCAGCTTTTTTAAGGAAATAACCGTAAGACTTCCATTAGAGCCACTCAATTCAGCATATTGATTAAGTTCATTCATTCATTTTCTGAACTGCTTATCCTTACGAAAGTTGCTGGAGCCTATCCCAGCCAAACATCAGGCAGGGCACACCCTGAATAGGTGGCCAGCCAATCACAGGCACAAGGAGATGAACAACCATTCACGCCAATGCTCATTCGTAGGGGCAATTTAGAGTTTTTTCAGCCTACCCTGCATGTTTTTGGGATGTAGGAGGAAACCAGAGTAACGGAGAAAACCCACACAAATTCAGGGAGAACATCCAAACTCCAAACAGTGAGGGTTGGGATCGAACCCACGGCACCAGAACTGTGAGGCTGATGCACTAGGCCCTCGCCCGCCGGGCCGCGAATTGATAAGTTGCAATTTTTAAATTTTAAATGTACAAAGATTTTTCCCCCCATGTTATTTTGTTAAACTGGTCCCTGGTTCAAACAACATCCCAAAAAAGTGTTAATCATTAAATGATCATGATTGCAAGCCCATGTTGAACATTTGGGAAGCTTGGTAAAATTGGTTTTTAAATAAATATCTCATTGAATATTTGGGGAATTGTACATTAGTTACCTTGAAAGGGTTACAGTAGAAATGACAATTTTGAATAATGACATTGTGAGGTGATATTTGCATGTCAAATATTTCTTACCCGTTAAAATGTTGCTAAGCATTGCCTCCCTCTGAAAAACAAAGACAAAAGGGAGACCATATTAAAATGTGTGTTCACGCTCTCAAGGTCATGCTATTAATAGAACACACAGCCGAACGCATCCTTCGCGTTGACTGCATGTAATGCTCGCACGCACCAGCAGAGAACACTAGATAGCCTTATTAACTGCTTGGGGTTGCAAATTTAATATGATAACGATGAAATATAACATCAGGCTATGATGTCACACCCACCTTTGCTTTCTGCTAACAGCTCCTCCGTCATGAGGCCGTCCTGTCGGTTCCCGAGGACGAAAGCCAGGAAGGAAAGGATGAGTGCATCCAGGATGCCCATGATGGCGAGGATGTAGGCCCAGCGCATGGAGCAAGCCCCCAGACTGTATTTGTCTGTCTGCTCGCCGCACATCCGACGCACTTCGTCGCTGTCCCAGCCGTCGGGGTAGATTATACAGCCCAGTACCAGACACACACCTGTGGACACGTGTCCAAGTGTCATTAGAAGTCACTGGATCTGTTGCCATTCACACAAATGCCCAATCCATTTGAACTGTGAATGATCACTCCAAGCTTTCCCTTCTAAATGGATTGGATTTATTTTGCCTTCACAGGCAGCCAATGAGTTAAAGAATTAAGAACACGCACACTCTTTTTTTCCCCCTGTTAAAATGAGTTTAAATGCCAATGAGTTCATTCCAGATGTTTAATATATTTTTGAAAAATTGCTCACATCTCAATGTACATATGATTTACATGTACAACTCGGTTCTTCAATAATAAAACAAACATTTTCATTTAGTGAGTAGTACTGCTTCCACTCTCACATTGGTGAGTGTTAAGGTAAGAAAGAAGAACGAATGCATGTGCTTTTCAAAATTATCATTGATTTTTACAAAGAAATTGCTTCTTTGGTGCCAGTTTACCTCCTATTATGAACACACCTTTAAAATGTAAATGTGATTTATAATTATATTCCATCCATTTTTATCTCGGTGGCTCCTCTCTAGCTTTTGCTGTTTGAAATAAATTGCTCTTTACATCTAGCTGCTCACACATTTGCATATAAAGCACAAACACTGCTCAATGAAACTGAAATTGTTTTTCATTGAAGAAAGTAAACCTTGTTTATCATAGCCTCTTCCAGCAGACGGGAATTTGAAATCATTAAGCCACTTTCAACAAACAACTTCAAAGTGTAACCATTTTAAATGAAATACATGTTTGATTGAGCCTATGACCTTTTGCCATTTTTACCTGTCATTTATTGAGGTCAGTGTCACCCTAATTTAGTCAGAAAGAAATGTGGACCTGTTTAACTGAGCACCAAAGTGATGAAGTAGTCTTACTCTGTTCTAAGAACTGCAAATTGACAGGTTTATTGTATATTACTACTTTCTATTGGAAAAATATTTGACTCATTTTAGAGCGATCGAAATCCTTTCCATTTGAAATGGGAGTGCTGACAATGAACTGCCTGGGAACTTGAAACGTGTCAGCATAGCAAAAAAACAATAATAACAACCTAAAGTCCATATATAAATAAGCCGTAGTTAAACAAGATGATCATGCAGACCATCATTCTTGACCTTTTGAATTTTACTCAAATATCCATGGTTTATTCATTCTCAATAAAAATGAAGCGAAACATTGTTGGGTTCTTTCAGCTTCATGTTATCTTTAATCGGGTAGTAGCAAGCGCTGCAGCAGATTCTTTTGGGTGTCTACTGCATGCCTTCAGCGCCATCATGAATTTTACATGACCCAAAAGGATAGAGCGGAGGCAGAGGAAGAAGAATAGTAACCTGTAATGCAGAGATAGCATCGAGGGAAGAAGTGAAAAGGAGGGCAGGAAAATATGACGGCAAGTGTATTGGTTTCTGAGCAATTACAAAAACTGCCCCCCAAAAATGCAATTTATACTCCGCTGTGACTTATATTGTTTTCCCCCTTTCATTATGCATTCTTTGGCTAGTGTGGCTTATACTCAGGTGCCACTTAGAGTCTGAAACTTGAAAATCTGTCCAACTACTCTTAGCTGTGTGACAATGAGGGTTTATGTGTGCTATAGAAAGTTTGTACGCGTTAAAAGAATTAAGAAAAGATTTGACAAAGCAAAACCCAACTCTTTACAGCTAGGGTATTGCCGAGATTTGAACCCTAAACTTCGGCAGCCAAGAGAGTATTTTTTCCCCGAATGCCTCCCACTCTAGCAGCAACCTTCCTCATCCCCAGCGGCAAGAGTAGCCTTACAGCTGAGGGAGTAAAAAACATAATCAGTCAGAGCAAAGAGAAGCTGACGACCTCATGGTACCCTTCTGGCTTCTCTCATGTTGAGTACGACCACAGCGAGGAGGAGAGACAGATTAGCGAGGGAGTGAGGCGGTCTAGATGGCGAGAGACGGTGCTCATACACGCAGAGTGACACGCTTCACCCCCTTATCCCATTCTCTGTATGTCCGCATACATATACCATGTAATCACCAAAGAACACCAAATGCCCAAGACCCTTTCAGCAGGGCTATTTTAAGCTTTTATACATTACTATGGATGCACACACCTCCCATGTTTTCCTACCATCCTGCAAACACTGGGATCAGACAAGTGGAAAACGGGCTTGAGAAATCGTAGTAAAGCTAAGAGACGCTTATGTAAGAGGCTGTAGGTAGGGCAAATGACGTCGCACGAGAGTCTGATCGCGGGCAGACAGATGGCACAGCTCATTTGCACAAAGGGAATAGCAAATCCAATCGATAACGAGAAAAAAATCCTGTTGACTTCTGAACTCGGAGCATAATTTGTAGGCAAAGTGGTTCAGTTTCACAATTGGATTTGGTGAAAATCTGTCCAGCTGTTTTTGAAACTGACAAAAGCTCATTTGACATTTTACAATGCCATATTTTCCAGACTTTTTTTCATAGTTTAATAGTTTTTCAGTGTTTTCACATTGACTAATGTTTTAAATATTTTTTCTCTCTCTGATCACTGAAACCTGTCAACAGATGCATGCATATTTAGCCTGTTTTCTTCATTTTACTATTGTTTCCTCAACGTATGTTTGTTCATGGTTTCTGATCAGTTAAAAATTGCCCAACCAAAAATGCGACTTATACTCCAGTGCAATTTATATACTTTTTTCCCCTTTGGCTGGGGCGACTTATACTCAGAGGTAATTTATTGTCCGGAAAATACTGTTATCCATAAACTGCGTTAATGCATTTCTGAACTGCTTTATCCTCACTAGGGTTGCAGGGGGTGCTGGAGCCTATGCCAGCTGACTTCGGGCCAGCCGGTCGCAGGGCACGAGGAGACAGACAACCATTCATGCTCACACTCAGACCTAGGGGCAATTTACAGTGTCCAACCAGCCTACCATGCATGTTTTTGGAATGTGGGAGGAAACCAGAGTACCCGGAGAAAACCCACGCAAGCCCAGGGACAACATGCAAACTCCACACAGGTGGACCAACCTGGATTTGAACTCAGGACCCCAGAGCTGTGAGGCCGACGCATTAACCACTCGAAACCCCGAGCTGCCCTGCGTTTGTTTATACTTTTTTTTTTAAATGATGAGGGTAGGAAAAAGAAATGCTTCGACTGAATGATTGAGTGATGTGTCATCGCCACCGACACACGGACAAACAATTGTTAAATAAGCCAGTTATTTAATCAATGAATGAGTCATGTTGAGTATCATACATTGCCTACATGCCCCCCAGAAAACAACAATTGATTTGGCAATTAATTTTCTACCCATATGACCTTACCTAATTTGTCTAAAATGAGGACTCGTAGGCTCCAGGGGTGATGGAGGGAGAGCAAGGGGTGAGGGACAAGTACACATCTAGCTCAGAGATGAAGAGAGCCAAAGCTTACATAACAGGTCCAGAAGGAGATTGCCGCCCTCCACTGAGTGTTAGCACTAGCATGGGTGATGGGGATCAAAAGCATGGTTAAAATGATCTATAAATACTGATATCTCTAGCAATTCACCAACAAATGCAAAACAAATATTTAGAATTTAGAAGGACCCAGTAATGAAATGATACCTTGTTTATCACAACTATCTGTAGCAAGCGATTGCTGGCCAAGAGAAAACAAACCATTATTAAGACATTCACACATAAGAAAAAATTAAATTCCAAGGACTAAATATGTTTTCTTGACAATTTAGTTGTGGGCTGAAATGATATTTTCAACAATTTTTCCTACCTTCATAGATAAAATTGTATGGCGTGTCTTTAATCACATGCAAAAATGCAGTCTTTAATAGCCACATTTTGAAACCACCAGAACCAAAATAACAAATAACTGCTTAATACTTCAACTATATTGTATATGCTATGTATTTATACTATATACAAAAATATAATCGTTTTTTAACCAAAATGATGTGGAGATGAAAAGCACAGACCACAACTCATGCACTTTAATTAAAATTGAGTCAGTGAGTAAATAACCTTGCTATTTGCTATTAATAAATTACTGCGGCTATGATTCAGATTCGTAAGAGCATACATTGGGAAGGCTAGAAATTATTCAGATTCTCAAAGAATGTTCTTGTCAAAAGAACCCTTTTTAGGACGAGCAATCAACTTTGTAGGGAATTTATTTTCCTCTTGTCTCAAAATCTCCTTTACACTTGTTTTTCTATTTAATCCTCCTGCTGAACTGGCTGCAGTCCACAGAGTATACGTTTTTTTTACACGCATCTTCTACATGCTGATGACTTGCACTGCAGCAATATTTCCCTCTAAACCATATGATTGTGTAACACTCGAAGAAAAGTGAAAGGCCTGAATATGCAAAAATATTTAAGTTGGTACTAGTTTTACCTCCGAGTGGTTTAAGGGTTCATTCTCTCAATTCCTTACGGCAGATTCAACTTGCAGCTTCTGAAGAGTGAAGTGCTCCAATGCATCACAGTGTAATGGTAACAGACAGTTTGTGTATTACATAAATCTACCCAAGTGGATTAAAAAAACAACAACAACGCCATCTTCTTTCGTGTGAATCTGCAGCATTACCACTGATTGCACGTGTCCTTTCCTGCATGTAAACCAACCGATCTAGAACATGTATTCTTCTGCCCCTTCCAGTTCAAATGGACAAATGTTAATTGCAATCAATAGCACTGTAACACGATGATTCAATATCATCAATTCAAAATCAACTAGTTCCTTGAAATAGTTGTCCTCAGAATGGGAAGGTTAAGCGCGAGCTCAGAATCATGCTGCTCGATTGTGCAAAGCCGTCAGGCTTGCTCATTAGAGATCAGCAGCTTGTCATGGTCAGACTCTGGTCTCTGCTTTTTCTTTCATCTCTTCGTTGCAGCAGGGGCCTGCTCATTAAAAGGGCTTTAATGCATTAATTCACATCACATGGCGCTTAACCTGCTCCACATAATATGGCTGCACAAGTATAGCCTGTTCTTTATTTTTATTTTTAAGTTAATCTACATTTTTGCTAATTGTAAAAATGTAAACTCCACAAATAATGGCAAAAGTAGAAATAATGATAAGTATGCTTAAAGTCTTATACTTACTGTACGTTAACACAAAAACATGTTCTACTACTAAAACATTCCACGTCAAGTTAAAGTTTAAAAAATGTTAGAAAACTGTTTGGTTTTCTTACATCCATTTTTTTCATTGATTGTCCACTTTGTTCACTGGTAAGCTGTCCCAGGAAATTTTGTGCTGGTTGCCAGGCAACCATTCACATTTTCAGAACCATGGAAAATCTAGTTTCCAATGAACTCTCTGCATGTTTTTGGAATATTGGAGGATAACCAGATGAAACCAGTGTCCATTTTAAATACAATAACTCTAAATAAAATGAATGTTCACGTTTATTGAGTGATTTGTGCAGTTTGAAATGATATTAGGATATCAATTTGTAAATAATACTTTTTTCACCTCTTGTGAGGGAAATGAAATTGCCACAGCGTAAACATTCACTCATAAATGCTCATTCATTCATTGCCATTGACGTCAAGAGACGTCCAAATCATTTGAAGTGGGATGGTTGGCATCGCTCATTCACACCTAGTGGCACTCCCAGGAGCCCCTCCCACTTCAGATAATATGCTAAACAAATGTTATTTCTGCATCCTTGAATTATAAAGTGTAAAACTAATCTTTACTAATACATTTGAAAGTGTGTGTATATAAACTTCCACCTCAGAGACTTTTACTGATGTCCAAACTTGAGTGCTTTTGCAAGCAGACCCATTATAGACATTGACAAAACAGATTATTGTTGAAAAACAAACAAACAAACAAACAAACAAACAAACAAACAAAACACCCAAGTATTGCTCATTTTCACACACCCACATAGAGACAATTTGACCAGAAAAAAAGTTACTGTTATTATACAAAAATAGGAACATTTGTGATTACTTCACTAATTCTACATTTGGAATATCAGGAAAAGCTTGGAAATAGCATAGGAAGGGCACCAGCAAAGCTATTTTGCCCCCATTTTTGCACCTGGCTTTCAGGATGAAATATTAAATACATTGTTGGATTGACACCCAAGAATGATCCACTTGGTACAATGTCAGGGCTACAGGGGAGTTAGAAATGATGTGCTTGGCCTTACCTGCGGCAGCCTGCATCCAGCCACAGATCTTGTACACGGTGGAGGTGCTGAGCAGGAAGAAGAGCGAGAAGCAACCGATGCAGCTGACCACCAGCATCATGGACATCCCGATGAAGAAGGAGGCGGCCTTGAAAGCCCTGGACGGGATGGCGGCAAACTCGGTGAAGCTTCCCTGGCAGGTCAGCTCTCTGGCGATCCCGTCCCCGATGCAGTAGTGGAAGAGGCCGAAGTACCCGGCCTGCGGCGTGTCCATACCATCGCCAATCCAATAGGGTTGGGAGAAGATGGTCACGTTGACGATGCCAAACAGAATGGTGAAGATGGCCCACAGCAGTCCGATGACGCGGGAGTTTCGGACGTAATTGGTCTGGTACAGTTTGGCAGCTTCTGCAGACGGTAACATGGATGCGGCGCTGGCAGGTATCATGGTATGCACCAAAAACATGGAAGAGGCGCTAACGCTGCTTGTCTCCTGAAGAGGAGAGAGGGGAAGAAAAGCGCCCAATCTATGGCCGTGCAAGAGCAGCACGGCAGCATCTGTCTGTGGCGTTCGTCTCGTGACGTGGCATCGCCGAAACGGCCGCTTGGTCCCCGTCGAGCCGCGATCACACTAAGGTGGGCTTGGCGTGTGCGCTCGCTCCTTCTCGGGGCGCATCTCCTGTTGTCCTTGGAGCTCGAGCGATGACCTACCCGTTGCAGTGCGGACGGACAGGCGAGCGAATGTCTGTCTTGAAACCCAGTAAACAGCCAATGATGATGGTTCGCAGTCAGAGATGCAATGACGATGCCTGCGAGGTCCGGTCCGGTCCGCTCTTCCAGCAGATTTTCTTCTCCGCTTTGATGACAGCTTCGCTGCTCAGACGGAGAGGGCGGGGCTTGAACGGGTGGGTGGGCTCTTTTGGCTTTCTGTGCACGAGCGTGCGCGCACACACGTTTCATCGATTGACAATCGTCCGCAATGTCTTTTCGTGAGCCACTCAAGAATTGAAATCAACAGAGGAAGAGGTTGAAATCGACTTTAATAGGTTTTTATTGGATCATATTATATTATTGTTATTAGAGCAATTTTCCCCATCCCAGTGATGTGGTTCAACCACCGATTCCTTTTGTTAATTTATTACACAACGTGTCTTCATTTAGGTTTGGAATTTAAATGTTTGCAATGCATGTTGTTTAACGCTGGATGTCATCAGAGAGCAACCAAAGATTCTACCAATACCAACATCCCTAGCAATACACACAACGGAATAGACGTCTACTGATGTCAATGGCTCTGACACATGAGTGCCCAGTTTACCTCCCCCCCAAACCTCTCACCCCCGAAATTTTCTCAATCTTATTTTTTCTAAGCATTCTACCATGCATCACTGCGTGTCATCATGCAATCACAAACACCAGAATATGACAGTTAGGTTAAAAAAACATTTCTCATCATTTTACACAATGGAACAGAAGCTTACAGCTTTCATGCAATGAGTACTAACGTGTAACAAAGGCCCCGAGTCAGATGCATTGTCCCAATTTTGCCCCTTCATGGGTTGTCTGCTTAATGCTTGCCTCTCACGGATTAACTTTCGGATTTACAGAGAGAGTTCAAGCACAGATAAATTGGGAGACTTTTCTTGTGAAACTTCCCACGTTTATTTCAAAGAATCTTATTAAAAAGGAATGAATAGCTATCTGCTCTAAAAGAATGATCAGAACAATTGAACAAGCATGAATGCACCACTGCACATCAACAATCAAACTAATGAATATAGTGACGGGCATCTATAATCCAGACCATTTCCATATCTCTACTTTGTGTGGAGGTTAATTTTGTGCAAAAAACAGACAAAACTCCCTTAACCTAGTTATCAGCATGTAAAAAATAAGCCACACTTTACTCAATAAATTGGACCATTTATAATTTCCGTCAAAGCAAACAAGTATCTTTTGTGAATGATCGAAGAAATTCAAACCCAGAATCTTTAGACTTGTGGAATACTGGAAAAGTCCCAAGGTGAGTGTACTGAATTGTGAAAATAATAACAATGCACAAAACACCCACACAAGATTTATGGATTATTTGTTCATTCATCTACCATGGATCGGTGGGTGAGTATTTTAGCATGTCAGCCTCACAGTTCTAGGGTCAAGGGTTCGATCCCAGGTGGGTCCTCACTGTGTGGAGGTCAATGTTCTCCCTGAGCTTACGAGGGTTTTCTCCAGGTACTCTGGTTTTCTCATACAGCTGGTTGAACACTCCAAATTGCCCCGAGGTATGAGTGCGCGCGGGAATGGTTGTTAGTCTCCATCAATTCAACAAAAGTACCTCATGGTCCTGGTTTTTGTTCCAACCGACCCAGCGCAGACAGTTTAATTAACCAATCAGCTTTCTTCTGAAACAAGCAGCACCCAATTGCAATCAACTGATTACATCTGCGAGACACCAGATTGGTGAAAAGGCGTTGTTTTGTTTGATTGGAATTAAATTCTGCACCCACTGGGGGGTTGCCATTGATTTAGAGCATTAGTCCAGCATGTTTTGAGGTTGGGGGAAGAAGCAAGAGTACCTGGAAAAAAAACAATGCAGGTAACAAGCAACTCCACATAGGAAGTCCAAAGATCTTAAAATTATGAAGCAGATGAGCTAAACACGCAACTACTATGCCGTTAATGTACCTGGCATTTCCATTAAACTTGAATCAGCAGTTGTAGTACACACAAAAACACAGTTTTCACCAGGTTTTACTAATTCCATTAATTTGTGTTGTAGAAAAGCCTTCATTAATGTGATTAGCAGCACATTTTCTGGCCCTTTCATGTCTAAATGACGGAAAGGATACATGTTTTACCTTGCAAATGAAAAGCCTCCAAGCGAAAGTTAAGCCTGTTTTCTGCTTCCTGTTTTGTTTATTTGGTGCCAGTCAGTTTGGCCCGCCAATTCTCAGAGTGCCCATTTCTGACTAATCCGCTAATAAGAGAAAATGAGTGTTTCTCAATTTTTTTTTAGATTGCCTGTGGGGAGGGCTCTAAGTCTCACTTGCATTGTTGTTGTTGTTATTATTGTTTTTCTTGTTCTTGATGTTGTTGTTTTTATTCTTGTTGTTGTTGTGTGTCAACCTGGCTACAAACTGAAATGACTACTCTCTTATTCGTGTGTGGAGAATGAAATTTTGTGGGTATTTTGAGCTTCATTTGAAATTTTCTCATTTTTTATTGAATTAAATTGACCACAGAGCCACTTAAGCCAGTAAAGAAACCCCTATGGACCACCTAAATCTAAATACTCTCTGACATGGCTGTTATGAAAAAATGTGATTTATTACATATCATCTTGTGGACCACTAGGGGTCGCCTTCTGCTGACAACTCTTTGAGAAGGCTTTTCTGCATTATACATATTTAAAATGACAAAATGTGCTCCAAAATAGTAGCTGTGGTAGTAATGTAGCTGCTCAGCAGGGGTCAGTGTAAGATAATAATTAGAAAAATGTCTATTTGTTAAACAAAAAAATTCCAGGATTGGGATGTTTTACAACAGTAAAAGATTGGGATTATTAATTGATTGATTAATTTGTCTTTTTTTGGCTTTGACATCCACTCATGAACTAAGCCAATGTTTTGGCTAAATACATGTCATGAGTCAATGAAGCAATACAGCAATGTTCTGCAGTGCTCATCTTCACTAGAGTTGCTGGAGGGATTCATCAGAGCTGGTTTGGGGCAAGAGGCATGGGATGCCCTGGATTGGTGCCAGCCAACTGTGGGTGAAAGAAGCAATCACCTTACCAAATACAGACTCAGCACATAAGAGGTTTGTGGCATTACCTGTCATCTACGTGTGCATCTACTAAGTTGTCAATTATATAATGCGAACCACTGAATATTAATGGCTAAATATGAATCAAAGGAATTTTTATTGCATCTTATATTATTATTTTATTTTTAGAAATGGGAACTTGACAACTCTGCAAAACGCAACTGTTGAGTGTTTGTCAGAAGGGAGATTTTAGACACTCTTGGGACTGAGCAGGGAGCAGTGGCTAAGAGTTAAAGAGGAAAGAATAGTTGGTAGAGGATGAGAGAGATTTGCCTTCAGGAATTTGGGGATGAGAGGCAGGCCCGTCTGAGGACGTTTGTGTGTGTGTGCGTGTGTGTGTGTATGAGTAAATGCCAAAGAGAAAAGCTGCATGTGTTGAGATAAGCATGGTTTGCTTTTGTGTGTTTCTGTTTATTTGCTAATAATAATTTTCATTCTGTAGCACACCAATTTGTTTAAGTTTGCTACGACACACGATATACTTGATATATATGACTAACAATGGTTTCAAACAATTAGGGATTATTTTAGAATATAATTGCTGTTTTACCTCATTTGAGTGGCCACATGCTGTTTATCTTCTCATGACTTTTGGGTCAAACCACTGACATGTTGACACCGGCCTGGCAAGTTGTGAGTCTGTTTGATCAAATTACTTTTCAAACCCTAAGTAAACTACTACAAGTGCCCTCCCTGTAAGTAAGCTGGCATTTTTCTCAAGCAGTCCATTACCAACATTTTTACAATCAAGAACTAATACTAAGTCGCAGCCCTGATGTGTTATTCACGCTTTTCAATGGAAATGAATGGAAAACGGTTGCAACAGTAATTTTGCTGAACAAAGAAGCCTTTCTCTGTCTATAATGACCCCCTTCCCCTTTTCCATCTGCATCAAAATTCGTATTTTGTTGAGGGAAAATCTACCCGCTGAGTGTCCCCTCACATCCGGAGTGTCTGAAAGGGTGTATTTAGATTACGAGGAAGTTTCCAGACTTTTTGTTCTCCATTTGGCATTCAGTTTTGTTTGTTTCACCGCTGATTCCAACTGTGCCCTTGCAGGCACCATCACCATCCTGACACATACTTTTCATCTCATTGTTAGGCAAGTTTTGTAATTGTGTTGTGTTTGCTTACTGATGCTGTGATGAGTCTCACGGCAGAGTCTTACGATAAATTTGGATTCCTTTTAAATTATTATCTTTCCTTGACCTTATTTGAACCTCTACAAACATGGAATTTAGGGGTTTGTGTGACTAATTTCACCCATTTGTGACAAGGTTACTCGTTTATTCTACTAGACATAAAATAGTTGGTAAATATTTAATTTAATATAAGGGAAATTGCTGGATGAATGGTCTACTGTCAAGAATTTAGCGCAACAAAGCTCTGGTTTGAGGTCGTTTTATCATGTCTCTTGATCATCCACTAGGTGGAACCAAAACAGAAGGCTTCATTGCTTTCACTTTTCAGAAGATTGATCTGAAATGAAATTAATTCAGAAAGCATTTACCTATGTAAAACCCCCATTAAAACGTTTTCATAACCACAATTGTTTTTAAACAATCTTAATGTAAAAGCTTGAAGGTAAATCTGATGGCACTATGCATACCTGTCAACCTCTGCCGATAACTGCCCTTATAAATGATTATGATTCCCCTTACAAACCCCCAAAAAACCTTACAAACACCGTACGGTGTTTGTAAGGTTTTTGGGGGGTTTGTAAGGGGAATCATAATCATTTATAAGGGCAGTTATCGGCAGAGGTTGACAGGTATGCTATTGAACCTTAGGGAAAGTCGAAAAAGCTGAATTTGAGCAGGTTTAGCGTTTTTCCTCTGATCTGAAATTAGGATTCAAGTATAGTGTTTATTCAATGTTTGGCTTTGTGGTGTTCCGTTTGTTAATTGAGCAGCCTGCTGAGTGCACACAAGGGCCACGACAACTCGTGGAAACGCTTCACACCTTGTTGACCACAATTATGCTCTTAAAAATGCCACTATACTTGAAGTGAGTGACTAATCACTAACTTTGTCTTTCATACATGTCACCTTTTTCATTCGTTGCTCTGTTACTGTCTTTTCCAAGCAAATCTCTCATTCATTATTGAAACTTGTTTTTTTTTCCTTCCAGTTTCAGAATATAGAAGGGGGGAACAAATCTTTTGAATTTTTAATAGTACCCATGAAAAATGTACCATGAGTCATTTTCAACAATGTGAAATAGTGAACATTTCGCAAAAGGGAAAGAAATGGGCCTGTTGGGAAGCAGCAGTGTGATGTTCAAAAGAAAGTACAAGGTCACATTGGGCCATAATTTAGGAAATTGTAAATGTCACAGGTGAGACACCATAATGTGAATGTAGCAGTATTACAGCTTGAAAATCCTCGTGGAATGAGTAAAGCCCACAAAAAGAAGGCACCCTCAAGTAATCTTAGCTTAAAAGACTGCTGCATATTCCCCTTGAGTGACCCACCCCCACTACTTAGATTTTCCAAAGAGCATGCTCTTCAAAACACCGGCTAGGCCAAGATATTCTTCACTGATATTAATATCATTTTTAAAGAACTACTTAAGATCAGACTGCACTGTGAAAAATTTAATGACATAACATCAATGACTAACATTACCGACGATCTATAAGTACAAGAATGAAGTTAATGTACAGTGACCGTTTGAATTGTAGGCAGAGGAGAGAAAATTACAAAAAAATATAATGCTTATGACTGCATAGGAATATATGAAAAAAAAATGGAATCTTAACAGCTTCAGCTATCAACACCCTCTGTGTTTGAACCATACATATATTTGAGCTGCAGGCAGGGGAAGAAACAGAAATGGATCAATATTCAGAGGAGGTCACGCTATATATTCACGCCACGGGCCTGCAGCATACCATTTATATTTTTGCACTCATTTACTTGTTTTTGTCAGGAAATAAGCAATGGTTTGTGTCAGCTCGGGACCACAATCAAATTAATGTCAGTAGAATATTCTAAATAATTCTTGCATGATGTCATATGTATCCTGTTTGTATCCGTACATGGACAAAGCCTTAAGTCAACGTATGGTCAAAATAAATGACCTGATTGATAAAATAGCATTAGTAACTTTGATAGGAAATGGTTGTAATAATGATGAACAAGGTTTAGCGTTTTTCCTCTGATCTGAAATTATTCCAGTATCCCAGCAGAGCAATGTTAGTGTCACACTGACTTTGGTTAGTTGTAAAAGCACGTGTCTTCATGTAGTACGGTCACTTCTCTGTGAATCCAATTTAGCCCCAGGTGATGTTCTTGTAATTGGACGAAACATTTGAAGGATATTGATGATTTTTCCGATGAAGGTTGGTCTAATCTCACCTACTATAATTGCTAATAGTAATTTTTGAGAACAACATCTTGTATCTTGTGATTCAGGTCATTCATATCTTTATTCCAAGGCATTTTTCAGCACAAATTCTATACATACAAAGTAAAAAAACTCTAACATTGATAAAGCCTCGAAATGATGAAGGAATAGTTGTGTATAAAAAAAGTCATATTTTACAGTGCATGTGTAAAGCAAGCAGGTGCTGCAAATGTGGGTTTCGCGTACAATATGCAGAATGGATAGCCCCAGGCAAAAGACAGAAATAGAAGCAACAGCCTGTCAATGAAGTGTCAAGAGAACACGGAGCAAGAGGTTCAAATGAGGAGGAGGAGGAGGAGGAGGAGGAACAGTGCATGAGCATCTAATGAGAGAAAGATCAACCATCCATAACAACAGGAGGGAAATAAACCACTATTCATAATGCTATCTGACAAAGGTGAAGGTCTTCCATCTTAAAACAATCCTCCAATGAATTTTGCACAAGGAATCGATTTTATCCCCAAAGCACAACCTCCTGACCTCATTCCTCATTGGATGCGTAGTGGAAGATGGTCCTCCTCTTTGAGAATCGATGCGGAAGACCTTTTAGAAGCCCCTAACCCCCGGCTGATTTCACGGGCCCAAACGTGTCATTAATGTGTCATTGAGTACATGTCTTCGCCGGGAGCGAGAGGATGTTCCTCACCCGGCCTTCATCGGAGGGGAGGCCGTAGTGAGAGGCACCCCCCACCCTCCAATTCTGTGAAATGGTGCAGAAAACAAGAGAAAGGACACGCCTCGCAGTGTCTATCAATCCTGACCTCCTGCGAAACTTGATCTCGCTGTTCTCATCTGTCAGTGAATGGCAATGGAGGTAAAAAAAGAAGGGGTAGGGGATACATAATTCAGTGTTACTCTCACAACAGCCTGAGCTTGGAAGGGCTCAGCTCCCCCAGCCATGAGCCTGGCAAGTCTGTTCTTATGAAAGAAGCTCACAAGCCACTCTGTTGTTCCTTCAGGCATTCTGGCTCCACACACTCCCAGTCATACTGGCATGATTTATTCTGCCTCTTCATCCATGGAGTGTGGCTCGGACCCCAAGGGACGACTTGGAAAACATTTGTGTCCTTGTCAGGATCCACTTGCAAAAATTTGGCATCAGTAATCTGCCAGCATTACTGTGGGCAGTGAGACCGCGGGAGGCCGGAGCTCGGCCAGCAAACAGCAGCCCAGCTTTGGCCCCAATAAGCCACAGAGACACAACTGGGAAGGGCGCACACGGGGGACCTACATTCAGAGGCACAGAAAAAGTATGTTGCGTTCAAATCCAGTTACACACCATTTGAAGGGAACAAGCGCTACTCTATGACTGTCTGTGGTTCTTTCCTTTGTGTGTGCTTTCTCTTTTTCCCCTCGCGTAAAATGGAAGCAAATTTCACTTTCTAGTCAGGCTAGATGGAAAACGGAGAAGAATAAGATCCCCCTTTAATTAACACTAAAATGGACAATTTTAAATCAATAATTTGGTAAACGACGACCAGAATGTGTGTCAGTGTGAATGCCGGAATTTAAAAGTAGAAAAGAAAATGGGAAACGCTAAAAAACACGAGCAAGTGGTTCGGTAGGCAGAAATTTGTAGATTTATTATTATTTTTTAAATCAAGGTAATTTTTTAAAATCAAAATGACTTTATGCTGCAATCTATTCGTAAATGGGCTGTCAAATGTGCTGGTTTCTTCTTTTCGAGGTAGTTTGTTGTTGATTTGGTGTTTTACGGTAAATTTTATGTTTTATCGGATAAAAAAATATATATATATTTTTTAAGAAGTGTCGAACCAGGGCTGTTGAGTGGTTAGCACAGCCGCCATGGGTTCATCCCCGGGGTTTGTCCTTCCTGTGTGAAGTTTGCATAATCTCTCTGTGCCTGCGTAGGTTTTCTCTGGGTACTCTGGGCTTCCTCCTACATGCCAAAAACATGTAGGGTAGGCTGATTGAACATTCTAAATTCTCCATAGGCGTGATGGTGAGTGTGAAAGGTTATTTGTCTTAATGTGTTCTGTGACTGGCTGGCAGCCAAGTCAGGTTGTGCCCTGCCTCCTGCCCATAGTTAACCGGATTGGTTTACAGCACCCTCCCGACCCTTGTGAGGATAAGCGTTTGTAGCTTTGTATGGTGATCTTTCATGTAGTGAGACAGTATGAAGGCTTGTTAAATAGCCTGGCGGAAAATGGTGGTGAGCAGAAGGGAGGTGGGGGTGAAAATGCAGGCCTGCTGGTGAATGCGTGTGCGGGCTCATGACCATAATGTGTCATCTGCTGATGAGGAGCTAGATACCCAATTGACATTCATGATTAAAATTGATCATTTATACCATGGGAGGGTTCCCCATTGAAAGAAATCTAATCTCATTCTAAAGAATTTCTGTATATTGTATGTATGTGTGGTTTGTGTGGCAGTCCTCATTGTGTGGAGTTTGCATGTTTTCATGGGGCTTGCGTGGGTTTTCTCCAGGTAATCAGTATTCCTCCCACTTACCAAAAACATGGAGGGTAGGCTGACCACTTCAAATTGCCCCTAGGTATGAGTGTGAGGGTGAATGGTTGTCCGTCTTCTTGTGTCCTGCGATTGGCTCACCCTTGAGGATAAGCGGCGTGGAAAATGAATGAATGAATATATATGGATATACATAATAAACACGCAGACGTAGGTGTTCTCTTAAACTAATACCGGAGCCTAACTAGCGAGCTCTTTTGCCAAGATTAATGGAGTAGTAACAGTATCTAAGTGGGTTTGAGCTTTTCCTTTTTTGTCTATTATATTTTGGTCGATCATCTCCAATCTAAAAAAAAAAAAAACAGAAAGTTTGAGGGATCAAGTTGGCAAAAAATGTATATTAAGAGTGAGAATGAACACTTTTTCAAGGCACTGCACTGCAGCTGCCATTTGGTGTCTTTACACATTTTATCATCAGATATCAGAACACCAACTGTGCTGCAGACAAACTAAAAATAATACTCATAGTTAATGAGTAAATAATACTCTTTATCCTCTGCAGAGATTCATTGGGAGGTTAGAATTTTCAATGAGTTCATCGAAATTTGATTTGAAATGTGTTCTAAGTGGTATCCTGGGTGAAGGAATGAATGAAACTCAAACAGAAAGCATAGTATGTACAGATTTTGTTTTGATCAAAACGGCTAAGAAACGGACCGAAATCTATGTTTGAGCGCTGTAGGCTATACAAAGGTTTTGTTTTGCATACGCCATCACTGAGCGGCAATTGTAGGTCCCGCTCATTAGCTGGCAGCCATTAACGTCTTGGCTAATTGAACATCATTTACACAATGTGATGATCCGCTGAGGTGACCTTGATCCCACATCTGTGTGAAGCTTCTGCCAATTCAACAGAGTGTACTTCTCTTGCTTATGCCGTCACAAACGCAAATTGCAGTCAGGCCCATGTTTGGCTATAAAAAATCTTCACTCCACTACTCATAATTATAATATTGTTGCCAGGAGCGTTGATGAGTTTCTTTGCTATTTGTCGAATGATGCCAGGAGAGCTAAACTCATCAGAAAATTCTCATCTTTGTCATTTCTCTTCTTAATGCTTCCTGTATATGAAGGTCTCCTCTAATCAGATGGTGAGTAGGGCATCTGTAAATGTGAAGCACTCAAGTGAAACAAGTAGCAAATGCATTTTAGAGGAGGAGCAAAGAGGGGGTGATGCTTGTTGCCTTGATGGATTAATGAGGCATGGCTTGGCTATGTGGGCTTTGTGGTTTCTGAATTCAGGACATGTTCCTGTGACTGATCCAAGCTATGTGACTTTTGGTATTTATTCCATTTCTTAAAACACTGAGTATGCTCATAATTGACCTGATGTAGATTGCGCTATACTTCATCAGGGTTGACAAACTCATCTTTATTATGGTTTCCTTCAGATGGCCATAATGTTTGCAGAATATTTTTATATTTCTGCTTTCTCTTCATGGCGCCAGACATGATTAATTGACTAATTAAAAACTAATTGAGTACCAACCCAATCGTCAAATATTTTGGTCGTCGTTTACCAGATGGTTGATTTACAATTGTACAAATCCTCTTTTTTTAGGCTTTTGTTTCGTCGCAATGAGCTCTCAACCGTAAAGCTGATGCCAACGCAGATGTAAATGCTTTAAAAGGGTCATGTTGAGCAGTGTCGTGAGTTGGCGCGAGTCAACCAGTATCAAAGAGTTACCATTTGGGCATTGTAGCTCAAAATGAAATTTACGACAGGCAGTTTTGGAAGCAAATAGAATTGGGAGTCAGAGCTCTTCCTGTGGATCCACACTAATGTGTATGAGAGTCTAGGGGGTAATAGTGAAGAAAAAACTATATGAGCTCCCCAGCCCCTAAATAGCCACGATTAGAGGACATAAGATGGCCACGTGCAAAAGAGAAGTATTTCTTAAAAAAAAAAAAAAAAACTCATTCATAAAGACAAGAATTTTCCTGCTCATTTACTCTGAGCTTGGGAACGTAGTAGAAGAGCATGTGATTGGCAGACACATTGGTGATGGAGACGGACAATGCGCTCAAGCTGGATGAGCCTAGTCAATGGCTATTTAGAGGAGATGAATTGAAAAATGAGGGCCAAGGAAGAGGGTGTGAAGGGATGGCGAAGACTGAAAGAGAAAAAGGCTGGGAGCATGAGGGCAAGTGAATGGCAGGCCTCATTTAAGACTGCTTGGATTGCTCTGTCTTGTGCTCTTTGACCTCAAGTTGAAGTTAGGTTTTACTATTATGCAGTGAGTGATCACTACTAGACTCCCAGTCTAAATGGATTGGACATTGATTGCCGTCAATGGCAGAAAATGGGCTAAAAGAGGCGATTGAACGTCTGTTTTCAGTATTCATTCCTTGTTCCATGTTGCATTTAAAATTAAATAAGCAGATTTCGGAAATTCCCCTAATATTTGCACTTTCATTTTTCAGAAATTCAGCCAGGCTTCTTTGTCCATTGATCCACTATTTAAACCAAAGCGCTCACTCTTTGTGTGTCGGTGCATTTGTTTGAAGGGTTGCCATATTGCAGGTCAGAACACAAGTAAGTGCCTTGTGTGCTGACCCATATGATTAAGGGTAAAGTCCAACCTCCATCTTTTTGCTGCTCCTAAGATGAAGGGACATTATCATTTGTAACATCTATTTGTCATCCGTTACTGTTGCCATCCGCTACTTGGGTGTGTTTCGCTTTCTGTTGCGTTTATGGCACAACTGACAAAAACGAAATGCGCATCCGTCGGTCTGGCTTTTCATGCCAAAACATTCAATGTTCTTCTTGTCCACCACATGACACCCCTTAATGTTCATTGAATTGTGCATCATAAATGAATCAAAATAAAAAATGGAGTTTGTGGATGGGTTGGTAGTAAATAAAATATAGTATTAGCACACTTCTTCACTGTAATCTAGGGGTGCCAAAAACATTGTTGTGGGCTCCATTATACAGTTATAGTTTTTTTGGGAAATTCATCCTATACAGATATTTCGTTCATTCGCTGCCATTGACGGCACTGGCCATCCTTTATTTTAAATGTAATTTTAAATTAGAAAATATTATAGGAATTGATGTAGAAGTTGATGGACAAAATTCACGTGCTGGTCGTACCAAATTACGCAATGGGCTGGATCTAGTGTGACACCTGCAGACTGTTCCTTGTAAATTATGGATTCTGTATGAATCCATGTTCCTACTGGATGCTTATTGTCATGTTCCAGGTTGAAGTAGGGTGCCTTTGGGAATTCTATAAATCCCAATCTCTGGAGGAATAGGTTTGGTAGGATGGAAGAAGATAAAGAGATGGCAAGCATTCTTTGTGCTTCTCCAAAATGAAACATGGATCCATCGGAGTGAAGGGGGTTGGGGGTTTTAGCCACAGGTTCAAAATGAGATTTTCATTTATTTATACATTTAGTCGGGCTTCCAGCCCGAGGGCGTGGGCTTGCTTTTTGTTTTGTTTTGTATGTTCTCTGGACTGAACTCCCCCCTTTTCCCTTCTCTCTGTTTAGATCCAATTGTTAGTATGTGTTTGTGCAAATGTGCCTATTTACATTTCTTCTTTTATTTCTTGAGATTATTCTGTTTGGATTTTGGTTCTCTCAATTCCATATGTGTCTATGCATTGTAGCAGTGTGTCATTTTGCCATTGCATTCTGTCACTGTGCATTTTTTTGTACTGTGGAGTGAGACAAAGCCTAAAAGCAGACATAAATAGTAGTTGTGACAGATATTCATAGATGCACTGACCACAATAAAATCAATATTGCATTAATGAGGTTATAAGTGTATGAACCTCTTTGCTATTATTTCTAATAGATGCACATGAAGAGAATCCTTACATTGATTAATTGTGTTTTCTGTTTTTTTGCAGACTTATAAATAAAAAATACATAACAAATTGGATCTAATTTCAGCAATGAGTTTCACTCTTTGTGGCTCTTACATTCTTTGTGGTCCCTAATTGTCTCGGCGTGAATGCTCAACTAGGTAAAACCATATGGCTCTTGGTTTGCCAGTGTGACAATGCGGCCTTGTGTAGGTCGTTTTCCTTTCATTTTTCTCAGCCGATACTTCCTCGGCTCTCGTTACCATGACTGCGAAGTGAAAAGGGGCGCTGTGGCAGCAGGGAACTGAAAATATGCAATTCTGTGTCTAACAAATGCAAAAACGCAGGGCCCGAGAAGCGCACTTTGCTATGCGCAGTGCCTGCAATGGTGACTCACAGCTGATGAAAAATGAATGGCGCTTAAATAGTGCCGGGCCATGTTTCTTCGCCATTTGCTGCCAGCCTGTAGATAAACAAGCCCTGCGACTTGACTTATATTAGAAAGCATGTTTTTTTCACCAAATTGTCATTTTCTAAGCAGGCAGACCACAATAATAATTCTTATTTTCAAATCAAGTTAAAAACCACAGTTTGAGAGACAAGCATGCATTTAAAAAAATGTTGACTTCAACTGTTTGTCTGGCAACAAGACCTCGACTTAAAGACGTCCACATCTGCCTGCTACCAAACTCACCTAATTTGCCGTCTCCTCTAATTGAAGTGTGCAAACCAGTGCAGCTGAAAATCTCCCCCAGGCTCTCTCTTTTCTTTTGGCTACCCTCCTCCAACACCAGCTTTTATTAACATTTGCCATATCTAGTAAACAACCTGTTAGTGGAAATTAAGGTCCAGAGAGTGATGAAGCGACACATCATACCCCTCCTGCCTCCTCTGCCTTTCTCTCACTGTCATACTCTGTGCATCCCTTTCAGCTCTTTCCACTTTTGTGCCCCCGCCCTGTGTTCTGCCTTGTTTGGCACGCAGCCTGTATTAGCAGTTGTGGTGTGTGTGTATGTGGATGCAGGCGGGGGGTCTCAAATAAAGATTGAAGTGAACAAAAAAGCCCTGGCGGAACCTGGAGGTGGAAATTAATAATGATAAAAATAATTACTGCCCCATTCCTCCCTGACCTAGTTTTCATAATGGAGAACGATCGCCCCTAGTCGTACATCTATGTATGTGTGTTTAAGTGTTAATGTGTCTGTGTGTGAGCACATGTCCAAGAGTGGCCATGGTGTACATAATCGTAGGACAGGACCTATTGTACATGGAAACGGTTATCATCAACACCTGGCAAGATAGTAATTGCCCAGTTTTTGGGTAAATAGTAATATATGTTTAATCTTCTTAGACTAGTAAGATTAGCAGTCGGTAGAGGTAAAACACATGCAAACAAACAAAAAGAGAAGACTGGAAATTAAGATGTCAGTGGTGGTTGCACCTATTTTTTCTTAGGCTTTTGCAAAAAGCCCATTGTAGCAAATATACCACTCTCTGTGAATGATATTGCTTCACAACACAATATTTACAACGCTATTATTTTCTTGGCTTTGGTATCAAAATCCACACATTTCCCTTGAACCCAATCTAATCTTTTTCAGCGAACCAAGGTATTCTTTTGACATTCTAAATTCTAAACAGAAACAACATAAAACTCATGGCCGGTCCATTCTATACACCTGTGATAGTTGAAGAATATTGATATAGACTAAAAAAAGTAGAAAAGAAAAACTTACAGCCTTGGTTCTATAAGAAGTCTGCCAGCAAGTTAATTAAAAGTGCTTAATGATGAAGGGCCTCAGGGCTGGTTGTGAGAGCGATAACCATTCACCCCTCTTCTTAATCTTAACACAATGGTCCTTCTTCCGCAACCTACTGGGAAAACACATCCTTGGAAAAAGTTAGCTCGTCTTTGCACCTATTAGCCATTTGTCACTTTATCATCACATCAGTACTGTACACAGGCTTAATATGGGTTAACAACATATTAAAAAAACTTGTAATTGCTCAGGTACTCCTTGTTATAATGCACTTTATTTAATCTGCTAATGCCATGACGCTGGAGCCTAAATTAAGCTTCAACTTAATGTACAAATGACATTTTAAATGATATCCCCGTAGCCGACTGCTTTCACCTGTTCACTAAATGTGGCGTCTGCTTTCAATCTTGCCTGCGCACATGCTGGCTTGTCTTGGCGAAGTGGTTGTCTGGCAGGTGATTTGCTTCACTCAAACCAAAATAACAAACAAAAAACCCATTTCTATTTTGTCAGGGAAAAAAAGAAACAGACAAGGTTACAGTGTGTGGTTTGTTTGAGATTACATATGCATTTAGCCCGTGTTTGTCTGCATGTGGTGTGCTGGGGGGTTTTAGCCATGTCAAAGCATCTGGGCTGAATGCACTCCTGCTGTGGGTCCCTCTGTTTGGACAAGAAACAGCAAGCCAAAGTGTGTGTCCAGCTTGATGCTTTGTGTGTTTGTATTTAACCATGCTGGACGGAGTAGGCAGTCAACAATCTGATGTGATTTGTTAGTAAACAAACTCATTCTTTTCCATCTTGAAAACTCTTAGCCATTATGCACGACCTACCGTATTTTTTGGACTATAAATCACACCTGAGTATCTAGTATAAGTCACACTAGCCAAAGAAAAAATATGTTGCACTGGAGTATAAATTGCATTTTAGGGGCATTTTTTTATTGATCGGGAACCAAGAACAAACATTATACATTAAAGTAATATTACAATTAGGAACAGCAGACAAAATAAGCTAGAATAACAAATGAATAAATAAATCCAAACTACATTTTCACTGTGGTTTAACAGCAAGTGACTATAAAATGTGTTTATGAGGTCAAACATTGTCACCGTGGCCATCAACCGTGCTGACGACTGAGCTAACAGTCCAGTTTAGCGTTAGCCACCACCATACCGGCCATTTAACTCATTTGGTGCCATTGATGGTGAAAAATGACCAATCCAAATGAACTGGGAGACCTGGCAGTAGTCAGTGACTATAACCGTCAAACATATGCTTCAAACATGCCAAGGTTGAGAAAGAAATGAGAATAATAGCAACATTTTTAATTCCTACCCCAATGTCATGCTGGCTTGGGTTGAGTTGTAAAAATAAAAAAATAAAAAAATACAACAACTTACCTCTTACTTGATCCAACATATCTAAAAATCGCAACCATTCAATCAATGGTTTCAGAGTTGACACATTTTGCTATTCAAGACTTGGCAGAGGCTGATCGAGGGCTCTTATTTCTGTGCGTGGCCTTGAACTCCACAGTTTGTTGTGTCCTCATTTGGGAGGAATACAAAGAGGAATGAAGACGTGGTGGATATATACACTGTCCATGTGAAATGCTCATCCATCAGCCACACTCAGTGGGGACTACGAAGCAGAAATTAAGGTGGGCAACTATGCTCGTGGGGCTTCATTTGAGGGAAGGGGAAAATGTTAGAGAATTTTGTGGAAACTGAGCTTCTAATGGAAAACCAAAGAAAGACGCAACAGAGAGGAGAGGAAAAACAAACTGCAGTCTTGTCTAAGAAGGGAGGAGCGATGGATATGTTGCAAAAAAAGGAGATTGAAAGTGTGCGGGGTGATCTGCATGGAGATCTCGAGTCTCAAGCGAGTGTTCCAAGGGTGCCAAAATGCTGCTTTTGCGAGGTTTAAAAAACTCTGGAAAAGACAGGACCAGGAAGGGCGTAAGGAAAAGATAGAGTGATGATAGAGCAGAGGGAGGGTGGAGAGGGGAGGCCGTCTCATGGAACTCTAGCACCACGCGAGAAACTGGTGTTGGAGTGAGGCGAGCGCAGAGAGGGAGGAGAGGGAGCCACGGGGAGGGGTGTTGAGGTATTTAAACGCTGGAGCAGGACAGCACAGCCTGAGCGCTCAACTCCCTGAGCAAAGGTAGGACAGGGAGAGGGAGCACCAGAAGAAACGGAGCTTCTGCCACACTTTTTCCACACTTTGAGACAATACACGTACACTCCAGCACACACTTTTGGACTTTTGACCCATCAGTGGACTCCAGACGATTTCCCCTGCAATCCATCTCTCTGATTCCTTCTTGCTCCCATTCATTTCTCACCCGCCCTCACCCTCACTCTTTGAGGGCAAATGGTGGCGGCGTGGGCTCCTCTTGGGGGCGCCTTGGGCTTCACCCTGCTGGCCCTAATTCTGGGCAGCAGCAGCGTGGACTTTGGGGTTCCTCCGGCAAGCTTTTACCCCCGCTTCAACCCCTTTTTCTTCCTATGCACCCATCATGCAGAGCTGGATGGAGTTGGGGTTGCTGAAGGTGGGGGTGAGGTGCTGCTTACCCTTCAGATTCTGGGTAACCCCACTGCCTACACCCCAGGACAGGAATACCAAGGTGTGTCCATTTATCATCATTTTTAAAATAATGTAAAATAAAACTTCCTGTTTCTGTAGCAGTTTGTGTGCATTGTCTTATTCTGATTCTGAATGTTACTTTTATTCTTAAATTCAGTAAATTAAGTTAGAAAAAAAAATTCTAGATAATTAAAACTGCTGTTATCTGAATAGCAAACCTATGTAGACTTATGGGTAATTTGTCAGTAACCAAAAAGAGAGATATCAACAACTTATTGGAAGGACAAAGGATTGACATCAACACACCTCCAGCAAGATTTCACATCTGACACACATTTCTGTTTCTAGTCCAAAATAAACATTGTCATCAGCTCGCTATAGTTTTTCACGCTTGTTGCGTGGAAGCATGGTTTATGTAACTGCAAAACACAGAATAGTCCTATCGATTGATAGACTTCAGTGTTGAGCATCTTTGGTGTTTGACTAAGCTGTGGTCCGTATATACTCCGCGCGTAGGCAGCTTCTCGTCAGGATCAGAGGACTGAACGAGAGGGAGTGCTTATGCAAAAATGGGGAGAGACTAGGAACAAAAGGAGCATAAAATGCTTAAGATTTTGATTTTGTTCTAGTGTGTTTGGGCTGTGAGAGGACGCACATCAATTCGTTTTTCCCCCCGCTCGTACACTGGCACCTGTTTGTGGAAAAGTGATGATCACTCCAACTGTTTCGCCGTTCCTCTTCACAGACTCTGTTAACTTACTTAACACTGAGGACAGTGACCCTCACGGCCCAGCAGCTCTGCAGGGGAAATGTTCCCATGCTATTGTTATTATCAAATGTGGTTTAATTTTGCTGATTGAATTCACCTTCAAAGTGAAATAATACACACATTTTGTGTGTTCTCATCTTTGGTTTCATTCCGTTCCTCGTGGCTGACCTCTAACGCTCATCCTCGCTTGATGAGCTGCAGTGTTATTTGAACAAATAAACTTCTTGAATTCGAATAGGATCAGTCCAACACAGTTTGTTGGGAAAGAGCAGATGAAAGCTGAGAAGAGAATCGTTCCGGAAAAGCCACTAAACTGTGAAAGTCAGTTTTATCCTTTTCTGGAAATTACTCATGGATCAAGCTTTGTGTCAAGGACCTTTTTAGCTGAGAGATTTGAATAACTGGCTGTTGGATGGGAGGGATGCTGCACACAGAGCGGTTTAAATAATTAGCATTTGAAACGTGGTGGACCGGGAGGGGAGAGGGTTTTTAAATACGGAGTGAGGGGGAGATTTGAATGACGATGAGAGGCTTGAGCAGATAAGAGGAGCAGCGTGGCTTCCACGGAAAAATTACAGGCTTCCAAGCTGCTCACTTTTCTTTTCCGTCCCGTGCTTTGGCCCACGACGCTGGCTCATTGTTAAATATCTGCGGTTTTGACTAGGGAGGGTGGAAGGCTGAATGGCAAGTGAACAAGTGAAACATGGCTGCCCGTGTACTAAGTTCAACGATAATAACCGATCATAACTGCATGCTCTCGCTTCCAAATGTCAGAGTAGATGGAGTATTGTGGTTTGACGGCTTCATCCAGGTGATAAATTCATTGCCTGAAAATGCAGAAAACAATCCTTTCCTACAGACAAAACCATTGACAGCTCTAAAAATTAACTGTTTTGATATGGACCACACACAACTTATTTTATTTCACAAATTAACTCATTAGGTGCTATTGACGGCAATAGACGTCCAACTCCATTTGAATGTTAAGCCTAGCAGCGATCATTTGCTGTCAGCCCCTGCCACTCAAAATGAATTAAAATTCTAATGTCATAAATGCACTGCAAGATGATTATTTAATCCTAGCTACAGATATGGTATCAATTGTTTTTTTTTTAAACATGAATATTCTGGGAACCACAATTGTTAGTATTTTACTCAAAATTTCCTTCTTTTTTTTTAAATTTGAGTGTACAGTACATTGCTTTAACTAATTATTTTCACAATATCGGTGGCCCTGGTTTAATCTCCTAAAAGGAATGATGTAACTGTTGAGCAAACTACATGAGGAAATGGTGGGTGGCAGGCATTGGAGAAGCTGGCCATGTGTTTGGCGAAGGCTTTTAAAGCAGAATGTTGAAGGAATGCTATGTTTACAGAGCAACTTGGATGACACAACCGAATTGGTGAACCTTTTCATGGAAGAGAAAAGAGGTGAAAGTCTCACGAAAACATTTAAGCTCTCAGAGCCAAGCAGAAGTAAGATTCTGTGTGGCCTATTTGCTTTACTCTAATTGAGTTTCTGACCTGACCTCACTTCCTCCTCCTGAGTTACTTTGGAGTGATAAGACTGGCTTGTGTGGGCCGTGTTCTGTAGATTACTGTATTAAGTTATCAGAATGCAATGGGCAGGAAAGGTTACTGCTTGTGCTGCAACTGTTGCCAGGATTGTGATGGAGAAACCTAATACGTAAATGCCGTTCTTGGAAACTGAAGAGTAGGTGCGATGAAAAGATTATGTGCACTTTAGGTTCGTGTATGACAGAAGCGTGTGTCACTCGTATGTACAATCACACACCCTGGTATGTCTGTTCTTATCTTCAGCGGGGAAGCGGGGTAAAGTCACTCTGAGATCTGAACTCTCCTCGAAATAACCAACAGGTCCATTGGAGATGCACTTGCTGTACTTGAAAAGACTTTGCTCAGTGTGTCCTCTCGATTAGACTTAAAGGCCGCAACTGAAGAATAATCACCATTTTGGAGATCTGGGTAGAATGTCCCATTGAAGAATTTATTATTAGACGAATCCAAGAAAACAAAATGTATGATAAATACTCGTGCTATCAATTTATCCAATATTGGTGAAGTAAGATTTTTTTTGCATGTTGATTGAATGACATTAAAAAGAAACGTACATATACTTGCGCTGACCTTATTATTGGAAACTAATTTTATTTCATAACTTGTACGGCCCATTTGCTCTACCGTAAACAGTATGAGAATGTCTGGCAGTTTACATTTTTACATTGTACATTTTTCCACAACCACACATTAAGTATGAGCCAGCAGTGCATCTCAAGTACAGGAGCTCTTGGGTCATGAGTAATCTGTTGCTTCTTTCAAACTAACATTGAAAAAGAAAAACTGGAAGAACTGCATGTTTCAAGAAATGCTGGGAAGTGCATAGGCCCTATTGTTTTTGTCCAAATCATGAACAGACTGGTTGACCACAAAATAAATCCGTGCTTACACTGGCGACGCCTTCAAAATACAACAAAAATACAATTTCTGCTGTGTAAGAAAATATCTGCCATGGACATTCTTCTGACTTGTGCAAAATGTCTGCAAAGACAACAAACAGACCCATTTTCAAAGTCTCATGTGAAAGAACTCCCGACTGGTGGTTTTTGTAAGGGTCCAAGTCCTTTCAGAATATTAAGGCACCCATTATTATACTACAGGAGAGATTAGATTAGATGCTTGGAATTTATTGAATCCTACATGGCCAACTGTATTTTTCCACAAAATTACATTTGTAATGGTAACTTGAAGATGAATCCATCTTTAAAAAAAAAAAGAAATATGTTAGCACTAATTTCCCTCCTGTTAAGTGCTTTTAAGTATTTTAGGCTGTTCCCCAAGCAACCACCACCATTGTGTCATGCGCTTCTCCCTATTTATTTATTTTTTTATCCTGCGAACATTCTGTTGAACAACATGCCAACCACGGTAAAGTAAAGGTCAGCAGCGCAAGGCCTTGTTTGGAAAGGCAGATGTTATCAGACCAGGCACTTGCTCTTATCGAGAAAGCAACACAAAGATGTCATGGAAGCACAGCTCCCATCTTTAAGTTGTTACATGCCAAAATGGTTTTACCTTAGTCTGTTGTGACTTCAGTATCCTGTGAGATGTCATGGTGGCCCAACGTAGCACCGAACAAACTTGAGACCCGTTAAATGAAAATTCTGAAGCTTTTCATATGTTTTTTTATAAATACCAGGGCTACATTGTCCAGTCGCCCTTTTTATGTATTACGTTTATTTTTTTTGCTCAGCTATGCCAATCATATTTCTCTCTCCAGCTTTTTCAGTGCACCTACGCACCAAAATAGAGCGGTTGCTTGAATTGGTTTGTGAACCAACGAAAACCTGGCCTAGTTTGGAGAACTGTTGAAACTTAAAGGGGGGCAAGTGGATGGGGGCTGATGGTTTAATGGCGCTCTGCTGTGAGTAAAGGAAAACCAACAAGCAGTGCATCGTCGCACTTTAAAGTGTGGCGAACGCTTTGAATTCATTAACTTTCCAGCTTTTGAGTCACTCAGGCTCCCGCTGCTTTGTCTGAATAGGTCACTTCACTGAGTAGCGGGAAGTGTGTCAAGTGCAATACTTTTGTCATGGCCGTTCTGCATGTTTGGGTGTTCCGTCTGTGTGTGGACAAAGACTGATGAACCATTTAAAGAGCATTGTGTTTGCTGAGATATGTTCGTTTCTTTTGTATGGAAGAGCAGATGGGCAAGAAATGAGAATGGATATGCATTTGGAATCTCCCCTTTTGTCACACATCCATGCTTGACTGTGCACGCAGGTCTCCGCTCATTGTGGGTGATCCATCATTACAAAGAGACAGGTCAGATGTTCCACTAGCTCAAAAACATGTCCCGATTAGTAGGCTCTTACACTTGACGAGTTCAGCGTTAACATAAAATATGACATGGGAATAGAAATGGGAATTGGCGCCCAAGTTGAATTTGATTGAAAATAATGCAAAGAGTCGGTCAGTCGGCTCTGGTCTGGAAAAGTTGATGTTGCGTCACCGGAATCCTGAGCACGAAGAATCTCATCCTGCTTGTGTGTTGAAAGTTTGCTTGAAAAGCAAGAAGCCATTTAGAGCATCTGTGTGATGAGGTGTGTTCCTCCTCCAGTCTTATTTTGGCACACGGCACTGAACTCTTACATTTTTTATTGACCATTTCCTCAATGGATTTATCCCCCCCTCCAAGATAAAGCATGCAAGCTCTTATCAAGCAAACGCAAATTGTGTTTTCAGTAACTTTTATGAGTGGGCAGATGAGTGGGCGCGAGTAGTTTGAAGATGTTGAAAAGCATGCGTGTCTCTTGATTTATAACTGGGCTGCACAGATGTAGTGGATATGAACCTGCACTGCTCCAGGCCACTTGCTTCTCCTTTTTCTTTTTGTGGTTGCAGAAGAGGCCATTAAGATAAATAAATAAAACATCCGATACAATATTTTACACTGTTTAAAGCACATTATGATTTGAATGCTAAAAAGCATTGGCGTTGGTCATAAACTCCCAATGCCAACCATTTTTAGTTAAAAAAAAAATAAAAAAAAAAAATTGCATCAAACTTTTGCCTTGGGAGCCAATTGTCTCATTAATATTGCGTGGTTTCCCAGGAACTGTTGATTGGCCTATCTACCTTATCCACGGCCTCTTTCTGGCAGAGAACAGCTCCTTTTGCCACTTCTTTTGCCGTTCTGGAATCTTTGCCTGGTGCCCCGTTTGGCAGCTCAGTAATCCCCCAGTGGGGGGAAGGGTGTGGCAAAGTATCATCTGTGCTGATAGCATTCAATGGGCCCTGTGGCTCTTCAGGAGACCCTCCAATGCGTAGGCGACGTGGTGCAACTAGCAGAGTGCTGGTGACTCGGCGCGTGCCTCAGGGGGATTAGCCTCAGCCCTGCTCCCCTCTTTTTCCGGCACTGGCCCGCTCCAGCTCAGCTTGGCAGGCTGGCAGCGGCAGATTACACAGCCTCTCACATGAAGAGCTCAAGCATCCTCCTGTCCAAAGTGACAGCATGGGTGAGGGTGTTGGTGTTTGTAGACCCTTGAACATACCCAATTCTCCTAATACATTATTATGAAATGCCCACATAAAAAAAATCAGATTAATGATATTAAAACAAAATTGTTTGTAGGTTCTTCATATAGTAACATAAGAAATGATTGAGACTATTGCTTTTTGCTTTGTGTGTCTTTTGGTTGTGAATTGGAGTGTTGCATAGTTATCAGTTTGTATTGAAAATGTTGGTCTCCTATTTATTATTATTACAGCAGTGTAATATTTGTACATTTTGCCTTATAAAAACTCCCAAAATAAATGCAGTGTGTCCTTGAGTGCGACATTTTTCGTCTTCAGTGTGTCTTTTTTCCCCTAAAGTCTGCAAGAAAAGGCATGTTGAATAACAGGATGCTTTTTAATGAGTGCAATTAAGTTAAATATCTTTAAATGATCCATTAACAAAGAAGAGCATTTCTTTTTAGTTACTCCACGTCATACTTTAATTAGAAATCAATAATTTCCCTTGATTTTATGACACACCCTCTTCTCACATTTTTTACCTCTGTATTTCTTTCTAATAACTCAATTGTTAAATACCTAAATGCTATGGAGGCAAATCTATTAGCTCAATTGGTCGTCTAGCATTGTCAATGGCACAGAAACATAATCACGATCACATAATGCAAATTCCAGAAAATTGGTTTGCAGTGAATTTGTACAATTTAATGGTGGTCCAATATCCCATGAGTGTCAATCTAGCCGGAATGTACTATAATTTCTTTGTAAATTTAATTTATGATATTACCGCATTTGTGCTGAAATCTGTATTTGCACAGGATTATGTTTTCATGCCTCAAGCCAATTTCAAAATTGAATGTTTGTGTTTATGTCTCTGCTTTGTTTCAAATTTTTCTTTTGCCACTAGTGCGTTTCTGTTCTCATTCTGATTGGTTATGTTAATGTAGGGATGTGTACATATTCAACAAGTTTGCTTTTATGATTGAAGGGTGCTTGTGAACACTAAATATGTGAGGCAAATGTCTTGGTCTAAAGAACACATGGTGTTGATCATAAGGACAGCTCACTCTCCAGGCCTGGCAGTCACCAGACAACAGAAGGAAAAAAAAATCATGGCGTTCCTGAACCCTAATCCAATATGACTGTTTGAAATAACTGATAATACTACATTTTATGCTGAGTAATATACAGATTTTTCTGTTTGATGTACAGGATTATTGCTTCTAACCCTTGATATTTCTGTTGCCTTTTGGTATAACAGTTTCTCAGCCCCTAATTCTCATGTTATTCTATCAGGTTTTAAATGGGACATATTTACCATTTCTTTTTGATCATTTGGAAAGGTATTCTGGAGACTTAAGGTCAAGTCACAATCTGGAACTTTTTGGAGTTGCACTAATGTCACACTTACGTGGGCAGGGATTCCTGCGACTCTACTATTCGTATGAAGATAAAAAGAAAATATGCATTCAACAATTTGTCCCCTTGAAGCCAAGATGATGTTAGGGTGAAATAGAACAGTGTCTAGCTCATTGATTCTTAACCTTGTTGGAGCTGCCGAACCCCACCAGTTCCATATGCGCATTCACCGAACCCCACCAGTTTCATATGCGCATTCACCAAACCCTGCTTTAGTGTAGAATAAAATAGGATTTTTTTTCAAATTTAAGATATATAAATTCCTCGTAGCACTGATTGGCCAAGCAATGTCACTTGATCATCTGGACTCTATGTCTTGACCTCCGTGGCAGAGGCTCCACCGAACCCCTAGGGTTCGATTGAACACTGGCTAAGAGCCACTGGTCTAGCTTGTATTTTGTTAAACACTTGTGCTTACTCACGTTAGAAAATTGGGTGCATAGCCTTACATGAATGCAGACGGATGCATGCATTTGCATTGTAGCACAAGGAAGTGTTATTCTGACGCAGATTATGTGTGAAGAACAGGATGCTTGGGACTGAAGCGAAGCGCACGCCTCTTGCTTTTCACGGCTGTTGCAGGGGGGAAGCCAAACTAAGTGAGACAGCAACCCCCATAGAGCTATGGAACTATGATGCTACAACTCCACCTTGGCAGCATTTGTTAAAGCTATACATTGGACTCCTGCGATGAGTTGTTGGGAGCATTTGCATAAGGTGTTGGATATGTTAGGATTAAGCAGACCTGTAGATGCTTTAGTGAACAATTTTTGATGGAGCGTCTCACAGCAGATGGCAGTGCCAGCAGGCCAGTATGGTGCCAGAAGGTTACGCAATAGACTGATGTCTCCCAAACCTCACTGGAACAGCGAATGACACACTTCCCACACAATCTCTTGATAATGTAGCAGGTAGATAGAGACCTAATGATAAGTATGTTTAAGTGGCTTTTATGGAAGTTGCGGAAAGGACTAGTTGGATCCTTTTTCAATGCCTTTGGGGGACTCACAGGTTGAAGCGATTCAGGAAGATCACATTTAAGTGTCACGGGCAAACAGATGGAATTGTAGCATCCCCACGGCCTGGTCTTCATTTCCGTGTCCTCCACAGGCACGTGTGTCTGCCTGTGGGATATGGGTCAGATGGCCAGCTATCTTTATCAAAAGCGTTGCCAAGAAAAGCAGCATTCATTTGGAAATGAAAACGGTGTCCTCCGGCCCCCCCTCCTCCCTTTTTTGCGGGTTTTCCGTCTGAGAAAATTCGTGTTACTTTGCGGCTCGCTCCACATCGCGCTTGCAGAACCCCGAACGCGCCGTCTGCGGTGAAGCTTATGAAAGTGGGCGTGTTTGTACACAAGAGTATTAAAAAGGGAACCATTCAGGCCCCGCCAGCCACGCCGAGAGGACTTCAATGAAAGCAGGCAAGGTTGAAACGTAAATCAGTTCTTCTTACTTTCCAGCATCGCTCTAATCCTCTGCCAGGCTGATTCCTAAGAATTAGACTGTGCCAGCTTGCCTTGCCAACTGCAGTGGTGAGAAAGCTTCTCAACACCATCAGGAGACATGATTGTTCTAATTTGCCTTTAGGCACTATTTACTGGGATTACTGGGAGCTCAAAAATGATTGCTTACCCAGCATTCAGTGATCCAATCAAATTAGTAAAGCCCTCTTTGGATAGGTCTACAGATTTGGTTATTTACAGTATGTATAGTTCATGTTTGAATGCAGTTGTGTGCATTCATTCTGCATTGAAACTACACCTTCGCTTAGGGGTGATCCAAATAATATTGTTTTATAGAATGCAGTCATGACAGTGTCTTCCCACAAATCTTTATCACTTTTGGAGCTAGTGTAACATCAGGACTAGTCTTGGTCTTTTCTCAGTCTTGACTCCTCAACGTCTTTGTTTCAGACTGCCCACTGTGGTGAATTCAGAATTTTCTCACAAGGCTAGCACTTTAACAACATTAATGTGATTTTAAGGAAAAACAAACAAACAAAATAAATAAATAAATAAGCCTAATGTATTTTCACGGGTCATGTCTTGGTCTCTGTGATTTCTGGTCTAAGACAAGTCTTGGATAGCTTGGTCTTGAGCACAACAGAACCAGACTTGGGCATTCAACTCTGACATTTGATTGTGTTGTGTGTCCAAATGATCTCAGAAGGTGTTCGGATGAAGGGTTGGGATCAAAGGTTGTTACATGCATCAGCAAGCTAGCTGGTATTTTATGCCGTATTATTACTCCTTGTGGTATTAAAAAATAAATAAATAAATCTCACGGCCCGTCAATACTCAAACTGCGGTACGGTTGTGTTTCTGTAATGAGGCACACTACATCACATCATCAATATTACATACTGGCTTGGGGCCACGGGTTTTCCTCTGTGTTGTGTTCAAATATAAAACAGTTTTTACAGCTGTTTCCATCCCTTGCTACTAACCTATGATTGATAATTGTGCTGATTTTAGATTAAATAAGAAACTTTTTTTTTAAATTACAATTTAAGTCTACTCTCTTTTGTGATAGTAAAAGATCACAAGGAAAAACATTTTACTTTACTCTGTAAAGCGGTTTTTGTCTTCATTCTGTTCACCCACCCCCAGTTTCCTAGGTCAATAGGCCATTGTTACCATGACGACTAGAGTTGGAACAAGCATTGAGACTACGCTACCTGTTCTCACAGACTTCAAAATCTGAAGGATTTTCCCCCCCGTTATGGCCAAATTGCATTTCTATTTTTTCCCCACTTGTATTGCTGTTGATTGGTAGATAGACAACATCCATTTGAATGACAAAGAGGACCAATGATCATTCACTGCCAGCCACTTGCCGTTGAAATGGCATTGGACGTCTATCGCTGTCAATGACATGAGCATAATATTATGGTTGTCAGTGGCATGGAGTCTGTTCATTCTGTGCTTACCTTGCATACCATAAAAAACAGTGTATGTCATAAATGTACAAGTTACCGTTACAAAACTCTTACATGACTACACTTATACATGATGAATATATTGTCATATTTTCTCTGCTATGTGCGAAGGGAACAATGTTTGAAAGTATATTGAAATGTTATCCTAGAAGTGACGCTCCATTCATAGCAGTCAATATTCTAACTATGAATATAGTCTGCTCTGAACGGAGCATCACTTCACTTCTCGGCCTGGTTGGGCCATTTTTCAAATGAAGGCTCAGCTCTAGTCCAGGTTTTTGCCTGCTATAATAACTTCATGACGAAATCATGCACGTTCTCTATGTTGAATAGGAGTGTTGGCTGATATTACTTCAATACGTCTGCTTGGTCCCTCGGGCCATCAGTAGTAAAAAAAATACAGGTATGAATACCAATGTTAAAAGCAACCATCTAAAGTGGCCAGCCTGTTCCTGAAGATTTACAAAAGCATACGTGTGCATGTCCGTGAGAGAATATGACCCCTTCAACACCTGGATTTGATCATATTTTACTCATTTGATCGACTAAGTGTGAGATGGGAGTTGATGAGTGTGTGAATAATTTAGTTCTAACATTTGTATTGATCAGGTAGCCCTCAGCTGAAGGTACCATCATCTTTTCATACCTTTTACCACTGCTTTCATCCCTTCCTGATCGTAGCATGCTCCCAACCACCCTTCAACCTCCACATCAAACAGGGAGAGAGAGGCAAGTGCAGAGGAGAGTATTTTTCACTAGCTTCTTAAATGAGGTATAGACTGATAGAGAAAAATGTAAAAAATAAAAATGAAAAAATGTTTTAGGTATATTTGGAAGGCACCATACACTGAACTCTTGAATTAATAGAACAAGAGGAGAGGTTGATCCATTTGCATTAAACAGAATGAGTTATGAGCTGAATTATTGAGGCTTTGATATAAAGGAACAAGGGTGCTGCACTCTTAAGAGAGGGCGCAGCACATCAGAAATTCAAACAAAACACAGGATGCACGCATTCGAAGCCACTCGCGCCCATACACAAACATCAGGCGCCTTGCGTGTTTAAGTCTTAATGGAGTCCCCCAGACAGGCAGGCAGAGTGGGAGGCTGGGCCACACAGTCTGCTCTGCCTCGAATCCCACACGCAAACACAGCAAGTCCCGAAAGAAGAAGAGGCCCGACACCAAACTTGTTGCCATTCCATAATAAAAACACACTGTGGGTGTCACTGTGTTTTCCTATTCCTCGAAATGCAGAGGGGGATTCCGGGGTCACTGCTGACTCCAGGTTATTTGCTTTTACTCCTCCCTTTGTAAAAGTATATTTTGTAGGAGTGGGTTCTTCAAGAGGCTAGACTTCTCCCCCGTGTTCAGCTATGTTTGTCTGGCTGGAAGCTGTCCAGCGGCAAATCTACTGGCTCTGTGGTCCCATCACTCAAGCTTTTGTTTACAGGGAGGATCAATAGCTAACTTGCTGTGGGTTACACTAAGCTGTAGATCTCAACCACTGAAAAATAAACTTGTGGTAGATTTCAGCCTAGATGCTGACCCAAAAAGGCTACAGGCCTCAACATAAGGAGTACTGTTAATTGGCTCATAAGTTTTGTTCCTGTCAGGCTGTGATCAAAGTATAGCGATGTTCTTTTATTTATTCATGATGTTGTTCTTTTCTATTGAAAAGAGGTTGTTTTGTTCTGAAAAAGATGTTTTGTCTCTCATTGAAGCAGGCATCATCCGTTCCTGTAACAAAGCTTAGTTAGATGAACATTGGTTAGTCTTCCACTCCTGAACCTGAACTGTTTTCTCCCCACAGTGAGCATATCTACCAGCGTGTCTTTCGACGGACTACTGGTGACTGGCCTGTACACTTCCACGCCCGTCCAGTCGGCTCCCATCCCTGCGCCGGCTGCTTTTGGCTTCGGTAAGTCTCAGATGTAAAACGCTTAGCCAATGTGACCTCTTCATTGCACGCTCAACTGCAGACGGAAATGATGAAGTCTCACAGAGTGCGCGACCCAGCTCAGTAGTTCACTTCCGTTCCCAGATTGTATAAGACCATTTTCCTGGTCCTGTTTTGGCAGGGTATAATAAATGAAAAGTGGAGACTGCCAGATGAGTTTTATGTCATCTCGGGGATTTGAGAGACTTGATCGATTTGGATGACTGGACTTTTGAGAATTGAATGATATTGTACTTGTGTTTAGCAGGCCTGTGTCACAGGACTGATGTTCCAAGTTTGAATCTCCAGTCCTCCCGTGTACATCTTGTACCCAGGCTTGCCTGTACTCAGGCTTTGATCTCACATTCTCCGAAAATGCATTTCCACTTTATGGAAAGCTCAACATTTTCCAAAGATGTTGTTGTTAGTGTTTATGGTCTAGGGTGTAGCCAGTGGACCAAAGTCATCCGGGATAGGCTACATCTTAAAAATGACTTTTTGAGAAATTGGTTCATAGTGCAAAAAGAAATTGAGACTGCTGTGATAAAAAATCTCATTAAGTTATAAAATTGTATTGTTTCCTTATTAGGACATATATAAAACAATAGTTGATTTTAGTTTACGCATGTGCACACCATATACTTTAACATTTTCTGCATCAACCTGGGGGATTTATTCAGAATGGATGTATTGATGCAGCCAGAAGCATTTGAGTCAAACCCCACCACGATTTCTGAACAACAAAGAGAATGCTTAAAGTCCAAATGGAATGGAAGAAGCTCTCAAGTGCAGTGGAGATTTCTCTAGGCAATGGACCAAAAACAAAGAAGGAGGAGAGTCCTACTGGTCCAGAGTCAATAACCTGTGCACTATTACAAAAAAAAACATTTCTGGTTGCCAGAATATGAACACTGCTATTAATATTATGAAGCACCACACAGGGAACACAGAGTGGTCATAGTTCATAGCATTTGGTTAAATAATAGTTAACTGGTATTCCGAAAATATGGACAGCCAGATGAGCAATACGAGGATGCAGAAATTCATTGTTGGGAGGTGACCAGACAACGGCGAGGCATTTTAATGCTGTTGTATAGCGCAACAGCCTAAAAATGAGGAATTCCTCTGATGTTACATTTTTCATCAAATAATACATGGAGGGAAGATTCAACTGTGTATATGTAACTTGAATGGGTCTATCATTTATTCAGAAAAAAATAGTTACCTCATTGACAATACTTCATCAGTGTTCTAAAAGAAAATTGATGACATAGCTATTAATGAGAAAGCCAGAGATGAAAAGACTTTGAAGAACAAGCTGTGGAACAGCACTATCATGATTTGCATTGTTGTTGTGACAAGTATTAAAGGATCTGAGTGGCCCCGGGAAGGTCACGCAACTCAACAAGGGAATTTAACAATCCTGTTGTTTCATGTCTTGCGCCTCGGAAGGGGTGTGCCTCTAATCCCTCTCTCCCTAATGGTAGCGTGCAAGAGACAAACGGTACACATATGGATGTACGAACAGAAAAAACTTGACAGAGAAATGCACATCCACACTCCAGTTGCGTACCACTGGCCGGGGAGCATGTGGCTGACAGATGGAAGTAAAGTGAACCTTTGGACAGAAAGGCTAAAACATCTTTTCTTTGCTCTGGCTTCACTTGAAATTCTTTGTGTTTAACACACTCTCTGCCAACCCAGGTATCTTTCAAGTATTCACACTGTGTGGTGATAGTTATAGTTAAATTTATATTAAAACAGTAATGGTGATAGACTGGGAGAGGCTTGCATTGATCCATTTGCTGCCATTTCTCTCAAGCCAAATGGATTAGCTGTCTATCATTATCAATGGGACTCAACAAGTACATTTAAATAACTTCGAAGCAGTTCAAACACTATGGAAGTTGTTGCACTCTTGCCTTATTTTTAGTGTTGTAAGTGGAAATATGCCAAGGTTAATGTGCTTTGCAAAAACAGTAATTTCAGAACATATCTGGTCCGTCTATCACCCCCTAAATTGTAGCCAATGAGTTAATAAACTCAATTCAATGCCACTGATGAGGAGAAACTGCCAATCAATTGAAACTGAGAGGGCTGACCCTGACATGGTCATTCACTATCAGTTCAAATGGATTGGATACAGTGCCGGAACAATTGTGAGCAGGGCCCAGATGTAATGAGTATAAACGGGCCCCTCGAGTCAACTGATTGATGATGACAGCGGATGGGCATTTGCTGACCTCCTGAGGGACAGGGATTTGCTGGTGGAGCGGCCGAGATGTGGTGGTGACACGACACCCAATGACAGACAAAGTGTTAATGTAGTCCCATTTCAGCATGATTCAGTACAGTTTTAGACATCAACAACCACATTGATACATAAACTGTTTTATACCGGTCAATTGCTTGGATGTAATTTCTTACTCTATTGAATGAGAAACAGTGTCCAACGTTTGACTTGTGCTGTAGACGTGCCTAAGTTTGTATTCAGTGATTGTTGGTTGCATGATAAACAAGGCAAGCTAGATAGATATTTAAACAGTTGAGAAGGGTGTGTTGTTTAGTGGTTGGTGTGGTCAGAAGGGCCTATGAGATCACGCTTACCCAAACTCATAAAACCAGTGCTGCATACCACACTGTTCTTCTTACACGGCCTTTTATGTGTTTTATGGGTGGATGGCGGTGGGTTCTGTCTTGTTGATTGTGAGGGCACACACACGCACATGTATTCAGACGCCAAAGCATGGAGACAGTGATGGGACCAATTTATTGGTTTTCTTTCACTCAGAATATTAGGGAATTTCACACCGAATTTGTCATAAAAGTAAGTGGGAAGCTGTTGGGATGCCGACTTTTTACTGCGTCATCAGAACTAAACACCCACTCATGGTCAAATTAGCCCAACGGTGCAGTTGGAGTTTTAGTCAGGGTAATTTGAACAAAGACACAATGTTATTACTAAGCTGTGGCAAGTGTGTAAACTGTCAAACTGGAGAAACATTGTTTGTGGTAGCCAGTCATGCTTAAGACTGGGTGTCGAATGACTTTGTTTTCTAATGAAATTGCCTGACACAGCAGTGAGACTGAATCACTGTGCCAGGGAGTGTAGTATTTTAGGAGTCTAACATTCAATATATGCACTTGCTATGTGGGTTAGTGTGTAAAGAGGTTCTTTTGGTCTATTTCTTCGAAAAGTGGAGTCTTTTTCTGAAAAGCAATTTCATTGTGGCCTGCCTGACTCAATTCCTGGAACCATCCATCGACATTTTGTTTGTCCCCATTTGACAACAGTTAGTCCATTCTGAGTACTTTTTCTTTTCCAGCCCTTTGGCATTTTAAAGCATGATCATCTTAAGAGTTCTATCAAGGAAAAGGAAAAGTTGATGTGTCTGTTGATCAGTGTTTATATGCAACAGCATTTAACTGTAGTGCCACACTGCAATTGTGCGGTCAGGCAGGAACCTTGTTGAAAATGTTAACCTTTCCAATTGCTGCATTAATGGGTAAATGTTTTCTATCAAAATGTTAAAATAGAAAAGCAGAATGGATATCCGTTGTGAAAAGTGAACTCAATTTTGAAATTATATGGGATGGATAAAAAAAATATTTTAAAAAAGCCTGGAATTGAAGACAGCCTAGAATAGTAGTGGGAATAAAGCAAAAGCAATGACTGCCGAGCAAGAGAGGGATTTTGTACATGTGCATGAAAAGTGGTAAAATCGAGCAATGAAAGGCGAAAACGAGGAGGGGGTTGAGAGTCGGTGGATCGGAGCACGATGGGATGGGGTTCCATCGCACCCTGTGTCCAAGAGGCTGATTGGTGTTGCCGTGCCGATGCTAAGCCTCTGAGAACACAGTCATTGATGGATGGTTTATGCACAGGGTGATGGTTATTTTGTCGCTCATTTGCATATTGGTATACATTTGCGACGCGGCTCCCGTTGCCAGCAAAAGCCTGTCCTCATCTCAGTATGATGGAACTGGCTAGCTGACAAAGAGACAGTTTAGTGACAGGCACATCCAACCCCCAGTCTGTCCTCATGACGGATGGCCTCCTGCTAACACACGAGCTATTAGAGATGAAATTTGACTGCACCTTGACCCGTGGAGGAGGGTAACAGCGTGGGTGTATATGGTCAAAATGGCAATCATTTTGCATAAAAAGTGCACACCGAGACATTTATTTCTTACCTCTATTTTCAATGATTTCATTTAATAAACCACACTAAAAAAACTTTTTAATGTAGGTATTTGTTACTTTTCTATTTTGCTGTCAGAAAGCATGGCAAATTCTGGATAACATTGTTATGGAAACAAGGAAGATATATGCTATAAATAGACAGAAACCTACAGTATAGTAGAAAGTCAAAAGATAATCCAAATATGTAGGTTTCACTGTATAGTTGCCAAATTATAATCATTTTGCCTAATCAACTTTGTAATCACTGTAATCACAAATTGAATGGCATGTAATTTAAACATGGTTATTAATATCTGATTTTACTGAGCTATTTTTCGACAATGTCAACAATTTTCCATGTAAGATGAAACTTTTAAAATAAATGAGTTATCATTTATTATAAAAATACTTATTCATTTTGTAAATACTTGTTGAGAAGGTGTTTGATTAATTTGGTGCGAGCGTACATTTTAAACGTAAAAATCCATCACCTTCATCTAAATGAAATGATCAAAATAATGATCTCGTTTAAAATGGAATTACTAATTGCGCAGTATAGTCGTATATTCAATCACCTTTTTTTGTTGTAGCTATGGCTATCTTTGCCTTCTCAGCACTGATCCAATTGAATGTCCAATGATGAGAGATGGCAGATCTTCATGTCGATGTTTATGCAAACACACAAGCGGTGGTGATGACGGCCTTGTTTTCCAGCTTCTACCTATTCCCACACACATCTCAGAGTCCCCAGAGAGTGCCCATGTGCTTCCTCATACCCAACATAGCAGCCCTGGTATTACACCTCTCATCATCTACCTCCCCTCTGAGTGTGTAGAAGGGGAAAGAGGAATGCTGTAGTGAAAGGGTGGTGCAGGGCGAGGGAAGGCATTCCCATCGGAGTGAGAAGCTGTCAGTTCCTGGGAGACTTCAAACAAGTTGCCTTCCTGTGATCAGCCTGCTTCTGGTTCTCTGCTGACAGCTCCCTGACTGTGCCACTTACACTTCTTCATACATGCACACATTCAATGTAGTAGATGCGCACACATATTCACTCGCTGCCACGAGAGCACCCACAGTCACTGACTTATCTATTCACTCCCAAAAACAATCATCGTATTCAAGATGCACACATCCGCTCTGACGTCCTTCATTACAATAACCTTGGACATCGGCACCTTTGCGACTTTTTAAAGCAGGGGTGCCAAAGAAATCTTTGTTGGAGGCCACGTTGGCTGCCATTGAGGGACTGGACCAGGGGTGTCGAAACTTCCACAAAGTGAGTGAGGGATGGCAGTCAACTGATTTCACTTTAAAGACACCAGATTGGTGAAAATGTATCCTCTTCGGTTGAAATGGAAATTTGCGGCCCTTCGGAATGGAGATTGACTGAGCTGGTTCGTTGTAATACTAGCTGCTTTTCTGCCATCAAAGGTGAAAGGCTGATAACTAATGATTACAAACTTGCCCAGTCCCAGGTATCCTTACGTGATGATGCATCTCAAGTCAAGTCCGTCCATGTACAAAGATACCCTATCTGCAAGTTAAAAGCAAAACCACCTTCAAAGAATTCAAAGAAAACCAGCCTCCATTATTAATTCAAGTGATATCAGGAGCGGAGTCCAGACTAGTGCATTAGAGATGGATTTAAGCCCTAGCAGAATAGGTCTTGCCTCAGAGGTGAGTTGGAGTTGAGTATTTCGCTTTCCTTGCTTATTTTATATAGTTGAACTCACTGGCTGCCACAGAGGACATTAGATGTCCAATCCATTTTAAGTGGGAGATGTGGTAGCGACCATTCTCCTAGTTGCAGCATTGCTGTTTTTCCCGCATGCATTCAAAGCATGATTTCAAACCCTTGTGTGTTGTCCATTTTCTAATAAGTACATATTTATATATCTATATCTATCTATTTATATAGTATCTCTCTCTATTTATATATATATATATATATATATATATATATATATATATATATATATATATATATATATATATATATATATATATATATATATATATATATCAGTGGCGGGCGGTGCATTTTCTGGTAGCGCCTTCAACGTATCAATCCAACCCTCAAAAACTATTTTATGGCTATAAAACCTCTACTGCAGCTACAGCTGCGACACATAAAAAATAATCAATACATTAATGCACAAAAATGGGGTAAAATCCACTTCCTAGCAGCATTTCATGATTAAATACAAATACTGGAGCTTTTCAGACATTAAAACCAGCCCAGGGGGTGATTTTTCCAGGAAAAGACAGCGATGAACGTCAATGGCGTACAGGCAAACATTGCCCGAAAATGGGGTAAAATCCAGCCGAAAACAGCATTTATTGATTAAATACAAATACTGGAGCTTTTTAGACATCAGAACCGGGCCCGGAGTATCATTTCCCCGGTAAAAAGACAGCAATGAACGTCGATACGTCCATACGTGAAATGACAAAAAATGCACTAAAATTAGGTAAAATCCACTTCCTAGCATCATGTATTGATTGAATACAAATACTGGAGCTTTTGAGACATTACAACCAGGCCAGGGGGGTGATTTTTCCCGGGAAAAGACAGCGATGGATGTCAATGGTGAAACGCCAAAAATTAAACTGGGGTAAAATCCACTTCCTAGCAGCATTTTGTGATTAAATACAAACACTGGAGCTTAAATACAAACACTGGAGCTTTTCAGATATCAGAACTTGGCCCACAATTGAAATATTATTTAGGAATATAGCCATATTTGTAATTTTACTCACCGAAAATCCTTTTTACACAATATCCATCCTCCTTTCTTTCTTCCTTCTTTCCCATCGCCATCGAAGCTAATGATGAAAGTCGAGCCTGTCCTGTCATATTTCCGGCATAGTCCGTTTTGAAAATAGCTTTAAATCAACACAACAATATACTATTTGCTTGTGGAGCTAAGTTAGCGCGCTGAAAGTGCTGGCTTCGGAGTTGACCGCCCTTTCTTAATGATGTCCATTTTTTTCTGGAAAAGTCCGTCTGGAAAATAGCTTTGTGTGCAAACAATCCATTTGTTTTTGCTTCTGTCGGCCATTGTGGGTGGAGTTTGCGATCTCGGCTGCCTCGGGTACTGCTTTGGGCTGCCTACTAGCCAATCATAGTTTGTGAAAGCAATGACATGTCCCAGCCAGCAAAATGCTAACGCCTATGAAAAATCATTGTTGGGTTGCCAACTCGAAATCTGATTGGTTAAAAGCAACAGTCTAGTTTAATGCAGCAGAGCCCGCAAGAAATGATTGTGAAAGCTTTGAGGCAGATCTGATCTGGCAACAAATAATGGCTGAAATGTGATTGGTTAAATGCTTCAATATGAAAACACACATCTGGAAAAAGTGCAACCAGGGGGAAAATCAATGAAAGGAAGCTAACAGACCATTTGGAATAATAAGTATTGATGGACAAAATATAATATGATTCAGATATTTCTTAGGCCAGCAGAGAAGGCCTTGAAGGCCCTGAGGGCCCGCCACTGATATATATATATCTAAATATGTATTGAGCACAGCTTTTTTATCTGCACATGGTGAGAGATTGTTTCAGTGCCAAAGAGGGGAGGTAGAAATTTCAATGGCATTTGACTCACTCGCTTTGGCGTATTTCTGTGCGCTATTACGAGTTTGCATCAGTTTCAGCACAAAGGGCAGGTTGACTTTGAAGTGTGTCTTGTGTGTCTTCATCTTCCGTACCTACACTCGCACCTTGCAAAACGAGTGGGCAGTGGTGAGCTCGGTGTGCAGAAAACGGTGATTTTACAAAGGCTCCTTGGCCTCTGAGCTCTATTCATGTTTCGAGTTCCCATATAGGAGTGTTAAAACCAGCAGAAGCGCTTTCTGATTCTGACATTTGGGGACAATGTGTTCGACTCATCTCTTCTCCCCAAAAGGACTTGAGTTTAGAGCGACCAGCTCTCCCAGATTTAACTTGACCCATATTTCAGCAGTAAAAATAATTGTTAACCTTCTCTGTTTTTCGCCTTCCTCCATAAGCAGGCTCTGGTGAGTCCATTGCCTTTCAGCTCCAAACTTCCTTTATAGTAACCATTTATCACTCATGTTGAACTCAAGTACCATGTCAAATACATGCTGCGGTACAAGGACGACATGCTTTGCATCCCCTCCTCGGCTTTACATCTGTCGCCGTGGGTGTCGTTCTTTCGCAACATGTGTGTCAGGACACAGCCCGAGAGAGCTTGGCCTTACCAGTTTGTTTATATGCTGTCTCTCAGCGTTTGGACCTGGCTGCTAGAAATTAGCACATGTCAAATCAGATTAATTAATCCTTGGCTCAAAATATTAGTTGAAGAGTCACGTCGAATTAAAAATCAAATTAGCCTTGGCGCCTGCCGGTAAAGCTGCCCTGATATGTGCCTGCCAAGCCACGCTGACACACATCTACGGAAAGCTCATAGCTGTCACTGATGGATGGACATGTAGTGGGTTGAGAGATTAAGGAGTGGAGGAAAAGTGGGTGCTGAAGGACTAAAAGGACGACGGGCATAACAACTTGGTGACTTTGCCACCCTGTGTGGAAAGTTTCTCCTCGGCTGCCTGTTGGCTGACGGTCTGTGTTTGCTCATCCACAGGCTCTAGTCTGTCCACCATCGCCAAGTCATGTCATAACAAAGCCTTTCAGTCACACTTCGCCCTAATGGAGTCTTTAGGACACTCTTCTGATTTCCGAAAAGAAATTCCTATTCAATAGCAAATACAGAACAAATGCATGAATATTATGAAACAAGTACACAATTTTCTCGAATTCGGTGTTGTCATGGTCTGTTTTGTGTTCCGGGTATATTGGTTTAATTCCTTGATGTTTCTTGTCACTTGTCCTTACATTTTCTAGTCAACTGTTCTTGCCTGGCCCTTGTGTCTATCAATCAGCTGCCTTTTGTATCACCCACATTTTCTCTTAACACCTGTGCATATAAGCTGTCTTTGCCATTGCCATTTCTCTTTTGTGGTTGCGTTAAATAACTGCAATACTCTAGTCTTGCCAAATTGCCTGGGTTTTTTTGTGACCTCAATGAGGTGCCTTGGAAAAGTATTTCCTCCCTAAATACTAGGCACAGGTATTGATTTTTTTTCACAAAGCTGTAGAGGTGGTAGACTTTTACATTTACTCACAACGTATGCAGTATTGTTTGAATTGTACTTTTATATTTTTGGGGGAAATATATATGTGCATGGCCTTGTTTTGAGACATAGGCACCTAATTCACAGCAATTAACTAGAGAATGGCCTTCTTGTCTGGCCTGTAAATACTGATTAAACAACATTTGTAACATGTTTCATATCCATTGATAGGAAATTCATTTAAAACCACAAAACATTACACATTGCTTACCCCCAGGTGTCTTTTTCTCGTGCCCCTGGATTCACATTTTCCCACAATGTGTCTTATCCCCTTCTTTCACTGATCACTGGCATCTTTCACCACCCACATGAATGCACAGCTTCTTCCTGGCAACAACGTGCTCAACCCCTGCCGTGGCCATACCAACAGTGAGCCATCTCTACGGGACAAACAGAGATGGATGTCGGTCCCAGCCAATGGCAGGGCAGAGTCAAATTCACGACCATGAGAAGTAAAGAATAGCTGACTGCAACACAATTACAAAGCCATACATGTTTCACATAAGCTCATTCAGTCGCACCAAAGCGTATGGGAAGCCTTTGTCAAGCCGTCAGAATTTTTGTGATGAATCATTTATATCAGCATTTTGTGGCGCTCCCATCAACATGTCGACAGGTTCCTTCTGCTGCCCTGTTGGCGTATTCCCATACAGCCACAGGCCTTTTAATAATCACAATGCCCCAATAGGTCTGAAATTTTACGAGTTGATTATGTGGGGGGGCTGTGCTGCCAATGATCTAACACATAGACCCCGAGGCATATGATATACAAATATTTGCATTAACCTCTGACTTCAAAATTAAGCCCATATTATTTATTCAATGAGTGATTTTTACGTATGAGTGCATGCATTATAAAAGCTTTGGCTCTGTCTGCTTCTTCTATAAATAATATTGTAAGCACCTTCTCTCCAGTCTTTCCAAACAATGACCTTTTTGCATCCTTTTAAGGAGTATTCACACCTGCCATATTCAGTCCAGACCAAACCTAAAAAGTATGCGGTGCGGACCTTTTTTGCTTGTGTGAATTCAAACCTGCCAACTCACGTGTGGACCAAATAGCTGGTCTGAGACCTTCCTAGAGATGTGGGCTCAGCTTGCTTTCAAGGACAGCAAAGCTGAAATTAGACAACTATTTACAAGTAACAGGCTTTCGTAGCCACAGGTTTATGGGAACTCTTGTTTGGTTAGCAGTAGGTTGGTTAACACAAGCCAGGTTTTCTTGAAATTTATACATAAAATCAATGTTGCATCAATAACCTCTTGTAACACTTGTTGTTGGATGAACTGTATCAATATGAGCCCGAGTGTTGCAGGCTAGTGCTCCGTACATTTTTAGTACTTGGATATTTTACAGCGTTACCCCTCCCAGACCACGTTGTCCAATGATTGAGCGATTTTTGCACGTGTAGGTTTGTTGTCAAATTCCCGGTCACTTTCGTGGGGCGAATACGCCCATACTCTAATGGCAAATGGAATTATTGTGATGTGAAATGATTCACTTTTGCTGGTCTTTACTGTTTGCCATTTACACCATAAATGCGTGGTTGTAGAGCGTTTGACCTTGATCAATCCTATTTGCTAGTGGCCAGATGTAGAATGGTGTTTGCTGTATAATTTGCGTTTGCGCACATTGACTTGAATGTGCCTCTCACTAACGATGATTTCTAGCACCAGTGCGCTGCCTCCTGCTGCTCTTGCAATGTGAAGCCAGTGCCAAGCTGAGCCACCAGTCGCCCATCTGCTCAATGGGGAGATACTTACTCCATTTAGTTGGCTTGATCTGCGCCTGGCTGTGGAACACTCATTAACTGTGCAAAGTGAGTGAGGGGAAAACAAGTCAGATGGAAATACTGTGTCACACAAGACAGATGTGCAGTAGCGGAAAGTGTTGCCATATTTAAATAAGTCTTCCCACTAATTAATGTGCCGACACCCAAAGGTGAACTGGAAAAGACGAAATTAATTCTTTGCATTTCTCTAAAAATAAACTGTTTTCTCTGTCTTTGGGGTGGATTAAGGCATGCTGTTGTGAAGTACATTTTTATGAAACCATCCTCCTTGGCCAGACGAACTGCGACAGTCAGCCCAATATATGTTTGAAGAGAAGGAAAATAGCATTAAACAAATTCAATTTAGATCCAGTTTTCAAAAACTTTTTAAAACTTGCAAAACATCTTCCAGTTTCCCTAAGGCTAGTGAAAAGTCTTCAGTGATGAGCAACTCTTGCATATGAGGGATCAAGTTATGCATTATTGAATAAGAAAGGAAGGAACATCATCTTTGTGTTAACAAAACATTTTAAAAAAACTATCCTGGATCCAGAATTTGGAATACTAAATATCTTCAGGAAAAAAAGGCGAAAGATTTAAGCATCAGTTGTTGAAATAGTTATCCAACTAGTGAATAGAAGAGTGAATGAAAAGCGGATGGTCACAGGGGCTTAACACTTTGTTACATATTTGCATTTCACAGAGATAAACGTACCTCTCTCCTTCCTTCTTTGTTCATCTGCCCGTTCAGAGTTGATTGTTGAACTAAAACATTTGCTGTTTGGATTTCATTGAATAATAGCGATCTTTTCTCCCACTCACTCCTCAACATGAAAGAAGACGAGTTTGGTTATTTGCATTTTATGCCTGTGTGTATTTTTCCAATGGGAATTGAATTTTTGTGAGCTGTCCTGGAGTGCATCAGCCTACCTTTTCATCTTTACCTCGCCTCTCTGCAGCCACTTAATTCCTATTTTTTTTCCCAGCATCACTTTCCCAAGTGTTTCCTCACCCCTGGTGTCTACTTACAGTATATTTGATCTATTTAAAAACATAGTTTGTTTGTGTGAAGCTATCCTACCATTCCCTATGTCACATATACTCACTTGGGTTGGAGGTGTACTGGAACTTAACCCCCTGAACTCATATTTATCATTCTGAAATCTTTTAAAATGATGCACCTATTGATTATGCCAGACCCTCCTAAAAATGTAAAGTTTGAGTTGGTGAATTTCTGAATCTGTGCTTACACATGGCTAGATGAGTTACGTATATTAGAACATTTATAATGTTGTCAACGTAGCGTTATTACATATGTAAACTGCAATGTTAACATTTATTACAGGCAGCAACGGCCAGAAGTATTTTCTGCAAGTCATTTGTTTTAGGTCTATCACACAATTTTGCATAATTAATTCAGGGGAACATTACAGCTTCAACATAATAAATCTTTTCTTGACAATGATTATGATCTCAGCGTTTTGAGTTATGGTACAACGCAATAGGCCTTCTTGCGTGTGCAGCTGTGACAGCACAAGTACATCTTTACATAATTGTAACACTTTTTTTTTTTAGGTGTGCACATTTTAAGTGTGCTTTAGGTGTGCACACTGGTCGGCAAAGGACGATTTAGTGTTGAATTTACAGGATTATCCCACAATTACCTTTGCCTATGAATTATTCAGTGGTGCAGTGTATTTACAGCATGGACCAGATGCCTCTATGCTGACACTAGAAAGCCATTTAGATTCAGTAAAATATTAAAGTACTCTGAATGTCTTCGTTGATGAATCAGCCAGTGTCACGCTTGTGTCTTCTGTGATTTGAAGATTATGTACGTGATGTAATTTCTCTGGTGCGAACATGGGCCTCATGAATAACAGCATGGTCATGTCAGGTATTGCAGAGTGGGAGACTTTTGTGACTGAATGGATGCAGAAAAGACAAAGAAAAGTACAAATGAAATATTTATGATCTGCAAGACTGACTAAAAAGGGATTCACACCACACATTGATAGATAAATGATGCCGACTACTTTTTGGGGAACGGCCAGCTTCAGTGCTATATAAATTCAAATGGTAAATAAATAATGGACTGATAATTGGAAACAAAGTAAGGCTTTTTCTATCTGATCCATTAAATCACTGATTAGTACCTCATTTTGTTTTGTCTGTTTCTTCCAGGTGTGATGCCAGATCGTCAGTTCAGTGGCACCCAGTTTGTCTGCAGCGTGGTCGCCTCCCATGTGAGCCACCAGCCCTCCACCAGTTTCAGCTTTGTCTGGATCGCTCCACCTCCTGGCACTGGCTGCGTCAACTTCTTGTAAGTCATTTTATGTACCATACTGTGTATGTGTTTTTTTTCAATGGAGGAAAGAGTTGTGTCAAATGAATGGTTAGGTTTGTTCAGACATGCATATACTCATCAGACAGAAGTGACTGTACTATTCATCACTTTGCGTGGCCTTGTTTTGACCTACTGGCTGCGAGAATACTTTATGAGCTCAAATGGAGCAAAGACTGGATGCTAAGCAGGCTATACAGTCACTTGGAGGGCAATGAACTAAAAATGAGTCTATGTGTAGTAGTGTAGTGGTATCTCTACATACAAATGCCTCTACTTATGAAATCTTCAGGTTACGGAAAGCCTCAATGGGACATTTTTGTTCCAAGACATGAAATAAATTGAAGCTATAAAACGGGAAAAGAAATCCACAAAATCAAATAAAGTTCCTGTACATATTCTGTATTTTATTTCAAAATTGTCCTGATAGAGTTGCTCTCCCATTGGTTATGTCCAAACACATCACAGGTCTCTTATTGGCTGTCTCCGAACTCAGACTGGCCTCAAAATCTTTATCGAGCTTGCTCTCAATTAAATCCACATGCCTTTTATTGGTTACATGTGATAAAAACCATGTGCTGGAGAAACCTGGTTTAAAAAAGGAGACAGGTCAAGTGGTAAGTGCAAAGAACATGATATATCAAGTAGCAAAAAAGGGAGCTACTCAATTACAGATGAACATAGGCATTATCCATGTGTAAATGTTTTTACGTCAGAATGGCTAAAAGCTATTTTTCTTTTTCCTAAGTAATTGTCCTCTTGGGGGGAAAAAAAGAAAAATCCGCCAATTGCAAATCAGTGTGTGACAAAAATGTCAACAAGATGAAGCATTTTGGCAGTAATGGCAAAAACCCCCAATGAATGCCAACTGACAGACCGAGACTTTTATGGTCCGACCAACATAAAAGGATTCAGCAGGGGAATTTGGTGAAGCGAAGCTGCTATTTAGACAATACTGACAAAGCCAAGCAAATTTACAGGATTTCGGTGTCTGCCAGCAACCTCATTTACTGTTGAACGTGTGTCAGTTTACAAACATGGTCCATTTTTGTGTTTGTGTGTATTGTTATTTAGAGCAACACGCACTGGACCATGTGACAACACGAGCCCCCCTTACTGAACTCATCCATGTCCGCCAGTCACATACAGTCATTACCAACAGCCACAAAAATTCCACTTTATGGCGCCCGCCTTCACCACTAAATGGTCCCCCACAATGATGTGTCGGCATCTGACCTTAGCGACAATGTTTCTAATACTGACAATCTTTTACTTAAAAAAAAAAATCATCCAGCAATGTGACACCCTTTCAAAATTTATGACAACTTTAATTTCATATTAATTTAACTTTTCAGTGGCAACAGAAAGATGCACCGCTTCCTGTGCTTGAACTACCTATAAAAATAGAGCCTAAAGTACGAAAAAAAAGCAAACTGGGGTGAGAATGAATTAAAAAAGGGGAGGGGGGTCCGCTGGGTATAACACAAATAACACTTGATCATGCCCTGCCCTTGCCTGTAGCGCTCAGGCTCTGATTGAGTGTCCATGGAGCGTCCGTGAGTGTTTGAATTAGAGCCACAGACACACGGTGTCCTTCAAAAGGCCAGAGCCGAGCATTAAAATGTGGCAGCAGAGCAGTTTTATGGCTGATATTGTGGGAAGGCTGGTGGCTGCACATCACCGAGTTGTGCATGATGGAGTGCACTGACGTGGACACCCAGAAGAACTCATTTTCTTTGTGGCTGTAAATTACCGAGGTGAGGTAAGGAGAGGCCTTGGAGTAGAGGTAGAAGATGAACAGTGGAATCCATCCACATATATACAGATCAATACACAACTTCAACAAGTCAAGTGGAACTTCCTAGTTTTTAAAGACGGATGCCAGCATTTTTGCTTTTCTTGTGTTTAGGGCAAGAACAATAAGAAATCCACTTAAGTTCGCTGAAAAGTGGTCGCCTCTTTTATACATTCATTGAAATAGAAGCGTGCACCCATTAAAACACAGCACTAACCCATATTTTATTCTTTGTCCTCTGGCGTGAGCGAACACTTCTTTCGATTGTATGAAATGTTTAGCTGAACACCACAAAGGTGAAAATGGTTCAAGGTTTCTTTTGACACACTCCGCTGTCTCCTCCTTTCTTTCCAGCTCGATTCCGCTTCACTTGCAGCCTGCAGGCAATTTCTATCGGGTCTCTATTTGTTCATACATGTCATTGACATACAATGCATGAAATGAGAATCAAATGATCAATTCATGTCTGTATTCCTTTGACCTTTCAATTTTTCTAATCAATTCTATATGATGACCCACCGCTACCAGCCTGACAGGAGTAATGATAGACAGCTTCCAATTCCAGTCTGAGGTCAGAGTTCAGGCGGCAAACTGGGAGATGACCTATCACACACCTAATTGCTCCATTTATCATTGATTTCCCATGTATTCCAATCAATAACTCGGACTATATTGAAATTAAATCAGTGGTTAATGAGCTCCCCTCTTTATTAAAACTCCACTGAAATGAATAAGATTGTGGTATAGGATAGATACACAGTATCATATTTAGTTTTTTTTGTGATTAAAATTGTATTGTACATTCTATCGAACATAGACAAATTACACTTTTAAAAAAAGACTTTTAGAAGATTCTTTTAATGCTTTACTCTTACCTGTCTGTAATATTGTGGCCTTTTACCCATCGGGATAAATTCAAACGAGAATTTAGGTCTGTGGTATATGATACAGACGTCTCTATGTTTTGTGCAACAATATAGGGACATTTTGTATTGAATTATGACTTCAGGGAATTTCCTAAGGGATCTATCCACAAGCCCACTAATTGCACATCTACACACATCGATCCAAACTTATTTTTATTGCTGTTTTATTCTGTGATCAATATCGGAGCCAAACGCTGTTGTCTTATTCACTCCAACATCACACTATCTCACCAGGGTGTCACATGCCCACCTGCTGGGAACTATGAATTCCAAATGAAATGGAGCGTGGAAATGGGGAATAAGAACACCACGTCATTTTAGATGCAAGAAAGTAATATACTATTCCACATGGGAAACAACTCATTTCTTCCTGAGATTTGTGTAAAATGACGCACTCTGAGATGTGTTTGAGTTCATGCATAATGTTGCCTTGTTCGCAGAGACAAGATCAATGGCATATGTGATGCTCTGCTGTGGTTGACTCTTTGACAAATCTTATTTCTTTTCCCTACTTGTCCTAATTTGACCTTCAAGTTTGTAATATTTTACTCCCACATTTCCCCAACCCAGACCGTTATTACTCAGGCGATTACTCTATATGACCCATGTTAACAAGTAAGTAATGCGCCAAATTGCTCCCATAGCTCTTCTCTGTTGAGCTACATTCCATTTACATCTGCTACAGGAGACCTTCTCAATTAATTTTGTGGCATTAGAAAAAGGGGGAAGTGGGGGGGGGCTCCCCTTTTTCTCTTGAACCATCTCAAGAATGTTTCACCATCGTGATGGTGATGAAATTATATGTAACACATCACACTTTAGTGACCTATGTGGTACCTCTTGAATATAAAACATGACCTTGTTTGCAAAGACATTGGTGTCATTCCATATAAAAAAAATTGAGTTCTTCAGAAAATATTAAAAATGGTATGCTCTCGGCTGTTTCAATTCAAGTTTTTTTTCTTTTAACCAAGAATGGGGTTTATTGTTTAAATGATTAAATATTGGGAGATGGATAGAGGGACAACAAATGAATCAGGATTTGCTTTGCTCAGTGTTTCACGAGAAAAGGTTCATTTTTATTTTAATGCAGAACATGTATGTTTTTCTATATAGTATGTAGATATATACTACATGCGAGGCTTGAGTGTAATTTGTCTGTAGTAGGCAAAGCTCCTGGCTAGTGTGTGTTGGGTGTGTAGGGGGCGGGTGGCTGACAAAGTGGCTCCTGGGGGATGCTTATGGCCGACAGCAACATGTAATCTAACATGGACGACATGCTTCGTAATTACCCACTCCAAGCCCTTTTGGGAGCTCTGTGAGTGACAGGCTGTCCATCTGTATCCATGTTAAAGCGCATACATGCCTCGGAGTCTGTGTGTATGCATGTCTGTTAATTCCAAGCTTTTATGTGCGATAAAAATATTTGCCATCTAAACCTTGATCTGCTTCTCTTCATGTACATATTCCACATTTTGTCACCATTCTGTCTTCATTTTTTCCCTCTAAGAATCTCCTTTAGTCTAATGAGAAAGGATAAAATGACACTTATTTTCACAAGATGAATGAGCCCCTGGTTAAGGATGAAGAGGAAACATTTAGGCCCCTAATTGCTTTTTTCTTCGTAGCAAAAGTCCAATTAACATTTAAATGTTCAACAAATGTTTTGTGCATGTATGTGGGGGTGAGTGTGTGTGTAATGAGGACCCCTCACACCCACCACACACACCCCGACGCATTGGAGTGTGACAGCAGGGCAGACGGTAGTGTCACACTGCAACAATCAGGCACACACACTTGACGACTAATGCGCTCCCTGTAAGTATCACTTTAATGAAACACATACTGTTAATTCAGGACTACATTCTAATTAATATTAATTGGACAAATATGACTGGATGAGGTAAAATTCATTTTGTTCACTCAATGAATGAAAAGCGAGATACACAAAAGGCTATTGGTAAAATGAATGATTATTTTCCATAGACTGAAGGGCACTATTTCTACAAAGGTTACAACTCATTTATTTTTGTTCAAATGATCCTACAGCTAACTCGTGCTTTCATTTTTAGTGAACCTGCGTTGAGTAAATATTTAAGAGGCTTGTTTCTACATTGCGACCCACTGTTAGAGATGCATAATCTTTTATTTATAGATACCAAACTCAAATTAGTTCTCAACCAATTCTGAAATATGACTATAATTAAACATGTTTTTCTCCCTTAAGCTCTGCACCCGCAGAGGAGCCATTACTAAATAATGAGGGTTGTTTTCATTATTCATGAGTAGAGACGACCGTAGCTTACAAAAGGTCTGCATGATGGGGCAGGTGCACATGTTGCAAAATTCCATACAGAATCATAAGAGGACTGTGAAATATGAGCAGTTACTCCTTTTAGCCCAAAATAGAAAAATAGTAGAGCTGCACTGAATATTTGGTGGCACTGTGTAACACAAATAGTTCAAATTATAGTACAAGTGGCAAACCATTAACAGATTGTTTGTAATATTGACATATTAAACTGACTGTTTACTCTTTAATAGGTCATATTAAACGTTTAATTTTGTGTTACAAATTGATGAAATGTCATTACCAAATAAATGCTCAGATAATCCTGTTTTGTAATTGAAAACATTGAGATATTTATTTTTCTGATTTCTAAATTCATCATTCAACAATTTAGCAATGGGATACCTCACCCCACCAAAATATTGAAACAATCTCATCATTAAGGATCATGTCAATTTTGCCTTGCCACAAGAACAAATATATATTTTTCATTTAATCAGTACATGTGCTTTTTATCATTTTTTCAGAGCGACAGCCACATACCGAGGACAGATCCTTTTCAAAGATGCTCTGGCCCAGCAATTATGTGAACAGGGTGGTAAGTATAAGTACACACACACACACACACACACACACACACACACACACACACACACACACACACACACACACACACACACACACACACACACACAAACACACACACACAAACACACACACACACACACACACACACACACACACACACACACACACACACACACACACACACACACACACACACACAAATGAAGACACAGTTGCATAACTTAGGAAGGAAAGTAGAAAGACTTTTGGGGGTTGAGACCAAGAGCAATCTTGAAAGTTGCAACCCTCATTGTTTGTGTATATAGAAACTTTTCTTCAATCCACCGGCATTGCAATTACGTCTGAAGTCGTAAACGCTTAGAGGCCTTATATTGCCAGCTTAATTTCATCTTACACTCCAGTCAGCTTTTTAACCCTCTCCTTTGCTCTTTCTCGCTGTCAAAGATTTATACTTTATGGCACACGGCGCTTAAATCCACTCTCTGTGACAGCCTTAAGTAGCTTTTTCCAGACAGCGCAGTTCGACGCCGCACGCCGAATCAGTCTAATCGCTTGTTTACAGCAAAGAAGCCCCTTGTTTACTTGTGAACTCCTCCCAACACTTGGAATTTTACTTATAAATGAAGATAAGCGAGCAGTTCTTTTTCTCTTTGTGCCCTTTGATGGCAGTCAACAAGTGATTATATTCTCCGAATGGTGTCTGTTGATGCACTTAATTTTATGTTATCTCTCCCGTCTTCTAGCCTCAAATTATTTCATCTTAAAATTAATACAATTTGTTGTTCCACTGAAATTGTCTTGGAAAAATATGTTTATAACCCTAAAGATCATAAAGTGCTTGATACAACAGACAAACATTTTCATTGTTGTGTCTCAGGATACAGGTTTTATTGAAAATTGTTTTCTTTGACTTGAGGGTAAACATTTGGAATACAAGCACTGAATGCTGTTCATAAACTTAAACTCACATTCCTAAATGCAGCAACTTTACATATATAATGTAATTAGAGAAAAATTCTCACAAAGTCAGTTTAGATCCGGTGTTGGTAATTTCGCCTTGTGTGCGATGCGGTCCATTTAAATAATGGTACTATTTCAGACAAGGTGGCCAATCAGACCGCTTCCTCCCATTCCCTTCAAATGTGTTGCGCTTCGAGACATTTTCGCCCATCGCAACTGGTGTGAAGAGGGTAAAGCGGTCGCGCCTGTGGTGCCAGCAGGCCGTCCATCAGTTCAGCCTCCTGACAGCATTCTGCTGGCATTCTCGGGTACTCATTTCCAGCAGAAAAATAAATCTGCTCTTTATGAGCCCGGACCAGTACACTGCAACCCAGATGGATGATTACAGGGACTTATAACTCAGAGAGGCCACTGCTACCCCTAGGGACGATTGATCACGGTGCAAAAGAGGAGTGATTGAGGACCTCCTCATCTCTCTCGCCGCCTCACTCATACACACACCTGGCTGTTAGAGCTGTTCATCTTCAATAAAGCTGAAATGAACATTGTTCACGATTTTAGTTTGGAATCCCGAAAAATGAAAGACCAATAACCAAATTGTAAATTTGCTTCTTCCTGAGATTGCTTGAGGCCAACAACCTCGATCTAAAAGATGGCGATATAACAAAGTCAAAATTAATGCCATAAAATATATATTATTTTGAAACTTGCGGTTAAAAGAACTTTTCAAACTTACCCGTAAAGATGTTTAATTTTTACACAGCAAAGAATACTTGGTACGAGAGTTGTGCCTGTGGTTGGTTGAGGTAATTTCCTTCTATACAAAGGGAAAATTAATGAATGAATATTAAAATTAGTGCATTACTTTGTGTTTTTTGGGGTCTACCTGATGCCTGTAGGCACTATGTTGATATATATGTGCTATACAGCAAAAAAATGAAAAATGGAAAGAAAAGCATCCACATATCTGCAGTTAAGAACTCTACTGCAGCTCTGCTTGTTTCCTTTAAATGCACCAGCGCAATGATTGCTAAGTGTAGTTTGCAAACAGCCAATCGTATTGCATGCACACTCCAAGAGTAGCTCATTCTCAGAAAAGCAAGTTTATGCGCTATGTGACACTGTGACTATTTTATACCTCGGTATAGTCCATCAGCAGATGCCTAATTGGACATCCAGCACCGTCAATGGCACTTAAAACATGATCATTCCCTGCCAGCCCTTCTGCTTGAAAAGTGATGGATGTCTATTGTCATTCTGGCAGCGCTTGAAAACTCTCCTCTTGAAAAAAATATTAAAGATAAGACAGGAAATTATTAGTGGCTTCTCCACTCACCTGCAGTCTATGCTTACTTACTATAATGACGCCAAACCGCAAAGAAAGGCCACTTGACCCAATGCCGCTTTGAGTGGCTGCAAGCCGACCCAGTAATTCATTAAAGCTAACACAACAGCATCCTGAGTCCAGGGAAGAATGTAATTGCGAGCGCCAGTCAGCGCGACTTCAAACGCGGCTCGCCTCGCTGAGAATGTGAATCAGACGGAGTTAAAAAGGAGGGTGAGGAGGACGGATGGCATTTACTGAGTGGGGAGAAAAACCCAAGAGAGCGGAGATTAGAGAGTGGAGAGGAGGAGATTTAACATGACTTTTGCACATGTGTGTCTAAGTCTTCCCAAGTTTACACTTCTTACATTCACTCAACCAGAAGAAGGCCCATAGACACTGTTCTGCTTTTATTTGCTCCACAACTTTACTCATCCATTTTTTCTGTTTGTGTGATTGTGAATTGGTGGCAGGGATTGTGTGCACACATGTTCCATTATAAGCCCAGCTCAGAAGATACAGGCATTAGCCAAGATGAGCTGCTAATAGAAGAGTCTGTAATTGAAGTCTTTAAGGAAGTGAGAGGGGATTAATCCCAGTGAAATGAGCAGCAATGTCTGGTCTGGAAGCCATGGGGTTGAAGTGGCTCTGTGTGATAGGATGGCGAGGGAGAGCTTGATGAAGCATGGAAAGGAAAGCTGTAAATGAGTCAGTTTTGCCGAAGAAAGGAAGGATTACTCGCTCCCCTCAAAAACAAGTAAAGACAAATATCTGAGCTTTACTTCTGTAATTTAGAAGCCAGCAGAATGTCAACTAAAATGCTGCCTTACAGGATTTTGAGCAGATGGATTGTTAGGAATGTCTCTTTGAATGTAAACTGCCGACACAACTATGTATCCCCTCTCCTAACACTTGAGGAAGGACATAAATAAGATGCTCAAGGAATGCACAGTTTGGGAGTCCCACTAGCCTTTTTGAGGGTGTTTGGAATTTGCAGGATTAAAAGCGGGGAGGCCTTTGATCTGCTTTTAATGGGCTTGGTCGTGGAGAGTTCACTGCCACCGTCAAGCGGAAAGAACAGCAAAGAACCCCCAGATCAGCACCCACTCAACGTCTCTGTACCACATCATAGCGCCACTGCGCAATTTGTGAATCTTTGTATACTATGATTTGCATTAGGGAAATTATATGCGCTGACTTAATAGTAAAGGAAAGCGTGCTATTTGAGAAAGTTGTCTCCCCTACTTTATTCCATTATGAACAGTTTGAACTTAGAGAGGTACTTAACTTTAGTTCCTTTGGTTCTAATGGTTTATCAGATGGCTGGACTCATCCTGGATTGAAAAAAATGGAAGCAGATTATAGATGGCTTTATACCAAAATCGAGCAAAGACGTTCTGAGGGATTTGAACGTGGCTTTGTTTCATCGAGCCCAAAGGCATCATCATATTTCACTATTTCAGATATCTTTCTTTACTGGGAGGTCAACCTTTCCCAGTCAAGTGCCGTCAATGGCAGACAATTATATCAATGAGAGCCCTAGCTAGGGTTAAACCACAATGCACACACTGAACCCTCTAACAACAGACTCCATATTTCCAAACTTTTTTAAAAATAAACTAATTTGATTCATTAAGCCCTAACTCTTTTCCGCTTATCCTTGGTGAGAGGGACACCTTCGAGTTTGGCCCGGGCCACAGATTTCAGCATAAGAGCACAAGGTTGCCTCTGGAGAGGACGGCGGTTAATTGGCAGTGAACTTTTAATCACGGCTGCCCAGTCCGTCGTGACTGAAAGGAATTAGCAACGGCAGCCAGAAGGCCGCAGCTGCGGCCGGCCGGTACAACGCCAAAGTTTGTTCGGCGACTCCGTGATTTAAGACCGGGCCTACAAATATGTATGCAATTTGTGACTGCTTGTATACACAGAGCATGTTTTTCTGTTCGCCGGATTGCGCAACATCAAGTACTTCGAGGGTTATCGTAGAGTCGCGTTGAGCAATATACAGTACATTTATTATATCTCGCTGACGGAAACTTTGGTTTGGTTCATACCTGTTATCTGTTTGTATTTTTGCCAACATGGAAGATCAATGGAAGAATCTTTCTTCAATTTTGATAAAGTTAGGCTTACAATATGTCACTTGAATTGCATTTTTGAATCATGTTGTTAAAAGGGATTGGCGATACAGAGTATAAATTCCCTTCAGATGAAATATGCTAATTGAGAAACTAATGTAATTTAAAAAAAATAAATAAATAAACAAACAAAACTTTGCTCCAAATCACAGTGATAATGTAAACCCAGACACATACGCACTGATACATGATAATAGGTACTTATTTGGATAAAATACTTTATTATCAACATTGATAAACTTTCTATTCCCTTGTTGGGAAAAAACTAAACAATTTCTTGCTTCATTGAATTGTTGATTTTATAAAATTCCAAATGTAATTTCCCAGGTATAAAGTTTCAAGAGAAACTTAACACACACTAGTCATAAATCACTTTTAGTCAGGGACTAATTGATCTTTTTTACTCCTGATAGTGACTGTTTCTTTCTGTTTCAGCTCCAACGGAGTCCCCACTGAGACCAAGTCTATGTGAGTCTCTTCTTCACTTTTCCTGTCTTTAAGGAAATTATGAAATGCAAATAGTGTCTAACTTGAAGTCAATGGTATGCATGTGTAGTGGAAGTCCACGCGAACCATGCTGTCCTGCGTGACGACTTTGATTCCAATTTGGAAGGGGAGCTGGATTCAACAATCTGGTATATCTCGGATCATTTTCCCATGGTGTGAGTCACTCTCTTCATCACATTTGTGTTGTTACGATTCCTGCTTAGGTCTGAGTGCACAAACTGTGAGCTAGGTGAGCAGTGTGGGGTTCTCATGCATGGCAGAGCAATCACATTCTGTGAGTCCCGTGGAGAGCGAGAGCTGGTAAGATCTTGATGCTTCTAATTTGACAGCAACACTTTAATGTCCTGAAATCCCGTTTTCTCCGTCCTACAGACCACTGTCCCTCTTAATACCAGCACAGCTTCTGTCCTTCAGTTTGCCCTGGGTAAGTCTTTCTTTGGGTCTGATCAAAATCACTTTTCTACTGCTGATGGCCATACATTTTGTATTGAACAAGCGTGCGCATGAGGTACATAAAATTTGTCCAAACATCGAAGAGACTGCTTGCGTCAATCTGCAGTCTGGACAATGAGTACTCGTGTATCTCTGGGAAACGGACATATTTTATGGTCACACCACTCCGCCTTTGTGTACACAAAACAGTTCACGTCTGAGGCTCTTATCAATCTTTTACTCGAAGCACCCAGAAGGCCAAGGCAGAGTTTTTAGAGATGTTCTATTTTTCATGGCCATTATATGCATCTGGAGGTTCTCATGGGAAGGTACAACTGAACACATCATTCCCTTTTTCCTTTCCTCTTTCACTATTGTTTTAAGCATGACTGTTTTGTCGTACATGTGTGTTTATACAGTTGAAGCTGTGTGGTTAAGTGAAGGCTGCTTCATGTAGGGACCAGTGGAGTACTTATGGTCATTGCCAAAACATAGATGTTGCACACCATCAGCGGGAGTAAACAGTTGGGGATGCAGTTGCTGGCATCCTCCATTAGCGACCTTTGAACCCGCCATATCCCATAGCACACACAAACATGTCACAAATGCACAGTCGTCTCATGTTGCGGTTTTCAAGAACAATGGTGGCATATTTGTGTTTTGAAGAATTTCTGTTTTGCCAACAATGAAAAATAGTTAACAGAATGTTGCCCATTTACCAATTTGCATAATTGACAATTCAACATATTATGACAAAGATTGACACACTTTGATCATTAAATTACTCTGACATTTACCTAGAACCACTTCTCATAAAACCTTTTTTTTTAAATCCTGAAAATGCATTGGAAACATCAGAAAGGGATGTGAAATTAACAGCAAGTGGCCGGCAATTGCTTCAAAATAAACATGAAGTGACCTGGAATGTCAGAAAATTTTATGAAAAGTCAACAAAAATCAACAGAAAGCAGCAGGGTATTGCCCCAAATCAAGTGGAAGTGATCCAAGTTCAATAGGGAGTGACCCACAAATTGCCCCATATCCATAGCAAGCGTACTGAAATTCACAGGAGTACACATTTAAAGTTAAAGTTTCAATAAAATAAAGAAATTAAAAAAAAAAATCATTTTCTATATTCAGTCACCATTGACTTCTTTTCATGATTTGTGTTGCTCAGGTTCAGGCTCCTGTCGCTTCAGTTACTCAGACCCCAGAATTATAGTTTCGTACAGCCTCAACGGAAACACCAACGCCTCTGACTGGATCACATTGGAGAAGATCAGGTTCCTTACCTTTTTTTCAATACCTTTTGTGTACTGGATTTGCAAATATTTCTCCCAAGCTGAAATGATTAAATCATATAAACTGTGTCTTTTTAGAGCTCCTACCAACAGCAGCACCTTCGTCCACCTTCTTCCAATGCCACAGAGGTCCAGGGCCGAGAATGTCCACCTACGGTGGTCTCAGGAAGCTCCTCAAGACCCGGAAGGCTACGAGTCCTGCTGGGGGCTGGACAATGTGCTGCTTGTCAATGCTGCTCATCAAGTTCCCCTCATGGAGGACAATCTGGACCCCCCAGACACTGCCAATTGGCTCTTTTTCCCCGGTGCTACTGTTAAAGTATGCTTACATAAATGAAGTCCCCAGACCTCACAAATCATAGGTTTGAAATGCATGAAGGCTATTATCATCTTACGCAACTAACTGTTTTTACAGCACGCTTGCCAGTCAGAGGGGAATTCTCTGTATTTTCATGGCGGTGAGGCAGTGGGGCACAGTTTCGCTTCCAGCAGAGATATCGACCTACATCGAGAAGAGGGAAGAAGCTACTGGGAAGAGGATTTTGAGAGCCCACCCTTAAAGTAAGTCAAGATGATGGTCATACACAACACCACTTTCAACTGACTGATATTTTAAAAGAAATCAACTTGCTGGCTTTTTTAAAACAAGTTTGTCCTCACTCCAATGGTCTCAAATTTCAAGGAGTAAAGACTGCGCTGAAAAAAAGAGTATGCATACTATGCATTTTTCCTAATCAAAATGGAAAAAAGATCATATATAGAAACCCAGATTCCTCATATAACAATTTGGCTTGTAGTAAGGAAAAGTGTGCAAATAACACCCAACCAGCTCAAGCAGGAAGAATTTGGAAAGGAAAAAAATGCCCTGCCATCGTTTTAAGTGATGAGGCCACATTCCATACTAATGTCTAAGAAAGGGGTGGCCAAGTCCGGTCCTCGAGAGCCCCTATCCAGTTTGTTTTCCATATCTTTCTCCTCTACAACACCTGAATCAAATGATCAACTCATCAGCAAGCTGTCCAGAAGCTTCATACCGATCCCGATTATTTGATTCAGGTGTGTTGGTGGAGGGAGACATGGGAAACAGACTGTATAGGGGCTCCCGAGGACCGGACTTGAGCACCCCTGCGCTGATATATATATTTTTTTCTTTAAAAATGGACATCTATGTACCGGCTTCAATGACTTTAAATAAGTGAATTATGAGCTCATTCCTGTGACACTTATAATGATCAGAGCTATTTTTACCAGATAAACCTCCAGGAAGCTTTAAAAGTAATCCTGAGGACCTTAGATCACTGCAGAAGCATCATTCGTGCCCTCCAGGTTTTATCCCAACTTAGATTTTTTTTTGTGATAAAAGAACAAGGCACACAAAGCTGTACTTAACTTCTGACAGCTATGTGTTTGATTAACCAATCTGCTTGAAGTGAGATGAGTCTTAAATTAGAGCCACTTACACGAAGTCCAATCGGCACTGATGATAAGTAAGCAAAGATGCCTTTCTCACGTGCACCTGTCATGTGATGTGACGTGCAGGTATTTGTCGTGCCTCTGACTGTTTCACAGACAGCAATCCATCTGTTCACAGTGAGAAACACCTACCAGCATAGAGCCAAAGTATTGGCGGTGGCCCATGTCTAATAGCTGAGAGTAAAAAATAGCCATGTGTGTTACTCCCACACACCAATCCACTACCTGTGCATTTTTTCCATCAGAATGAGGCAAGCATGACACTCGTGTGGCTTTCACCACCTTGATTCGCAGCGAGTCTGTCATAGTTGTCTGCTGTCATGGGCTCACACAGTCAGAATTGTGCTAATGATACCCACCACTGCCATTTTTTACCCCAACACGATGGCCCTGAGAAACACAAACAAGCACCAAACTGCTTGGGATTATTTTACATTCCCATAACGAAACAGAAGGGATAAGGAGACCCAGGAGAGGGTTGACACACTGAGTTAACTTCTGTCCATAATAATGAGCATCATCTCTCGAGTGTTGCACAAACATGTCTGCGTGTAGCGCTTCACATCCAGGACAAACAAAGCTTCCGAGGCTTTCCTGGTCTCTAACTTAACTGACAAAACTAACCATTTGTTTGCTTTCCTCAGTTGGGAAATTCAAGGAGCTGTCTATGGGACCCAGTGTGGTGAGATCGAGGCGGGCTCGGCGCTGGTGTTTGAGATGGACGGACGAAGGAGAGTCTGTACGCCGTATATTGACACCACTTCATACGGGAACCTCCGCTTCCACTTTTCTATGGGTACACAGCAATCGGCTATCTATCATTTGATCTTGGCTTTAACCCCATTGCTGAAGAGTGTGTTCTTTCTGCAGGTGGTGGTGAATGTGATCCTGGAGAGTCACATGATCACAATGTGATTCTGTTCGGAAGGTCAGAAGGCAAAAGGGAACGGGTCATCCTGGACACCCTTCCATATTCTTCCTATAGAGTGAGATGCAGCCATAAATTAGATCCACCTCTACTGTTCCCTCTACGTAGGAGAGGATTTTACAAGAGTTTGAATTTGTTCCCCTAAGCTTTGAGTTCAACACTTGTACAGTAAAAAGTTTGGATCTGGCAAAAAGTATTTATACATTCCTAAATCCTTGGAGACTAAATATGCAAACAGAATCCCCAGGGCTACCATTTTTATTATTATTAATATATTCATTAACTCTTTGATCATCCATTTAAGAATGTTTTTTTAAACATAAAAACATTTAACTTAAACATGTTTCTGTTAAAATCAAAAAAAATCTTTACTCCATTCACATAACATTGACAAATATGGTACCACTGACGTAGAAACCAATTGACTAATGGGTATAGACTTGTGCAATGGCCGGTTATTCATTTAAAAGTATCTCTTGAATGGATTTGAGCCAATTGAGAGAGAGTGGGTGACCATCCTCTACTGTCAATCTTCCTCCTAGACACCTGCAGTGGTTTCAGTGGCACTTCCTTCTGAGCTCCAAACACCAGCTTCTCAGATCTGCTTGGAACAGATCTCACACGGGGGTGCCAACCGCCACGTGTGGGCTATGGACTTCATGCAGCTGCTGCCTGTGCTGCCTGGCACGCACACGCATGTTGTGCAGTTCTCCATCAACCTCGGCTGCGGCTCCTATCAGCCTGCTAACAGGTGGGTTACATTAAAAAACAGGGTAGAACAGTGGTATGTTAAACATTTTTTTTCTTGCACAATTGAAAAAGTATCAACGCGATAACTGTTCTTGAAAAATTGCGGTGTAAACACCTCCTGTGGAGTATATTAGTATGAGGTACCTGTTTTAAAATTAATATTTTTTTTTTCCCCAGCGTGAGTCTGGAATTTTCCACCAATCACGGTCGTTCTTGGTCTCTTCTCCACACTGAGTGTCTGCCAGAGCTTTGCGCGGGACCTCACCTTCCGCACAGTACCATCTATTCTTCTGACAACTACAGCGGGTAGGACACACAGGGCTGACTGCATGTACACGATGTCGATGCGTGATGCATTGTGTTGCATTTCTGTAGATGGACTAGGATCTCTATTCCTTTGCCCAATTCCGCCCTGACTGAGACCACACGCTTTCGCTGGAAACAGTCTGGCACCGGATTGGGCAACATGTGGGCCATTGACAATGGTCAGTATCATTTAATTTACTGTTCCACCTTCTTTAGCTTTAAAAAAAGGCCATATAATAAGCTTTTCTGTACAGACTCATTTATGTAGTCAAACCCAAATGATTGTAGTGCAACATGATTTAATTTTCATTTGTGCTCAGTGTATATTGGTCCAGCCTGTCTCCGCTTCTGCTCTGGAAGAGGACATTGTTCCCGCACAGGCTGCAAGTAAGTCTTGTTTAGATACCATATATGATGCAAAAGTATCATCCTCTCTCTATTTTTTAACATGTCCTTGTTAAGGTGACACTGATAATGAGAATCGCAGTGTCTTTACAGAATGAACAGTTATAATGTGCCACATGGGAGTTTGATGTAATCCCACTGTGGTTGTTCAAGGGATTGTCTTTGATTAGTCTTCATAGTTTTGTAATCGTTGATTCTCAGATGTGACCCCGGCTTCAGCGGTCCAGCCTGTGAGCTGGCCTCCCAGACATTCCCTGCCTTCCTGTCCGAGGGTTTCTCCAGCCCGCGACTTTCCTCCTACCATAGCTTCTCCTCTCTTCGTGGAGCAGAAGTCAGTTTTGGCTGTGGGGTTCTAGCAAGTGGAAAGGCGCTGGTCTTCAACAGGGACAGCAGGAGGCACTTGGTCACAGCACCTCTGGACAGTTCTCAGGCCAGGTAATTGAAGTGGTCACAATGTTATCCCATTTGATTTTTTAGGTCTCTTCACCTGCGATTGATCCTAGAGATCTTTTAGTTGTTCAGAATCCACTCTCCTTTGAATCACTCTTTCTTTTATATCATCTTTCATCCTCAGTGGATGGTGGGGAGAAAAATTGTGCCTACAGTTGAAAAAGCTGTAAAAGGAAAGGAAGGCAGAAAACATTTGAAGTTAGAGATACTATGTTAGATTAATCGTTGTTGCTGGCCTCTGTGTGCCAGCTGATGGCTGTTTATAATGTCATTTTGGTGAATTATCAAGTCTGCAACTTCCTAAAAAGGATGAATGGTTCTGATAATGAAAGTCCAGATCAAGGACAGGGAGTGTTGGCTTCAGACAGAAGATTGGATGTTATCATAAATATTGGCAACAGGAATGGCAAGATAATTATCTCTACTCAAATAGGAATCTGAGCCTCACATAAATATACACACAAAGCATACACACCATGGAAATTTGCTCACTTCACACACTTGCTTTTGCCCTCGCTCTTTTAATTTGGCCCTCATTTATCTAATCATCTCATCCATCATGTCAATGCTCCGCAAAGCCTCTAACTTTGTTTATGCAAGCCTCCTCCTTTCTGCGCAAATTTGATCACTTTTTTCCCCTTCCTTTAATCAACTTGACTTTCGCTCTAGCTATGTTATATTTTAGACTGCAGTGCAGAGCTTATTTTTTCTTTCGTACGTACAGATACCTCCAGTTTACCCTCCGACTGGGCAGCCGAAGTACCCTCAGCTCCTGCCCTGCTCCGGATGAGGCAGGAGAGGGTGTCCTGTTGCACTATTCCACAGACAATGGCATAACCTGGACTCTGTTGCAGCATTACGCATACCAGGGATTCCATGAGCCAAGGTTTGTGTGTGTTTAAAATTCCAGGGGGATGCCAAGAATTTATTAGCATTCATACCCGTAGAAAGTTGTAGCTTGTGCCGAATGGGTGGGCTACTGGGACCCATTGAGACAATAATGCCATCTTTGTTTACAATGAAGACTAAGTGGGGCCCAAAAAACAGCCAGACGGGGATGTCTGAAGATGTCCGACTTTAGTAGGTAGTTAAAGTAAATGGAACAAAACCAGGCACTGGCATGTATCCTGCAGATTGGCTGGTTTTAATGACTTTTCAAAGATGTTTGCCTGTCTCGTCTTCTTTGGCCATTTTTCTATATATGATGATTTTTGAAGGACTAAAAAAATCGCTTTCAGTTTTGGAAAGCCTGTCCAAATCAATAAGGATGGCTAAAAACCTACTTTTCCAATTTCACCCCCAAGCGTCTTGTTTTGGTGGAATGGCTCACATGTGACAATAAAAAGTAGCAGGAGGGAATACAATTATTTAATATCTTAAATATATATCGCTCAGTTTACATTTACTGGAGACAGTAACAAAATAAAAGATGAAGAAAAGTGGTTAATATGTGGTCTGTTGTGAAACACCAGTTTTTGCATATTGAGATCACATAACAAAAAAACATTTTGAATCACAATATTTTTCACTCTCCTGACTAGAATCGTGTCTGTGGAGCTCCCGACTGGTGCACGAAAGTTCGGTGCACAATTCCGCTGGTGGCAGCCATACCATTCAGGACGTGGTCATGACGTTTGGGCCCTGGATGAAATCAGCATGACCTCTGTGCTTTTCAACACCATAAGTCTTGACTTCAGCAATGTATTGGATGTCACGCAGAGTCTCGGTTTTTACCTTGGTCATGTCCAGCCCTACTGTCGGCATGACTGGACCCTCAGGTTGGCAAAGAAGCTTTATAAGGAGTCAGCCAATAAACACCATGATTCTCATCGCATGTTTTTTTTTAAATCATCTTGGCTTCTAGTTTCTCCGGTGAGCCCAGCCCTGGTTCCAGTATTCGATACGTGGAGACGCAATCAATGCAGATTGGAGCTTCCTACAGTCTCCAGTTCTCACTGGTTATGGGCTGTGGTCGTGAATCATCCGCTCACATTGACACTCAAGTCCGTCTGGAGTTCTCCACCAATCATGGCCTTACTTGGCATCTGGTCAAAGAGGTAAGTGAAAAGAGGCATGTCTAATAAGATAAAAAGATGCTCTCCCAAAAATGTGACTGATACTCCGGTGCAACTTGTACTATATAGTTTTTTCTTCTTTATTGTGTACTTTTGTCTGGGGAAAACTTATAGTCCAAAAATATGGTGGATGGATGGATTTAGCTTGAGAGATATCTTAGAGGAGCATGGAACGATGTCATGGATTTACATTTATCAGTCTAGGATTCTGTATGAAGGCCCCTCAATATTAAGCAATAAGATGCTTAAAATGCAGTCCTTTGATTAACAGAAATTATCACAGTGATTTTTAATCCATCTCCTCTAGGCAAATGCAAAGACTGTAATCTTTAATGAGGGTTATCTTCTCACTTATGAGCAGTGATTTTTTTCTTTTTTTGTGATTGCAATTTGTTTCCTGATGTGCACGAATTCACAAAATAGTTGATTCTGCCGGTGAAAGAAAAGGTATGGCAACTTTTCTCAACTTTGTCCTTCTTCCATTTAGGCTTGCCTGCCTGGCATGCCAAGCTGCTCAGAGTTTACCGCTCCCAGTGTGTACCACCCATCGGAGTTTACAAACTGGAGACGCATCACTCTGTCTCTCCCTCAAAAGACATGGTAACACACCAGTTAAAGTAGAAGAAATGCTCAATTGTAAATCATATATATTTTGGACAAACCATTTAGTTGTCTAATTTACTTTCTTTTTAACTTATTCTACAATAAAATAGTTTACCTGTGATAAAGTACCAAAACTTATTATTTGTTTAAAGAATTATCAACATGACACAAGACTCTCTTTTTGACCGTGTATGCGACTTGTCGTCCACAATTGCTGAAGTGCCATTACTCTCATGGTTGACATGGCCAAACCCTTTGGTATTATGAACCTATCATGTCCCCAGAGATATGATGATTGCATGTGCCATCAGCCATAAGTTGAACATACACCAGTGCACATCAAACACATCAATTATTTTGACCTTCAATTCTTTATTACTTTAGATAAGCATGCACTTATCTTCTGCCGTGTGGTGAAAGGTCACGGGGTCAAGGCTGTAATTGGAAATATAGCAGTGGTGGCCAGAAGGGGGTCTGAGGTGATTTTATTACTGCTTGTCACAGCTGTGCAGCTGCAAATACAAGCACAAACACTCTGCGTATGCTTTACTATCAACTCATGTTCTGCTTTAAATATATTAAATTCAATGAGAAGCTGTAGATTTGATAATATGATGTACTTGCCTGTCTATCAGGTGTTAAGTAAAAAATGTCTGTGTTTCAGGTCCAGTGCTACACGCTTTCGTTGGATCCAGAACTACTACGGCGAGCAAGATGAATGGGCCCTGGATGACATTTATATCGGCCAGCAATGTCCCAACATGTGCCACGGACACGGTTGGTGTGACCATGGACACTGCAGGTCAGCCTTTAAGGTCACAACATTCGGAAAAATTGGATTTTTGAAATGTGAGAACCCTGAAATCTCTTCTGTGGCAGGTGTGATGATGGCTTCTCTGGTACAGACTGCTTGCCCTCCTCGCCGCTGTCATCGAGTGTCCTCTCAGACTTTGAGTCCCAGGATGCACTGCAAGCCACTTGGCAAGAAGCCATTGGTGGCGAGGTGGTCAACCCTGATGTTGGTTGCGGGGTGGTGTCATCTGGTTCATCCCTGTACTTCAGCAAGGTAGAGGAATTAGTTTTAAGCATGATGTGAAGATTGGAGTCATTTTGTTTTTACATTTATAACCGTATTTCGAAACATACACGTATATACCTATTAAATAGTTCAATTCAAATATTACATGTTTATCCTTAAATAATAAATTAATATAAATTACATTCAGTATAAGTATAGAAATATTGTTTGAAGCTTAAAGGGAAAGCATGGTGCTATTATTTTCAGCACTAGGCACTTCACAAACAACACGCCATGGACAATAATACCTGAACCCAAACAGTTGTGGTGTCACAAAGAATCATCCTCTCAGCTGAATTCACGTATCTTGCCAGGCTGGCCTGCGGCAGCTTGTAAGTTTGGACCTGGACACAGAATGGGCGGAGTTCGTCCAATTCTACCTGCGTGTCGGTGGAGACTGGGTAGATTGTAACCAGGCGGACAGCAGAGAGGAGGGAGTGCTGCTGCAGTACAGCAACGACGGAGGCATCACCTGGGGCCTCATTGCCGAGATGTACTTCACTGACTTCACCAAGCCTCGGTGAGTCCGCTAGCGCTAATGGCAACAATGAGTGAGTCCTCCTTTCAAATAGATCATTTCAATAATTTCTTCACCAGTTTTGTCCACTATGAGCTTCCTTTGGCCTCAAAGACACCCTGCACTCGATTTCGCTGGTGGCAACCTCTTCACTCTGGAGGAGGTTATGACCAATGGGCAATCGATGATGTCATCATTCTATCTGAGCGGGAGAAGCACATCATCCCCATGGCGAGCCCTACTCTTCCACAGGTTTGCCTTTTCGAAATGTGAAACACATTCAAGTGCTGTCAATACACAATGACGCCAATGGCTAAAAACCATCCATCAGAACTTCTATGAGAAGCCAGCTTTTGACTACCCACTAAACCAGATGAGCGTGTGGCTGATGCTGGGCAACGAAGGCATGGAGAGGGACAGCAACGACAGCTTCTGTGCTCCCACCGCATCTTCTATGGTGTTTGGGCGCTCTGATGGGGACAGGGTGGCGGTCACCAGGGACCTCGCCCTTCGCCCAGGCTACACTCTCCAGTTTAAGGTGAAAAGCCTGGAAAGTCAACACGCCCACAGTCCTACAGGATGTGCATTTTCTTTGAAATCTGTTGAAATCATTTCTTTTTCTTCTCTACTAGTTAAACATAGGCTGTGAGTCAGAGTTTAGTGCATCTGCACCAGTACTGCTGCAGTACTCCCACGATGCTGGTCGTACTTGGGCCTTGGTGAAAGAGGGTTGCTACCCCGGGTCTCCGGGAGCTGGGAACTGTGAAGGCAGTAACCGGGAGCTCAGGGAGCCCACCGTCTACAACACTGGAGATTATGAAGAGTGGACCAGGGTCACTGTGCTAATTCCACGCAATGTTGCAGCCAGGTATCAGAGAATATGTTAATTGATTGATTTAACAGATTTTTTTAACAGAATAGAAGACCCTTTTCAAACTAAATTATACACATCAAAGAATTGTAATTATTATCCATAGTTCAGTTTACAAGAAGGGAGAAAGGGAAAAGATAGATACTTGTTTTATTCTGCTTCAAACCTTTTCCAGTAAAAAAAGATTGTGTCTAGCCCTGTCAATGGCAGACAAAGAGTTAAAGTTGGCTCTGCTGGGCCTACCAAATATTCAGGGGGTCAAAATACAGTTTAAAATGTATATGTACTACTAAACAAAAGGTTCCTGTCGTTGATCTCATTTCCTATTTGATCCATTTCCCCAGTAAAACCCGCTTCCGCTGGTTCCAGGAGAGCAGCATTTACCGAGATGCTCCAGCTTTTGCCCTGGATGGAGTTTACATCTCTGAGCCTTGTCCCAATCATTGTGGCGGCCATGGTGATTGTATTTCTGGAGTCTGCTTCTGTGACATGGGGTACACAGGTAAAGTAGCTGATAACCATTTTGAAAGATGTTTTAAATGGTAAATAATAAACCTTATTGGATTCTTCTTTTTTTCCTCTCAGTTGAGCAGGATAGTTGTGTCCCATCTGTAGCCACTCCTACTGAACTGGCTGAGGGCTTTGAGGGCAAGTTAAGTCCACTTTGGCAGAGCATAAGTGGAGGCCAAATAGGAGGTGGTTGCGGAATAATAAGTGAGGGAAAGGCGCTTTATTTCAGTAGCCCCGGAAGAAGGGAGGCTCGTACGGTGCCGCTCGACACTACCAAGACTCGGTGAGTGAATTCAACTTTTTTTGGGGTATTTGCGAGTCAACTAAATTCAATACCATCTTCAAATCTTCTCTCATTAATGCACAGGTTGGTGCAATTCTACATTCGAATAGGTAGTAAAAGTTTGGGACCCACTTGCACCAGGCCTCGCTCACGCAATGAAGGTAACATTGGTATAAATTTTAGTACTCTACTCTAGAAGCCTCTAATTTATTGATTATTTATTTATTATTTATTTGTCTGTTTGTTTGTTACTGTATTTTTGAACTTCGTGGTGAAGCTTTAAATCTCATTATACTTGTAAAATGACAATAAAAGCATTCAATTCACTTCAATGACTTTTCCGTTATTGATCAAATGAAATAAAAAGGACCCATGTTTGTCTTCAGGTGTCCTTATACAGTTTTCCACCAACAATGGTGTCGAGTGGCAATTCTTGCGAGAGCTGGACTTCAGCGCCTTTTTGGAGCCCCAAGTGGTGACTGTTGAATTGCCACCTCATGCCAAATCACCATACACTGTGTTTCGGTGGTGGCAGCCTCAACAAGGTTGGTGCACAGATTGCGGTAATGGGCCCACTCAAATGATTCTTTTTCCTGATTTATTGTGTTGTCGTTGTTTTCCAGGGAAGCACTCAGCTCAGTGGGCTCTGGATGATGTCCTAATTGGTCTGAACGACAGCTCCAGGACTGGTTTCCACGACAAGTTTGACGGCACTACACCTCTGAGACATAACTGGTACCGCATTCAGGGAGGGGAGGTGACTGTGGACTGTTTGTCCCTAGACACAGCTCTGACCTTCAACTCTGAAGCCATCGATAGTGAGTCAAACACACCCAATTTTCACACTGGCATAAAGAAGACATTGCAATTACATTTTCTATTCATACAGCAGAGAGAGAGAGAGAGAATAGCAGTAAAATGGCTTCAGAGCAACATAACTCACAACAGACTGAAACTAAATCACCCATTTACTCTGGCACCATAAATGGCCCATTATGAATGAGGGCAAACTTGATTGAAAATCCTGCCAGTTTTTTTTTTCATTTTTTATGAGAGCAGCAAGCTGTGAGTGCATTTATGTTCTGTAAATAAGGCTTTTAGGCAGGCTTATTCTTTGAGAGTGCACAGCAGGAGTTTTTGAAAACAAAGCTATAGACACAAAGAGCATGCAAACTCGCCAGATGCAATTAAACAAGTTAACTCATTCACTTCCATTGACAGCGATAGATGTCCAATTAGTGCTGGGAGATATGGGAAAATCTATAGCGTGATTTGGTCCATTTTATATCCGAATAAGAGCATGCGACGATTTACTATATTTGTGATGTATGGGGCGGCCCAGCGGATGAGTGGTTAACGCGTTGGCCTCACAGCTCTGGAGTCCTGGGTTCAAATCCAAGTCGGTCCACCTGTGTGGGGTTTGCATGTTCTCCCTGGGCCTGCGTGGGTTTGCTCCGAGTACTCCGGTTTCCTCCCACATTCCAAAAAAAAGATTCAAGGTAGTCTGATTGGACACTCTAAATTGCCCCTAGGTATGGGTGTTAGTGTTCATGGTTATCCGTCTCCTCGTGCCCTGCGATCAGATGGCCACTCATTCAGGGTGTCCTCCGCCTCTGGCCTGGAGTCACCTGGGATTGGCTCCAGAACCCCCTGTGACCTTAATGAGGATAAAGCACTTCAGAAAATAAATGAATGAATGAATGTAATTTATGGATTGGAAAATGTTCTAAACTTGTTGGCTGCCATTGAGGATGATAGACAGTCATTTTTAATGCTCCATTTATTTATTTTTTTGCGCTGTTTGGTGATTTATCTACCACCACAACTTTACATTTTGACTGGGATCCCATTGGTGAAATTCGTATTACCTAACCCTTTTCTCCCTCAGTTCCGTCCACTGTCTGCAGAAAAATATTTGCAAAATGACATTTTATTGCATTGTAGAGAAGCCAAGGTATGCCGAGAGCTGGGACTTTGAGGTGTCGGGTTCATCCTTCCTGCAGTTTGAGTTGAGTATGGGCTGCAGCAAGTCTACTTCCTTTTCCCATGGCGTGCGTCTGGAATACTCCACGGACTGTGGACGCCACTGGTCCCTCATCACCCCGGAGTGTGTCCCCCCTGCTATCGGTTGCGCTGCTTATACGCAGAGCTCCGTCTATACATCCACGCAGTATAAACGCTGGCGGAGGATCACTGTGTACTTGCCAAGTGCTGCAAAGTATGCACTACACCCATTCCAAGCCTGTTTACATATGTGTTAACACTTAATTTTCACCCCTGATTGCCTCAGTTCTCCAAGAACTCGATTCCGTTGGATCCAGACCCATTTCACCCCCGGTGCCGAGGGTTGGGCTCTGGATAATGTGTTACTCGCACCCGGGTGTCCGTGGATGTGCTCAGGTCACGGTCTGTGTGACAATGGACGCTGCCTGTATGTCAAACACAAACATTTTTAAATATTTGTTTTGCAGTTGTAAAATTCACGTGGGTTTTGTTCCTGTCCAAGGTGTGACGAAGGTTATGAGGGTGCACACTGTGTACCAGCAACACCCCTCCCATCTGTGCTGAGGGAAGATTTCAATGAGCACCTGCAGCAGGAGACCTGGCCTGAGGTTTATGGAGCTGAGAGGGGAACTCTTAGCGGAGAGCCTCTAAAATCTGGAACTGCCCTCATCTTTAAAGGGGTAGCTCTCTTGAAAATTAGTTTTGCGATAAAAGAAAAAAAATTGTCATCACAGTAATCTTCCTCTTTGCAGGATGGTCTGCGTATGATGGTTTCAAGAGATCTGGATTGTACCAATACGCTCTACATTCAATTCTCCTACAAATTCATCACAAAAGGTACATGATAGTCCAAATTAAGGGAGAGTACTGTAATGTATATTTATAATGTTTTTTTGTTTGTTTTTTTAGGAGTCCCTGAGCGCTCCCACTCAGTGCTCCTGCAGTTCTCAGTTAATGGTGGAATTAGCTGGGTGTTGCTAGATGAGTTCTACTTCCCAGCTTCCACAGACACACTTTTCCTCCACCTGCCCCTGCCTACTACTGCCCAGACAAACGCCACTCGCTTCAGACTCTGGCAACCTTACAATAGTGGTGAGAAGATGCAATACTTTTCAAAATACTACAGAACATGAAATTTTCAGTCAGTTGCTATTTATATCAAATGGTTTTATGAGTCAATCCAATTTTGGAGGACGCTTTGGCTTAAAAAATCTTGGAAATTTGCCTTTACTCATCACACAGATTCCCCAAGAAAAGGTAATAATCAAACAAGTCTTCATTAACTCTTGTCCTAGAATTGTGTCCACATTTTTACTAGTGGATGAAATCTTTAGTTTAAATCAGTTGGATAATGCTAAACCTTTACCGTATAGTTTTCGAGGGGTAAAGAGTGATTCATTTCCAGGTTTGTAAAAACCACTATGTATTGTTTTTTTTGCAAATCCAAAAATGAAAATGACTCAATTTTGACCTGAACACAATACGGAAAACGTTACTTTTGATTATTTCAAAAGGCATAATGGCAGCAGCAAGATTGCACTTAAAATGGTTGCAAATCTCTAATAACAATAAAAACTGACTGAGCAGAGCTAGTCAGTGCATTTCTCATCAGATTATTTTGTGTCCATCAGGTAAGAAGGAGGAGGTGTGGGTGATAGACAATCTCATCATCGATGGTAGCTCCTTACACAACCGCCAGGTAGTTTTAGACAGCTTTGAAGAAGGCCCAAAGGAGTCTAACTGGCTGTTCTACCCGGGGGGCAACACCGGCCTCTACTGCCCCTACCAGAAGACCGGCTTGTAAGAAAAGTTGAAAACTTAAAATGTAACAAAGACTTGGCTGATTGAAACCTTGACTTATCTATTCCTTTATCTGCTTGCCTCGCAGAGAGGAGGATGAGTCAGCCATGGTGTTTGTCTCTAGCGAGCTGGGGGAGCATTCCATCACCACCAGGGACATTGATGTGAATGAGAACACAATTATCCAGTTTGAGGTATTCGAACAGTCTTGATGACTTCTTTTCCCACAGTAACAATCAGCGCTCTCGGTCGAAATATGAATCACTCGTCCGACATCTTGCTTATTCCCCATCCCCAGATAAATGTCGGCTGCACGGCTGAAAGCTCCTCCGTCCACCCGGTCCGTCTTGAGTTTTCACGGGACTTCGGTGCCACTTGGCACCTGTTGGTGCCGCTGTGTGCCGGCGGGCCGCGGCCATCTTCCCTGTGCTCCACCGAGCTCCACCCGGCCAGTGTCTATTTTCCTGGCACCACGCAAGGTTGGAGAAGAGAAGTGATACACTTTGGCAAACTGCACCTCTGCGGGTGAGCGTCCTCTCTTGCCTTATCTAGCTCTATATTTCGTCTTCATCTATTTGCTCCTGTACTTTATCACTGCAGTTCTGTGAGGTTCCGTTGGTATCAGGGCTTCTTTTCAACTGGATCTGCTCCTCCAACATGGGCTCTGGACAACGTGTACATTGGCCCTCAGTGCCAGGACATGTGCAGTGGACATGGAGCTTGCGTTGGGGGCACTCATTGTACGTGTGACCCCGGCTACTCTGGAAGTGACTGCTCTGTGCCCGACATTCCCAATACGGACTTCCTCAAAGAGGATTTTGAAGGTACGGTATGAGGACGTCACAATTAATTTGGCACCTAGAATAGTGCTGGGTCATTCTAGAATTGGAGGACTTTTTATGTCCAACCCTTCAGATTTTATATAAGCCACATACAAAATACTGCAACTTGCAGTTTCTGAGTAAACTGTCTGGTGTGCCCCCTGAAATGCCATTTTCCTTTTGCCCCACCGTCACATTTCATAGTTTATTACGTATTATAGATGGATATGTAGCAGAAAATCTGAAAAGTTGCGTCTTATTTCTCATGAATTTGGAACTCAAAACAGTTGATCATGAGTTGTGTTGTCACGATGTGATGGAAGCTATTGTTTGCATTTAGGCGGAGCAGTGGACGTGGACCTTTTTAAACAGCTGAGTGGTGGAAAACCCTCCAGAAAATGTGGTATCATGTCCAGTGGGAACCATCTGTTCTTCAGTGAGGATGGTCTGCGCATGTTGGTCACCAGTGAATTGGACTTATCTAATGCCAGGTATCCTTGGTTTGACAATATATAATTTCATTATGTCCTGATGATAACAGATGTTCTAAAATAGTTCATGACTGTCAATGGTGCCAGGTTTGTTCAGTTCTTCTTACGTCTCGGCTGCGGTAAAGCAGCCCCGGACCCTCGCTCCCAACCAGTTATGCTGCAGTACTCTCTGAATGGAGGTCTGACCTGGGGTCTCCTCCAGGAATTTCTCTTCAGCAACAGCAGTAATCAGGCTCGCCTAGTGGCTCTGGAGATCCCCTTGCGCGCACGCACTTTGTCCACTCGCCTGCGCTGGTGGCAACCTTCTGAGAATGGACAGTTTTACAGTCCGTGGGTGATTGACCAGGTACCGTGTGGAAAAAGTCTTTGTCTTTGTCTGCCCCATTCAGCATATTTGCTAAGAACAACTTGCCACTTTCTTTAAACAACAGGTGGTGGTTGGTGGTAGTGCCAGCGGATGGGGCCCTCTCGAGGATGATTTCTCATCTATCGATGGACGTTCGTGGCTCCTCCACCCAGGAGGAACCAGAATGCCAGTCTGTGGTTCGGACGGACCTGCTTTTGCTTTCATAGAGAAGTCTAACACTCGCTACGCAGTCACCACCGATATCAGTTTGGGCCAAGACGCCTTCATCCAGTTTGACTTTTCGGCATCCTGCTCTGTTACCAACTCCTGCTACTGTAAGCAAGGACAAATGTGGAGATAATGATATTAGTTGTACAGATGATCAAAGCTCAACATGTTCAATGTCGCTTTGTCTGTAATCTCTTGATAGCGGTGGAGCTTGAGTACTCGTTGGATTTAGGTCTGACGTGGCAACCTGTCGTTCGAGACTGTTTACCCACAAGCCCTGACTGTTCTTCCTACACCCTGCAGAGGTTGCTCATTTCTGATACATACAATAAGTGGGGTCGGGTGACTCTACATATCCCATCGTACGCAAGGTCAGTATTCTTCCTTTTCTATAACTAAAACCATTGTAAACAGGCTTAACCCATAAATATACCACAAACTCGGGTTGAAAATCTTAATCTTTATACATATATATAACTTCATATTCTTTCAACTTATGCTGCCACAAAAGATTCATTTGATAGTTGTCTGATTAGTTATATAAGTGGTTCAGATGATGAATTAATATTTTTTAAATGACATATGAAGTATTCTTTGTTTTCTGACCCCTTTTTTTCATTAAAAAATCTACATTTTGAAAAAAAAGAACCAACAAAATATGTATGGTTTTCCCATTTTGTTTGAGTATAGAAAATAAATTGAAAATGAAATGAGTTTGAGAATGTTTACTACTAAGAGCCTGAAAAAAAAAAGTTTGGAAAACTTCAAGGTCATCAATATCTCTATAGATATAACCTACTATAAAATAGTTGTCGACTAATTTGATAACTGAATAGTTGTCAATTGAGTGATTATTTGTGCAAGCCTGTATTCAACCTCATCTTTCATTATCCTTAAAATGAATAGCATTCAGATGATCTGAAAATTGGATGTCTTTTGTTTGTAGATCTCCAGCGACAAGATTCCGCTGGTTCCAACAGGCTCCATTTGACAAGCAGCAGACCTGGGCTCTGGACAATCTCTATATCGGAGATGGCTGTCCAGATATGTGCTCTGGACACGGAAGGTGCCAACAGAGCACTTGTGTGTGAGTAACAAAAATTCATGGTTAAAATGAAAGAATTCACATGAAATTTTAAAGAGAAAATTGCATTGCTTTGGATAACTTCAAATAATTGTAGATGGAAATCTGTGAACCACTACAATTGTAGCTTTATTATGCTGATGAAGTATGTACTGTGCCTTCATCAGGTGTGATCCAGAGTGGGGTGGGGAGTACTGCGATGAGGCGGTGGTTCCTCTCCCATCTCAGCTGAAGGACAGCTTCAGTCGGACTCCCTCACTAAATCACTGGCACACGCTCACTGGAGGAAAGCTCAGCACCGTGTGTGGCGCCGTGGCTTCTGGTTCTGCTCTGCACTTTAGCGGTGTAAGTACTTCCTAACACCCTTCTTATTTTGGAATCTGTGAATTACAGCTACCACAAATGTTTATTTCAATCACTTTTTATTCTTGAGATGAGTCAACTAATGAGTTCCATATACAAAGAACATTATTTACTTTTTATATTACAGAAATGAGTCTGTTTTATTTTTTTATTAAATTGATAACATTTTAAAATCATAAATATAGACAATATTTATGGATTTTTTTTCTTTTTATTAAAAAAACATAAAATAAAAAATACGATTGACTTTTCCCTTTTCACATAATTTCAATTTCTAAACCTAAAATTGAATAAGGAAATCTTTATTTTTCTCATTCTTTTTAATAGAAATAACACATTTTTAAATGAAATCGTAAATGGATAATACAACAGTCACTACATTATTCCTATTTTGTATTATTACAATATTTTACTTGTTCACTGCCATTGACAATGCTCATTTGGTTGCTGTGAAAGGCAGCGGATGAGGTAAGAGGCTGCTCCCAAAAAAAGAGATTGAGAGAATTTCTGAATTCAACAATGTCTCTAAATGAATTGATGGCCAAATCGTTTTTGACACGTTTGATTAGTAGTTGTTTTATCGCTTACCGGTGACAGCCTTACATTTTACACATTTGTGAGCATGTCCTTTATGTTGCCTCTTTTACCTCACGCAGAGTTGCAGCCGTCAGTTGGTGACGGTGGACCTCAACCTGACAAACGCCGAATTCATTCAGTTCTACTTCATGTACGGCTGCATGATTCCGCCGAGCAATCGGAATCAGGGCGTGCTCCTGGAGTACAGCTTGAATGGAGGAATTCACTGGCATCTGCTGACAGAGATCTTCTATGATTTATACACAAAGCCCGGGTGAGCACCACTCATTTCTGGCACCAGATCTGGCGGAAAGCATCCTTCTCGCAATTTGTGTGTTACTTTGTCTTTATTCAGGTTTGTGAATGTTCTGCTGCCTCCGGCTGCCCGTCAAGAAGGCGTGCGTGTGCGCTGGTGGCAGCCGCAGCACGACGGAGTGGATCAGAGTGACTGGGCTCTGGACAACGTCCTTATCGCCGGTTCAGACACCAGGGCGCAAATTTCTGACACCTTCGGCGGCGTGGCGCTCCCAAACCACGAGAGAGCTCCGGCCGATGAAACCGCGGGCCCTAACAGTGACGCGGCCGAGCTGGAGGAAACACCTATCGGTACGGCACGGTTGGATTGGTTGTCTCAATTGGAGCTTCATTCTAATCAACTGGAAAATGAGAGAATGTTGCTTTGTTTTTTGTTTTTGTTTTATTATCAGTGAGTGAGCATTGGTTGTTCTCGGAAGATTGCGCAGTACAGCGTTTCTGCAGCTCCCCTGATGGAGTGATGGCATGCGGCAACGCTGATGGCAGAGAAGTCTATGCTGTCACGCACGACATCATCCCTGAAAAGGGTTGGGTCATGCAGTTTAAGGTGAATCATGAGAGGGGAAAAAACACTTTCAATTGATGGCAGGAATTGTCTCCAAACTGAAGACTAAGATAATGTAGCTTTGATCCTTATTTTTGAATAAGAATAGATCTAATAAGATATATATATATATATATATATATATATATATATTTATATATATATATATATATATATATATATATATATATATATATATATATATATATATATATTTACAACAAATAAAGTAAAATTGGTTTTTGCCTTTAAAATATATTTTTAAATTGGCCAGATTATAAATGTAACTAATATACAATTTGAAATAAACAATATATTGTTTTTTCCTTGTTTTCTAATGTAAACTCTTTAAAAGCTTAACAGACAATTAAGTATATTTACATTTTTTTCTTTATATGAAAAATGTTTTTAAAAAATCAGCTTTTTAATGGAAAAAAGGAAAAATAAAATTCACTGCATTTCTAGTGACTAGAAATTCTGAATAGTGACATGATAAATGATCATGTTTTAATGTTTTTGACAATCATGGGGGTTGATGTCGAGCATGCAATCTTACCTTTACATAACTTATTGTTACATGATTAAATAAAAGTGCTAAAATGACATATCGACTGTGGTCAATGTAAAAAGAGTTAATTTTTAAAATTGTCTGTTTACCAGATTGCAGTGGGCTGCGTCGTGCCAGATCGCACCGCAGAGAGACAAGTCCACATCCAGTATTCGGCCGACTACGGTGTGACCTGGAAATACTTGGTTCCTCAGTGTCTGCCCGCCGATCCCCGCTGCGGAGGTCACGTCTCGCCGCCCTCCCTCTTCTTCCCCGCGCAGGGTTGGAAACGGGCCGTCTATCCCTTGCCCGACGGCCTGGCTGGCGCGTAGGTCAAGACGTTGCTAAACATGCCGCACGCTTTATATTTCATGCACCAGCTACATTATTCATAGATATATTTTTTGTTAGAGCATCCATTTAAAAAAAAAACTTTTTTCATCTAAATCTTAAAAAAGCAAGATGCGTGTTGTTCAACTAAATTGTTGCACGACCCAAAGGATTTTGCCTCTTTGTTTTTTCCCCTCAGTTCAGTACGCTTCAGGTTCTACCAGCAGCACTCAGACCTGCAATGGGGTGTGGAGAACTTTTACATCGGGCCAGCGTGTGACAGCCACTGCGGTGGGCATGGAGACTGCTTGGATCAACGCTGCCTCTGTGACCCGGGATTCACTGGGCCAAACTGCTACGCCAGTACATCTCTGAAGGTAGTGTTTCCCTTTGAAACATTTTCGCTGAGCCCGTTGCGTGGCAAATAATGCATTTGAGGAATTACAAGCCTTTTTTTGTGTCTACTTCAGGCATCTTTAAAGGAACGTTTTGACTGGGAAGGAGCAGCCGGGCCTCAGTGGCAGGTTCTGGAGGGGGGCCGACCCTGTACAGACTGCGGTGTTTTGGTCGAGGGTACGGCCTTATATTTTGGAGGATCTGACGCCAGACAAGCTGTTACTGCCGACTTGGACCTTCGCGGTGCAAAGTCAGTATCAAAGTCTGAAAAAGTTGCATGGTTTGTAAATGTTAGCTTTATCACTGACATTGAAAACATTTGTATTTGAAATTTCAAGACCACCATTTTCACTGTCTTTAATGAGTTTTGTTGGAAAAGTCAAGAAAAAAAATCATCATTTATCATTCCAAGTTGAGTGAACTCAAACATCGCCATATGGAGGACCTTTGCAAACTTGAAGGCAGAAGGGAGCAAAACTTTGGACTGATTGTCAGTATATGTGCCTGCACAAACTGTCGTAAAATGTTCTTTATCTGCTTTAGGTTTGTGGAGTACTGGGCCAGGATCGGAAGTGAAAATAACATGTCCATGTGCCACCGTCCAACATGTCGGAAAGAGGGAGTGCTGCTGGACTACTCTACTGATGGAGGTGTGCTTTGCAGCATATCACGGCATTGTCTCCATTTTGGTATTCCACTTAGTAAATGGGCCTCTATGCTCCTCAGGTGTTTCATGGGTTCTCCTGCACGAAATGGACTATCTCAAATACGTATCTGTGAGGAGGGATTACATTGTTTTGCCAGAGGGAGCCTTGACCAATGCCACTCGCCTACGTTGGTGGCAGCCTTTTACCATTTCCTCTGGCTTGGCCTCTCCCAGCATGGAAAGAGCCCAGTGGGCCATAGACAACATCTTGGTTGGAGGGTCAGATATTAACCCCTCAACCCTGCTTGACACGTTTGATGACGGTAAGGTTATGACGAAACCGTTATGAGTCAAAAGGTAAACAAGTTTTCCGGGTTTTCTAGAAGGTGTATCTCATGAGGAAAGTTGGAGCTTCTACCCCAATGCTGTGCGAACTGCCGGTTTCTGCGGAAACCCCTCTTTCCACCTTTACTGGCCCAATAAGAGTCAAGACAGGACCCATAACATCCTTGCCACTCGGGAACTCATAGTGCAGCCAGGATATGTCTTACAGTTCAAGGTTTTCATGCAATTCCAAATCTGCATTTGCAATTGAGGTCTGTGTTTTACTTTGGCCTGATTGGTGTGGATCTCTCACTGTTGTAGATAGTCGTGGGCTGTGAGACGGACACTTGTCAGGACCATCATTCTGTCCTCCTGCAGTATAGGAAAGATGCAAGGTAGACACTGACACAGAATCGAGTGTGTTCCGTTAGTTTTATATGGACCTGAGTATTTGACACGTTCACGTTCTAGGTCTGATTCGTGGCAGTTGGTCCAGTCGGAGTGTCTTCCCTCAACAGTCAACAACGTGGGCTGCTCTCCCTTCCAGTTCCACGAGTCCACCATCTTCAGTCCTGTTAACAGCTCCACGTGGACCAGGGTCACCATTCAACTACCTGACCACGTGTCTTCAGGGTGATTACGTTCTGTTAATTCTTTAAGGAGCAATTAAGTTCAGTGACTATATCATTTGCTGCATTTCTTTTGTCTACTTATGGTGATGTGTTGTTAATTTCAGCGCAACGCAGTTCCGGTGGATTCAAAAGGAGGGCACGGGAGAGCGTCAAAGCTGGGGAGTTGACCGTGTTTATATCGGAGAGGCTTGCCCAGGACTCTGCAGCGGGCAGGGCTTCTGCACAAGTGGAGTAGTCTGCATCTGTGATGAGGGATTCCACGGTGGGCCACAAACCGAGTACTCTGTTTTTCTACCTTGTGTCGTTTGTTTATGCTTTTAAACAGATATTGGACTATGACTTGGGTCAAATCTGTTTTTTAAAAAAAAGGGCATCAGTGGCTTCAAAAGGATGCAACCTTTCATTTCATTTAGGATTCCAGCAGATGTTCATCATTGTCTCCCCTCTGTGCCTACATTAACAGGTGACGACTGCTCCCTCTCTAGCAACGACTTGCCCAGCTCAATCAAAGACAACTTTGAGTCAGGCAGCGTGTCTGCGGAGAGTTGGCAGCTTATCCAGGGTGGAGGAGTGGGAAGTGGATGTGGCCAGCTGTCGCCACATGCCCACGGAGATTCACTTTATTTCAATGGCTGTAAGATGAGGCAAGCTGTTACTAAACCGCTGGACCTCACTCGAGCCAGGTACAGGTACAACCAAAACACAAATCACATTGGCTGAAAGTAACTTGATGAAAAAGAATGTTACCTTTTCATAATTTCATTTTTTTCCCTTGTAATCGGCACTTTGAAATATTTCAGATAATATCAATTTTAACATATCTGACCCTACGCTAAAAAGTAATTGCCTCCCAGAATGATGGGTTTGCCAAAAAAATGCCCAGTTCCTGCAATAACGAAGCAACCCTAAGCCATTCATCTTATCTCCTCACGAGGGCTACGGGGTGCTGGAGCATAGGTATTAGGTGGCGAACACTATAGGTGACCAGCCAATCGCAGGACATAAGGAGAAAAGCAACCAATCAGGAACTTCCAAAAAACGTTTCTGTCATCAATCCGCACAAATCTTCCTCCAATTTTTTTTAGCATCATTAAGATTGCAGCATTGTTGTTTTTTACACTTTCAAAAACTCCCATGCATACAATCTTTGTTGATGTATTTGATTGGAATTAGAAATAAAGAATGATAAGAATGGTAAAAAAAACCTTTTTTTCCACAGTTGTGTTTCCTAAAATAAATGTACTAAAAACCCTGAAATGGAAGTCTCCCTTTAACGTTGTCACTCTGCCATTCCCTCTTTGTCTCCCTACAGTAAGATCATGTTTGTGCTACAGATTGGCAGCGTAGCACAAACCGATAGTTGTAATATTGCTCTGGACCGCTCCGACACGGTCGACCGAGCAGTGCTGCTGCAGTACAGCGTCAACAATGGGGTCACCTGGCACGTCATCGCTCAGCACCAACCCAAAGACTTTATCAAGGCCCAGAGGGTTTCCTACAACATTCCACTGTGAGTGACTTACTGTGACTCCCAGAAATTGTATGCAATTGTAATGACAGCAGCTCTGAGATTAGGTGACTGCTAAAAATTGACTGTGTTATGTCATGTCAATTGTTCTTTTTACAGTAGTTTGTTTTTCATTTGAAAACTGTTTTTATTTTGTATTAGGAACATATTGTATTTTATTATTATATTATGTTTATTTTGTTACGTATTAGGTATTGTGTATTTATTATTATTATTTATTATCTTTATTTTACCTTAATTTCATGTTTTGTTTTTTGTTTGCTTCTTAACAAAGAGTATCATATGCTCACTGAATTAGGATCTTTCTATACTTTGTTCAGAGAGGCAAGGGTTAAGGGGGTGATGCTGCGATGGTGGCAGCCGCGTCACGGCGGCGCAGGACATGACCAGTGGGCGCTGGACCATGTGGAAGTTGTTCTGTGAGTACACAAGCCCTTCTTAATCAGAGACCACATATTACCGTGTCTGATCCCGCAACAAATGTTGATAACCCTCCCTCCATGCATGGGAACAATGTACATACAAATACACCAACAGTGAAGTTCATCACCGCTTCTAAGGTCAGGCAACCAGAAAATGAGTGTGCTTTCCATTTACATGCCCTGTTTGTGGATGGAAAAGATGGTATGATGTGTTCAGCGTCTAATTGTGGGATAATCCCTAAAAAAACACCATTAAATCTACTTTGGATGACTTCATTTTGTCAAAAGTTTACCAACAATTGCAAAAAGTACTGTAAGTATGGTAGAATCTTATCCACTAACAAATTAACGTTTGGTACTCTAAATCATGCATTTCCTGCATGATCTTTCGTTTAATATGGAAGCTCACTGCTAATTCAAACAGTTAACAGTCAGTCAGTCAGTTTTTTCCTTTAAACAGAGCAGTCCAGTTCATCTGAACATAATGTCATAATTGAGAAAATGATGATCTTGTCACAATGTACCCACAAACATTCAATACAATGTAGACTCCTCACGAATTGCAGTACATACTTGAGCCTTCTGCCCTCTGGTGTTTCACCATGTCGATGAACAATGATTATTTTTGAAAGTGCCAAAAACAGTGATCATTAATCACTAGAATATATCCAACCATCCCACGTTTTGGTGCACACTTTGACTGGATTCCAAATTCATTGGCTTTTTGTGCATAAGCATGCTTTATGTTGCGTTCTGATTTGTCATAGAACGCTGCTATGTTGTCCCACTATGAACTTGCGCAAGCTGGGTCAGGTGTTTGAACTGAACTGTGTCGTGTTGTTGTAATACTGCTCTTAGTGTTTAAATCTGAGCTGCCCCCTGGCCTCTGTGGCCATCCACCCCCCATAAGTCTCCTCACTTCTCTGCATGGCATTGAACAGCCTCTGCTTACAAGTGTAACCGTGATCCTCACTCTGGTCTATTTCTCTATTTCTCTCTACACTCCAATGTTCTCCTCCACACACCTTTTTGCCACTTCTGTCTACTTGTGTCGCTTCAATCCATCCTTTCCAACCTTCCTCCTCATCTTCCACGCCCACGCCTTTGCACTCTACTCCACGACGGATGGACGGACCTCGCTTTCTTTCCCTCTTTCACTTTTCAAACCGTTCACTCTCGTGTGCCCCCGTGGTCCCATGTCTCATCTTCTTTTTTCTCTCTCTCTCTCCTTACCTCGGGGGGCCCCCGCCCCATCCCTCCTCAGGCCACAGCTCCCAACCCCCTTCACCTTTCTGCTAGACAGCAGTACACTTCACCCGCCCCTCCCCTCTCGCGCTCTAACCTCTGCTCTCTTCTGTATTCTGCTCCCTCTGGCATGGCTGTAGCGTCAGGTGAGTTCACCGCCACTTCCCAAGTGAAGCCCACCCATTGCCTCCATCCCTCATAATACCTACCCCGTCCCCCTCACTTACCCCACACAGACACACACACTATCCCTCGGTTTCACACGACACCGGAAACCCCGCTCATAATCACCGAAGTCATCTCCATGGCTGGCTTTTATCTCAAGTCCCACGCAGTCCAGGCGGAAGCTCCGTAACTTCAGGAAACAAAACCAAATCAAATTGGGTGATTGACAGGCAGAAACTAAAGGATAACCGCTCGAGGCATTGTCCTTTGTTCTAACACAAAGTGACACAAATGTCAGTGTGGTTTTGTATTGGTGTGTACTGTATGTATGGATAAAGTAGTTCATCATGACACCTTTATCTGTTTTGTTTGACTTGGCTGCTCAACTTAGTAGGGGTTGAGGTTCAGCGTCGGACTCGGAGTGTCCGTGACCCTCTTTTAGTCCACGTACCAACTTCAGCTTCTACTTACAGCATCGAACATTCAGCTAAAGAACTTCATCTGCTGTATTGTGCTCCACGCATGGCTCAATGCATTGGGGCAATGTCCTTTGCTTATTTGCAAACCCCAGCCCACCATCGTCGATCCTCAGTTTGCTCTTATGATCATGGTTTCAGTTTGGTTGATTTAATTACCTTAATAATTAATAGGGGTGTGGCAACACATTGATCTTGATTGATATAATTATTCTTTAGAGTTAGTGGAATAGATTAATATGCAAAACATTGATAAACAATGTTCTCTTGCAGAAAAGTTGTTTTAAAGAAGAAGAAAAAACGTTTTTGATCAGAAAATATCAAATGTTTCAGCCGCAAAATTGTAAAAACAAACCAAAAAAATATTTCAGCTAAATGCAAACTTTTGAGTTAAATGTGTACAGAATATTTTATTAACTGGATCAAAGGCCATCCAATGAAATTGTGGCAACCTTTGGCATAAAGATAAATATATCGTTCCAAAAAATTATATTGTAACAATAGTAAAATGGGTGATTTATAAGTAAATATGGTTGCGTAATAATAAATGGTGAAATAATTCAACATATTAATTGTGAACATTCATTAGATTTCATTCATGACTAAATAACTATTGTTCATAAAGATTATGAATATATTTTAATGATCAAACATGGACTTGGAGCTCTGAAAATCTCAAAATCACACCAATTCTATTCGTTATCTTATGGATGCTTTCAAATGTCCAACTTCAAGCATAATAATTTGGCGGCTTAACAGCTCTCTGCGGATGAGATGGAGGTCAAAGGGGAAAATATGACAAATGAGAACAACCCATATACTGTTGTGATGAAGGACATCACCTCCCCTTTTCCTGAGGCTTTTGGCTGACTGTCGGCATGTGCGCATCCCGCTACCTTCACAACATCAAGCATGCAACCTTCCACCCACCCCAGGCTGCCCCCGCTATGCGGAGTCTCCCACTCCCTTTAGTGGCTGCACAGCTGGCTGACTGGCACCGACCTACTGCAAGGAAGAGGCAATGAACAGGCTAAGCGAGCGCCACGCGCCAACATTTAGTTTCTATCACCTGTCTGCTGTGGGTTTTTTCCCCACCTTTTACTCTGACTGCCAAAACAAAGTAGGTGTGTGTCTGTGTGTCATGTCCTGTCCAGTTGGTCCATTGGAAACTGTGTAACATCCGGGCTGACCATTTCCAATACGAAATCAAGATGATAAAATTGTTATTGTTTCTTCATCAAACAGATTCATCAAAAATACAAAAAAAATGATATAATAATATAAAAAAAAATAGCTACTGACGGCATCCCAAAGGTTTCATGTAATGGCAGTGGCGGGGTAGAATGCAAACATTGTAGAAAGTAACATAACCCAAACCTCTTTTTAGGCCCGTCCAAAAATTCCAGAAAGATTTCTTCCTAAAATTCATTTTTTCTCAATCTGTGCACATTTTCAGCACTTTTCATCAAACACATTTCATATATTTAGAAACAAATCATCAAAATGGCTGGATTGTCTCTCACTTGGTGCCCATAGATAGCAGAATAGGCTCCAGCATCCCCCACGAGCCTTGTAAGGATACGCGGTTCAGAAAACTCTCTAAAATTGATAAAAAGGTTCGAGAAGGAATCATACATGTATATTCATTCATATGCTGTAGCTCTTGTAGTGTATCCTATTTCAGCGCAGATCACAATAGAAGCCACTTTTGTTTATTTAGAGTTTTTATTGAGGCATGTATGTATTTCTCTCGTGCTAATTTTCTTCCATCCCTCTTTCACTGTGCTTGTGTTTCCACAGCACACGTAAACAAAACTACATGATGAACTTTGCCAGACAAAGCGGCTTGCGTCACTACTACAGCCGTAAGCGAAGGGCGCTGTCGCAGCGCGCCTGAGCCTCCGGGAGACGGACCCCTGCCCTCACCCCCGGACCCTTTGACCTCCCAACCACACACTGACCCATCTGCACTCGTCCCTTTGTCTCCCGCCGATGTAAACACCAAATCAAGTTCGTGCTTTAGCCCAAATCTGACCCATCTCGCGCTCGCAAAAGCTTCGGTGTGGACGCAGCTCTGAAGACGGGAGTGTCGCCATTTTGGCGACTTTATACTGTGGACGGTTAGGATTTTAAATTGTTTTGTTTTTGTGGTTCCTCTTCCCACCTGGCTTCTTCTTCTGCCAATCCCTCCTGTTTCCATTCCCCCTTTTCCAACCACACTGTGAAATTGAGAGATAATATATCAGCGCTGAACTGACCAGCCAATTTGGAGACTGGCCCTCCCGCCAATTCCACTGAGCCACAGGGGGGGGATGGCTCCAATCAGCCAGCTTCGTACCCCACAAGAAAGACCACGACTATGACACGGATCACGAAGAAGAACAAACGGTTTTGAAACGATGGGATGTCTAAAAAAGAAAAGAAAAAAAAGATTATATAATAATGTGTTCTTGCTGTACTTTTGTGTCTGTAGGTTCTTTTGTGCTGAATTGACTGTGGTGTTTGTTCATTTGTTTTCTACTAATTCTTATGCTTTTAAGAAGGGGTGCTGGGTTCTGTTTTCCTTTCCCCCCAATTTTTGAATGGAGTGGAATGACTATGGGGCATAAATATAAGATGGATAGGGAGAAAAATGCTTTTGGTTCATTTAAAAAAAAAAATCATTTTATATATGTTGACTCACCAAAATACAGATATTTATGGTATATGGCTCTTCACGTGACCTATTTAAGATGCACTGTACGTGAAATGTATGTTATTTTAAAATTGTTAAGTTATTAGGCAGTCCAGTCAAGTTGTTATCCTGCATCATCTCCCCTCTTCTCTTGTGCTGTCCCCCCTTTCCTCTGTTCCCTCTCTGCTGATTACTGATACCTGAAGGTGAGGCTCTGTTCGTGTTGTTTTTGAAGTCTGTGTAATATGGACCCTCCGCCTTCAGTGTAATTTAAGTCTCGCAAGCTCCTGTACATACATGTATACCCACCATGGGGAGACCCAGCAGCCTTATAAAAGGGAAATAAAAAACTGCCCAAACCTCATTGTACACAATTTGAAGCTACTCTTCATTGGGATTTCTTTAAAACTTTTGTGTCCCTTCATTTTCAAGTGAAATTTTGAAGAAAATGGGAATCTAATATTCATGTATGAAAACTGAATTTCCCTTTTCTTAGGTAATAAGTTTAACTCATTGCTAATTACAGTTATTCAATATCAAAATTGATATATTTTTTGGAAGTAACATTTATGTCTGTTAGATAAATTCTAATGGCACCCTGCAAATTAAGCTATTTATATTCGCTTCAATTGGATTATACTTGTACTGCAATACCAAAAATGGACTACAGAGAACAGCATAGCACACCACATTAGTCAACCGAGGTTTGGAGGGTTTACAAAAAAATGGAAGGATTTTACTGGCACATAGGTTACAACAACTGAGGACCTACTTTAGTTCAAAAGGTAAAGTTATAAATAAAAATAATTACTACACCCTGTTAAAAGAGAGAGTGGTTTGTGGTTTATTAAAATCATGGATTTTCTGAAAATTCTAAAAACAGCTTAGTCAAAAAGGCCTTCTAAATATCTTCAGGTTACAATCATCACAGCAACAGTCACAAGTGTTACAGTGATGATAGCATTGGCAACGAGGCCTACACAGGCGTTGCAATATGGCCGTTGGCAGCAAGCGTAGCTCATGGTGTAGACAGCTCCCTTGTAAGTGAGCGGGCGCTCCTGGCCGCAGACCGTCTTCGGCAAGCAGCCGCTTCCAGACAGGGCGCTGTAGTTGCCGTAGCGAGCTTCCACTTTGAAGCACACCTCGCCTGGGGGGCACTCAGTCACAATGGGCTCAAATTTATAGTCATTTTCCAGGAGGGGCCGGAAGAGGCAGTGAAGCTTCCCACACACTGTGACTGGCATGAGGCAGAAGATGAACATGGCAGCGTGCAGGAGCTGCCGCATTGTCGCCCTAATGTAAGATGAGTAAAGTTTTCCACAATACAGCGTCATGTTTTCACTGTCGTATTAATTCTTTGAAGCTTGTTGCAAATTCTGCAAAATGTCAACCCTGAACCTTACAATTATTAAATGAGAATACTATGGTGTGCAATGGTGTGATGGAAACAGGTGTTGTGCCTCCCATGCGTGTTCACCTCAAGTGCACGTGACAGCATCTTTTCAAATATGATCAAAACTTACAAGGACTTGGATGTGGAAGTTGAGTGAAGTGAGCCTTGCCAAGCTCATTCAGTTGAGGCCCAACTGATCTGAAAGTCTTGCTGTAGGCCACGCCTTCGTCTTGACACACCAGATTGAATTACAAGGCAGCTGCAGTCTCTTTGCAATTTAAAACATGAATTAGGGTTAGATTAGATCTGGTTTACTCTGTCTTTTCCTTAATTTTTTCTTTCTTTCAAATATTGTTCAAGACTGGTTTTAAAATGAAACAATTATTCTGGTCAAATTATTTTTGGGGACGGTTGTCCGTCATTATTCATCTTTTTTTAAAAAAAATTAGAATATGGCCATTTGTGCATCTGCATGTCCATGTAGGTACAGGAAATGTTTTGGTGGGGGGATTTGCACAAAATATTGAACTTTGATGGATTGCACTATTGCATTGAACTTTTAAAGGAAGCTGCTTTACACTCCTAATTTAACAAAGTTACTTTGATGGCGAGTAGAAAATGACTTGAGTAGCTGGATGTCTCATTTGTATATTTTTGCATGCGAATCAAGCCTCGCCTGATTTTGTGATTCTGGCAATACCTCGGAAATGTATTGAGGGGAAAATAGCACATCCAAATGTATTTTTAAAACCTTGGGTTTCTTTGCGATAGCCTTTTTATTTGCACAACTATGTGGAATACAAAATATGGTAGCAAAAAACTTTCAATTGTAATATTCGCTTGTCATAAATACTAAATGGTCTAATGTGACAGACCTTTTGTGGGTTTCTGGACTTTTAGACATATTGTCACTGGACTTTGTTTGTTCTTACAAAGTTTTTTATTCCACTACTAAAACAGAACATTACTGTATGTATTTTTGCAACATACATTAGGATTACTTTTGTAGCCCTAAATACATTACTCTTTACACAATTCCAATCCTCTGAAAATGATGTGATCAGTAGCTTCTGTACTTGAGTAATGGGTTAAGGCAGAGATCAATTAGTGGGACAGACACATGACTCCAGAATCCTTTTTCCCTCCTCCATGCTGGAGATAAAGCTGCACTGCAAAGACAGAATTATCTACTATTTTTTTAATATAGAAACACAGACAGGAGTGAGCAAAAAGAAAAAAAAAATGAAGGTGATGGTGACAGAAAGTGTCTTTTTAAAAAAAGTCTCTTAAAAGCCAACGATTCAACACTGACTATGGTGGATTACAAAAGACCAGCCTCTAAAAATGTTGGCAGCAGACAGCATGTCCAAGTAAAACATTGAGTAAAGCAATGGAGAACCGCTGTGTTAGAAACGAAAAATAAAACAGCATTTCCAATGTGCAACATTTATTATTTTATTCCTTGCATAATCCAGGAGGAGGGTTGACAAATCCACCTCTTTTCTCTCTGGAACAAAACACATCAAGATAGTGATTCCTGCTAAAACAAACACATGATGATGCCATGATACTTAGGTGAGCGCTTTTGGCTACCAGCTCTCTCCTTTAGTCGACATACACACACACACACACGGGATACTCTTATGGCATGGAAACTGATGGCGAAGGACTAGTAGGGTCATCTTCACAAGACCCCCAGAGACGCTTCCTCAGCAGTTGAGCGGCCTCAGCGTACTCGTCCTTTTCTGCCATAATGTCCAGCAGCATCTTCAGGACTCCCTCAGAAGCGGGCGCCACGTTGCATTCGTCCCTACAGCAGCATTCCCGCTTCACTTTGTACTCAACCCCCATGTAGTAAACCGCTCGGGGGGCTCCGTCGCAGAGGTGGCGCTCAACACAGCCCTGGTGGGAGAGTGCGTGAAAGGCTCCGTAGTAGCCCCTGGAAGTGGCGCAGCGGTAGTTTGGGGGACACTCAGTGGTTATGTTAAAGCATGGGTCCTCTTTAGGCTGCAGGGGGCAGAAGTGGCATCGGAGGGTGCCCGGGTGGGAACAGGCTGGGAGGAGTAGAACCACAGCCATCAGGATGAAAGACACTTCCAGGCTAGGGTAAGAAAGTGCTATTAGTGTTCAGAATGACAGCATCATTGCAGGTTAGAGGATTTTATTCTAATACTCTTTAAACTCTTCATCCCACTTTGTGGTGCTTTCTGAGAATTTTATAAATCCTATTTAAATTCTTAAATACCTCTCCAGGTGGTGTCATTTAAATTGCAAGATTTAGACAGTGATCTCATGTGCAGCATGAAACTTTAATATTTATGCCTATTAGTTAGATAGTCTACAATTAAAATAAAAAAAACAGTAGTTTACCTGTGCGTTCCTTGCGCTGTCATTTTGATGCGACGGGCCCCTGATAACAAAAATGAATGCATCAACTCCCAACCTTTAAGGATTATATACTACCATTGATTGCCAAGCAGCAGCAGGTGTGTTTTAGAGTTGGATTTTTTCAGTTCTCTCTTTTTCTCTTCAGTGCTTCCTTGGCCAAACAAGGCCTGATTTATAATTGGCTGCATGGAACTCAGGGCTGTGTTGACAAAAGTTTACACGCAGGCCAATAGCATCCTCTATTGGTTTATTAGCGCAAATGACTCTTATTCACAGACTAGTAATCCCTTTACAAGGTATTGTTGGATTATAATCGCTCATTGTACCCTTTTCAAAAGGTGACCTCTTTACTCTAAACATTATAAAGTGGGTCGCAGCTTTATTAAAACTCTGAAATCTACTTTGATGCATGTGCTCCAAATGTTTTGAGTAGGTTGGACTGTTGAAGAAAGTGAGACATAACACTTTCTCCAAATATTGTGCTTCCCTTAACCAGTTTTATAGCTTTCTTGCAAAAGGAAGCATGGATGTCTGGTGCACCCAAGCTTTATTTATGTACAAATTATGAATTTGTTCATTTTCTTTGTCAATGGAGCAAATCATTTGGCATTTTCAATTCATTTTTTTTCCAATTTGCAAACAGTAAAATTCCATTTTGGGTGGCATGAATTCCTAGAATCAGCTCCTTAAAATTGGTGGATCTGCAAATAAGTGTCAATATGCCATGCTTGAAAAGACAGAAAGTCAACAAATTAATTGGCTTGAAGCAGCTATATTGGAATAATTCATTGGTGATTTCCAAGCCATTTCATCAATCTTATTTGTTTCTTTGTTTTTTTTTTTTGCTTTTCAAATGGATTAAATGTATATTGCCTTTAATGGCAGTAAATTGGTTAAATGAGGCTATTCCAGGACAGGTGTACGCAGGTATATCCTCCTGTGATAACAGCTTTTCTCCAGTAGAGAGCGTGTCATCGGTGTGCTTCATGTGAGTGGGCGGTGCTTCCAGTGGGAGGGGTTTACGAGTGTCACCTGTAAATGTTCAGGTCTAACTTGCTGGACATGAATGACGTCCTCAGTTTACAAGAGACAAGGGGAATCAAGGAAAGATCTAATGGTAAGTCAAAAACTACTCTATTTTGAAAGAATCATATGCATCTAATTGATATTTTGAGCAATTATTTTTCTACAGGTTTATTATCATCATAAAAATGTGTAATTATACAACATTACATTTTGGGGTTGAAGCGCACTTTTGTATTTTTAATTTTTTGCCATAAAACCCAGTGTTTGATTGTTGTATTTTTTAATTGTCATTTTATAGTTTGTGTACGGAAAAGTCCGCGAGACACAGTGGCGCGTTGGCAGCATTTCCTGCTAAAATTTGAAAGGCCGTTAATGATTAGACTCAACCCTAGGCTTCAATTCACAACAACACAATTCTGGGATATTTGGCTTTTGGTTTGACATTTTGAGAGGTGAACTTAATTTAACCTTGGATAAACTTTTAAATTCACCTGGAATTGACTTCACCGTGTTCAATCTGTCAGTCGTGCTTGCACTCTCCCAACAGGAAGAAAGCAAAAATCAGAGAATGTTTGATCCATGAATCATGCAATGCATATCTTGGTTAAAAAAAATGGTACTGTAACATTTCTCCACATTGTTCGGTCAAATCAAGTTCCCCTGCAATTAATGAATATATATATTTTTCTCCCTAATATTCAGTGTCATTTCTTGCAGTGTTCTCTGCTGTAAAGTGACAGTGTCAAGAACCTCTTTTAGTGACAATGCGATGGACCGCAACAGGTCACTGCCACCAGTACCCCCTGCACGTGGAGCGATTCAAAGACAAAACGCAAAAGATGAGCTCTTATCGCCTGCCACAGAAAATGTTTACGAGTACATCGATATTCATGTTTATAATAGACAACTGCCCAAACCAAACAAGTCGCTAAGTTTGAAAACACAAGCTGAAAGTCAAGGACAACTCAAGGGAACACACGAGCCTCTCCGACCGCTTCGTAGCGCCCCTCCGGTTCCGAACGCGAAAGGGCCAAGTGGACGGGATCTCATTTCCCCACCAGTACCCCCCAGGAGGCACGTGCCCCTCGGCCATAGGTTCTCCTGTGACCTGAGAGACCCCAGCTACAAGTTGACCCGTTCCAGCACGCAATCAGATGACCCGGTGAGTACGTTGCATTGTTTTTCTATCTGCGTGATGAGGGAGAATTGACACCATGAAGGCCTGTCTTTGGCCTCAGGACAAATGCTTCATCAAACTGAAAGACACCCCTGAAGGAAGTACTTCAGTCATGGCTGCATTTTCTCAGGCCACATCCAAGTAAGATAACACATTCTAGTATAATGTACGAAGCATCAAAAGCTGACCAAAAGTCTTAAGCCACCACTTTGTTGTTTGAATGCATGGGTATTTTATGGTTGATGGTGGTGCAAAAATAGAGAAAAAAAAACCCAAAACAATTTCCAAAAATCTTACCAGAGAATTACTGTAGTACAAAACAATATTAGTTGCTATGCTGTTGCTATGCCTCACCACTACCTTTGTGTTGGACTAGGCCACAAAATATTTCTATTTCATAAATGGAGACTTTTTTGGACAATTGTATACCTAGGTGGGACCACAAGGGCTTATGTAACATTGGGAGTCCAAAATATAGTTGAGGTTCTTTAGAGCTCCTCTGGATGAAAATATACACGCCCTTTTGTAGGTGTAACTTTTGTGTGTCCTTTGTTTATAAAATGACATTTTGGCATGCTCTTCGGTTTTAATTATTGCAATTAAACCGGTATTTTGAACAGAATACCTGCCTTATTTGCTTTGATTCGTTTTTGCGCTTTCCGTCGCCAGTCTGATCTTACGTCACAAGGCCGCACAAAGCGCTCACGATTGTGGCGTGACGCGAGCTCGAATGTCACGTATCCATCCAGCGCTGCTGCAGCAGGTTGAGCTGACCATCACCGTGGCGACTGAATATCAAAGTCACCCACTTTCGATCCCGACCACAGGTATCACATCCATCTGATCGTGATATAAGAAATTCCATCCATTGCTCACAAAAAAGTTCGGGATATTGCGTTTTCAGGTAATGTTGTTTCTCTTTTCCAGTGAACAGAACAGTGCAAAGTTTTATCAATGAGATTTTCCAGTTGCTGGAGCTGACTTGCAAACCAACAGGCTGTTATGTCCTCAAGTTGTGCAACTCTGAGGAGTACCTCCACAAGTAAGTAGTTTCATTAAGTAAGGCCATAATTGTTCATCTCACTTGCTTGCTCATTGACGCACTACGTCTCAACAGTGACGAGATGCTGGGCATGCACGAGGTTGTTCAAACACACTGCAAGCTCAACATGAATCTTCCCCTTCGACTGCTGCACTCCAGCAAATTGAGACACAGCCTGGCGAGGGTTGTGAGTCACTTCAAACTTTGTCAAACGTTAATCATTGGTCAATGGCCTACGATGCAGAGTATTTATTATGGCTGCTTTTGGCAACACCACCTGCAGATTTTAAACTTTGTTCTGTATACAAATCACATAGTGGCTGCTGACATTCAGGAGAGAATTGGAGTCATGTTTGCCTGGGCTGCCTCAGTAGAGTCAACTGCCCTGAATACTAAGTTCAGATTGCCGGAGGCCATGTTTTTTACTGATATTTTCAAGAAATTCTCAAATACACTGGCGATTTGAAACTGGGCACTTGCCTATAAATTACAGAGGATCAGTTTTTTTTTCTTGAAAGCTTCTGGTTCAATGGCAGAGAAGAGTAATAAATAATAATGTTTAATTAGTAGTCACTGGTGTTGTCGTGGTTCATTTGGTTGACTTCGGTGTGGGCAGCCCAGGATCGATTCAATTTTTTGTCTGCCTCTGTGTGCTCTGCTTGTTCAGGTCGGCAACCAGTTTAGGGTGTAGTCACCTTTCACCCAAGGTCAGCTGGAATAAGATCCAGCAGCCCTGACATGGATTAGTGGTGTTGAAAATGAATACATGTTTAGTTCTCCCCCGTACCAAAAACATCCATGCTAGGCTTGTTGATCACTTTAAATTGTTTCTAGGTGTGAGTGTAAGCGTGAATGGTTGTCTGTGTTCTTGTGCCCTGTGATTGGCTGGCAATCAATTCAGGATGTCCCTGGCCTGCTGCCCATAGTTGGCTGGGATAGGCTCCAGCACCCCCCTGCGAACCTTGTGAATATAAATTGAACGTAAAATGAAAGAATAAATGAATGAGCTGATTAGTGCAAGTTAGTTGTAAGTAGAGAAAGCTCTTATTTGTTCCAATTGCTAAAAGAAAGATTTGTAAAGTCTTGTTGAATGATTATGGTGTAAAAAAAAAAGTGCCATCATTAATCCTAATTGTCCTCTTTTTCCCAAGGAGGGGGATGACAAACCCTCAATTCCTCTCTACGAGCTTGTGCGTCCTGTCTGCGTCTTGAATGCATGCAAGTAAGATATCCTGCAGACACGCCCTGTCATGATGGCATCTTAATAGGTCACAAACTTTGCAGGAAATGTTGACCTAAGGAGGTGTGTGCATGTGTTTGTTTAACCGTGAAATTGTTTCTCCCTCAGGTTGAGTCTGCAGAATGTGCTCTTGAGCTGTACCAGGGAAGAGGCCATGCTGATGAGAAGTAAAGTCAGTAAAGACTGATCACATATCCAGGTGGATGTGTAAGATATGTTGGAGAGAGGCATTTCAAAGTGACTCTCTGTGTTCAGTCCGGGATGAATATCAACGTTTTGGTGGCCCACGTTCGCACCATTACTGACCTTCTGTGTGGCTTCTCGAGCGAGGAGTTGGAAGACGCCATTGGTCGGCTAAACAGAGTCAATCCCATTCCACTGGTCCGTGTTGCACCTATCGACTTGATCCCGATAACTCCACATGTCACCTCTTTCAAATTCCAAATACAAATCTGATGCATGAATTGTGTGTGTCCTCCTCTCTCTTGCAGAGTTGTGAGGAAATGTCAGAATGTGAAAGTGGTGAGTCCACCCCGTTTTTTAAAAATAAATGTTCAATTGTGAATCGAGAAGATTAGAACCATGACCTGCTTTGTCTTGTAGCTTTGGAGGTGCTTAACATGTCCCTGCTGAAAGTCCTGCAGAGTTTCTTTGACAACTTCCTGTCCAACTTCAGAACAGAGGATGTTGCCATCCAGCCCGAGACCCGTGACGTGGAGAGCAACAGTGAACTCTTACAGTTCAACGTGGCCGCTCTCTATAAACTACAACCGTACTGGGTGACCACGTACGACATGAGAAGTCCAGTATGAAAGCAGTGTGCTAAAAACCTGATCTTTACATTCTCCTTTTCTCCAGATATGACTGCTTCTCCATTTCCTGTGAGCTGACGTATGGACAGACGCAGATTTGCCCCACGGTGCTTTCGGAAAACATCAGCACGGCTTTATCCTTTGAGAAAAAACTACGTTGTAACCGCATGTGAGTTTGGTTTCATTTTCTATTTTTACATTCAAGTGGCCCTATCGCTTTTTCCTATTATACCTGCATATGTTTACAATTAGGGGTCTAAACTCTTTTTTTGTGTCATGGATGGCCCACTCGTAGTATTTTAAATGGGCCCTAAACATGGTGCAAGTGCCACCACACCAGCTAGTCATGTTTGTGCTTTGGAATGTCAGGATGGCGTTTCCTGTGCCAGTCAAGCAGTTGCCGTACGAGTGTATGCTGACCTTCCAGCTAATGGGATCAAAACGGAACGGGAAAACCCCCACTTTGCTGGCCTGGGCTGTCCTGCCTCTTTATAGGAACAGGTATGAGTTAAGCATTGCATACAGAAACTGAATGACATTTGCAAGGGTCTTTCCCATTGCTAACTAAAGTCTGTTTGTCTATAGAACTCTGGTAAGAGGGACAGTCTTGCTCAGTATGTCCATGTTGCCCATCTTGTCTTCAGTCCCCTCCCCAGCACTGTTTGACAGTCACAGACAAACAGTGGGGGTCATCTTACAGGTCAGTCATGTCTGGAGTCGATAATCTAAACACACTAAACCAAAAGCGTGAGTCATCCGCTTTCTCGTGTAGCTTGAGTTCCCAGATGAGGTAGAGTGGACGTACCAAAGGCCCGTCGCGCTCCCTGGATCGTTCATATTCTCGTCACCTTGCGAAGCTTTGGAAAAGAAAATGACAAGTGTGTCACAGAAGCTGTGTCTTTGCCTGTGAGTCATGGAAAATCAATTCCACGGTGGGAAGATTCAACCCAAAGAATAAAAGATGACAGTTCAAATTGCGTCTCCAGTCTGACAGAGAATGACAAGAACTTCCTGTGGAGTAAGCGACACAGCAGTGACAAAGCAACTACCTTCCTCCACCTCGTGTTGGGTGGAGCCCCCAAGTGGGAAACTGAGGACCTCACAGAAATCTACACAGTTCTGGACCACTGGGCCATCCACCTGCCAGAAGAGGCTCTGTTCCTGCTTACTGATAGGTACAAATCCCTGCCATGATTGCCAATTTGCTCTAGTAAACAAAAACAAAAAATATTTGTCCAGTTTTCCAGATCAGACTGTGCGTCAAAGTGCTGTACAGTATTTTGAACAAATACCCGATGACGAGTACGAGTTATTTTTACCGCAGCTAGTTCAGGTGAGCTGGTGCTCCTTTATCTCCGGTTCTTCATCATCAGCATCATCATTTTGTTGCTGTATGTGTAGGCTTTGAAGAATGAGTGGGAGCTGGATGGGCCTCTGGTCATGTTGCTGTTGGAGAGATCGCTAAAGAACATTCGGATTGCCCATCAACTCTTTTGGTATGTAAGAACTCAACCATGGATTTATGTATTACAAAGTTAAGTGCATTTACTAATTGGCAGAGGATTTAAAAAGCATACGTTAGATTAGCGATCATGGTAATCTAAGCAATGGTACCAACTAGTTAATTGTTGAATTGTTAAACTGATGATACAACATTTACTTTAGTTTGGCAGATATTCTGTACCCAGCACTACTAATAAAGGTTGTATACTTTACTAACTGGTACCTATTCTCTGTTCATAATGTACCGTTGGCAGGCTGCTTGAGGACGCTTGCAGTGAGCCGCACTACCAGAGCTGGTTCAGTAAAGTGCACGCGGCCCTGCGTTTCTGCTGCGGTCAAGCGCTAAGGGAGGAACTAGAACGAGAGAGCCGCTTGCTGTCAGTGCTCGTGAAATTGGCCGAAAAGATTCGCATGTCTGAGAAGACGCGACGGAAGGTCGTTTGCCATTTGGGACTTGGTAGCCGAATTTAATATTTGAAGAACCGTGTTGGTTTCCTTTTAGAATGTTCTGAACAAAGAAAAGGAGAAGATTGAGAAGTTCTTCAGTGACGGGGGAAGCTGCAGTCTGCCTCTAGACATTGCATTTCGCGTCGAGGGAGTGGACTTGGAAGTAAATGTTCCGTATCATAATTATTACAATCCAAGCGTGTATTTTTGTTCACAATGTGAACTTTCATTTTCAGGCCTGTAAATTTTACAACTCCAATACCTCTCCTCTGGGGGTGTCCTTCATTTGCACTGACCCTCGTGCTAAGAACATTGCTGTGATCTGCAAGGTTAGTCATCAAGCAGAACTTTATTATTTTGTGTTGTGTCCCATCAAGAAGAAGCATGTGCTCATGGATTTTTATACAAACATGGCACTTTGAGTACAAATTAAGCTTTCCTGAGAATGTTTTTCATCACTCATGAGGACATGCTGTCTCTAGACAGGAGATACCCTGCGCCAAGACATGCTGGTACTACAGATCGTCCGTATCATGGATAGGGTGTGGCTCCAAGAAGGGTTGGACTTGAGAATGGTCACCTACAGATGTCTTTCTACTGGCAGCAGTCAGGGTGATTTCATTTTATTTGAGCATTGAAACATTTCTTTGAATAGCACCATCTAAATAGTTTTCTTGTTGTGGCGAATTATGTCACTGTTGGAAAAAATCCTAACTTTTCGAGAGGAGAGAGATGCATCCGTGTGGCTTTTGTTTCACTGTTTGTCTTTTTGAATGGACAGGCCTCATAGAAGTGGTTCCCGAGGCGGTGACTCTAGCGAAGATTCAGCAGGAGTGGGGTCTGGGGGGGACCCTTCGACATGACACCCTGGAGAAGTGGTTTCACATGTGGAACAAAACAAAAGAGGACTATGAAAAGGTTGGCAAAGTTTCTGATATAAGTGGACCTCCAGAGTTCCTTATGAACATCTGCTTCTGTTTGTTGTTTACAGGCCGTGAAGAACTTCGTTCACTCATGTGCAGGTTGGTGCGTGGCCACCTTCATCCTGGGGATCTGCGACCGCCACAACGATAACATCATGTTAAAGCACACCGGACACATGTTCCACATCGACTTCGGGAAGATCATGGGCAACTCACAGAAGATCGCAAATGTTAAAAGGCACGTCAATGTGGCAATGAAATCTAATCGAAGCAATCACTTCTTTCTTATATATTTTTTAAATAATATAGGGACCGCTCACCATTCGTTTTCACGTCAGAGATGCAGCACTTCATCACAGGCGGTGGTCAGAAACCTCAACGCTTACATCGCTTTGTAGAAGTCTGCTGTGAAGCTTACAACATCATCAGACACCGATCAGGGCTCATACTCGGCTTGCTGGAGCTGGTAAGGACAAACAGAATTCATTCCGCTTAGGGTGGAGCTGGGTGTAGGGCCACACCCGGACGCTGAACTCCAGTAGGTGTTCAAATATCTCTACCACTGCCGTGTGAAAGGGGCCCGTGAGTGATTACCCTGGAGCTTCCGTCACCCCCATCCAGCCCCTGTTCACATTTGTTCTACCCCTGACTCAAACCCATCTTTTTGTGCTTAATTAGTTTTACATTCGTTCATTTCTGCTGTTTGCATTGACCCCAGATGATCAATGCGGAAATGCCAGAACTGAGGGACTGTAATGACCTGCAGTACGTCCAGAGAAATCTCCGACCGCACCACACTGACCTGGAAGCCACGTCTTACTTTACAGAGTAAAGCCATTGTCAACATTTTGGGGGGTACCATCTCTATTTCAATCCAGTGCTTTGCAGTATTTTGTATCTTATTTAGGAAAATCAAGGAGAGCATGGGTTCTGTAGCAGCCAAGTTAAACTTCCTGACGCACAGCATGGCCCAAAGGAAGAAGCAGGCAGCATCGATCCGCGATGGCGTTGCTGCTCCAAGTACAAACATTCAAGATGCCGTGATCCAGGACTTCACCATGAAGGACAAAGTTGCGGTGGGGCTGAGTTTTAGAGTTAATATTGTTGTGTACACCGCCACTGCTGCCCTAGCAAGAGATGTCCAATCCATTTGGAATGAGAGGTCTGGCAGTTCCCAGTCAAAATAGATTTAATCTCAAGTCAACCCAGGCAGTAATTGAGTTAGATCTGTTATACACTTGAGGAACTCTCATCTTCAATATTATAGACTCATCTGTTTGTGCCTTTTTCAGATCTATAACCTGAAGGTGACCATTGACGATGGCTTTTGGTATAACACAATGACATATGAGGACTTCGAGGCGATCCACAAGCAGTTGCAGAAACACTTCATTGAGTCCGCTATGCCTCAGTGGGTGAAGAGCCGACAAGCATTCTAGCACAGCAGCAGTACACCTTATCTACGTTTTTTACTTTTTTCATTTTCAGATTCCCGTCCTGGTATATGCTCTCATTCACCACCAATAGGAAGATGACTTTGCTGAACAAATACCTAAAACAACTTTTTGAGGGTCCTTGCATAGGGGTTTGTATGCTCTAGCTTTTCAGTTAGTATATTGGCTAAGGCTAAAGGCAAATCTGCTTTTCTGCTTTCAGAATGAATTTGTGTGCAGCTTGTTCTTGGATGGACCTGAAATGGTTCATGATAGTGTGGTCCAAGGTAAATTTGTCCTTGTGAACTTGATCTCATCTGTCCATTGTACTGCATCAATTTGAAAAGTTGTTAGTATTTGTTGCCCTAAGAAGAACAAAGTGCCAGAAACCAAAATTGAATATGATCAGGGCCAGATTTCACGATTCGCTTGCACTTGTCCTTGTGTAATTCATATAAAATAAACTTTGGATTAAAAAGTGTAAACTTGTTATTTCCCGTAACAGCAGCGCCTCCGCAGATCCAGCTCTACATATCTTACAAGGACCGCAAGCTTTCCGTCTTGGTAAAACACCTCAAGAACATTGTGAGCCTGCCACACTGGAAAAAAAGCCCTCCATAGTAATTCTGAGTCTAATTATTATTATTATTGTTATTGCAGAAGACTGCTAACGGCTGCAATCCCGATGCCTACGTTGTGACCTATCTGAGACCGGACCCCCAGCACAAGTCTAAAAGAAAGACAAAAATGGTTCGGAATAATGACAGCCCCACTTTCAATGAACTGGTACAGTACTTTTATTGTTTATATGGGTTATGGGTGTTATTGTAACAATGTACAGCCATTTACTCAAGTACAAAAGAATATTTGGTTGCCAACTAGACTTGATCAGCTCTGGTTCTACACATCAACAATAAGTTTCATATGCTATACAAATGCTAAACATTAAAAATAAATAACAAAAAAGAACCTTGATAACTTGAAACTGCGCAATAAATGTTAGAATATAAACTACAAGCATTGCTAAAAAATGTGTAGCATTTCAAAAAACTAGATTTAAAATACAAATCTGCTCAGTCCGACAAAATGTTGGTGTCATTGACAGCTGGAGTACGTCAATGTCCCCCTGCTTTATGGGATGGTTCTAGAGGTGAGCGTAAAGAGCAAGAAGACTTTCATAGCTGCCACAAACATCAAATTGGACGAAGAGCTGCTCAACAAGAAAACTTGGTTCATTCTCGGAAATGCAGCACTTTGAGCTGAGTCGCTGTACTGAAGTCCTGTGGCCAAAAGGAGGCAAACACAATTTGTGTTGTTTCAACTATGATGGATGTTGTTACAACTGAGAAATCCTGAGTAGACCTCATGAGGATAATCAGTATGGAAGATGAATGAATTGATGAATGAATAATTTAACATGTTTATGGCAGTTGACAGGTGATTGGCTGGAGCTAATGAGACGGGTCAAACTTTTTTCTATGGTGATCACAATGTTGTTGACTCTGATATTGTGGACTAACAAACAAAGCAAATATATATATGCACATATAAATATACATATATCGCTGCTTAACGGCAGCTCAGAGGATTAGTAAAATTAGTTATAGATGTTCAATTTTTTAAATTAATATTTAAAAATGTATTTCCTACAACGTTAGATTTTTACTTAAATGGTTCAACATTACCAGATAAAATCACATTAACAATAGAACAGCGCAAATATATTTATGAACCATTAGAACACCCTCATTTGTTATTTGCTTTAAAGGCTGTTCAATACTGCAACTGCATTACCCATCCTTTTTTTCAAGTAAGTGCCAAAAGTACGACGATTACCACAAAGTAGAGCTGCACTGAAAACAGACTTGTGTACAACTAGAACATGAGACCCACGAGGAAAAAGTATACTATCATGAAGGCAATATGGTGCCCGTGGGACTTTAGCTTGCCTAACAATAATTACTGTTACTATTATTTTTATATACACGCCCTTGAGTGGGGCCTACCCACGCAACTACCACAGTGCTGTAAGTGGAAGGTTTGTCAGGCAGGTCCTCAAGTTATCTTGACGCTATCCTCCTGCTGACAGGCCCGCTCGGCTCTCCTCTCAAATTCTCATTTATTGGATTTGGTGATGAAGCCGGACAGAAATAGACGTTTCTTCGCTGGATTTACTTCAATAATATATACCCCTGTGGATGCTATTTATATGATTCCCTGCTGGATTCCTCACACGGGAGAGAAAGCGATGCTTGGGAGGGTGAAAAAAAGATCCCTTCTCTCATAGTAGAACTCATAGAGTGTTAGTGTAACCTGGCGTCACTTGTTAGGCCTTTAACCACAACAAAACAAGAGGATTTATCGTTTTGAGGGGGGAGGACAATATTGCTCATATTAACTGAACTGGCTTCAAATACTAATTTTGTCACAAGAAAGAAACTACAATCACACTCAAGGGATTTTGACCTTCGCGTCAATTTATACAAGCTGTAAAACAGACTTTGGTTTGCTGGAGTGTTCTGGTCTTTTCCCTTGCAGGAATAGCACACATCTATTTCCAAGCAATAAAACCGATATTTTTAACTGAGGAAATGCAACGTTCTGAATTATTTGCATCTTTTTGTTGTGTTCCCGTTCTGTACTCGGCGCTTGTTTTTCTACATCTATACGAGTGTCGACTTGAGTTTTTTTAGGAATACCAGACAAAAACAAAAAGAGACGCTGGATCTAAGCTGCATCCGTCTCGGGACCGAAGTGGGACCCAGCGAAAGCCTGGAGGTGGGGAGAATCTTTCTTTTAAGATAGGCCAAAATGTAATCAACAGGAGTCTTGACAAAACAAGTATTTGCTGACCTTTCTTTAGGCTGCTGAAGGGAAGCGTATACTGACCCACAAAGTCACTGGACAGAAAGCCGATCTGGTCTCGGACACAGAAGCGGACCAGGCACAGGTCTGGAATGCTGATGCGAAAGTTCATGTCGGTATCCCAAAAAGGATTCAGCGCTGTAATCAATCAATAGCAGTTCTGAATGAGCTAATTCCAAATTTCACTGTCATATTTTTCCAAAAATATTGTTGAAAATGGCCCCAACTAGTCGCATTTTGTCCATTAAATTTGAATCATTAAATAACGCTCCAACTAAAAAAAAACTTTAAAAAGAAACAAATTGGTATTTGATATTTTTCTTTGCTCAAACTTCAACCGTTTTTGACTTTTCTGGGAAGACTGAAATTCATTCAAAAAATAAGACGATGTCCTTTGGATGAATCCTGCATTTGAGCTGTCATTAATACTGAGTTCTTATGTACTTACAGTTATTTTTTACTGTGTTTGTGTTTTTTCTGTTGCAGTCCAATCCAATCCCGTGGATCTCAACTCTGACAAAAGGGTCCAGAGTCTTGCCACTCTTGGGTAATGGTAGATTGGACCCACTGATCACCTGGTGACGTGCATACACAGTGTACATACAGTAAGATGTACTGTACTTTTGAAGATGTGAAACAGATTAAAATTTGTTTGTCATATGACAAGAAAACATTTGTAATTTCCGTCTGTAGTTTTCAAGGAGGAAATACTACGACTGCTCAGCTGTTATTGACACTCATTGACGCGTTTGAAACTGTTTTGCGCCGCTGCCTAACACACATTTGTTGCCTGTAGCCAAACAATACCTTGAGTAGCAAGTGTGTTGGTGGAACACCGCGCTGACTGCAGCTGGGATCAAAGCTCCTTTCACTGGTCATGAGGACGGGGGGCTTCAAGACGTAGCCGCAGCCTCCGTTGTCTTGGAAACGGCCGTCATTAAGGTCCATGGGCAATCCTGGGGATTGGAAATTGAGTGCCACTGCAAAGTACAACAGGGCAGAGGTAAGAGAATTAAAGTTAAACAAAAAAATGTCTAGTTTTGTTGCATGTATTAAATTTTTTATGATAGTTGATTTCCAACAATGTACTCTGTCCTATATCTTTGGGTGCTTTTCGAGAAGACAAAATGCCCGCTCAATGGATGTCTTAAGTAAAAAAAATCTACAAAGTAACAGACGTGACCCTTTGGGGAGAAGGTTCTATTTCGGCGTAACTATAATCGTCAGTTGTAACCGCCCGTCTGCATCACTTTAGAGAATGTTCTGCTGATTTAGCTGGGATTGATCCATTTGGGCCGGCCTGGCACTGCAGCATCGTTCCGCATAGCAAAATGTCACCATCTGCCCAACCTGCACTGGGACTCTGTAGGGTTTCATGTCAGGCTGTCTTTGCGGCAGATGCGAAACAAACAAAACATTGGAAGCGCCAAATACAGATGTGCTATCAGACTCGGATAGAATTATAAAATACTATTTGACCATTGTTGAGTATGTGGGTTGTGAACCAAACTCCATCAAGACAATTTTTGCACACAGCTCATACCAGCTGCCTTATTTGACCCACCGAGCTGTGAGCCAACATTCCAAAACTCTTGTGGGTTGTAGTTGGATGACGACGTCCTGGACCCTGCTGGATAAATCCTGCTTAGGAACCTCTGGTTGTGAATAATAAAGTCTTTACCTGTGGACAAAGCGCAACCTATTCAATAAAGTGACAAAAATATTTACATAGTCATTAAGTGACTTCAAAAAACTCCATTGTCCTTGTCTATTTAACGCTCAAGTGACATTTCAGAAACCAAGCTTGCCTTCCATTTTTAAGCATTACCTTACCGGAAACTTTGGCCAGCTTGCGAGCTTTTTTCTCAGCCATCGATGTGTTCTCACAGGAGTTCTGACTATCTTTGGAGTGGCCAAAGCTGATGAACTTGACAGACACGGTGTATATGACCAGGTCAGAAAGTTTCTCCGCCACCACTACCCTCTTTTTCTGCTCATTACGTTCAGGAGGACAGAAATAACAGAGCAGTTATTTGCGGCCAATGTGACTTTAATACATTGTTGCACCACATTTGTTTTGATATTGTCCTAGCTTTCCAGTATTGGCTTCAACCTGGTTCAATGGCCCTAACTCACTTTCTTCTTTGAGCCTGCCTTTCTTGGGGACCAGAACTTTGATCTGCTCTGTTGATCCTCCTCCTCATCTTCTTCCTCCTCTTCCTCCTCCTCCTCACCCTCATCTGCACTGTCTTCTGCCTCTGTTCCTGATACTCCTTCTATCCTAGCACGAGGCTTAAGCTTTTTATTCTTGATCAGGATCTTATACTTTAGGTCCTGCATAGCCATTTATACACACACACACACAGAGACACACACACACACACACACACACACACAAACAAACGCACAAGCGAACACATGCAAATGTGTGACCTAGCACAGCAAAATGAGTTGGAAGTCTGATACATTCAGACATAACAAAGGAATAATGATAAATCACTCATTAGATTTCTGAGCCGCTTATTTAGTGTTCAACCAGCCTCAGCCTACCATGCATGTTTTTGGAATGTGGGAGACCAGAACACCTAGAGAAAACCCACAGGGAGAAAATGCAAACTCTACACACTGAGGACCAACCTGGGATCGAAACCACGATCCCAGAACTGTGAAGCTAACGCACCCAACAACTCAACCACCAGGCCACCCTTTAATGATAATGATTTTCAAAATTAACCCTTCTTAAATGTTTCATGAACACCTCTTTTATTGACTCAAAGTCTCATTATCATGACATAAGTATTGCAAAGTTATCAAAAATGTGATTTTGTATAAATCTGGCAACAAATTTAGGGCTCTGGTTTCCCTCCTCAACGCTTGTAAGGATAAGCAGATTGGAAAATGAATCAATTTCGATAACCCATATCTGCACATTTTACAATTTAAACCGGGGGTGCACTAAAGCTTTTATTCTTTTTACTTTATTCCATAAAAATGCTATTGCCTGAAAAAGCTTTAGAGAGTCCTGACTCAAGCACTCAGGCCATCAAAATACTTTTTGCGGAAAATTTCGAAAAAGAAATAAAGGGAGCCCCTGGACACCTAGACCCACAAAAGCATGCTCTCTAAGAAAAAAGCCCTTCATCCAGCTCATCAAATTGACAATAGGCTAAAGTGAGAGCGCACACACCTGTCAATCATCTGTTCAGCAATTGGCTGAATCAATGCTTTACTGGAGTACTCTGAATTAGACGAACACTAAAAACTCGCCCTAACTGAAATGGATTTAATCCAAACATTGTTTAAACATTAAATGGGAATCCATCGTTTGGAAACAAATTTTAGAAGCTGTCTAAATATCTTAAATTAGTCTTAATTGGTTCAACCCAGTGCCTCGCCAACAAAACGACAACATTGACAAGCATGGCATGTTTCCATATTATCTTACATTCGGGCTCGGGAGGTCTCCTGTAGTTTGGTGGTCCAAACGCACGTCCAGCAGCTTGTTCCCCAGTATGGAGGTGAGGTAGATGGCCATGACTTCCTGCTGCTCCTTGGAACAATGGTTCTCCAGAGACAGGATAACCGGGTATACAGACACCTGCGAGAAGACAATCAGCACATCAAGGTAATCTACTAATTCTAAACAAAGACAATCATGGGCTACGCTTATGAATTCATATTGTATCATTAGAGGGAGTCAATGGGGAAACACGTGGATGACAGCAGAAGTTCAACTCAAGTGTTACCTCAAAGGCATGCTGCTCTACTGTTGTTATGACATCTTTAAAGAGGATCTTTGTAGTCAGGGTGTAACCATGATAGACGATGGGCTCTATACCTGGCCCATCCCAGCAGTCTATCTCCAGACAGCGGCAACCTCTCCTCAGAGCACTGCGAACAAACACTTACTAACTCATTGGCTGCCATTGATGATTCCAGGCAATGATGTATAGGCAAACAAATAGTTGCTGTAAAATACTGTGTTTACTTGACCGCACAATTCAATGTGACAACCAATGTTCCCTCTAATTTTTTGTTGGTCTGAGCAGAAAGTCAACCTCCCTGAGCGCACTGAGTACCAGTGTGAGCGACATCATCGGTACTCGGATGATTCGCCTAAAGACGTTTCGCCGACGGACGTTTGACAGACGGGCAGGTCGCCGAATGGACGTTCCGCCGAACGTTCATTCGGCCGAACGGAGGTTTCGCCGAAACGGGATTCGCGCGCTCGCCCCGCCCCCGGATCGTGTGTGTACAAGTTTTTCAACCTCGGCCCGCGGGCCATATACGGCCCGTTAGGATTTTTAATCCGGCCCGCCGCCGGTGTTGTCCAAATTATAGTAAAAATCAATGTTAGTCTACCATCAATGGCAGCCCGGGAATAAGCACTCTTGGGCGGGCAGATGTAGCAGAACCGAGCCGTAAAATGACAGCAATCGGGTCAAATCCATCCTAAAACAGCATTTAATGATTAAATACAAATACTGGAGCTCTTTGGACATTAGAACCGAGCCCAGGGAAGTGAATTCCTTGGTAAAATGTCGTGATGATATCGCGATGGAGGCAAAAAAACGTCTATATACGTCCATTCGCCAAACGGCTCAAAATGCTCTCAAATTCGGTCAAATCCAGCCGAAAACAGCGTTTAATGATTAAATACAAATACTGGAGCTCTTTGGACATTAGAACCGAGCCCATCATGAAGAAAGGGGTAAAAAAAAAAAAAAAAAAAAAAAAAAAAAAAAAAAAAAAAAAAAAAAAAAAAAAAAAAAAAAAAAAAAAAAATCTGTTTTTTTTTTTTTTACTGCGCGCCATAGGATTTCTGCTGCGCAGAGAAGACGAGAGTAGTGCGCAATTGCGCACGCGCGCAGCTTAGAGGGAACAGTGGTGACAACCCATACCAATTTAACTTTTCGGTTTGCATAGTTACATACATTGTTCTCATTTTTTGCCAATGTTAGCTTGTTATATTTGATGGATTTTGACATATTAGAGCACTTTATCAGCAGCAGTGTTGCCTGTGTCCGATATTGTTGCAACCAGTCCTGGTCGAAGAGCAGTTATCACGTCCACCTCACAGTTGTGAGATCAAGGATGGAATCGCTAGGTGTTTATGACCTCACAGTATGGAGTTTGCATGTTCCCACTGGCCTGCATGGGATTTCACTGGGTTCTCTGGTTTCCTCCCATATCCCAAAAACATGCATGATAGGCTGGTTGAACACTCTAAATGTGTGTGTGAGTGTGAATTGTTGTCTGTTTTAGGCCCATAGTGAGGTGGGATAGGCTCCAGCACCCCCCGTGATCTTTGTGAGGATAAGCAGTATGGAAAATGAATGGATGAATGGTTACTTGGAGATATTTTTAATTGCCAGCTATACTTTGTTAAAAATAAGATTTTGCAATAGTTCAGCATTGGATTATTTAAGAACAAGTGTTTAAATCACAGCATTTTTTGTTGGTTTGACCTGTGTAATTATTCGGTCAAAAAAAGATTGGAGTTTTATTGCCATTAATAGAAAGGAAAAAAAATCTGATCATTCCCAGAGGGTCGTCCTAAATTCATGACATCCAATCTATATTGAGAAAATTCCAACAAGTAAATAAAATGACCACAATGGCTTACCTGACATAGGCATCCAGGTGGCTTTTGCCTACCAGTTGATCACCTGTTAGGTACGTGTTGTGTGACGACGAGATAAAGTAGCTGGTTAGCGGTTGGTTCATGTCTTGGTAGACAGATGTGTGGGTCTGCTCAAAGATACAGCAGTCTTTGGACTCCATATAGCGGAGGAAGCCTTCAAATGTCATACACTGCCTTTCAACGGCTACAAAAGCACCAGAAAGCAGGGTCATAATTAGACCTCAAGTTATCAGACACCTCACAGTTCTCAGGACTCACCACACTCCTCGATTTCATATTTCTCGATCAGACTCTCGGCCGCAGCTTCATCAGCTTCGAGCTCCATCTGCTCCTTGTGGAGGAAACGCAGTAGGGAGGAGGCAGGCAATGTGCTCTGGCCTGAGGCATAATTGTTAAAGAGGTTCTGGATCTCTCCTCTTCTGGTCGATGAGGCCTTGCTCTTTCTCATTTTGATCTGCAAAAAAATAACTGTGCCATTAGATTCCCCATCTTTTCTTTTTTTACTGGTATTACATAATCACATTCATTGATCAAAATAAGTATTTTCAACTCTTTGACTGCCATTGATGGCAATAGACATCCAATCCATTTGAAATGGAAAGGCGAGCATTAATTGATTAGGTTGCAGAGCCATTTTCGGCAATGGACGTCCAATCCATTTTACTCGGCGAAGTTAAAATGGATTGCCATCAATCATCAACAGTGTCAGCTAACGAGTTCACATAAATTTGTTATAAATGAGCTTAATAGCTTGTTGATGATATACAGGTCCTTCAACTTCTGTTGTTGTTCTTTACCTAAATTATGAACATGCATATTCATTGGGATTCTTTTGACACTGATATTGATAACTCCCAATTTTAACAAACATTTAAAGAGTCAAAACTAAGGCTAAAGCAAGGAAACCTATATGCAATGTAACCCAGCTTGCTTTCCTATTGTTTTTAAAACAGAAATTCTCAAATTTCATCGTGATTTATCAATTGGGATAGCCTGACTTTGTACTAGGCTCAGAGTCCTGATGCCGTCTTACTTGCACCAAAACAAATGGAACAGTCCTTTCCATCAAATGCAAAAGTCAATGTCATTGACTCAAAGCGATGCTTATCAATCCTATCCATTTATTAAACCATGTTTCATTTTATGATCTTCAGCACTTTTCACTTTTGACACCGATTCGAACTAAAAACTTTTAATGTGTACTTGGCAGCGGCCGGACCTTTCACTGCATTTGTCCCCAGTGCACTGCACGCAACGGAACAGGCTCTGCTATCGTCTTCATCTGCGCCTGCAGTGCACATGAAAGAACAGGATGTGCTGTACTTATTAACAAACCGCTGACTGAAAAGCTCTGTGGGTATCAGTTGCTAAAGTGGTTTTAAAGGTCAAAGGAAGTACTTTTTCTAATTAAAACTTTACTTCATGCCCTCCCCGTGCAAATGGATTGGACGTGTAAGGCTGTCAATGGCACCAAAAATTCTAAAAAGAAAGTGAAGGCTTGAATGATTGACAGCTTTACCTGTAGCAGTCCCTCGACTCGAATGATCATGGATGGATGTAATTGACATCTTTGTTCCTTCAGATGCTGTGAAAACTAAAGATGAAACTGAATATGTATCATTTTGACCTAACATTATATTACATATAATACACCGCAGCACAACATTTTCCTTTGGCATGGTTACATACCTCTTCAACATAGCAAGGGTCTTGATTTTAAGACCTGCGATTAAAATTTGACTTGTTTAAACTACAAAAATACATCCAGGACACAGAGCCCTATACTATGTGACATCACCTTTTAAGTTGGGTAGAAAACCTCTTGTTGACATCATCCTAAAGTTCTTTACATCATTATATCCAGATTCCCATCAAATCACCCAAACCATTGACAGAGGGACTTCATTTCTTAAGGCCTGTTATTATTGAACTGTTTAACTGTTAATTGTGCCCTCATTGACACATTTGAACATGTTTCATACAAAGTGGACTTTTCCCATTTTTGTCGTTTACATTAAATCATTATACTAAACACACACTGGTGGAATTAGTTGATTCATGGAAAATTATAATAATTGACATTTTCCTTTTTGTTGAGAGCACCAGTTTTAATATAATACAGATACGGGTGTCATCAGGGCCAAACTGTATTTCATGTTAAAGGAAAAACAGCACAAGGTCACTATGTGATTTCCTGTGAACATTGTTTAAGGCTCCTTAGCAGTACTTTTGCTCATAAAAGCAAAATCTTACAGATATATGTTTTTATTGACAGCAATATTTTCTAAATGAGCACAGGTTTAAAATGAATAAACTCAGTGTATGCAGTCGCTATTGATAGAAATTGGTCTACTTAACATTTTATCAACATGAAGAAAATAGATGATCAATATGTCTTTGGATTTGGAATAAAACGTTATCTTCGGCATGTACACTACACTTAAATGTTAAATATTAAGTGTACAGGCAGTTTTTTATAAAGCAGGGAATGCCTACCTCCACCTGCTTGGCAGATACAGCCAATTTAACACCTAATAAGCCTTTACTCATTGCTATTTCCCTACACTCTACTCCACAAAAAATGCTACTGTATGACATCACCTTTCAAGTTGTCTAAGTCTTTGCCTTCACATCTTCAAACTGCTTAAAACATAGAAGCCTTTCCCAAAGCAACTTTTTTCCAAGACCATCAAAGTGTTGCTACGTTGCATCATTTCAGTGATATAGTAACATTGAGAGAATTTCTGTTGTAGCATTTATACACAATGAATTGTGGTAGATATCGCCATGAATTCATTATATAAATGGGCAAAAGAGTTGTAATGTATGCATTAGAGTATGCATAATACAAATGTAGTGGCCGGTCTTTTCCCAACAGCCTCTTGGGAAACACTATTAAGTAGTTACCATGGTGACAACCATTCCTCTGCCGAAGCTGTTTGAAGTAGATGTTCAGGTTAAATTTTAAACAACCACATTGATGACAACCTTACATCTAGATCTGAACACGTTGGACTTTTTTTAAAAGGACTATTCAAAATCTGAATATGCAGTCAGGCAGCACTCCCTTTACTCAGAAAACATTCCAAAAATCCATATTCATCTCCTAGGCAACACTGATTAAAATCCAAACAAATCCCATGCACTAGTGTGCAAATGTCAGCAAAGCCCAAACAACATATGATCGCTGTGTCACTGTCGTTTGTTGATTCAGCGCAGTCGGCAAAAAACTTTCTTCCGTGGTTTGTCTATCAAGCCAAATGTTATTGGTGTGGTGGGAAGCCACTGGTGCACAACGCTGGTCACAGAGCTTGCTTTGCACTAGGCTGAAACGGCTCAGCGCCAAGCCTGTCGCAACCATTGGCCGTACATGGTTGATGTGATCATTCCCGGCCAGTGAACACGAAGCCGGCCCGGGTTCCGTCTCTGCATGGGCGCACCTACCCGCACGGTGTGTATGTTATCCACTTCTGTGTGCATTTGTGCAGATATGTGCACATCAGCAGTCCAGATGTGTTTTTGTAGAAACATCGTTCGCATGTGGAGCTTGCACGTGCCTCACTGCGTTGCTATTCAGTCACTTGAATTTCACTGCTCAAATTTGACAGTGTGAGTTAAGACACTTTTGGACTACTGGTTGGCCAAGGTTATGTTTGTGATGTTATGTCAGAGAGGAAGCCAAATATTTGTGGATGTCAGTGTGTTTGTCAAGTGTATGAATGTTTTAGTTACAAAAATCCATGGAAAAATAGTGTTGAAACACAATAAATCTTTCTAATTCTGGCATTACAAAGGTGGCACAAAACTTTGGGTAAATTTAGTTAATGCATTCACCTTCCATGCCCCATATCCTCAAAGGATAACAGTGGTGCAGGAGCCTATCCTAGCTAATAATGGGCAGTAGGTAGAGTACACTCTGAATTGGTTGCCAGCCAATCGCAGGGCACATGGACATGTAATTATTGACGCTTTTGTTTTTGGGATGTGGGAGGAAACTGGAGTACCCAGAGGAAATTTGCACAGGCAGGGGGAGAACATGTAGACTCCACACAGGAAGGCCAGAGCCTGGGATTAAACCCTTGATTTCAGAACTGTGAGGTGAATTTGCTGACTGCTCACCACTGTGCTACCCCGTAGAGTTAATGAGCAATATAATCCGGCCATCTATTTTCACTGCCATTTGTTCGAAGCTATCTGGGAATGGCGGATGCAGAAAACCTAAAATGCATTGCGTTCTTACCACATGATTTCTGTCAAGGGTCTTTTGAAGCGTTCTTACCACATGATTTCTGTCAAGGGTCTTTTGAAATATTACAACACATGCTGAGTTTAATGCCAGCTATTCCTAGAAAAGGTTTAATCCAATGAACATTGGATCGTTTTTTTATGTTGAAATATAACCTAAGGTGATGACAGGCTGTTTGCTGTCAAACTGACTTGCTGTTTGGCATTTTTATTTGGCCACATAGTCATTGCCACAGCTTTGAGCAAATGGTCATCCATTAAAGAAAAACATTACTAATCCAGCATTACACGAGCTTTTGAAGCACCGCAGTCATCATTTTCTGCCATAATGTTGCTGACCAGTAAGGAAGGCAGCTAGAGTTATTGCCAGATTGGCCAGCTCAGGGAATAGACTGAGTTCAAATGGCAGCAAGAGATATTGTTTTATTGTTCAATTCAAAGTGGAGAGAGAAGCCACGGAATCACGTACAATCAAAGGAATAAATGCAAACCGCCCTCCTCATATGTCAGATCCTTCACTTCATCTCACTTGCCTCTAGACATACTTGCCAGTTACTCAGGCAGAAATAACAGAACTCTTATGAGCAGAACTGAAAGAGATAAGATGCCGTCTCGGCAACAGTTTAATAATGATCGCTTTTGCCATTATTTTTGCTGAAAAATGCATACTGACTTTCTGATTAGCCCATGTATTACAATCTTTTCCCCATTATCTTCAGATGGAGTTGTCAAAGTACACCATACTGCACTGTACTTGTTTAACTTTTAATAATTAATTGACCAAAAGAATTTATGCAAAAAGTGTGTGGCTATAATTACAATGCAAGATGACTGCATGTTACAGCATAATCAACAAAATTTCGTTCATAGCTGTTTTTTAATATGATTGATTTGAGGCTTATCTAATTTACCTGTATGTCGTGCTTTTGTCCTCTAACATATTAATCATTTCTGTCTTGAAATGTATTGCGAGGATCCAAAATGTTCAAATTGGGAGGGTTTGCAGTGAAAAATTACTGCCAGTTGGCAGCCCTCTTCTGAATTCGTTTTGCTTTTAATTTCATCCAGTAATTTTTCACTACCAGCCCTCCCAGTTAAAATGGCTTGGATGTATTTCAGTCCAGAAGTTAAATGTACAATCATTTAGTATTTACATACTGTCAGATAGTTCTAAGTTTGTAGTTGTGAGTGCTACTTGTGTTTTTCTCTTTCCTGCCCACTCATGTCTCAAGGTGTCACAGCTCTGAACCCCCCCTTCCCCTTAGAAATCACATCAATTCCACTGCAGCTCTGCAACATGAGCTGTACTGCACCGTGTCGAAACACATGCAAAATGGCTATATCTGACAAGTGTGATGCACTGAAAGAAAACTATACACTTGTTATGCCAATACTGTTAAGGAAAGATGGATGGAAGTCAAGTTGAAGTCATTGTAGAGCCATCAGACCTGTTGTAAATATCTGGCAGCAACAATGAGCCTGACAAGCACATTTGCATATTCAAGCAGGCTCAGCACTACAATATTTCAACTGGAGTCTTATTTATGTTTCCTGCTTCACAGTTAATCATATTCGATTTTGTGGTGGAAGCAAAATGCTCACAGCACATTAATATTAAATAGAGTGTGACTTAGTCACTTTGTAATTGTTTCCTCTTTCAATCACGCTTCAGAAAGCCGTTAATATTGAAGGGTTCTCCAGTTATTTGCTATCAAGCTCCCAGAATGATGTGGTCTGCATGCAAAAAGAAAGAAGTCTGTGTCCTTTTCGCAATGCACTCGACCTTTCAACGGCATGCCGCTAATGTAATACCGAGTATGTTTTCGGTGAGTTTTGCTCAGCTTTATTATTTTAACGAATATGCTGCTGATGACGGTGCTAGACGTCCAATCCAGTTTAACTGGCAGTGAATGATCACTGTCCCACTCAAAATGGATTTAACCACCCTTGTCTGTTAAGGGCAGCCAAACTTTTTTTGAGCTGCGGCACACTTTTTGCATTGAAAAAAATCTCAAGACACATCACCAGTTGAAAATCTTCTAATTTAAAGCTATGTCGCCTATATCAACAATAAATAGTCGTTCTCATCAAGGTTTTATCACCAGGAATCAAATAAACTCCCAAAATTATTCCAAAAAGTATTCCAAAATCTATTTTTTCACGCCAAAGGTTCATGTTTGTGGACCCCTAACAACTTTCAGTTCGAGTGATGTATGATTATGACGATTTCTCCCAGTATAACTTCAATTTCCTTAACATTATGCAGAGAACAGTTTTGTGTTTACACAGACTCAACGTCGACAAAAGTTGAAGCCCGTGAAAACAAACAACTTTCCCTTCACGTTTCATAAAAATAAGCAACAAAATGAGTTTAATTTAATAATATTACGATTTCCATCTTGTAATAGTACAATCAATGATTTAACCTTAATCAGATTTTAATCTTGTAAAGTCGATCTTAATCTCATAATATTAATTTTTTTCTCTCTGAATATTCCAATTTATGATGTATACTAATTTCTCCACCAGTGTGCAGCGGCACAATGGTTGGGAAACGCTGGACTAAGGAACTCATTTAGTGCTCATGATAGTAATGGCACAGTCGCTACAAATGCAATTAGGTTTAGGTTTTTTTAGTCTTTTAAATTCTGTGTGCTTTCGACATGATTTGAGTCTTTTAATTGCACTTTTAGCGAATGCAAAATGACATTTTATGATCCACCTTGAAGGTGACACGCCTGTATATTTCATTTCAGTAATTTTATTAATTACCAGGAGGAGGTGGTGAACATTTCATTGGCCATTCACTCAAGTGGTAGCCTCTAATCATTTGAAGTGAAACAGATCAATAGATTGTTGAAGACGTGGGTTAACGACAGCATCAAATAAGGTCAGAAATTAAGGCGGTTTAAAAAAAATTGATTCTGCAATATATTTCTCTCTCATTTTTGTTAATTCCTTGCTTTTGGTGGAGGTCATTGGAGTGAAATTTCCATTGTATGAGGCTGTTATAGCAATGCTTACACAACAAAACTAACGGTAGCATAAGACGTTTATGCTGTACTGTATAAGCATCCTTCTATCCGTTTATGCATCCATCTATCAATCCATACCCGCCACCCACAAAGCTGTCACTTTTAAGCATTTAGTCCCCCTCTATCTCGTTGGTTTCTGCAAAGCTCAGCAAATCCAGTGAATGAGTGGAAGCCACTGATTAATTGTCTGCCTGAAATGAAATGAAGAGGGAGAAAGCTTGGTGCTCATGGTTGCCGAAAAGTCTGCAAAAGATCATGTTTCAATGCTAATGACGACGATCCATGTCCAATCTATTTTGACTGCGAGGGCTAACAGTGAGCAATCACTGTCAGTCTTACCAATCCAAAGGAATTAGACTTCTAATGGCGGCAAAGGGTTTATAAATGTTTAACCTTGGTTTTCACATCCCGGGGCCTCTCCCCCACCAACACCCTTCCCTGGGTTTTCCTAGACTGCAAAGGAGCACGTGTTTAACATCTCATCAGCCAAGCAGCCTTTGAGATAAGTGACTAATCAATATGTATTGATTTCATGGAGTTGCCAGAAGAGGGTTTTCTCTCTCTCTCTCTCTCTCTCTCTCTCTCTCTCTCTCTCTCTCTCTCTCTCTCTCTCTCTCTCTCTCTCTCTCTCTCTCTCTCTCTCTCTCTCTCTCTCTCTCTCTCTCTCTCAGCCACTTTTACCTTTGCATCCCTGCCGAGGCAGCAGATGGCCTTGTGTTCTCATGGGTGTGCAGCACATGGATGCGTTTAGTGGCCCACGGTCAACTTCTCCACATGGCTCAGCTGTCTTTTCCAACAAACCCATTGATTCTCATCCAAAAGCACACCTATTATTTCATTGTACATCTTACTAGGCTGTTTCCAGAACTATGCGGTAACTCTGGCAGGTGCTTTTTATAAAAGAATTTGCCAACTCTTTTACTATAACATTTATTAAAAGTTATGGTTTCAGAATATTTAGAATTCTGATTATTTTTCTTCTAATTTTGTGAGTATGTACAGTGCAGGAATATCCCGGTGTTTTGGATAAATTCGTTTTTTGAGATCTCAAAGGATTTGGTTTATTTAGATTTGATGCATTAATACCACATTGTATAAAATATCCTTCACACATTTTCCGAATGAATGACTTTTAAGCAAGCCGAACAAAAGAACAGTTATTTACCAGTCTTAAAAATAATCACAGAAACGAAACAGACCCCATTCAGTATAAAATCCCTTTTCACAATAGCTTTTTAAGGAGGTAATTTAATCAAGGGCGCAAGTGTAGCAACAATGCTACTCAGATTGCCCGCGTGTCTGTTTGTGACCTTGAATTTTAATGCCAATGTCCAAAATATTCAAAACAACAGATGTTCATACATAAATATGTGAACAGTAATGTCAAAGAGCAAGTTGTCTCTTTTTTTATTTTGGAAAAAGAGATACAAAAAAGGCTAGTACCTAAAAAGGAAGGCAGCTCAATTCCTATCCATTTTTTTAATTAAAAAAGTGTATGACTTCTTGAGGCTTAGAATTACAAAATTATTTATCTGCTAATACCTCACGGAACAAAGTGGTTGGATTTCATTACATTTGAAGATGTAGAAAAGTCTAGACTGGAATATACCTGCTCCAGTCTATTTACCTAAATCAAAATCCTATTTCGAATCTACCACATGTCCATGAGCACTTCTTGTTTTTATGATTGGAGAACATGAATGCCAGAAACCATCGTTCTTATAGACTTCAAATGTTTGACTATGACACAGATTTGCAGAGTGCATTTGGCACAGAGTTGATTGGTGCAACTCCAAAGATGCCTTTGAAGTTTTATGTCTCACAGGTAAATATTGTTGAGAAAATTATCCATCACAAGTCGTACAAGTACCTTTACGCATTGAGAAATGAGATCTTTAGTTGCTCCATGCTCTCTCTCTCTAAACCACATATTTAAATTAAGTTTAACAGGCTCCATTCAACAGCTCCCCTTAAAAATGTAGAGTCTGGATGATATCAGTCCTGAGCTTCACAGACACCAAGTTATCATCCAGACTCAAGTTGTAAATGCCTCTTACAGAGTACAAACATTCACATGGTTCTTTCCGAATAAGCACCGGAACAAAGCCATTGCTTGATGATATGCAACCATTAATTAGTTGCCCTTCCTGGCGGCTCAAGTGTGCACTGTGTATCTGAAAAGAGACTAACTGAAAATGAAGATTATTATGTGAGAGCAAATTAAACCAGGTAAAGACTTGCGATGTGGTCATATTTCTACTTTTTTTTCCCAGGAACCTGTTTGACTAAGATAAAATGGCCGAGATCATATTAGAGTGCATAAGGGGTAAATGAGAAATTAGCTCAAATTTTCCTTGATGTTCCATTGTATTTTTTTAAATGGACATCCAGGACCACATTTGCAAGTCCACTTCCAACTTGCTAGCGCTTTGGCCCACTCTCATTTTCACTCCCACTTAAAACCAAATGGTAATGGGTTGCTTCAATGATGATGGAAAAAATCTCAAGTACATCATGTATCATTCTTATTGGGAAGTGAAAAATGTTTGCCTGAATTTCAAAGGTGACCTCAACAGACTTAAGTTGATATTTGGCTGTAATAAGATGCATACATCTACCCATGCTAGTATCAGTCTCCTATGGGTCTTACTCTGGTTTCTTCTCACAACCAATGCTTTTTTGGTAAATTGAAAATACATGTGAATTCTTGCTTATGTACAGTATTTGAATCAGGACTCCAAAGTCTGATGACATAGGCTGCAGTTAATGTATAATTAATGCAAGCTTGACCAGTACGTTCAGAATCAGAATCATGATTTTTATTTGCATATTCTAGACTTGCCTATTACTGCTTGACATATAAGTTTTGGCTTTATTGATTGAATGTTAATTAACAGGTTGAATACTGATTCAAACTTGCGTGTTAAAAATTGTAATTATAATGACAAAAGCTACCAGACGTGACCTCCCTCCAAATTGCCGAGGGATAAACACTCACACACAGGTATCGAGATCTAATCCAATAATTTCAATGCTAAGGGACCTTAATTAGTCAATATTTTGAGAAGAAAAGAAAAAAGAAAAAAAGTGATTGAAAGCAAGGTTTTTAACAAACAAAAGTTTGGTAATTCAGTATGCAACACAGCTTCTGCAACTCTGATCAATATAAGGCTAATAAAAGGTTACTAATTATAGTGGCACAAAGCTTGGACTGATGAAAATTGTGATATCACACACTATTGCTTTACTGACCTCGGGCAAAACATTTTTTTTTCACAACCACTTTGTTCGCTGTTTTTTCTCTTGTTACTAGACAGACATCATGGTTCCCCTTTGCTCAGAATGATTGCCCAAAGCAGGTGACCATGCATTTGGTGGCTTTATGCCTTTCCCATCACCAAACTCCCCCTCTTCTTTACAGCAGTGAGGTGCCATGTGTCCACCACACAATAGAAAACAATGAGAACAAACAACCGAGGGACAGGGGTGTTGGATGACTTGTTTTTGTTTGCTGTGAAAGGCTGATGTTGCACTTTCACAGCTCAATGACAGAAGACAAATGCCAGTAACCTAAAGGTAATTAGTGTAAAGAGTATATATGTGCAGTGTGTGTACGTCAAGACTGTAAGTATTAAATAATAGTATCAGTTTACTCAACACATCTTATACCTCATCTCATCTCATCTCATTTTCTGAACCGCTTTATCCTCAGTTAGGTCGCGGGGGGTGCTGGAGCCTATCCCAGCTGACTCCAGGCCAGAGGTGGGGGACACCCTGAATCGGTGGCCAGCCGATCGCAGGGCACAAGGAGACGGACAACCATGCACACTCACATCCATACCTAGGGGCAATTTAGAGTGTCCAATCAGCCTACCATGAATGTCTTTGGAATGTGGGAGAAACCAGAGTTCCCGGAGAAATCCCACGCAGACCCGGGGAGAACATGCAAACTCCTCACAGGTGCCCCGACCTGGATTTGAACCCGAGTCCGTGGTCAAATACAACGCTGACTATAGTTTAATGTTTTCCAAATCATAGGCCACAATTGAGAATATTGATGCATTTCTTTTCTGCCTTTGATTTCAGAATAAACATTAGTAAAATTCAAAATATTTTAGCCACTGAGGAAGACTAAATGATCAAGTCAACTAAATATTTAATAATTTCTGCTTTTGCAAGAGTAGTGGGTCGTCATCTATGTTGGCATAGAAAGGGAGCAGGTCTCCCAATCTTAAATTGGATCTACTGACAAAGGGGGGCTGTTTCTAAGTCTGTTCAAGAAATGTGAGAAAATGGTCCAAATCTCATTTTCACTTTTGACAAAGATCAGGAGGGACAAAGAGAAGATTTCATTTGAGTTCTCATTTCCTCTGGGTTTGAAGAAGAAAAAAACTTTACTCTGCAAGGCAGTTTTAAAAAGGGAGCAATGATAGATGAAGTGATTTGATTGATGGAAAATAGATATAACATGACAAGTTTACACCATTTTGAAATATTTGAAAAACACAAAGCCATTACTTGTGTTTAAGAATTTGCTTGTTTTACCCATCTTTTAAACGGAGATCAATGTGGTAGGGTGGAGAGCATTGATGCATGCCCAATTTTAGATCTCCCCAGAGATGGTCAATTGGGTTCAACTCTCGGTTCTCGCTGGGCCACGAAAGGACATTTTCTGAGCTTTCCAGACACCAACCCTCTAATTAAACTATATTAAAGGGTCAAAATCGCAATAACATTTTTGGGAAAAAAAACTCTTTTTAGCAGATTTCATTTCTGCAGTTTACTGCTGACAGGTTTTTACCAGGAATATCAAAGCATGGAGAGGTAGACAATCATAAATTAGTAACAATAACTCCCAGTGGACTGGACGTCAATCCCCCTGCAACCCTTTTGGGGAATGGAGATGGAGAAATATTTGTACATTTGATTTGACCAAGAAACAAGTGTAACTTTGGCGGACTACAAAAAATGATGCGGTTGGCCAGATTTTCCCCCAGATTCGCGGGTTTGACACGTGGTACTTGAAGTGATGTGGGCAGGCGGACAGAATGGTGGTATCGATGGCAGTATCCGTCTAATCCATTTTTACTGGCAATCAAAATAGATTTCCAGTCAAAATGATTTGTATGTCCACTGGCAATGAGCTACAAACTCGGAAATGAGTTAAAATGTAAAACATCCAGCTGTCGTTTGCTAATTTTTTCCAGTGTTTGTGAACATTATGAGCATAGCTCTTGAAAAAGGACAACACTGGTGACATCAGTGAACTTGTATTTACCGTTTGACAGGTTTTAATTTCACTTCACGTCCATCAATTCCTTCCCTGGGCGTCACGGTTGGCTCGCCCCGCCCGTCCGTTTGGGAGATCACGCAGTGCGCTCGCTGGTTGAATGTGGCAAAAAAATAAATGAAAATGAGAATGGTTGACGTGACATAAGTCGACAGCGAAGGGCCAACTTTTGAACGTGGCTAACTCGTATAGCGGATCTGGCCGATGCATTCTGCCGTTGCCAAGGTTACCGTGTACGCGCCGCGCGCGCCTCACTCCATTGCCAGTCATGGCGGCGGCGGACCTCCAGCCCGAGTGGATTTGCGGTCTGCCTTCTTCCTGGAGTTACGGGATCACTCGTGACGGACGTGTTTTCTTCGTCAAGTAAGAATTAAAAGGCGCCGTTTTGGCTCATTTTGAGAAAAATAAAGTCGTAATGTGTCTCGCTGTCTCCACAGCGAAGAAGCCAAGAGTACAACCTGGCTGCATCCCCTCAGTGGCGAGGCGGTCATTACCGGACACCGGAAAACTCCAGGTGAACCTGCACTTTGTTCTGCTCTAACGCATGTCATCATGGCTTGTTTATGCCCAAACCTCTGAATCTAATATTACTTGCATTTTACTCTCAAGCGAGGCGGTGACATCCGCACTGTCTTTTTTTTTTATGGGCAAAAATGACAGAGTGGGCGCTCCCATAAACCCACCTTTAACCAGGTCGTGACACTTTCTCTCGTGGTGGCCGATAACACTAATTTCACAATTAATTTCACAAATAATTTATCTTTAATAATCTTCAAAATTTAGGAGTTAACATGTTGATGTTCTCCTCGGGCCTGCGTGGTTTTTCTCCAGGTACTCCGGTTTACTCCCACATTCCAAAAACATGCATGGTAGGCTGATGTGAGAGGGAATGGTTGACTATCTCTTCATGCCCTGTGATTGGCTGGTCACCGATTCAGGGTGTCCCCCACCTCTGGACCGAAGTCTGCTGGGATAGACTCCAGCACACTCCGCTACCCTAGTGAGGTTTAAGCGGTTCAGAAAATGAATGAATGAGTTAACATGCTGGCCAACAATTCAGGATGTACCCCCTGCCTACTGTCCAATGTTAGCTCCAGCAACCCAGCTACCCGTGTCAGGATAAACGGATAGACCTATGTTTTATATTATACTATTCCATTACTGTTAGCTGATAAGTATTTTTGATTACACAACTGCTTGCCTGGTATTTATTTTATTATTCGCCAGTCAGCCATAGGGCACACAGATGGATAGACGACCATTCGCTCTCACAAGCATACTGCCACCAGCGGGAATCAAGCCCACACCTGCCCGCACTGAAATCAGGCGAGTGAACCACGACACCATCAGGGGGCCCCCTAAAACATTCATAGCAATAAAGAGTTAAATATTAACTTATTCACGGCCATTGATGGTAATCGATGTCCAATCTATTTGAACTAGAAGTGAATGACCATTGCCAGCTCTATATGTCTATCGCTGTCATTTACGGCTGGCAAATATTGCTTCAAAATAAAATCTCTCATCTCATCTCATTTTCTGAACTGCTTTATCCTCATTAGGGTCGTGGGGGGTGCTGGAGCCTATCCCAGCTGACTCCGGGCCAGAGGTGGGGGACACCCTGAATTGGTGGCCAGCCAATCGCAGGGCACGAGGAGATGGTCAACCATGCACACTCACACCTATACCTAGGGGCAATTTAGAGTGTTCAATCAGCCTACCATGCATGTTTTTGGAATGTGGGAGGAAACCGGTGTATTTGGAGGAAACCCACGCCGGCATGCAAAAAAAACTCCTCACAGGTGGGCCGACCTGATTTGAACCCAGGACCCCAGAGCTGTGAGGCCGACGTGCTAACCACTCACGTCACAGGCCCACCTAAAAATAAAATAAAATTTAAATAAGTTTTATTTTTACCTATTTTTAACTGTAGCCTTGTTGTTATGCTTGTTGGCAGCATGAGGGGAGATGTTCGAGAAAGACAACCAACGCATAATACGTATACTGTACACTAAAATATGAAAGGGAGGTGAATAAATATTTTTAGAGTCCACAACAGAAAAAATATAAATTTTAAGTCATTTAATTAATCAATTTATCAGCCAGGTGTTAATTGACGCAGATAATTTATTATATTTAAAAAAAATGACCTGTTTATTTAAAAAAGACAAATCCAAGAACATGATTGACGTACTAATTGACTAATGATCACACATAGCTTATCAAAAATGGTTGTTACGGAATGGTGCTATATTGATTGTTTTGGTATATATATTAGGGGTAGGCAAACCGGTCTGGGTGCAGGTTTTTGTTCCAACTGATCCAGCTCAGACAGTTTTACCAGTGGGTGTTTCTGCTGAAACAAGAAACACCTGACTGCAATCCACTGATTGCAGTTCTAAGATGTGTGAAAAAATATTCCTCTTCAGAGGTTGGAATGAATGTCCACACCCACTGTGGCCCTTTCTGGAATAGTTTGCCCACCCCTGGTATATATGCTTTGTGTGGCCTCCAACTGACTGTCTATGAGTTCAGGACATAGTCTTCCTTCTGTCCCATGTAAGCCATAATGCACCTTAACACGACTCTGTTGAAATGGATGGATTGGTGCTTACTGTTGATTTTCCTCAACATTGACCTATTTAAAGGCAGTTGTTGATCCGTTTGTAAAAACTTCTCAAATGATCTTCTCTCAATTCCACAGATCTACCCACCGGATGGGAAGAAGGATATACGTTTGAGGGTGCGCGATGCTTCATCAAGTGAGTTGTCAAACCAAATTTTCACTCAAATGAATATCACAATGACATATTATCCTAACATCTCTGCATGAATTTCCTTGTTGTGGATTTGTAACCTCTACTCTCAATATGTGTTCATGGGTGGCCTTTTTTTACAGTTAATGATTACACACGGAAGGATTGCACAACAGTACATGGCAGATATGGGCAAAGTGTGGTTGTTGTCTTTATGAGCAGAATTCTTTGCCCTTAGCCTACTTAAAGAGTTTGAGCTATGTGATCAGGTCTGTTAACCTTCTCATTTAGTGTATGTTCACACTTTAAAATGCCTCTTGTCTTAAATAGATGAAAAACATTCCTCAGGTTGTCTGCCAGCCTGCAGCATTACAGCAAATTGAAGAGCTGTTGAGGTGTTCATTTCGCGAGGCTCAAAGACTTGGATATACATAAATTATTTCAGTTGCTTGCTGCAGTCAGGTTTTCCATCCAAATGGTTGGCTAATCTTAAATCCATTTTTAGAAAATACGTCTTTTGGTTATTTCATTAATCCCTGCACCTTGAGCTTGGGCTTCTTCAAAATATAAATGGTAATTACAGACTAATTTGGTTTTGTCATTCGCATTAAATATTTTCATGCCACATATGACAAGTCAAGCTACGCTGGGGTGTCCTCCCTTCAGAAGCAGTCCTCGTCATGGTACCCTTTTGAAATTCATGCGGCATTCTAACACCCGGCGACTTGTTAGAGCTGTACAATACGCATGTGTATAGAATAATGACACCCTGGTCAGGAATCGTGAATGGAAATGGAAGCTTCTTGTACATGAAAAATGACTGTAGTGTTGAAGGAAGAAAGTAATTTCCCTGATCAAGTAATAATGAATTTTCCCACATAATCCAGAAACGTGTTAAATGTTGATCCCTAGTTTGTATAATTGAGGAAGTAACTCTCCACCACTCATCCATGTGGGCCCACAGTGTAAAATCATGATGAAGAGAAACTTTTTGTTACTAGAATTAGAACATACAGGAGAAACTTGGTCGTATTAGTTGTCTCCTAAAAGCAAGGAACTCGAATTTGCATTGCAGAGGATAGCATGAATCACTCTCGCGCTTTAACTTTCATGAATTATCTTTGTTTGTCTGTCTGGCAGTTAAGATGAAAGTCAGTCAGTCACCTGGAATCTCCTGTACACCACATTGATACATCAGCTGAAAACAAATACCCTGCCACAAAAGCATTGCAGTGTGCAGTGTCCATTTCCTGAATCCTAAATATTAATAGTTGAAAGGTTTGAAAGCTTGCCCGGATTTAATTAGTGATTGATTGTGAAATGGATTGGCTCATATGTTACTCTAAGAGGATGTGTATTGATTTTTTTTGACAAGTGAGAAGCACAATTTATATGTACTGATTAGTAATGCTGTATCGCTGTATATACACGTGAATGTGTAAATCACATGCAATTGAATTAGTCATAAAACTCAGTCACGGCTAATTCAGTTGACACATTTTCTGACCTACAGGCAACATTCAGCTATTTATTGGTGATGCCTGCTTTGCTCGCTGTGGCCCAGAGTGTCTTTAAAATGTGAAAACGCAGAGCATTACTTCAGCACAGAAAGCCACTTGACTTCCTCTTCATTTTCTGCCAGTGTGCACTTCTGCAGTCTGTTGACGGTGTTGACACTTCTGTCCATGATAACACTTCTGTCCACGATAACACTTCAGATGTTGTGGTTGTGGGTTAGTGTGGATTTTGCATGGGAGCAGACAAATGTATGTCAGTATTACCAGCCTTTTAACCGACTTGGCAATCTATAATCCTGTGAGAGGTTGTCTAGAAAATTTCCTGCTTTGGCCCAGCACCTCCAAATGTGACAAATTAATAACCAAAATATGTTTGTGGACTATAAACCAACAGTATCCAGTGTATTTTTTCCAATCTCAACTCTCATTTTAACGGAGTAACATCGAGGATCCCAGAATAATAGTTAATGAAAAAAATCATCACAGTATCCCATGTTGTAGACTTTGATGCATAGTTAATCCAAACAACATTTGAATACTTGCATATAATGGGATAAATGTAAAACTTGAACGGTAATTGGAATTAGTAAAGTAGTACATAAACACCATGCCCAACAATTTTGCTAATTTCACCTTGACTCGTTCAGTATTTGTTGTCACCTCAATGTGATGAGAATCTTGTAAAGTGTACAATTTTAGACTGTACTGGATGCCAAGTTGCTTGTAAAAGCCTCCTAAAACTGCCTGGAACCATGAAAACAGGGATTGGGAATACCCTGCGTGATTTATTATTCTATTCAGTCAGTTTCACATTTGAATGATTTCAGTGGTTTCAGATCAAACAACTATTTTGTTTTCAGACTTTGAGTCAAATTGATTATTCATGTATCCCTCTGACCTGACATTTTTTTTTAATGCTGTAAAAGGATCTGACCCCTTCTGATGCAGGGCGCGTGTCTTGGCTGTCATCATCGGGTTACACAGTGTGAACATCGTGCAGCAGATTGTGCTGACGTCATCGTTCCTCTGAAGGGGAGGATGAGTGCAGGGCATAGAATTAGTATCTGATTTGATTATTTTATATGTATTTGACACTGGTCTGCATTTTCTTTCCCCCAGGAAAGTGAGGTGCATTTGAATCTTTATGTAAATGTACTAATTTCCCCAACAACCAGAAACTTTCCAGCACTTGCAATATTAAATTATTCCCCCCAATTCTAGATTTTGCTTTATTTATGATTGTAAAGTTCGTTTAAAATAGCGGCAAATCTCTCGCAAAACATCTCCATTTCAGAACCTAGTAATTCTTATTTATAGCTCATAGCTAGTGCCTTTTACCTACTCACTGTTATCTAAACTTAATGATTGTTAAAGTGGTATACCAAATACATGTCACTTTAGGAAGTCACAATGCCAAATGTGCAGTAGCAAGTATCTCTTTATTTTTCACTTTGTTATAGCTCATTGAGTAAAGGGGAATGAGTCAATAGTAGGCCTTCCATTAGCACTAATGTATTCATGTTTTTAAATCCAGTGGTTTCTGGATCTGCCCTCACTGTGATAAATTAGAAAACAGAAATCCATCCAGGTATTGTGTGGTTTTGGCTCATATTTGCTAGGAAAGATTGTTTAGCATATTTTCCAAACAAAACATGGCTCGAACAAAGTTCCTTCTTGGTATTTGATAACTATTATTTTTCTTATGACGTTTTCAAGCATTTTGGGATTATTCCTCATGGGATTTGAAATAATATATAGAAGGGAGCAAGATTTTCTTTTTAAATGACATCAATAAGTTACAGAATATTGGTTTCGTCGGAATGATTATATTCATAAGTCTCCATCAATTGCCTTGTTGCCTGCACTTCAGTGACACTTGAAGTCATCACTGACATGAAGTCAAGGGCACAGAGGATAGATTATTTTTCACTGACTTTAAACACAAGAAACTATTTCATTGTTAAGTGGTTCAGTAAAATTGAATACATAATTTTACCATTAGTGGAATACATTTTGCACATTAATGGTGAGAAGAGAAGGAAATCCTCATATCTTACATTTCTCTTCAAGAAACTTGACTGTAGTCTGATATTGACTACAGAAGTCTAATGAAACTGAATGAAACTTTAAATTGATGCTGTAAAAGATCCAGTCCAGTCGTACTTATCATTTTGTCACTTTATTCATAGCAAATTGTTTTTTCTATTTAGTGAGCACCAATGAAATATGGACCTTGCCTTTTTAAGGCTTTAATTCATCAGTTGAAGTGCTTCTCACTGCAAGTTAAGTATGTGACCACTCACGAATGTTTATTGAAATTTCACTGTGATTGCATGCTCTGTCTTCCCAAAACATGATTGCAGCTGCAGTGTCCAATATTTACACAGTTAACCTTCACTGTAATAGAGGGAGATATTTCAATTTTATAGTGGGGAGTTTTTAACTTGCCTTATTCTAAAATCTAGTTCCAATAAAGAATTAGAAACGCACAGTATAGCCTCTTAAAACACTTAAAGAAAATCCACATTTTTATTTAATTTTAATGCAGGTATATTTTCAAAAGGAATATGTACATTGAATGATCAACTATTGAAAAGTGGTTCATAGTGAGTGAGTGTCTCATCTTTTCTGGTAAAAGTTGATAGAAAAAGACAAGGTTATTCTCTGCAGTAACTGCCATCTGGCCTACAAGGAGAGAAAAAAAAACAGTGATTGTTTGGTTGTTGTGTGTGTGTGAACATATGTCTCAGAGATTATTTGATGCCAGTGGTTCCCTCCAGCGATGATTAAGGCCATTTAGTCTGTAAAAATCATCCACTTCTTTCTTGCATATATTGTAAACTAAAGTATTAATCTCTCACATTACTTATAGATACTGAATATTGACCCTGGTGCCATGTATATGTACATCACATTAATCTACATCTATTTCATGAAATGGGATTCAGCAAATGATCCAAACTGCAATTTTTACATATCATGCCTTGCACGTACGTAACAGATATTAGCATTGGAATTGGAACTTGTTAAGAATTTAGAACTATAGCCCCCCTACAGTTTAAAATCTAAATATTTTGTCTTAGTGGTGTATTCAAATGAATATACTGTAACACATGCTGTGTATTTTGTCCTGCATAACTTGAATTGGGGTTTGTTTCTAGACCCGTTTTACACAGTCTCCATTTACACTACATTTTAAAGCTTTACAGTTATTATATAATTTAAATTGGATTACATGTGACTATGGACTCAACTAGAATACATAAGTGTATGTCTGTAGATTTTCTGCTTTTGGTCCAAAAATAAATCAAGGAAACGGCTATATAGTCACAGTCAAGTGCATAACATATTTTCCAATTTTTTTTATTTAATAAGTACTCGCTATAAATACTACAGCTGAATCTCTTAAATTTACATAGTGTAATGATAAAAATGCCATCAAACTAGCAAAATTCCTATATGTTGTCTCATTTTGTTCAATATACTGTAAGAACATGAACACATCAGCCACACTATAAAGTCCCTCCTCTAAGATTTACATTTAGCATACTGTAATTCGTGTTTCGAAAGCCTCTTAGATTTGTGCTATCTTGTATTAAATGCTGCGAGAGCATTGAGTAATCCGTATAATAATCAGCAGTGAGCTGTCCTTTGCTGATGTGGTGCCAGGTTGAACTAAAGGACAGTTGTCGTCATGGGGTTTGTCCTTTTGCTTGACTGTCACTCACAAGAAATTCATTGTTTTTTTTTAAGAATTTGATTGACTTGGCACCATTGATGTCATTCCTCAATATAGTAATTTTTGCTGCTTTGGGTGTGCTGTATCTTCTCTGTAGGACTTCATTTCTTGGTATATGAGGTTGGTGCTCAGCAGAGCATTATATTTGAAAGCATCAATGTGCAGCATTTAATCATAAACTGTGTTTGTTTGACAAATCTGGGATTAGTTTGTCTTCTCTTCTGTCGTGTTTATAACACCCACAGGCTTGGCTGCCTTTAAAGTGCATTTGTAGAAAGCACCTTTCCATGGATGTTCATGTGATTGTGTGTCCCACCCCCCAAGTTTCAACCATCTGCTCTGACACGATCTGGGTAACAAATGTGTCTGTAACTTAACACAGCTGTACTAGTTGGCCTTGACAACCTACCATGTTTACACTTGCTCTTTTATTTCTTCCGTGTTTCTCATCCATGTTTCCCGTGGTCCAATGGACAGTGCATAGCCTATTTGTTTTCCAGATGGTCTGTGTTGATTAGGGAGCTTTTGGATGCCGTTACTTTGCAAAAACACTCCACAGCTGTGAGCTTCTGGAACTCTGTCTTGAAATGTCCACCAAGCAATTTGGTGCAGTCAACTGTTTCCTCTAACAAATTGTTACAAATGCAGCTCTTTATGTTATATTTTGCATCTATTCATCCATTTACTTCTGTAGGTTTTATAAATGTATTTATTATATTATGATACATTTTGCTGCTGGTCATTCATGAATAGGTCCATATTAATCTTCACTGCTGCATATAAAAAAAATCAGATATACATTATTTAGAATTGTATAGTTCAAATTTGCCACGACTTAGATATCATAGTATACATGAACTATTTCCAATCTTGGTGAGGGATTAATTGTGACAAGTAGGCTTGCTGGGTAATATTCTATTGCATTTATTGCCCAGCTGAGGGCAACGTCCCTGCTGTGTGAGTCTTTCACGCTCTGTCGCCAGATCTGGATGTCCCTGGCCGAACAAATATTTGAGCTCTGTGCACTAGTGTTCTTGATTGATATTGTACCTTTTGTTTCTCACCACGGCATCACCAGCAGTTACTGAAAGAATGCCTTAAGATAGTATTGAATTCTCAGAGAATCAACAACATGAGTACATGAACTGATGTAAAGCAAAAATGCACATAGGGCTGACTTCATTTACTTTGTCTTTCTCCAGTTTCTATTCCATACAGATTGAATACCTACCTTTTTAACCTGACATGACCAAATGTCATGCATTTGATACATGAATTTTGAGCGAGTCACCGATAGTACAGTGGTTCATTCAATGTGTGCACCCTACGACTGAATGGGGATCAATTTAGGTTGTAGTCCACCTTTCGCCCAAGGTCAGCTGGAATAGGCTCCAGCGCCCCGTGACTCTGACAAGCGGTGTTGAAAATGAATGGATGAAATTTAAGCAATATGATATATATTTTTCTCTGATTAAAAACTCATGAATCATAAATATGATACAAATTATATTTGTAAATTTGAACTCTTTGTTCTGAGAGACCATCAAAGGCTCAGAGTTGAAAGAGTTTTAATTTACTCGATTATTGAGCGGGTTTGAATTTGTTTGCCATTTATTTTTTTGTATTTGATTGTTTTTTTTCCTTGTCTGAACTCAATGCACCTGAAATAATGGCATGAATCATTTATCTATTTTTGTTCATTTATTTTTTGAAGCTAGCAAGGAAGTAAATTGTCTATTTTCTTTTAACTTTTAGATAGGCTAACCTTTTTAAATTGCTCATTCATTATTCAGTGCCTGTTATTTAGTTTCCGGGGGTATTCACACTGAAAATTATTTTTAAAAACTAACTTCTATTGGTAAGGAAGGTAGCAAAGGGAGAGTACTGCCTTGAGTCTAACATCTGCATCCAGCAGTCAAGTACTCAAGCTTATTTATGTGGTCTTTTAAAATCATAACAGTGTTTATTTAAAAAAACACAAACTGAAATGAGTATTATGTGTTTGTGTATGCACATGTCAGTGAAGTGAGCTGACAAGGTGCTTCATTAGTGCAGTTGTAGCTCTGAGCAATCAGCTTGCAGTGAGACAACCTTGCAAGATATCAAGTATAGTTGATTATTAAGAATGCATGAATAAAAGAGGCCTCCTCACCACTGTGCTTCACAAATCAGTGTGAGGAGGCAGGCTACCGCTTCAGATTTGTGGAAACCCAATCACTCAAACTCCTGCTGGTGCACCAGCTTTGAATGGAATAAAATGATTGCTATTTTTTTTCTTAACTGGTGAAAGATATAGTAATGTCTAAGAATGACGTTCTGTGAATTCCAAGTTTTAGGTAAGGTTAACACATTGGCTCCCACTGACGATTTTGGATGTCAAGTTTATCTCCACTGAGATCATTCACTGTCGACCCTCCTCGTTGAAGTGCATTTGACAACATTGCCAATGAATGATTTAAAATTCTATTTTCAACAGTTTTATGTCATACAGGGATCCTCAATAACAACTGGATTGGAACTGAATAAATTATCGCCTTGACACATTAAAGACTGGAACTGGATGTGCTTTCACGTGGTGCTGTGGCTTCTTTAATTAGACATGCATGACAAAACCACCTAATAGTGTGAAAATTGAAAGTTGTCAGACAACAACCTTACTTTTAACACAACTGTGTAAAAGAAGCAAGTTTCACTGTGCGGCTATTACAGCTCTGATACAACTTCCCATGGTGATATTTTGGTGCATGACTTTTGTGTCAATTTAACCAGAAAACAACAATAGTGAAGAAGGTCATTGAATCTCAGCTCTAGCAGGCTATGTAAAAGGAACTCTGCTTGCCTCTGTGCCGGTGAGGGTTTTTTTTGTGTATTTATGGAGAAGAGTGGCTCATTAGTCATTCACCGAGCCAATGCTAATATGTGCACAAGATGTTTGCACTTTGCCAAGAAGAAGGTTGCGCATTAACAAGCTTTAAAAGGGTGGGATGTTATCTCCCACTTACCCAAACAGTTAAGTCACAGATTCTTGCCAGGTCAAAATATTACCTAGAAATCCCCCAGACTGCCATCAAGTCTGTGAATTCTTTGCCATAGTGAATGTTAGGTGCATTGTTGAAACAACAATATTGATGATGGACAAAGATTTTTATCAGTGTTGTACAGCAGACCCATACACCAAAAAAATGGTATTTATATTTTGCAGTCGGCACGTGTACTGTGGGTCCCTTGTGCGTGTTTGGTTGCTTTAGAGCATGACAAATTTAGCTGTTATATGGTGAAAAATATTTCAACTTAATTCCGATTCAATTTAGATCTGGCTCATTATTTTTTGATTAGTGGTGAATCAGCTTTCACAACGTGTCAAAGTGATAAACATCATTTTCCTGATGTAGAATGTTATTGTAATCGTCCATAAAAACCACAAGAGGACAGTATTGTGTCACTTCAAACAAATCCAACCGTATGGAAGAAAAGGTCCATTAAAAAGAAATTAATTGAGTTTGTGGACCATCACATTACCCTCTCCATGCCTCACCTTTTTATCATTTTCTGTTATTGCACCACATAAAATATACCTTCGTGCATTTTAAATTTAGAGTGACCACAAAAGCGTTCTTGGTTGAAGTGGAAGGATTGACAAGCAGGTTTTATTATGATGTACTTGTGTCTGCAGTGCTGTTGGTGTCCAAAAATGTGGCCATCTTCTTCCAACTTTGTTCCTTGTGACTCTTAGACTTAATTCAAACTTGTTGTTGTTGTTTTTTGTATAATTGATTTCTCAGTTATATAACAGTTGAGTGGTCAGTTTAAGGCACATTAGAGTTGGAATGCTTTCCATCACCTAAGGAAAAAATAAAGTTGTTTTGATATTTGATCCCTTATGGGCAGGACAGTGGATATCCATTATAGAGTGCTAAGCACGTTTTCACATTCCTTACTCCCACATTCCAAAAACATGCATGCTAGGTCAATGGTCGACTCTAAATACCACAGAACTGTGAATGTTCGTGTTAATTGTACTTTGCATTGATACATGGTTACAATAGTTTGTCAAAGGGCAGTAACCTTTATGTTCTTAACAGAATTTGTCGCTTGTTTAAATGTGGAATGGCAACTCTCCTAATCAATAAACATGTCGAATAGACAACTGTGATTTTGGCTGCCAAGCTGCAAGGGAACATGATTTAATCAAAACGAAAAACTTGTTTCTCTATTTCTCAGTGGATTTGAGAAATGCAGCTCCACCTACAAAAACAGCAGTGGGCGACTTAAGAGCAGACACTCCCTTGAAAACTGCCCGAATGTGGTTTTTTGTTTTTACTCCAATGAAGTATTTAAAATAGAAACACAAATTTTGTCCAAGCAAGGAGTATCAGCATCAGTATCTGACTGATGCTTTTCAGGAATCCTCAGTGTTTTAATGCATTAAATCTAGTGTAAATGTGGAAAATATAGGCAAGCATCACAACAAAAGCTAGAATGTTCTGTGCTCCCTCTGTGGTTCTCTCACTGGATTGAGTTACTCACTGGCCAGCTCTGAAAGCTGTCCTCAATTTGTCATCTGTGCATTTCTCTTTGACCGCCTAGTGCTTGTTGTAGCGTGGCATTGATTTGCCCCCGTTTTAAATATGGATTAGCTGAAATCTGCTAACACCATCACATCATGATGTGCAAAACTATTTTAACTGCATTCCAGTTTCAATGTGAACTTTCGTAACTCTCATTGCCTAATAATCTCATGTTCTCAAACTTTACATTTTTGATGTGCATGCACTGCGATTGACAGCGATAGACATCTAATTTTTTTGAACCGAGATGGCAGAAACGAGCACATCCAAAATGTAAGCCAATGTGCTTAAACAACAAACACGTAGCTGATAAATCAGAATGTTAAAACAGTTTGTTTTGACGTTTGCTGTCACCTGGCACATGACAATATTTGACATTAACATGTTAACGTGATGATTGCTTATACCTGTGGCAGGATGAAAATATTCTGCTTTAGTGGCTTAAGCTGTCTTCTGTAATACAGAAGCTGAAAAGGGTCTTAAAACTCTTCATTTTTCACATTATTGAGTTGAGAGTGTATGAGTACTGATAATGGTCCCTTATGGAAGCGGAAGAGATGTACATGGACTATTCGGTGTACAGCAGTGGAGGCCCAGATTGCTTTTGTGCTTCTCAAGATAATGACACTTAGCAAATTTCACTGCGCTCCTACAGCACTTAGAAATCCTGCTTTCCAGCTGTAAGTAGGGCTTTACTCATCTGCATCAATAGGACACGTGCGATATGTGTAATATAATGTGTGACATCAGTGTTCTGTCTTTTTTTTTGTATCATTCGGTAATCATTGATCATTCTGCAGTCCCCCTTTACATTTGTATGTACGTGTAATTTCCTCTTATTTTTACATTCTTTTGTGGCCACTCGGTTAGTATAGCGTTATGCAGTGTGCCTCACTCATGGTTGACCCGTTTCTGTTGGTCATCGTTTTATCAGTTGAGTCAATGTGTGCAGGGGTGGGTTGTCCCCACGCTCACTAGCAAAGCCTGGGGTCTTGAGGAAATAGAGCTTAACAGACCCTTCATTGCTCTTATTAGTGAAATGTTTTCTTTTGTCCCCACCCAGTAGTGTTTGTTTGTATAATCCAGTAACCGCAGTGTGCTTGTATATAGTTGGAAGATGGATCAATGGCATCATTCACAAGAGTGAAATATGTATTTGCTTAAAGCTGTGGTTGATGGAATGGTGGCGTGCTCCCTGATTGAGGCCAGGCAAGCATATCGTAGCGTCACTAGTGCACACACGCATTCACTTTAAAGACAGTTTCCATGACATTATGTGCCTCGGACAAGTAGGCCAAAGCAGGACTTCTGTCCTCTGGCTGTCCGACTGAGCATGATCATAACTGCCAAAGGCGAGTGGTGGATCAAAATGTCACTCCTCAGCCTCCATAATGGAGTTAGTAAAGCTGTATTTTTCCCTTTTTTTGTGCCTTTTTCTTGAGGAAAAAATGGTTTGTTCATAAAATATGCTGGAAGTAAGTAAATAGCATACAGCTGTGGTCACATTTTTTGTACCACTTGTTTAACACAAGCCAATTTTTCATAGAGCCGAGGGTCTACCACCAGTCCTGGGTTGGTTTTCCATCTGGCAAAGCAGTTTTAAGGCATTTTTCTTTATACCACATAATGACCAACGAGCGTCCAAATCACAAGTTGTGATGAAGCTGGAGGTTTGAATCGTTTGAGATGTTTTCAATTTCCTTTTGGGGAAAAATACATTTACAATATCCTTCAAAAATGTCACAATGAGAAATTGACTTTTTATCTGACTCAAGTGTTGGAGAGATGTAGTATTTAAAGAAATCGTCAATCCAGAGAAGATCATTTTGAATCATTTTTTTTTGTTTGGTTGTTTTTTTCTTTCCCCTCCCATTTCACAATGCCCTTAGTTGCTGCCTGGTAGGATTGTGCTATTCTGCTATTTCTTCACACATGGTCACATTCAAATATTGTGTCAACTGCAACATAAGACAAGAAAAGGCTTTTAATCTGCAAGTAAGTTTGCATTCCACTGTGTTGTTTGTAAAATGATCATCTTCACATCTTGAAATTCGGGATAAACTGAACAGATTGTGGAAAATTAGTCATTGAGGATTGGAAGACTACTTTGTCTTCCAGTGGTGTGGGAGTTGTTGGATGGAAATCCCTGTGGATTTCATTGAAAGATCAATGTTAATGAAAGTAAATTTGACTTCTGTTCTGTGGGAGACATTACCAGCCACTGACTCTGCTTGGTATAGCTTTATCAAAAGTATTATAACTGATGTTTCTTCCGCTAAAATGATATTTCCATTTCACTGGAACCATAAACCTATGTCTTGATGGGTTCATGATAGGGTTTGCCCTTTTCAGATCAATCATATAACCCGCTACAGGCTAATTACAGCCAAATACAAGAGTTGATGAGTCATTAGACGCAGAGAAACGCTGAACACGTGTCATCTGAAGAATCTGAAAATGAGTGTGAGCACTGGCTTGATTGCTTTAGTGAGAAAATGTTATTTCTAGCTGGATGTGAAAGCTGGGGGAAGTCATGAAGATTTCCACAAATTCTGTAATAACCACAAGTGACTCTACATACTTGTCACAGTTTCAACTCAAAAATAACCAGGGCGTACATTTTCACGCACTGTCCCTGTAGTTTTTTTTACGCTGTGTTCCAGGAAAGTGGGGAGTCTGACATTTCTGACCACTGGCAAGAAAAAGTGCATTGGAAGCTTTGTTAAATTTCGCAACTACACATTTACTGTGCTTTCATTCTTTTTTTTCTTTTTTTGGGGGCCTGCATTGTTTGTCAGTGTGTTTCAAATCCTGGTTACAGGCCATTGATTTTCAATGAGTGATTAGCACTGGGATTTTAGCTACTGCATGTAATTATCGTCAGTAGGGTAACAGCAGACTAAAATATCCCCTACCAGGGGCTCGGTAGAGACTGTCTTCCTCCTTGATTTGTTCATGTATTGTGAAAAATTAGCAGCGTTCCTCTTCAACATTTAATTAGCCTGTCAGCTGAAGTATTTTCCTAAACATTGAGTACACCCCCCAAAAAAGATGAATACAACTGCAATGTTGTGTGTGTGCTGCATGGGCTTTCCACATTAGTGGCACCACAACAAAAATGAAGAGCGCAGTTCCTCATGCTTGCTTGACATCTTTATAGATTAGCAGCTGTTTTGAAGTTGAAACTGGGCACTCATTTCCTGTATTTTTAGGGGGAGTGTAACAATATTTATTAACAATATATAAAAGAAATGATTACTGTTTTGTACTATCCTAAGTCACATTAATACATGTGCATTGCTACTTTGAATACCACTATTCATTCTTTTAGAGCACATGTGCGTCAAAGTGGCGGCCTGGGGGCCAAATCTGGCCCGCCGCATCATTTTGTGTGGCCCGGGAAAGTAAATCATGAGTGCTGACTTTCTGTTTTAGGATCAAATTAAAATGAAGAGTATAGATGTATATTAAATTTCCTGATTTTCCCCCTTTTTAAATCAATAATTGTAATTTTTTAATCCATTTTTTTCTGTTTTTAGTTCAAAAATCATTTTATAAAATCTAAAAATATATAAAAAAGCTAAAATAAACATTGTTTTAGATCTATAAAAAACGGAATATTCAGGGCTTTTAATCCAGTTCATTTAATCCATATATAAAAATCTAAATATTCTATCTAAAATGGTCCGGCCCACATGAAATCGAGTTGATGTTAACGGAGCCCGCGAACCAACCCGAGTCTGACACCCCTGTTTTAGAGCATTGGGTGTTCTAGGGTGATACGTATGTGTTTTTTGCATGATTTGAGAATGGCCAATGTTGTATTTCAATTGAAGAACTGTGCACCAACTTTCCTGGACTTCATTAAATGTTTGCTTTGATTTTTATGTGCCCTAAAACATGATTTGTGCAGTATTCTTAGAAATTGTTAAAAAAATCAAAATAATGAGAAATCATAAGAATATGAATTACAGTTACACTGTGGAATCTTCCGTTTTCACATGACCTCAGTTTAATATGTTTGGCATAAGTTGAAAAATACATGTTTTTCTTGATGGATCTGACCTTTATAATAAAGTTAAGTTTTCTCCCCTTTATACTGGACAGAGGACACCACAAACCTAGAATTACAGGAGTAATTTTATTTTCATAGCAACACAACCAGAGGATGATTACATCATTTCACTTTGTCACTTGCTTCCTGAGGATGAGCTTATACTGGGAAAATATATGCATTTTTTATTCTTGAGTCATTGCTTAGTAGGAACAGAGGCTCCCACAATGTGCTGGCCACTGCTTTTTTCTGTTAAATTAATTTTGTCTTTACAATGACGTTACTTCTGCAGCCCAGCTGTCTGCCGCTGTTTTTCCCCTAACACTAGTAGGTAACAACCTGTTCTTGACTTAGAAAGAAGAGCACGTGGATGTGTAGGTGGGTGAGGTAAGAGCAGGCGTCCAGCGCAAATGAGTAGGTAGAAAAAAAACTCTAAGGATAGATAAACATGAGAACACTTAGCTAGTCCCTTTCTTGTGCTGTGTGGGTAGTTGATGAGACTGAAAGCTTCTTGGGTACATCTGTCCCTGAGAACCAGAGGAAGCCTCTAATGGATTTGGATAGCAACAGACTATTGCTCATTTATAATTGTCCTGGTGGAGAGTTGACCTACTCTTTTGCTGAATACATCCATTTTGTTGAATACCGCCCCCTGACAAAGATTTTGAGGTTTTAAAATACAAGAATATCTTTGTTATCCCAACCCTTGTAGCAAATAAGGAACACTTGAAAGTAATTGACCTTCAGACCCAGAATTTTGGAATTTGTCTCTACAAATGATGTGAGTCATGGAACAAACGGACCCAAAAATTAGGAACTTTGAGATTCATTTTCCATACCACTTATCCTCACAAGGGTCATGGGTGTTGCTGGAACCAGATTACTCAGAGAAAACCCACACACATAGATTGAACTGTCAACTAAAGAAGCCTAAAGAAGAACCCATAAGTGAAACAGATGGAAAAACATAACTTAAAAATACCCTGTAAAACATCTCATTTTGATTCTGGAAAAAAAAGGAAGTAGACCAAAAATACAATGTGAGTCAATCCCAGACAGTAAAAATATTACTTACCCAGTTGTTGTTTTTTAATGCATGTTTTTCTGTCTATGCTCATGTGCAATACACACTGATTGTTTGGAGCTCGATAGATTGCAGTCCAAGAAAGGAGCAATTGAAGTATGTCATGATTGTGTCAGGTTTAAATATCGACAAATTCAAAAAAAAAAAGTTGTCTTCTTGCAATTGACTTTATAGTCACTTACAGGGAAGCCAAATGACTGAATACTGCATAATGAATGGTTCCTTGATGAATTCACAGCTTACACTGTTGTTCTTCTGGTATTTCACAATTTATGTAACTGATGCCGCTCATCTCCCTGCATGCCCTGTGGTCAAAACACAAGCCAGATCATGGTTTAACATTCCATTTGTACAGTACCTATTTCTACAGGCAAAAAAATGCACTTCCATTGTTTAACAGTGAAATATAAACGCCTTTATTGCTTTGGTACCTGCACTGTGTTCCCCTTAACAAAATGTTCTCAGAGTACTATATGGAGCCGAACCACTTTGCATTGATAGAATCAATTGACGTTACTATTGGAAAACCGAGTGTTGTTTCATATGGGTGTAGTAACTTTTTGGTTGAAAATGGAACAGGTAGTTTCATACGTTGAATAATAACAGCGCAGATTATTGAAGACTAATTCCCAAAGTAAGATATCATGCGTGTTGACATGTCCTGTACTGACATTAGTGAGATTTGAGGGTGATTCAAAGGGCTCGTCAAAAAACGAAACAAAAAAACGGTAGATTCGTGATTGAGTTGGACAATGGATTACTCTTTAATTTATAGACATTTTTTTTTTCTGTTGAAGCAAGACAGCACATAAACAGATGGCTTAACAGCTTGGTTTGACAGTCACCTCTGACACCTTTTCTTAGCGGATTTGAACAAAAGCGCTTTGGCCACAAATTCTTCTTTCAATTAAAAAAAAAATCAGTCTAAATAAGTATTGTATTAGATTTGAGGGTTTTGTTTTGGTTTAAAAAAATCATTTTGCATTCCTCCCTTGTACGTCATTTAAGTGGATGCAGCTACACAGTTCCTTGAACTGTGCAACACATTCACAACCACTTTATCAGAAGGGAGTCAAATAGTTTCAGGATGAGCCATTAACAGCAGAGTGTAGCAATATTTATTTTCTCAACAGTCCTTCTTTGTCAGGGCTTGCTGAAGAATGAGCCAATGGATGCTTGCTGCTTTGCTCCAGTCAGTAAATGCTAGAAACACTTCCTATCAGAAAATGTAAGAAAGTCCCACTTAATATGTACTCTACTCTATTTAAAACAGTGTCTCGGAATCTATAAAATCTTGATGTGAATAGCTTATACATTTATTCGTATTTTTAAAATGGTTGAAAGCCTTCTTGAAAGAACAATAGAATGTAGTGTCTTTTCAGGAAAAATGCAATACCTTCAATATCTTGTGTTAACTCCCCAAATTCCACAATTATATAATAGGACCTTTCCTACAATTTCATTCATTTTCTGAACCGCTTATCCTCACAAGGGTCGTGGGTGGTGCTGGAGCTTTTGCCAGCCGACTTGAGGCACGAAGTGGGAAACTTCTGGAACTGTTTGGCTCGCCAAACGCAGGGCACGAGGAGATGGACAACCAACCATTCAACGCTCATACCTACGGGCATATTTTTTTGAGTGTCCAATCACCCTACGCTGCATGTCTTTGGAATGTAAACCGGCGTACCCGGAGAAAACTTAAGCAGGCCTGGGGCAAACACGCAAACTCCACACAGATAGAATAACTTCGATTCAAACCCAGGAGCCCAGAACTGTGAGGCCCATGCGCTAACCACTCACCCACCGGACGCCTTTACTACAATTTCTATGATGAAAAACTATTATTTAAAATATATTGTCAAGAAAATTCTAATCCTTCACACTGTTTGAAACCCTGATACCTAGCAAGAGTACCTCATCATAGGCTCCAGCAACCCCTGCAACCATTGGGAGGATAAGCGGTAGGGGTAAAGAATGAATGCTTGATGCATACCTGTCAACCTATACATTTTTCCCTTATTTTAACACGTTTTTTGATCATTTCAAATTGTGTACGCTGTATAGCAACTTTTGTACGTGAAAAAATGTTTAATAAAAAAAGTAGGTTTTTTGTAAAACTGATCTCGTCTTCCCCCTTTGGGCTCTAATCCTGATCGTCTCAGTCATTGGTAGAGGACGAAAAGGTGATCGTTGATTGCTAATGCTGTGATACTTTAAGCATGATATGCCCACGCACGTCAGTCACTTCCGCCTTTTCACTATGTAAATATTTAGCACGTCAGCAAGCAATGTCCCCAGACATACAGCGAAATCTACAGAATCTGGAATTTAGTGCATACAAAAGGCACACCAAATGATTGGGCACCCATCCACTTTGTGGAAAATTTCAGAATTTTAAGTGTGCCCTTAGTGCTGCTAAGAAGTGGATTTTACCCCATTTTAGTGCATTTTTTGCCGTTTCGCGTATGGGCGTATCGACGTTCATCGCTGTCTTTTTCCCGGGGAAATGATACTCTGGGCCCGGTTCTGATGTCTAAAAACCTCCAGTATTTGTATTTAATCCATAAATGCTGTTTTCGGCTGGATTTTATCCATTTTCGGGCAATGTTTGCCCATACGCCATTGACGTTCTTCGCTGTCTTTTCCCGGGAAAATCACCCCCCTGGCCCGGTTGTAATGTCTGAAAAGCTCCAGTATTTGTATTTAATCATTAAATGCTGCTAGGAAGTGGATTTAACCCATTTTTGTGCATTGATTTATTGATTATTTTTTGTGTCACAGCTGTAGCTGAAATAGAGGTTTTATAGCCATAAAATAGTTTTTGAGGGTTGGATTTATTCGTTGAAGCTGCTACGAGAAAATGCACGGACCGCCACTGGTGTCCTATGTGAGTAAATATATGCCGCGTTGTTTGTACGGTTTATTATTGCTTAATAAGGAGAATTGCAATCATTTATAAGGGGAACAATTGGCTGAGGTTGACCGGTATGATCGATGTCATTTATTAGTAGTTTTTATGAAAAGTGTGACATGTTCTTGTTACGCCATTGTAGTCTCCGTCAATGTTTACAATTAGAACATTATTGCAGTTTATGTCTGGGCATACTGTGAATTGTTTTGTAATGATAGTGCACCTTGCCACACAGCCGTGCTGTGATGTCAGCACTTCTCAGGTTTCACTACGGCGTGCGTGCACACGCTCGAAAGTGCGCGCGCGCGCGTGTGTGCGCGCTTGAGTGTTGGCGAGCGTTGATCGGCAGTTGCAACGAGGAGACCGTGTCCAACGCACAGCTGCAGGACGAACGGGCATCATAACGTCGATTTCAACAAGAAATCAACAATTTGGCTTGTCTTTTTTCTCCGGATAAACGAGGATTTTTGGTGCCTCTTAAAGAGCGTGGACGTTACGGAGCCTTTGTAATGTGAGTAAAAAAACAACAACCGATGAACCATTAAAAGAAAAAAAGAAGCCGTTTGTATTAAGAATTGACTACATATTTTCTGTTTGTGTCCTTTCTTTGAATTTTGGGCTGTTTTTCCCTTTTAAAAATAACACTTAGTTGGAAGTTAGCGATCGTTATGTTGCGAAGTATGTATATACGTTAACGTCAAAATAGACTAAATGTATATTCAATTGAAGTGTTAGTGAACATACGTTGAGTCATTGTTAAACTATTGTTTTATTAGTCCATCTAAACAATTAATGCGATTAGCTGGCAACCGGGTCAGGGTGACTTGGGTGTACCTCATCCTGTTTTGATGGGGATAGGCTCCGTTTCAGTTAAGTTTAGATTGTTAAATATACATAAGACCTAGAGTAAAAATGAATGGGTGTTTTAAATCTTTGACCCTAAACTTTGTTGTTATTTATGTTTTGTATGAATCATGTTCACTGTATGACCTTTATTTTGATTCTGGGCAGTCAGTAGAAACCATAGATTCCATGCAGGAAGTTCTTATTTCTGGCTGTGGTTTATCCAAAACTATAATTAATTCACTTCTTCTCTACAAACCACCATATCTACTCAGCATCAGAATTTGCGAGACATTGCACAGGGTTTGCTTGTATGGATCGTGTTTTTTTTCTGCAAAAATTAATTCATACAAATCAAATGTCATCTGGGTTCATGTACTCTTCAATGTTGGATACATTGTTGGTGGTCTATCAAGCTGGGGGGCAGGGCACTTTGTCATTAAAGCCTGGGCCAGAACATCAGCCAATGAGGAAATTTAACTGCTTACATGGAGAACTCAAGTGAATTAAATTTGTAGCTGCAGCCTCATTAACCAGCGGATTAGCTGCCATGCAGATGTACAGGCGACTTGCACAGCTAATTGCTTGGCCAGCTCTCCCGAATGAACACCTCAATTGCAGCGAGGATACCATGGGGGGAATAAACAATAACATCATGTCACCTAGTCATCCTTTTCTCAAGACCAAATTGTCCTAGACCAAATTGTCCTATGGCCTGTTCCAGTTTAGATCAAGCATTAGGTCTCACATGTGTCAGTATTGCACTACTCAATAGTTTTAATGAGACTGTGGTACCCTAGCTTAATCTTTTTCATTAAAGAGTTGACCTTGATTCACAGTTCCGAATACTATTTTGGGTGGCTCGTTAAGTGTTTTACTTTGTCTCACAATGGCCCTACACTCCCAAAGAGTACAGTATGAGTGGCCTGAGTGAGGGTTGTATTTTACTGTAATTTTCTCGGATGTACATTAAGAAGTCAAAAAGCCATCTTTTTTTTTTCTACATTTCAGAAGGCAGCTTGGCAGCATGTTGCTCAAATCCCTTGTTTAACTGTCACCTTGACAGTTTCAAAGTAGTAGTCGCTTCTGCCTCTGGGAGAATTTAATTGAATTATTTGGATCAAAAACCTGATTTGCAGCTTGAAAAACCTTCTGTTTTTAACAGTTGAGAGGAAAAAAGTTAAAAGGTGAAAGTTAAAACTTCAATTTCTTTTGTTTTGTTTTTGCGGACATAAATATAGAATTAAAGTGTTTGTACATGGCTTTGCAGTTTTGTGACAGCACTTGCTGCATTTTAGGTGGCCTCTCTCAGGGGGGGCTGCAAAGTTGTTTTGTCTTTTAGCCCCTTTTTTCTGCTGCCCCCCGCATGCCCTCAACCATACTGCCTATTCTGCCTATTCAGCCCAGCTTTTGTGAGGAGGGCTATTCATACTCCTTGTCAATGTTCATGTGGTATTGAAGAGTTCCTTTGCAGTTCAACTTTTCAGGCATAGTTGAGGGCCCTCACCTGATCAGAAGGTATTATCTTATGTTCCTTCAAGTTGAATTGGGTCCGATTTATGGACTTTTACAAAGAATCATGAACAACTAAGACCATGAACAAGCTGAAACCGTTCACCTTTTGGCTTTTCATGTTATTGATGTATACAGCACCAAACCTGAATGCTAATGCAATTATTTGTGGCAATCTTAGAGCAATGCATGTTGGGGTCATGCATGCATAAAATTAGGAGATGTCAGAATATTATGAAGCATTTAAGAATAGCTCGCATTCAAAGGAGGAAGACTTGTGACAGCCCTGTACATTGACAGTTTGACTGATGACTGTCCCAACTTCAGAGCTGCTGAGCTGTTGTTGCACGGTCCCTTTTTTACTTTGGGTAACTTGCAACTCCAACATTGACTTGACAATACTAAGAAATGTTATAAAACAGTGGCCTTAGGCTCCATGGGGCATTAATCCCCAATTTCTGATGAACTGCAAGTTCATGCTCACTATTGCCAACAATCTATCATGATACGAGGTCCTCGTATGATACGTATTATACTTGTTTAGATAATACATGGACTACATGGCGATGCAAATCCCAATATAACTAAAAAAAATTATATATCTATGATATATTTAAATTTGAGGTGGAACAGTGCATGAGGAGTTAGCACGTCCGCATCACAGTTATGAGAACGAGGGCTCAATCCCCGGCTCACCTCTTGTATCCTGTCTTGTCAGCCAAATGTGTGTAGCAGCAAAATCACTTTAGTGAAAATTAGGAATACTATCTAAATAAATGAACGCGGTTCAATATAGAATCTTACTATTGATACACAGACTGCCTCTCTGTGAAGAAATTACTAAAAAGTCTAATATCGCTTAAAAGGTTTAATGATATCAACATCTTGGTCCTAGAACTGAATTATATTCAATGTATTGTGTTGAACCATAGAGGTAATATTTTAGGTGAACTGTTTCATTTAGGTTATATCCACACAAGCAATCTGATTTGGTCATAAATGTCTTCAGATGTATTATTGAAGAGTGCGGTGTGACTTCTTCAGATAGGAAACTGTGTTATATGTGTAAGGAGCTGTATATCGCATTGACTTTTTTAATAGGGTCATAACATTTGACCAATCCACCATTGCCAGAGGATGGAGACTACCTGACTATTGAAGCAACCAATATGGGATATGCTGGGGAAAGCAGGCTGGATGGCCTATTTTGCACTTACTTTTTGTATAGATGTGTAATTTACCTTTGAACTTTAAATGACATCAGATAATCAGCTAAGAATTTTCCCCCACTTTGACTCAAATATCAACATTCTGGTTTTGGTTTGATTAAAAAAAAAAGAAGCTAGTTGGGCTCCCAATTTTGCTTGTTAAAATAACATGATTTGGTGTTATGGCACTCCTGATGTAAAAAACTTCTTGGGGCTTGACCTCGAAGAAGAAGAGAAGTAAAAGATCAAAGACCCATCCAGAACAATAAAAACTAAGCCTTTGAGGTGTTAACCCCATGACCCAAGCTCTCCACTATAGGAGTTCCCTGCTTGTTACGTGGACAAGACAGTCCAGAACCCCACCCTCCCCACTGTGAGGCAGTCATCTTATCATGCTATGACTAGTCTTTCATTAATTCTCCAGAAATTTAATTCTACAATATTGCCAAGAAGTATCCTTTGGCAATAACCACTTCATAAACTAATATCTTCCTTTTGAAAAAAACAATATATGAATTGATGACTGTCATTTTTGGGGGGAGAGAAGCGCAAAAATGTTACCATATGTGCCTTTTGTGGACACCCGTATGAGGTAACTAAAATCTAACTGAATGGTGATTTTGAGGACCACAGACCACATCCTTCATAACATGTACGAACATTTGAAATTGTGTTTTTGCTAAGTTTTATCACACAGATATGGTTTGGAATAAGATATTCATTAAAGAACAATCCACAATAAGTTGCAAATTTCACCATCCTCCTGTTTACAATAATAGCTTCTGTTACGGATAGTCTAAAATTAGGAAAGAAGCCAGAGTTTGCCAGCGTTATGTGGTGTCAACTCACATGCATGCATGTTTCTGGTTTGATAGAATTAGATAGTGTCAAATGTTTGAGCTGGTACACATGTAAGGAGATGGTTGTACATTTTCTACTGGGGTACCAGAGTTAAATTGTAAGACTTTTCCAAGGTCATTTCCCGGTAAATGTCAATGTAGGTTTCTTCTGTGCTATATTTTTACTTCTGAAATGCTTACTGAAGTGATGTTTTTCAAGCTTGGTGATTCAAAACCTAAAAGGCGTTCTGTTCTATAGATTTCACCCACCGGGGCTTTTTTTTTATATATATATATATATATATTTAATTTTGAGGTACTGCTGTATGTGTGAATTTTGCAATATGTTTTGATTTTATGTTGGTTGTTTACTTGAGCGTCCCGGGCTCTTAAGAAAGGCAACTGAAGTAATCTCATTGCTGATCATTGACAGAATAGTGAATAACATTGGAATGCTGCTGCAATGCGGAGTCAGAGTGCAGCGTGAAATTCAAACTTATTTACTGAAATATCTCACCCTGGTTTTCTGGCCCACACACGATATCATGTTACTTTTATCAAGTAAGCTCTGTTTTTGCTTTTGAGGTTCAGCAACCATCCATATTACTACATGTCAGGAATGTTGAGAGCAGCCTCAAATCGTTTTGGTCCTTATAAGTATTGAGTCTGTGATGGTATGCAAAGTAAGAATCCTTGAAATATATGAAATCACATTTTTTATTCCTGTATTCCTGAATTCAGAAGCCGCTTCTCAGTGTGTCTGAAACTTCAAAGCTTACAGATAATAAAGCATTGTAATAATTTATCCAAGCATCTTTCCAGCATATGTATTTTTTTATCGACACCTTTTTAGGCACGAATGTACATATTCATTCATTGAAATTTAATGTTACCCAGAGAGGGAGTGTCATCAAACAACACTAAAAGAGTGTGTTCTGGTGATCAAAAAGTCACGGACTTGGCAAATGTATGATGGTCATTGTAATTTTTCTTCTATACCACATTGCTATATCAAGTTCAAGAATGTGTTGTAACTATAGAAACGGAGCAATGTGGTCATTCAGTTAAAGCCCAAGCCAAATGAGAGCATGCACTTGATTAACTTAATTTTAACCCTTTCCAATTTGATTTTAATGTCTTTTGCATGCATCAATTTATGTTGTTTGCATGCTGTATTAAGCCAACCTGTGACGCATACAATGTGCAGGGGTAGTACTGAATAATGGTGCCATTTGTCTGTCCCTAGACCGCATATAGAACTCTGCAGCCAACAGTGCCTTCTGTAATTATGGAGCAGAACTGTGGAGACTATTACTCTCCATGCTAAACTGAAACCAAACCCCCCATTTCACTCTTGGTATTTGCTCTTTTCAGCACACGAGAAGCTTGTGTTTAAAGGCTGTGTTATTTTTGGGCGGCCGTTTGACTCCCTTCTGTTGGTGGCGTAGCCTGACTTAGTTGAAATGTAAAAGCACATGGAGGAGACCACAACCCCAAAGACTTATGTTGATATTGCTCCACATCACTTAAGTCACTTGAGTTCTCATTTAATTGTTCCTCGACGTACTCATTTTGAGCTTTAATTTATGTCAACAACCCCACCAGTTATTGAACTGCAACCCCAAAAATACAATGCACTGACAATTTAATGATTATACGTGCAGAATGACGCTCGGTATTGGATCAATTATGCACTGTTGTCATCGGGTCTAGATCCACTGTTAATTTATGGTAATTCCTACCCAGACATCGGCATGACACACAACTCTGAACATTTACTGTAAAGCTGTAACCAACTAGTGAAAATATGTGACTGTTGGAATTCTAATCATGTTGTGTTAGAAATAACTTGGCTGGTGTTATTGCACTATAATCTAGATGAAGGCATGCTATGCAGGATAGCATAACGGCAAGCCTCAGTTAATACTCTAGATCAGGGTGATTTGTGTTGTTATTGCCGGAATGGAATAGTTTAGCTCATTCTTAGAAATTGTACTTCATACCAATGTGTTGAGGAGAGACGGAGTATTTCTTTCATTGATTGAACATTTGTTTTCCTTGTATATACACTTCCAATGGCTGTGAATATTGGCATTATTCCAGGTCATTTTGTTCATTTGGATCAATGCCAGTGGGTCTTTAGTGGTTGGCTTGGAAAAAAACTTTACCTCTCTTCCAGGCAATACTTCATCAGTTCATGCAACTAATCTTCTATGGCAAATTGTAATGACTAGTTGTGATCAATTCAGTGACCAGAAAATAAATTTGCAATGTAGTACTATATTTCAGTATTGGAGAAGCTTGCAACTTGCTTGATGAATCTAATAATAAATGCATATATGGTGCTAAAACACGGACAGCAATTTCACACCTTTCCACTCTCTCTTTCATAGCCATAATGAGCGAAAGGTGACTTGCAAGCATCCCGTCTCTGGTTTGCCATCTCAAGACAACTGCATCTTTGTTATCAACGAACAGTAAGTCTTTTGTATGTGTTTTTCTCCCTTGAATCTGACTAAGTCGCATTTCCAGCACCATAACTTGCTGTTGAAACTTCCGATCCCTTTCCAACTCGGGCTTCTAATTGCAGCTCCTCCCTTATCATTCAAAGGCTGCTCTTCCCCGGCCTCCTACGCACTGGGCAATTCTTTGGAAAATAGAAGTTCAAAATAAAACAGCCTTTTGTATCACTTATACATCACTCACTCAGAAATCACATAGTTTTTAGTTGCTAACAACATGGACTGGTTTGTCATACAGTAAGTATCTTAGATCACGATCAGTGGTGTTCAACCAAACAGCTCGCACTTGAACGCTGCTCTTTCTATATGGTTCGCTGATTTAAGATAAATAAATAAAATATACATATATGTTTGTTTGTATATATGCATATATGTGTTTGTGTATATGTATATATGTGTGTTTGTGTATACAGACGCTCCCCTACTTACGAACATTCAACTTACGAACAACGGTACATACGAACATGTCTGCAAATTGCGTTTAAGTCCAAAAATGTTCGCAAGTCCAATTTTGTATTTCGCGTCTTTTTCGGAGTAGTACTTCTTTCCGCCGCTAATACCGACGCCTGGCGCTGTGAGAGCTCAGCTCACCCACCATCTACCTTCTTCTTCGTTGCAATGCGGAAGTGCGTGAATGTATCTCCAGTGTGCAAAGAACCTTTTTCATTTGTATCATTAAATATCTCATGCATCCAATATTGAATATGGTTGGTAAAAAGCTAAAGGCTTCTATTGAGGGAGTTGCAAGGAAGAGGCAAGCCATTTCATTTGAAACGAGTGGCAATAATAACGAAGCTTGATGCGCATGAGAGTGGTGAGCGTTGCACATTCAGTACCATTTATAAACTGAAAGATCGAGCAGCAGGACCCAAATATTGAACGTTGCACAAAGTTTGCAAATCAATTGAATGATGCCATACAGTGCTACTGCATCATTTATGATGAAAAAAAGAAGAAAACTGTGCAATCGTCATTAGGTCGCTTCTTTTGGCCAGTTTCTAATACATAAATCTATCTCTCTCTCTACAGTACTGTACATATTCTCTCCATTTTATTAAATGTTTATTTTTTCAGTACAAACCAATGCGTGTTACTTATACAAGCCTTAAACATACAAATGCACTTATATAAACCTTCAATATACTTATATAGGCCTTAAACATAAATTATAATACAAAATATAGCACTAAATCAACTTACAAACAAATTCAACTTATGAACAATCGCTCGGAACCAATTGCGTTCGTAAGTTGAGGAGTGTCTGTATATACATGTGTATATATGTATATATATATATGTATATATATATGTATGTATATATATATATATATATATATATATTACCTTAAATCTAATCAGAATAATAATGTCAAACAACTATGTTGAACAGAAGTAACTGTGCACATTACTGACTCAGATCTGCAATATAAACCTATAATACCTTATTTAACGAATGTATTTATTCATCCATCCCTCTTCCATACCGCTTATCCTCACAAGGGTCATGGGGGTTGCTGGACTGTACCCCAGCCAACCACGGGCAATAGGCGCGGGACACCCTGAATTGGTTGGCAGCCAATCGCAAGCCACAATGAAACAGACAACCACTCCGCTCACAAACACACCTCTACCGAGTGGGAATTGAACCCAGACTTCCTACACCAAAGTCAGGCAGAAGAACCACTTCTTTATCAATTCATTTAACGTCATTACATCCTTGTAACTCCTTTTAATTTATCAGAAATTAACACATTGCTCAGTTTTGAGGTTTGTAATGCGAGAATTGTTGCTGTCGTGCTGCACTCTATCGACACATTCCTCTACTCGCTGGGTACTCTCACCTCTGCTACTTGTCACATAAATAGGCACAACATGCTGGTACAATATTTCATCTAAATTAGAAACAAGAAAAACAAAACTGTAAACTTTGTATTTGACTTATTGTAAAAATTATAAAGATATACAAACACATGCACACATTGCAGCAAGAATCAAGACAGAATAAAGAGGCCATCTGGAAATATACTATGATAACACCCATTAAACATATGACACTTGATGCATACAACTGAAAATTGAATCCAATTCTTCTTGGGTTTCCTCAAATTTCCAGGGCAGACTCTTCATCTGATTTAAAGATTTTTGTTGCTTCCGTGCCTGGCTGAAACGTGTGACTTGCATTTCAGCTTTTGTCTTTAGACGCCACTTTCTGTTCCTAATGTTCTCACCAAGTGTTCACGCAGCTTTATGCCGCAGACATCTTTCACTTCTTATTTGAGTTTCCTGCTCTGCTGCACGTGTTGAGGTGTCGACTATGTTCCCAACCCACTGTGTCAGCTTTCTGTCATTACTATACATGTGTCAAGCTATTCTTGTCCATTCCCATGATCATGTCTATGCTGAAAGTGAATGTTTAGAGAGCTCACATGCATTACCAAACTCGATCTGAAATATACTGATTTAAAAAAAATTAAATTTCCCCACCCCCCTTGTGAGGATAAACAGTACAGAAAATCAATGAATGGATGAAAAAAATATTCAAATACAGCGGAACCCTGAAAGTAAGAAAAAAATCAGGATTGAAGGACAATAAATTAAATGCAGTAGTATGGCCCTAAAATCTCTCAGAACCTCAAAGTTTGATTCCAAGTCTTTGAAGTTATACTCTAGGAGACCATCCAAGGATTGTCTCATCTTTGGGATTTTGACATTCATCAGTGAAAACTTGAAACAATAGCACCAACACATTATTCTAGTGTTCAAATATTAGATGCCAATGTAACTTTTTAATTAGAAAAGGACAGTCGTGTCCATTTGCCACATTCCAGCAAAACTATCGATATAACTTACAATATAAAGTACAGAATCAACACCGCTTTCTTTCCTCTGTTTTGTAGTGTTTATTGTGGAAACATGTTTCATCCAGCATGTCACAGGTAAAACAATGTGAGCTACAACATACTGTGTCTGTATGTAAAGCACTTGAACGTTTCAGTGTGTTATGATAATCCTTGATGATGCACACTAACAACAAAATGTGGGTCATTTGAATGCTGTCTTGCCTGATAACTTGTTATGCTTTTATATCCCAAAGCCGAGTTCATTGTGTTCTTCCTAGTCTTTGCAAACAACTAACCTCACACAGTGAACAGATACAAACATATCTGAATTGAGGATTAAGTGGTACCACTTTTTTTATTAATATACTGGATAAATCTTTCATATCACTGCCATTCAGGCCACAATGTTGAATGTGTACCGATATCCATGGAAACACTAAATCTCTGACCCTGCTTGATAACATGCCAGTTGGATTAGACGTTGTGCTCCTGTGCTGAAGAAACATGTTGCCGTAAGCATATTCTTACCTGGTTGCTTACTTTGACAGAAGAGAGACACATTCATGTGATAAGGCAGGTTGAGCTTTATAAATATCTGTGATTTGTGCTTCACTGCTTAGCTCATAGTGTATCCTGCCTGATCCAAGTCTTTTGTCCACCAAAAGAAAAAAAGGGTCTGGTCCGATACCAAACAAAGGTGTTAGTTCTTTCTTTAGAAATGCTGTGTGGTCAATTAAAAATGCACCCTCAGCCAGTCTCCCGTCAGTTAGCCCCAACCACCCGCCATCACTGAAAACACGGTGCCAAGTCTCATTGGACGTTTAGCTTTTCTGCCTCCGTTAAACACACGGTGACCATTAGCTGTTAAAGAGCAATCCCCCTGTGTTGGAATGATACAGTTTCAATACAGCAATCTGTTTTTCATCATTTTATTATGGCTGTCTCACTTTGCAGTTTGGTAGGCTTTTTCGTAAAATGGAAACTAATTTCAGTACCTCCAACTCGATTTATTTAGGACATTTAATGATGTACAGTTATTATTTTATCATTTGGAACAGTAAGAAAGGTTTAGATGTTTTCTGGAACGGAAAGAGGAAATGCTGGAATATTAAAGGAAACATGGAAAAGTTTCATCAGCCAGCTCGTTCCATCATGTCATGCGTGCACCTAATATTTTCTTGTAATTACTACGTCATAAGATGACTTGAATTGGGTAAGCTCATGACATCTTTGACTCATTGATGAGCATGTGTGCATGTGTATTTCTGACCGAAACCAGTAATCATTAAAATTAGAAAATGCTTCAGTTTGACATGGGGGGAAATCACATTGTGGTTCACGAACATGACAGTCGTGTAGGTCTGTTATTTCTACACTGTTATTACTATCCACGTAGGCCCTAATGGTAGCCATTACGGTATTGAATTAAAGGGTGTGTATCTCCAAGTTCAATCCCCAAAACAACTCTGTATATATGGATATAGGCTTGAGCATGGGGCAAATGCAAACTGAACAATTAGTACACAAATAATGTCTATTTTTTTGGTCAGGCTCAAGTTGAGGGAAACAGATATTTTATAAGAAAAAAAAAAGACATGAACTTGGCCTTTGTTTTACAGCGCAAGTGCAAGGTTTAAAAAAAGAAACTTCTGTGGTCCTAATATACAGTCCTAACTTCATTGACATAGCAATTAAGACATTGACTGCTGTCATTATAAATAATTAAAATAAAATGCAGCTAACACTCTTTATTATTGTTAAACTTTTACCTCCATCACCTTGTACTTTTTTCATTTTTTGCCAATGCGATAACCCATTTTTTACTACATATATATAACGATAAGAAAGATTTTACGCAATATCAAGTAAACGGGAAACATCCCAACCTCTTAATGATATTTCAAATATAGTTTTACATTTACATTTTCCTTTTTGTTAAATCTTTTATGACAATCCCCTTGACGGCGCTCACACTGTGGTTTGATGTCTGGTCGACACATCATTGATTACAGAGCCCATAAGAGTCCTCTTTTCATTGCAAGTGCAGCAAATCTTCCTCGCTCATTAATAAGAGGAGCCAATTCTCAGTGGACACTCATCACTTTTCAAGCAAAACTATTTTAGGGTTGGAAATTGTGGGTACTCTGATTCAAAGGAGTACTATAATCAGCTCCTTGTCGATCACATGATTTTAATGCTGACTACAACTGAGTTATTCAGTCGCCTGACACAGCAGTCTTTAATGAAAGAACATTCCCAATGTATAATTATTAGGCATTATATAATATTAAGGAAAAAATGTTGCTGCCTCTTGTAACTAACAAAGCTTAACGTATCCTCAGAACACAGATAAAATACTATCACTTGATTGTTTTGAAGTAATGAGTGTCCATTTTACGAGACGTGTTGTTGTCCTGCATGAGATGAAGCATTGTATCAGTTGTGCCTGCATTTTCGAACAGTGCCAATGTTTTTCCTTGATAAAATCTCACTGTTTGTGCATTTTGACAATGTCAGCATGTAATCCAAGTGTCTTTGCTTCGATATTAGTCTCGGGCTCATGTGTAACTTATCAACGACAGCTAAAATGATCTGATAAGTAGTACTCATATTCATGCATGCAGCTATGTAGTAAGAGTAATTGAATTTACTTGCCTCAAATAAGTAAGTTATTATTGAGAGGAATTGAGTTTACAGCAAGTCAGTGACCCAAAAACACTGTATAATGCTGTGAGTGGTGCAGTGTTTCTGCTTCACTGTGGTGTCATGTTTCCACTAGATTACAATGTTATTCCCCTCCTAAAGAATGTGAGACATCCCCACGGGCCAGACACAACTTGATTTACATGGTGCTAAACTCGATGACAGGTTTTGTCAATGTGCTATGAGATTCATATAACAGGCATCCTGGCATGAACTGTGACTGTATTTTAATATATCAGTATGCTCAAACAACTGGAAATATTTTGTGAACTGACTTTGTGGGTGTGACCAGCTTGATTCTTCACTCCAAGCCAGAATCTCATGACAAAAATCTGGACCAAAGGGAAATCACAGTTTCACCTTACAATAGGCTACTTGCATGTATTATCTGCTTTTACTGGCGTGGCAAAGTTGGAGTTAATTTACTCTTGTTTGGCTTGTGTGCATGTTTAGATCTGCCTCCAAAGTACCATTGAATGAAAAGAAGGAACAACTAAGAAGCACAATGAGCGAGACCTCCAACAATGCCGGTGGATCCGACAGTGCTGCAAACCAATCCAGTGCAGCAGCAAGAGTGAGTAATACAACTAATTAGCAGAATAGAATTAGTAGTAGTTTAGTTGTTAGTGTCTTAAAAGTAGAAAAAAAATACATGATGTATATTGGTGTTTTTCATTGATATTGTATCTGTAGGCATCGAGACCTCCCAACAAACTTCACAATTTTGGGAAGAGATCCAATTCTATTAGAAGGAATCCCAGTGCTCCAGTAATAAAGAGGAACTGGCTTTATAAGCAGGTAAGCAAAGCTCTTTTCATCATTGTCTGTATTTTCTGTGCATATGCATCCCAAAGGTGCTCATCTAAAAGTAATGTTTATTATAAATCACAAATGTATGACATGATAGCATTGTATAACACAATTTGGATACAGAGGCAAGGCAAAAAAACTTAGGGGAAAACTTTGATATGTCAACTTTTTATATCCAATATACATTAATAAGCAATAAGGATGCATATTTTATCCCTGAGTTCTTTATCCAGTCTTGCAACTTGGGCAGGACAAGCTACTCATTGAATAGCAATTCTCAATGAAGGCTCGTCTCGCAGCAGCAGGGTGAAAAGGGGACACTTGAGGCGGTCGTTTGCCAGTCAGGTCTCGCAGACGTCCTGAGTGTCGGGCTCATTTAGTCTGGATTGCAGCCTCCCGGCACCGTCCTATTAATGCGTGAAGGCTTCCTTTGGTTCAGCTGCCAGCTGCTTTTTCTTTAGGAACTCCATCAGGATGATGAGCACAAACCATGGACTCCCAATTCGGCTACCGCTAATAAAAGCTGGGGTTTTTTAAATTTATTTTCATGCCTCTTTGGAAGTTAGACACTATTGAAGCCCCTATTTAAAGAAGTAAAACCCATCTTCTGATACATTGGGGGCATATGAATGTCCCTTTGACGTGCTGCGAAATACTCCTTTTTGAATTCAATTTAGTAATTAAAGTTATGACTGAGGACATATGTCTCAAACTCATGCTTAAACATTCTAAGAGCATCTTGACGGGGAAATATCTTGTCAATACTTTGAAAAAAGAATGGAGTTTTGACCATTTAGCAAGCAATTCATGATATACAAAAATGAAAACAAAAATTTAACATTCAGTTTCCACATTAAAAATCAATCATTTATCCTCAAATGCCATTCTTTTCAATAAAGCAAGTTAAATCGTCTATTTTATTTCTATTCTTTATTTATTTATTTATTTTACTTTACAGGACAGCACAGGGATGAAGCTGTGGAAGAAGAGATGGTTTGTGCTGTCAGACTTGTGTCTCTTCTATTACAGAGGTGAGTCATAACAACTGAAAGCATATTTCATTTGCAACAGAGGTGCTCTCAGGAAGGCTCTCAATAATGCTGCCTTGCCTTAAATGCCCATGCCCTTCGAGACAGCTGTCTAGCCAGACTCAATCCTATGGTTGTACCAGGCACTTAAAAGCAACTATATAAGGGCTTGGATTATGCCTTCTAAGTATGATTTGGACAACTAAAGCTTAACTGGAAAATCAATTTCAAACTGATTTGGAGTTTTAAAACAAGTTTCCAGGAATTGAACACTTCTGTCAAAGTATTTAGTAATAAATGGCAAATTATTTTCCCAGGAAATTGACCAGGATTTACAAAACGTGCCAAGTAAACAGGCACCAGAGATAAGCTGATGTTATTTGTTTTCCTGCAAACTTTGTGCTGAGCTACTGTAAGTTTCAAAATGGGTTCTTAGAATTCTTGCTTAAACTGCAAAGTATATAATCTCATCCCCCCATTGAGAGTGCTCTATTGTAATTATATTCGGTCTCGTAAAAATAATTCCAAATGTGTATACCCCCTGAAGGAATGCTCTATTACTATCATTAATTTCTAAAGAAATATAGTCCCACTCAGCGGATATGTTTGCCTCATTGTTTGATTTACAGCAGAAACTGATGTATTCATGGCGAAAATGATACAAATGTAAAAATTTGATAGAACTTTTTATAGAATTTCATAATGTACAGCACCATACAACAATGTTTTTCTGAGTTTCTGGACCCAAAATTTGATAAAACCATTCCACCACTTTTACCTTGTAGATGAAAAAGAGGAAGGGATACTTGGCAGTATCCTTCTACCAAGTTTTCATGTATCCATGCTGTCTGTTGATGATCACATCACCAGAAAGTATGCCTTCAAGGTCGGTACCTTTTACCATCTATCAATTCGTGAACAAAGCAGTACTTCTGTAGTGTTTGGGGGTGAATCTTCTTAAATGTAGCTTGGTGTGATTCCAGGCAAACAGAAAGTAAGCAAAAAGTCTGTCTTTGATAATTCAAGTTTGATATGCAGTAATACAAAACTCATAATTTGAAATCTGAAACATTAAGATATGTAGGAAAGCCCCTTATTACAAAGTAGTGGTCACATTTTATGGGTTCACTGTGCACAATTATTATTTGGGGTTCTTCCTGAACCCTGAAAGAAAACAAGTTCTCCTGCCAAGTACAACCAAACACAGACACCAAGGAATCTGTGAAGGGCTCCTACCACACAGCTCACTTCTTTTCCAACCTCGCCACATGCATTAAGAGAGATGCATGAGGGAGTAGGGAAATGCAAGTGCAGGACGTAAATCTGCTACGATATTTTATTGACTCTCTATTTTAAGAAACATATTTTTGGTAATTGGTGCTTTTATTTTATTCTTCAATGTGGAAAACAGGATATTGAGGTTGCCAATAACAATTATTTTTCTCTGTCACACTTGAACCTGTTGCTTTGTTGCCTGGGAGGCCTCTGTTGAACCAACATGTCTGCTCTAAGAATCATGACCCGGTAAATACACGGTTTTTTTTTATACCAAATCTTGTGAAATGGAATATACTGTGCACATTGTCATTTCTCTATCTGGTTGCTCAGTTATCGATGCCATTTTTTTCCAAATCAGATTGATAGTCCCTTTTAAGTAATCAATAATAAAAAATAGTATGTTTTTGTCTCTATTGTGAAGGGTTGACATGGGTGAAGTGTAGTGTTTTCAAATTCTCAACTCTCCTCACACCTTGTCCGTTGTAGATATCTCTACAATTTCACTACAGGCAACACACCCCAACATGCGAACATACTACTTTTGCACTGACACAGCCAAAGACATGGATTCCTGGATGAAAGTGATGACAGATGCCGCTCTTGTGCATTCCGAGCCTGTCAAAAGGTTAGTAAAAGATCAACAAATGTCAGAAACCATTATGTGATGTGGTACATAGAAAACCTTTTCCCCCCTAGTTTTTTGGATTCCTTTTTTTATTTCAAAACAATTATGCTAAAAATATCATTGTATCTTGGTTAAATTGATTGGCAGCAGTTCAAGACAGGCATTTGTATTTTTAATTTTTCTGTGTTTGTTCAAGAAGAGTTAACCTTAAAGGTCACTCAACTTTTATGCAGTTTCATTTGGGGTGTCGTGTGCAAACATGCGCACAAATGGGTGCTTTAGGCACATCGACACAATGCGCAGTACATGCTGTACACAGCTTTCCTAACTCATCAGCAGAGATGATAGTCTTTTCACATTTTGTACCCAATCTTATTTATCAGCCTGCTTCTGTAATGCCCTTTAAGCACGGGTGAGCAGAGGCGTAATGATAAAGTGCTTTGTAGCAAAGAAGTGCTGCCGAGCCTAAAATCCTCTGAATGGCACTTGGAAATGTGTGATTCTGCTAAGGGTGGTTGAGTAGAGCAACACTACTCTGTGTAGTAAGTGCAGAGTTTCATTTTGTGGACTTGGTATAGTTTCAGTTAGGCTGGAATAGGCTGTACAAGACATACGACTGTGCAAGCTATTAAAAAGGATTCAAGCACAATCTCTAAAGGAAGGAACACCTGATAAGAGGATTTTCCTCATCTTTGAAGCGATGACCTTGAGTCCATCTTAGCCCAAGGAGTGGCAGTGTCAATTGCTTTCAGAGACCACCCCTAGATTTTTTATATAGGATTTCAAGCAGCTGAACCACCGTTATTATGATTTTTTAACTGATATTTTGCTTCGTTTTATACACCAGTTCACCTGGTTCAGACAATGCAGTGCCATTTCCTTTTAGAAAGGTAAATGTAAATTTGTGAGCTAATTGGGGTGATATCATTATTATTTCCGTATTCATACTTGTGATTTTTCTGTAATGTTTTCTAATGTGAAAAGAGGCTCAGTCAATTTCAATTGTGCTCTTATGGTATATCTCCTTTTACTTCCTTAGCAGACTGGACAAGCTAAAAGTGGAACAGTGTGGACCCCAGGAGATTAATCACATAGCCAATCACAAGGCATCGTTGACGCAGCCTGAAATTGAGAACAATGAGCGCAACCGGGACGTAGACCACCAGCATTCGTCAGAAGAGGACAAGAAGCAGCGAGATGCTGAGCGCTATGGCTTCCAAAGGGATGGCGGAGACCACGATCGCCCCCTGACCAAGATTAACAGTTTGAAAATGCAGCCAACCCAAACAGCAGCGGCCACAGTCAAGCTGCCAACACCACAGAACCAGACAGAGATTGATGGGTCACACCATAGTCCTCAAATCAATGGATCTGGTGAACCAACAGATAACAATGGCATTCCCCCTCAGATAAATCCAAACTATGAGCCGGAAAAGACTTTGAGTAGGACGAGCTCAATGCAGCAACTGGAACAGTGGGTTCGCACTCAAAGAGGACGAACACAGGATGATGACACAAGGAGGTTTGTTTGTTTTAGTTGCATTACTAAATTTCAAAGGATATTTTTTTTGCATTAGATTCAACTAATGGTTCTTTTCTCCATGATACATCTTCTCATGTCTTCTGGAGCATTGCAAAGTTTATAAACAACCCATGCCTCCAAAGCAAAAGGGGCCAGTATGCTCAGATGTCATGATCTGACAGCAAGTGTTTTTTTAAACTCATTTGTTTCTGTGACTATAGTGCGCTAAAAGAAAGATTTATCATGGTGTTATTGTGTGCGTTTACGGATCACCTTCAACAGGATATGTAATGAAACAACACTGTGTTTAAAAAAAAAATTTGTTCAATACTTTTATTCCCCAGAAAGTCATTTTATGTTTGAAAATAGACCTCAGTGATATTTTGTGTAACTGCTTACTTTTCCTCCACAGCATCACCATGTACCAGACACTTCCTAGAAACATGCCAAACCATCGCATGCCCCATGTGCCTCATTATGGTGACAATTACCGCAGTATGCCCAGAAACAGCATGGCACAGAGGGACAGCATCTGCAGCATGTCACCATCTTTGTACGACCAAGCCCTGGGCCCTTTGCCGGCTGACAAGCGCCGCGTCGTACGCTCTGACACCATGTGGCAGTTATACGAGTGGCAGCAACGACAAGCATGCGGAAGACCGCCAGGGGTCTACGGCCACATGGCCACCCCCAAAACTATGATCAACCTTTCAGAACATGCTGGGCCAACCTACTCGATCCCACCCTCGCCCTCCCACGGTTCCCTTTCAATGTATGGCGGCTACCCTCGGCCACGATCGTGCAACATGAGCAGCGCCCGCTCTGAGATCGCTTCTCCCGTTTACCAAAGAGACGTGAATTTTGACAGGCGGCCAAGGCAACAAATCCCCAAGGTTAGTCATGTATTGAGTTCAAAAAGCGAACATATGACAACTATTAAAATCACTGTGATCAACATGGGCTGTTCTTATAGCAAGATTACAATTCTACATCATTATGTTTCCTTTATTCAAATATAAACAATGTTGCAGATGAAGTAAACTGACTCTAAAAATCATTCATTTTCCTTGTTTGTCCTTTTTAGTATGCCTACCCACCTGATGGGAGGTCAATGCCTACTGGAATTCCGGTCCAGTCTATCACTGCCCAGTCTTTCCAAGGCAAAAGTGTAAGTTTTACAGGAGTCTTAATTGCTGTATTTGCTGTGTTAACAAAATGCATTTGCCATGCTAAAAATGTTTAGAGTAGGGTTTGTTTTGACATTTTGTCTTAAAAATGTCACGCTCTCTGACTCTGAGTGATCTCTATCCAAGTTGACCTAGTGGCAAAACCTTAAGATGGAATCTGAATGAGGCAAAGTTGACTTTTCTGCAAGTGCTAAATTTAAGTCTGTCTTGATCTAAGTCCCTCATCAGAGATGCCTCGCGCCAGCAGAGATTTAGAAACACTGTCTTTCACAACACTCTAAGCCAATTCAAGAATATATACGTCAAAGTCAACGTTAATAGTATATGAACACCTATTATCAATGCTTAACTGCAATTCTGTCTTGGATGTGTGTGCATTATGCATGTTGCCAACACCTGGGGTAATCACATGATCTGCATGCAAACTCACTACCTGGGAGCATTGATGCATCTCCTTTCCTGGTGTGTTTTCTCCTTTCTTCTCCTCCTACTACAATGTCCCTGCTTGATAATGGCTATATGCGCCCCACCACAACCTCACCTCCTTTGCAGCCTGAAGAACTGACTTTGCTTCTGATAAAGCTGCGCCGGCAGCAGACAGAGCTAAACGGTATCCGGGAGCACACTCTATCACATCTTACGCAACTTAACATGGATGGCGATAACCCAAAGGTCAGCCGCCACCCTGCTAGACATTCCTCCAGAGCCATGTTTGTTACTGTGTGGTGTGTTTGCCATCAATTTCACAGCTTAGCTATCCAGACTGATTTTCTGTATAACAAGGCCTGTTTGGTTGATGGAGAACATATCGGCTACTGTGGGTAGCACTTTTAAAACAGCAGGTTGGTTTTAGTTGAGCAAACAGTAGCTGATTAGATTGGATTGGATTGGATTGGATAACTTTATTCATCCCGTATTCGGGAAATTTCATTGTGACAGTAGCAAGAAAAGGCATAGTTATAAGTTAGACAGTCAAAGGCCGCAGAACAACCAAGCAAAAGCAAAAAGACTTTTACTTTTTACAAAGAGTCCAGACATATGCTTGTCAGACAATACTGTATGCCTCTATGCCTCTAGCTCATCTCTCATCTCATCTCCAAATTAAAAAAAAGAAAAAAAAGAGTATTTTGGGTCAGCAGGATGTGGGATAATGGTTTGCCATCACTTCAGAATAATTGTTCCAGCCTCTTCAAAATTGCCATGACACAAGCTAAGTAAGCCCAGCTGTCATGTCATAGTGATAAAAGTCGTTTTTTTGTCAGTAGAGTGCAAGTATACCCTGTCCTCAGCTGTCTCATTCCTCCTCCT